>NC_035448.2:28757217-29395273 GCF_002127325.2 Helianthus annuus
ATAAAGTTACCATAAAGAATAGATATCCTTTACCAAGGATCGATGATCTATTCGATCAGCTGCAAGGAGCGAGCTACTTCTCAAAGATCGACTTAAGGTCGGGTTATCATCAACTAAGGGTCAGAGAAGAAGATGTACACAAGACTGCATTTAGGACTCGCTATGGTCATTACGAGTTCCTAGTGATGCCTTTTGGGCTCACAAATGCACCGGCTGCGTTCATGGATCTCATGAATCGCGTTTGCAAGCCGTACTTGGACAAATTCGTCATAGTCTTCATCAACGATATCCTTATATATTCCAAGAACCAAGCTGACCACGAGAAGCACCTCCGTTGCATTCTCGAATTACTACAACGTGAGAAACTCTACGCCAAATTCTCGAAATGTGAATTCTGGCTACGAGAGGTCCAGTTTTTAGGACACGTTGTGAGCGAGCGTGGTATCCAAGTGGATCCCGCTAAGGTGGAGGCGGTCATGAACTGGCAAGAGCCAAAGACGCCTATCGAAATTCGTAGTTTCCTGGGATTGGCAGGATACTACCGAAGGTTTATTGAAAATTTTTCGAGGATTGCTGCGCCCTTGACTTCCTTGACCAAGAAGAAAGAAAAGTACATTTGGGGCCCAAAGCAGCAAGAGTCCTTCGAAATCCTGAAGCAAAAGCTAAGCAACGCACCTGTGTTGACATTACTGGAAGGTACAGACGAATTCGTAGTTTACTGCGATGCATCACACACGGGCATGGGGTGTGTGCTTATGCAGAAGGGCAAGGTGATTGCCTATGCTTCAAGGCAACTAAAGGTGCATGAAAAGAATTACACCACCCATGATTTGGAGTTGGGTGCCGTTGTATTTGCACTTAAGTTGTGGAGGCACTACCTTTATGGCATTAAATTTGTGATTTATTCTGATCACAAAAGCCTCCAGCACCTGTTCAACCAGAAAGAGTTGAACATGAGGCAACGCCGTTGGATGGAGACCCTGAATGATTATGACTGTGAAATCAGGTACCATCCCGGCAAGGCGAATGTGGTCGCCGATGCCTTGAGCAGGAAGGAAAGGGTAAAACCCATTCGAATCAATGCCAAGAGCATTGAGGTTAAGAATAATTTGATAGAAAGGATATTAGCTGCGCAGCGTGAGGCTGTGTTGGAAGCTAATTATCCAAATGAAAAGCTAGGAGTAACTGAGGAGCAGTTGACTCTTAGCAAGGATGGAATCCTTAGACTGAACGGACGTATATGGGTTCCGATATATGGAGGACTACGAGATGTTGTTCTACAGGAAGCCCATAGTTCCAAATACTCAGTCCATCCTGGTGCTGACAAGATGTACCAAGACTTAAAGGCAAATTATTGGTGGATAGGCTTGAAAAAGTCTGTAGCCGCCCATGTAGCAAAGTGCTTGACTTGTGCTCAAGTCAAAGCCGAGCACCAAAAGCCGTCTGGCTTGCTACAACAGCCTGAACTTCCCGAGTGGAAGTGGGAATATGTAACTATGGACTTCATAACCAAGTTACCCAAAACCAGGAAAGGAAACGATACAATATGGGTCATAGTCGATAGGCTGACTAAATCAGCTCATTTTCTACCCATCAAGGAGACGTATAGCTCCGATATGCTAGCCCAACTTTATGTTGATAAGATTGTAGCCTTACACGGCATACCTGTGTCTATTATCTCCGACAGGGATACTAGATACACATCTCACTTCTGGAAAAGTTTCCAGCAATCTTTGGGCACGCGTTTAAACTTTAGTACGGCTTACCATCCACAGACGGACGGTCAAAGTGAGCGTACTATCCAAACGCTAGAAGACATGCTTCGTGCATGTGCGATCGATTTAGGTGGTAACTGGGATAAAAACCTACCCCTGATCGAATTCTCCTACAATAATAGCTACCACACCAGCATAAAGGCTGCGCCTTTTGAGGCATTATATGGTAGGAAATGCAGATCGCCTGTTTGTTGGGCGGAAGTAGGGGAGGTCCAACTGTCAGGACCAGAGATTGTTTTCCAGACAACGGACAAGATTGTCCAGATCCGGGAACGTCTCAAGGCTGCCCGCGATAGGCAGAAGAGCTACGCTGATCCAAAACGTAAGGATTTTCACTTCGAAGTGGGTGAAAAGGTATTACTTAAGGTATCACCCTGGAAGGGGGTGATGCGTTTCGGCAAGAAGGGCAAGCTGAGTCCGAGATACATAGGGCCTTTTGAGGTCATTGAACGAGTCGGATCAGTTGCCTATAAGTTGAACTTGCCATAAGAGCTCAATGGAATTCACAATGTGTTCCACATCTGCAATCTCAAAAAGTGCTTCGCCGATGAATCATTGGTGATTCCACACACAGATGTGCATATAGATGAGAGCTTAAAATTTATAGAAAAACCTTTGTCGATTGAAGATCGACAGGTGAAGAAGCTTCGCAGAAAGCACGTACCGATTGTAAAAGTCAAATGAGATGCTCGTAGAGGTCCTGAATATACGTGGGAAGTCGAAGCTACAATGAAAGAAAAATACCCCTATTTATTTGAGTAAATCTCGGGTCAAGATTTATTTTAAGGGGGTGAGGATGTAACACCTCGAATTTTTGTGTCCAATGATGTGTTAACACGTGTCATTTGTTTACACGTGGCATCTATAATAAATAAAGGACTAATTTTGACAAACCTTGAAAGTATATAAATTCGAGGGTTATAAATGTCAACAAGGGTAAATATACTGTATAGTAACCCTAAATAAATGCTTGTACCTTCAAACGAATAAATCATAAATCGTACGGAAGCGAAACGCGGAAGAAAGTGAGAGATTACGAACTACAGGGGTTAACTGTGTCAACATGTCTAAAATTACCTCTGAGTGACCCTTTAACGTTCCCAAGACTTCGTAACAGTATTATACGCTCACTAGAATATACTGTATAAATTCCGCGAAGTTCCGTCTTAAAACGAAAGAGTTATACTCAAATTCGTATAAGAGGGGTTAAAAGCGTCAACAGTGAAAGTTAAGGCTTTCCAAATAATTTATAAATAAACCGGGGACTTTATAACGCGGGCAAATAACACGAGGCCCCTATCGGTAAATAACCGAGGGCCAAACCGCAAAGTTACCCCTTCAAACCCGAAAGGTCAGGTAAATCATTACGAAAGATTTCGTTATTAATTACCAGGATTTCGCAATCATGACAAAAGATTTAAAATTTCTGAAATCTTACCCTCACGCGACCCGCATTGCATATTGGGTTAAGTTGAGGCGGGCCGCGAGCCTCCTCAATTACGCGTCTGGTATTTAAATCCCAGGCGGCCCGCATTGTAAACGCATGGAACTTCCATGCGGGCCGCATTAGACGCCCAGATGCAGAATTGTTGTAGTTACTTGCCTTTTGGAGCCTTTGAACGATCAAACCTCAATCAATGAGGCATGGGCACCCTACACTTGACCCATAGCTCTCAGGGACACCTACCCATCACCTCTGGACTATTGTGAGTGTTTGCAATGATCATAGTTGCTTGACATTGGCTATAAATAGTCACCTTAGGCACATAATATTCACAACATCAAAAACACACATCTCTGATCATTGCAAGAGCTCTCAAGTCCTTTTCTCTGCTCCATAAGCAAGAACACAACTTCCGTAAGTGATCTAACCCTTTGTGGTTTCACATTTCCTTAGTAAATGGCTAAGAACCAAACCGTCGTAACTACGGTTTGACTTTACAATTAATTAGTAATGGTTCAGTCTTATGACGAATCAAAAGTGGTTATGAGTTGGTATTTATGTGGGTAATAAACCTCTAAAATGGTTCCCCCTGATCACCACTCTAACTATGTCAAATGTCGAGTCAAACGTGCGGTTAAAAAGTCAACAGAAAGCTATTTTAGCGATTTATGCATAATCTGTAATATATATGTTATGGAACCTGTTTTGACAATCATAAAACATGAAAATAAGTATATAAACCTGTTTGCGCTCGTTTGAATCGACCATTTGCTATATAGAACCGGTTCGGAGCCGAATGTCGCAAAAGTTTGACTTTTGCTTTGACTTCAGTTCTGACCCGTTTTAGTGAGGTATAAATATACCTTAGGACTCTCTTAGGACCAGGTCACATGTTGGTATAAACCTCTATGGTCGGTTCATGAGTTATCCGAGTCTTTTGCGCAATTCCGTCATTCGCCTAAAAGTTGACCGTAACGGCCTTTTAAAAATTAAAACGAGTATTTCGGACACGTGAACGGACCAAAACCTTGCTTATTAAATTATAAGCATGTCCTTAAAGTTTCACGTCAATCCGAGGTCTAGAATGAGAGTTATGCTAATTAGCGCAATTTAAATAAACTTTTGTAATAAACGGCGCAATTAGCATAACACCTATCTAAACCAAGATTTCGTCACCAAAACTTTTACCCACTGTATTAAAATAATATTTTGGGAATTTTAAAGATTTTTAATAATTTTTACCTCGCTCATAACCTGCGGTTATGGCTACGGTTCGGTAAATACCGAATATGCCCTTTTCGGCCAAAACATGAGTTCTACAAGGTCTTTTGACCCGATTCCAGTTGCTACTGGTTTTAAATAATAAATAAAGTATTTTAAGCTTTATAAGCTGCTCGGGAAACTCAGATTTCCTGTAGAACTCGAAAAGCCTTTTTAAAGTCTTTAAAATGACCGAAAAGCCCCTACGGGCCATAATATTAACTTAAACTCGTTACGGGCGTCACGGAAGGTATCCTACTGATACCACAACCCATTAAAGGCATATTGACTTAGGAAATAAGCGTACGACTCTCATAGTTAACCGTTTCGCCTATTGCGCGCACGGTTCGGCTTATGAAACTACTTTTCATAATTTAGCCGATACGGGTCAAATAATATCATTTGAACCCCAAAATCCAGAGTGTGAACCATTAACCCATATAAAACATGTCACACCCTGGCTTTGCGGAAGCGTGGTTAACTTGGTGTGACTTCTTAATACCATAGCTTAACCATAACAAGCTATATGAATTTAAAATCATGCAAAGTCATCCATTGAAAATAAAACTGTCAAACATTTTCTAAATGGGTAAACACCCAATAACCATTACTTGTCTTAAACAGTACAACTACTACCATAATGCAAACAAATAAACATGGTTCAGGGGCCATGGCTTGTCCAGGAAAGAGCCATGAGCCTTGAACCCCGGATGACTCTGAATCTAAATGCAGCGGGAAATCCTGCTAAACCGTGCCAGATCCTTAATTCCCTGAAATACATGTAAGTTGAAAAATCAACAATAATGTTGAGCGAGTTCATGCGAAAATGAGTAAATAAACCTTTATCTTTATCAACAACCCTGGTATGTAGCAAATAAGGAAAAAGAGATCACCAATGGTTTGCAAGGCCATTGATATGTGTAAATGCAAGTAGGAAGGCTCAAACCTAGCAAATTTATGCGTCGGGAACAAAGTCATCCCAAGGTCCGTTCTGCTGGACCTGGGACTGGGCTCGCTACACCCAAATAGATCTACCGCTCCTGCCCCTCGGTCCTACCCTGAGGATTAATGACCTCAAGTTTCCGCCTACCCATTCACATGATCTAAGTAACCCTCCTTACGCTAACCATACCATGTATAACATATCCATAATCATTGTAACATGTATTTCACCCCCGCAGTTTATAAAACTGAAAACAGTTAAGAGAAAAGGGGGACATGAACTCACAGTGAAGGCGTCACTAAATCAGTAATCCGAATATCCGTGTGCTGCGCAACGACCTACATGTGCTAATGCTATTAGACGGATGGCCGTGCTTTAGCTTCATAGTCGATATTTTTGGGAAACGGTTAGACAACCGCTTCGTGTGTATACTTGGTATTTTACTCTCCTTCCCAAGGATGGGGGATTTAAATACATGTGTATTCATATTATCTCATTAAGTCCCACTTAATATATTTTATTTCTTATTCCAAAATATATTTATTTTTCTCAAAAATAATATATTTCCTTTTTCTCATAACATTTTCCCAAAATAATATATTGACAACATACGTGCTTATGAATACTTCCGAATAAGGCGTAAGTTACGTTTTAATGATTAGGTGGTAATAGAAATTACCGTTGTAACTTTTATGCTTGTCGTATAAGCGTTTGTATTATTTTGAGTTTGACAAAGTTTGTAAATATTATTTTTACTCTAAAAATAATATTTATACATTTTCACAAAATAATCATAAACAGTGTTGTGAAAAGTATATTTATTGAATAAATATTTATCACGTTTATTTTTGTGAAAATCCCACCTCCGAATATTTAATAAAGTCATGGCGAAATATATTTTGTAAATACTTCAAAAATAATTCCAACACTTGTAAATATTCTAAGTGTTAGATTTTTAGAAAATTTCGCCAGAGTTTCCCCTGTAACTGGAGGTGGCCACGCTTTCAAGCGTATCATTTTCTTTTACAAAAACATCTCAACAATTTATCAATTCAACCGAATCAATTTTCAATACTTCAAATAGAAGACTAGTATGTAAAACCGCGTCGTTTCATGAACTTGTAGTTTTTACCAAATCTCCGGTGTAGATCTCGTTATTTTTAGTGGATCTATTCATATAATAAATTAGTCTTGTAAAAACCCCGTTTTTAGAAACAATCACTCTTCACAACTTCCCGACAACTTTTGTGAAAACTCAATATTTTGTCGGATCTTTTATGTACAAGTGTTTCTACACTTGTAGTTTATAGAAAATCATACTTATTCATATCTTACCCATTTTTATAAAAACGTGATTTTCTCGACACCCGGTCCTACGAATATACCACTTGTACATCCGTAGATCGGCTTGTTTTAGATACTATTTTTCATGTCAAAACATTTTTACACAAGTTCATGTTTCCCGTGTGGTGGAGTTTCACCTTTTAACCCTTGTACACAAGAAACAAGTGTATGTCAAGATACGCGATCCGGACAAAGTCGGGTTAAACGATGATGAGAGCCACCACATCGTAGATCGGGCCATATTAATCAACATATTCAAGTACTACGACTTTTACACGCGTTATGTGCTTTTATCCAACGAAATACACGTTTTTGGAGACTTTAAAGTTTCATTTAGCGGGTTACCGACATTCAACCATCAAAAATCCTTTTAACCACTTTAAACACGATTAATAATGAGTTTTAAACGTTATACCTCTAGCTCGGGGCTAGGGAAGATCTATGGCGAAAACTGAGTGGATAATAGCAAACGGTAGAGGTCCTCCGCGTTCCGTTTGTTCCGAGCTCCGTTGTACGTAACCACCAACACTTGAGTATACTTGGAACTTGCAAGACTTGAACCGACAATGGATGTGGGGGTGGGGTGGCTCACGGCCGAGAGGGAGCAAGGGGAGAGGGAGAGAGAGTGAAAGTGGAGTGTGTGTGTTTGTGTGTGTGAGAGGTGTGGTTATTTATAGAAAAGTGTGCCTCGTTCCTCGCGTAATCTAATTTAATATTATAAAGGTGTACTCTCCCGGGGCCCACTAGTTGGCCGATCCCATTGGGATGTAATGGCACTCGGTTCGTTCCCAATCGTTCAGTTACGGTTCAGTTTGGTTAAGTGCGTTACTTTAAGGTACTAACCTCGTTAGTTGCTTTAGTGCATCAAAAGCGGGTGTTAGGGTAATCAGGGACCCTAACTGGCTCAGAAAAGTACTAATATTAATTTTGGCAATATTTTTATGTTCCGGGTATTGTCCGGTTGTTCGGTCGGATAGTAATCCGTTAAAGTGCTTAAGATATCCGTTAAGCGTCATAAATAATATTTTTAGCGACACAATTTATTCTGCAAAGTGTCGGGAATAATTCCTCATATTTTGGCACTTTATTAATTAGCTAGAAGCTAGTGTGTTGATAAAAGTGCTGTGTTTCGTGCTTAAAGTATGTTTTAGGCACATCCAAATCTCTATATCTTATTCCTAGAGACGTAATCATACAACCCTTGTATCCCTACACACACTATGGGTGTAGTAAAATAATTCTGGCTCATTCAGGCCTTTGGAGGCAGTGTTTGCCTGATGCTGGCTATATCAGCATGTTCACTGTGTATCCGTTTAGTGCTACTGTGCTTTTGTGCATCATGTTTGTCACTAAGGTTCAATAAATAAGTAGTGTAGTGACAGGAATATCAAAGTATGATGCAGATATGTACAAGTACCAACAATCAAGTAGCAGTTTATCAGCAAACTCAGTAAAGCACAGTAATTAGGCATCAATTAATAATTAATTAAGTCGTACGGATACCTGGTTTTGAGAGGGTTGTCACATTCTCCCCCCGTTAAATAAATTTCGTCCCGAAATTTAGGTTCTGCTTGAAGAAGCAGGGTTCTTAGGAAACAGGTGGGGGTATTTTTCTTTCATTCGGTCTTCACGCTCCCAGGTGAATTCAGGACCATGTCTAGCATTCCAGCGAACTTTGACGAGCTTGACACTGCTCCTGCGGGTCTTGTTAACTTTCCAATCCGTGACCTCAACAGGTTCTTCAACGAAGTGGAGCGTGTCATCAATGTGAATCTCGTCGGTAGGAATGGCAACGTTAACTTGAGTTGGACTCCTCTTAAGATTGGATACATGAAATGTATCGTGAACGTTATTCAGCTCGGCAGGTAGATCCAACTTGTATGCTACTGTTCCAATTCTTTTCAAAACCTTGAAAGGACCAATGTAGCGTGGATTTAACTTCCCACGCTTCCCAAAGCGTGCTACACCCTTCCAGGGTGATACCTTCAACAAAACCATATCCCCAACCTCGAACTCTTGAGGTTTCCTTTTCAGATCTGCATAGGTCTTCTGGCGATCACGAGCCGCGCTAATGCGATCTCGGATTTGCGCGATCTTATCTGTAGTTTCCTGAACCACATCGGGACCTACCAGTTGTCTATCACCTGCGTCAGACCAACAGAGCGGCGACCTGCACTTGCGTCCATATAAAGCTTCGAATGGCGCGGCACCAATACTGGTGTGGTAGCTGTTGTTGTATGAAAACTCAACCAGGGGTAAATGCTTATCCCAGCTACCGCCTAAATCCATCACACATGCTCTCAGCATGTCTTCCAATGTCTGAATCGTCCGCTCACTTTGGCCGTCGGTCTGCGGGTGAAACGCGGTGCTCATATTCAGCTTCGAACCAAAAGCTTCCTGGAAGGATTGCCATATCCTCGATACGAACCTTCCATCCCTATCAGAAATAATCGAGAGGGGTACTCCATGGCGAGTGACAATCTCTCTCATGTAAATTTCAGCCAATTTGCTTGTATGATCCTTTTCACGGATGGGCAAGAAGTGTGCTGACTTCGTCAAGCGATCCACTATCACCCAGATAGTGTCATGGCCCTTAGGCGTTCTTGGCAACTTTGTAACAAAATCCATGGATATATCTTCCCACTTCCACTGGGGAATTTTCGGTTGCTGCAGAAGTCCCGAAGGCTTCTGATATTCTGCCTTAACCTTAGCGCAAGTCAAACATTGGCTCACATAAATAGCAACATCGCCTTTCATCCTAGGCCACCAATAATAATCCTTAAGATCTTGGTACATCTTATCCGCTCCCGGGTGGATAGAGTACCGTGACTTGTGAGCTTCATCAAAAATAACTTCTCTTAAATCACCAAACAAAGGAACCCAAATCCTTTTCTCAAAACATAACGTTCCTTCCCTGTTTGGAACCAATATCTTCTCCATCCCACGGAGATATTCTTTCTCAAGGTTTCCCTCCCTGAGAGCTTCTTTTTGCGCTGCTCGAATGCGTGAGGAAAGATCGGTTTGGATAATCATTTCCATAGCCCTAACCCTTATGGGCTTGATTCTCTCCTTGCGACTTAGGGCATCGGCGACCACATTCGCCTTCCCCGGATGATACTTGATCTCGCAGTCGTAATCGTTCAGCAACTCAACCCATCGCCTTTGCCTCATATTCAACTCCTTCTGGTTGAATATATGCTGGAGGCTTTTGTGATCTGTAAAGATCGTACACTTCGTACCGTAAAGGTAGTGTCTCCAAATCTTCAAAGCAAAAACCACTGCGCCTAGCTCCAAATCATGCGTGGTATAGTTCTTCTCATGTACCTTCAGTTGGCGTGATGCGTAGGCGATAACCTTTTGACGTTGCATCAACACACAACCCAATCCTTGACGCGAAGCGTCGCAGTATACCACAAAATCGTCGGTACCTTCCGGTAGAGCTAAGATTGGCGCGTTGCAAAGCTTATCCTTCAACAACTGAAATGCTTCATCCTGTTTGATTCCCCAATCAAACTTTTTATCCTTTTGCGTGAGGAGCGTCAATGGCTGAGCGATCTTTGAAAAATCCTCAATAAATCTTCGATAATAACCAGCCAAACCCAAGAATTGCCGGATCTCGGTTGGCGTCTTTGGCGCTTCCCAGTTCTTGATCGCCTCGATCTTGGTTGGATCCACATGAATTCCACTTTCATTTACCACGTGCCCAAGGAATTGCACGTCTCTCAGCCAAAACTCACACTTAGAGAACTTGGCGTACAACTGCTCCTTTTTCAGTAGCTCTAAAATAGCTCTGAGGTGTTGCTCGTGCTCTGCCTTCGACCTTGAGTAGATCAAGATGTCGTCGATGAATACAATCACGAACTTATCCAGATACGGCTTACAAACTCGGTTCATCAAATCCATGAACACTGCAGGTGCGTTTGTTAAACCAAACGGCATGACAAGGAACTCGTAGTGCCCATAACGAGTTCTGAAGGCTGTCTTCGGGATACTTTCCTCCTGTATCCGAAGCTGATGATATCCAGATCGAAGATCGATCTTGGAGTAGAAACTTGAACCTTGAAGTTGGTCGAACAGATCATCAATCCTTGGCAAAGGATACCTATTTTTGATCGTCAGCTTGTTCAATTCTCTGTAGTCAATGCACATACGGAAACTACCATCCTTCTTCTTGACAAACAAAACTGGAGCTCCCCAAGGCGAGAAGCTTGGTCGAATAAAACCCTTATCCAACAACTCTTGAAGTTGCGTTGATAGCTCTTGCATCTCAGACGGGGCAAGTCTATAAGGTGCCTTAGCCACAGGCGCGGCGCCTGGAACTAAGTCGATGCGAAATTCCACTTGCCTCTGAGGCGGCAAGCCAGGCAAGTCTTCTGGAAAGACTTCCGGATACTCCCTTACGACAGGGATGTCTTCGATCTTCGGCTCAGCAGCCTTTTTATCCACGATGTGTGCTAGAAAAGCAACACACCCTTTCTTCAAACACTTTCTTGCTTTCAGACAGCTGATAATTCGCAACGGCGTCTCCCGCTTCTCTCCATGAACAACAATGGTCTCACCATCGTCGGTCGGAATACGAACAATCTTCTCGTGACAAACAATCTCCGCCTTGTTACTTGCTAACCAATCCATCCCTACTACCACGTCGAAGCTTCCCAACTGGACTGGTAGTAGATCGAGAGCAAACTCACGCTCTCCTAACTCGATTACACAACCTCTAATCATTTCATTGGCTTCTACTAACTTCCCATTAGCTAGCTCGATCGAAAAAGGAATATCTAACTTACTAGCGGCTAAACCAAGCATGTTCTTAAATTCTAGCGATACGAAGCTATAATCGGCACCAGTATCAAACAAAACAGACGCATAGCGTTGGTTTACAGGGAACGTACCAGTAACAACATTGGGATCCTGGCGCGCTTCCCTGGCCTCCATGTTGAAAACTCTTCCACGAGCTTGGGTCAATTCCGGACAGTTCCTCTTGAAGTGCCCTTGATCTCCACAATTAAAACACCCGGGCCTCTGCCCGTTTCCACCATTGTTCCCAGCCTGGTGGTTTCCCTGGTTTCGGTTCACGGTGCCTGCTTGGTTAGCACGGTTTCCATTTCCTCCTTGATTTCCTTGTGGGCGGTTCCCATTACCACCACGGGTATTCCTATTCCCATTTCCTCCCTGACCTCCCCGGCCAGCATTTGCCCAACAAGTCTCCTTCAGGTGGCCAACCTTTCCACATGCTTCACAAACTTTCAATCCACAACGACCGGAGTGATGTTTTTGACATGAGTTGCACTTGGGCTGTGCACCCATGTATCCCCTGCTCTTCTTTCCACCACCAACTGAATCTTGAGCTGGTGCATTCGCTTCTCCCTTCTTGACCACCGTCCCGGTGCTTTGCTTGAAACTTGAAAACTTCCGCTTATTGCCACTAGATGACTCCACATGAGTCTCCTTTCCCTTGGGTTCAATCTCATCGAACTTGTTTAACCGAATCGCTTCTTCAGTTAAAGCCACACTCAGATCGATGGCTTCTGTGATGGTTGCGGGTTTGGAAGAAGTCACCATACTGATTATCTGAGGAGCCAATCCCCAGATGAAGCGCTCAACCCTCTTAAACTCGGGTGTTACCATATAAGGTACCACGTGAGACAGATCGTGGAATCTCTGAACATATTCCGCTATCTTCGACCCTTCCATCTTTAAGTGCCAAAACTCAGTTTCAAGCTTTTGAATCTCCGCGCGAGAGCAGTACTTCTTCCGCATAAGCTCTTTCAATTCGGCCCAAGACAGGGTGTAGGCGGCAGCTTCGCCTAGAGTTTGCACTTGAAGGTTCCACCAAGATAGGGCTCCATCTAGAAACAGCCCTGAAATGTAAGTGACCTGCTGGTCGATCGCACATTTGCTCATACGGATGGTGGAATCAGTTTTCTCTGCCCAACGAACGAAGGCAACAGCACCGCCCGTGCCGTCGAAGTTTGTGGGCTTACAGTCCAGAAACTGCTTGAAGGTGCACCCTGCACATTCGTTTCAACATAGGAACTGTATTAGCAATCGTTACAGGAATCCGATTAGACCATGGTACGTCGTAAAGACTTAGGGTTACCATGAGTGGGATTCTGGTTGCCATTGCCGTTGGAGCTACTCCAGCTGGGTCCTCCCTGCGATGCAGCATACTGAGCAATCGCGGCAGCAATGATTCCTTGCAGTTCTTCTTGAGTCGTGGGCATCGGCTGCGGTTGACGTCTTGGTGCCATTTTCTAAAGTTGCGTACGTCGATTAGGCCATAGAAATCATACGTATATAGTAATAGTAATAGCATATAACATCTCATGTTATCAATATATCACACACAACATCCCATGTCCAACATCCCATGTCCAAATATAAAAATAATCAATCAAGTAAATCAGATATGATGAGAATGCGGCGATTGCATATATATCAAGACCATAAGCATAGTAAGTGTGTTAGTACATCCATCAATCACATAGGGGTTACATCACCCCTGTACAAAATACATCATATCAGTGCTACATACAAACAATACATCACATGTATCAACAAAAATCTGTGTGGTCAAATGGTCTTCAAAAGCTGTGCATAACAATCGCGGCTGTCTCACCGGTGTCTACCCTGGTAACGTCGATGATCTCTAGAAGGGTGGTGGTGGTGGAGGATAATGTAGGCGGCGAAAGAGAAGCCAATCCTCCTCCAAGGCCTGCTGGGTGCGGATCACGGATGCAATCTGCTGCTCTAGGATCGAAAGTCGAGCAACAATGTCAGGAGGAAAAGACCGAAATGGCTGAGCAGATGAGGATGACGGACCAAGATATGGATAAGGAGGCATCTGAGCTCTCTCGAGCTCCTGCAAACGCTGAGAATGGGAATCATGCTGGTGTACAAATGACATCAAAAGATCCTCAATAGTATGGCCCAAATGAAATGGGTGGTATGGATCTGTGGGTGGCATGGGTGAGGAAGAGGACCAAAGTAATGGCGTGCTGGTAAGATCGATAGGTGCAACAGAAGATGGGATGGATGCTATCTGAGGCATGACAGGTAATGGCATCGGTACATGGCCAAATGGATGGGCGGAAGAGCCCTCTCCAGGCCCCGCTGGAGGTATGACAGAAGGAATCTGAAACGAGAACTCAGGATGGTGAGCATCCATGCGGTGAGGAGGAAGCGGCGGAACATCCTCGTCAGCCGGTATCCAACCGTGCTGAGCCTCCTCGTCAGGGGGATCCATGTGCTCTGCAAACAGAGCATGTTCGGGCTCAATAGGTAAGGGATCAACAGGAGCTAAAACAGGATCAACGTGAGCAACAGCAGGATCAACGTGAGCAACAACAGGATCAATATGATCGACATGAGGGTCAACTGGAATGTCAGCGATCAGAGGGTCAACAAGAGGATCAACAACATGGTCAGCATCTAACAAAGGAATATCATCAACAGGAACATCGCCAAGTGGCTGACCCGCCAAAATAGGATCAACAGGAACATCAGCATGTGCCAAACCATGCTCATGTGCGGGATCGAAAGCAGCGGCCTGCTCTGGAGCTACTGCAGGCTCGGGATCGTCAAACGCCATATCGAAGTCAAAGTCCGGATCGATAGGATCAAAAGGGTCGGCAGGGTCAACGGGGTCCTCTACAGGCTGGTCCATATGGACGAACTCAATATCACGGTCTGGATCGAATCCAGGAGGAAATACAGGGTCAGAATCCTCGATATCGTCATGCTCAAAAACAAAGCTCGGCATAGGGGCGGCAGATGACGCCTGGTCAGGATCCGAGTCATGAACGAAAAGCTGCGTGCTCGCCACATGTGATGGAGCAGATGCCACAGACTCAAAGGAGTCTGGAGCTGGAGAATGAACAGGCGAGTCTCCGGCAGGAGCATCGGCGATCATCAAAAGACCGCCAGCGGGCAAAAGAGCTGGGTCAGGATCCTCGTCCTCGTATAGCTCATCATCGAAAAGATCAATATCGTCACCAGCCTCGGCATCAAGCATAAGCTCATAAGCTGGGTAGGATGCAAGAGGAATCGGGGCGGGAATCACAGCGAGAGGAAGATCCGCAGCAGGACCACCAACGATGGGCTCATCGACGCCGTCAGGTAGCGCGAATGGCTGAAAGTCGTCGTCGTCTGTACTGGTATAATCCGAGGTGTGCACCTCGTGCTCTGATGACATACTCTCGTCTGACTCCATGGGTCGGGGTCCAGTAGTGTCCGAATCTCCTGTATCTGAGGTATCCATGAGTCTGTAATACAATCACAAGTATGTACAAATATCAGTAAATCAGGTAATCACACAAGTTACCACATAATAATCACATATTCCTCCTAGTCCCACTAGCCTCCCAGCCTCCCAGACTGTCTTTCCTAGTCCCACTAGCCTCCCAGCCTCCCAGACTGTCCTTCCTAGTCCCACTAGCCAACTTTTCCCAGCCTCCCAGACTGACTCCCTAGTCCCACTAGACAACTACCTCGATCGATTGGATCGAGCCTCGACCTCCCAGACCGAGCCTCAGCCTCCCAGACTGAGCCTAAAATAATAAAATATGCTCAACATTTGTTTATAAAAAGTTTTGGATCTGGACTTAAGTGGTATGCAGAAAAACATTTTCGTGAGAGCCCTAGTGATCATAGTCTAGACTCAAAATGAACCCTAGTTCGCTATGATCAGAGCTCTGATACCAAGCTGTCACACCCTGGCTTTGCGGAAGCGTGGTTAACTTGGTGTGACTTCTTAATACCATAGCTTAACCATAACAAGCTATATGAATTTAAAATCATGCAAAGTCATCCATTGAAAATAAAACTGTCAAACATTTTCTAAATGGGTAAACACCCAATAACCATTACTTGTCTTAAACAGTACAACTACTACCATAATGCAAACAAATAAACATGGTTCAGGGGCCATGGCTTGTCCAGGAAAGAGCCATGAGCCTTGAACCCCGGATGACTCTGAATCTAAATGCAGCGGGAAATCCTGCTAAACCGTGCCAGATCCTTAATTCCCTGAAATACATGTAAGTTGAAAAATCAACAATAATGTTGAGCGAGTTCATGCGAAAATGAGTAAATAAACCTTTATCTTTATCAACAACCCTGGTATGTAGCAAATAAGGAAAAAGAGATCACCAATGGTTTGCAAGGCCATTGATATGTGTAAATGCAAGTAGGAAGGCTCAAACCTAGCAAATTTATGCGTCGGGAACAAAGTCATCCCAAGGTCCGTTCTGCTGGACCTGGGACTGGGCTCGCTACACCCAAATAGATCTACCGCTCCTGCCCCTCGGTCCTACCCTGAGGATTAATGACCTCAAGTTTCCGCCTACCCATTCACATGATCTAAGTAACCCTCCTTACGCTAACCATACCATGTATAACATATCCATAATCATTGTAACATGTATTTCACCCCCGCAGTTTATAAAACTGAAAACAGTTAAGAGAAAAGGGGGACATGAACTCACAGTGAAGGCGTCACTAAATCAGTAATCCGAATATCCGTGTGCTGCGCAACGACCTACATGTGCTAATGCTATTAGACGGATGGCCGTGCTTTAGCTTCATAGTCGATATTTTTGGGAAACGGTTAGACAACCGCTTCGTGTGTATACTTGGTATTTTACTCTCCTTCCCAAGGATGGGGGATTTAAATACATGTGTATTCATATTATCTCATTAAGTCCCACTTAATATATTTTATTTCTTATTCCAAAATATATTTATTTTTCTCAAAAATAATATATTTCCTTTTTCTCATAACATTTTCCCAAAATAATATATTGACAACATACGTGCTTATGAATACTTCCGAATAAGGCGTAAGTTACGTTTTAATGATTAGGTGGTAATAGAAATTACCGTTGTAACTTTTATGCTTGTCGTATAAGCGTTTGTATTATTTTGAGTTTGACAAAGTTTGTAAATATTATTTTTACTCTAAAAATAATATTTATACATTTTCACAAAATAATCATAAACAGTGTTGTGAAAAGTATATTTATTGAATAAATATTTATCACGTTTATTTTTGTGAAAATCCCACCTCCGAATATTTAATAAAGTCATGGCGAAATATATTTTGTAAATACTTCAAAAATAATTCCAACACTTGTAAATATTCTAAGTGTTAGATTTTTAGAAAATTTCGCCAGAGTTTCCCCTGTAACTGGAGGTGGCCACGCTTTCAAGCGTATCATTTTCTTTTACAAAAACATCTCAACAATTTATCAATTCAACCGAATCAATTTTCAATACTTCAAATAGAAGACTAGTATGTAAAACCGCGTCGTTTCATGAACTTGTAGTTTTTACCAAATCTCCGGTGTAGATCTCGTTATTTTTAGTGGATCTATTCATATAATAAATTAGTCTTGTAAAAACCCCGTTTTTAGAAACAATCACTCTTCACAACTTCCCGACAACTTTTGTGAAAACTCAATATTTTGTCGGATCTTTTATGTACAAGTGTTTCTACACTTGTAGTTTATAGAAAATCATACTTATTCATATCTTACCCATTTTTATAAAAACGTGATTTTCTCGACACCCGGTCCTACGAATATACCACTTGTACATCCGTAGATCGGCTTGTTTTAGATACTATTTTTCATGTCAAAACATTTTTACACAAGTTCATGTTTCCCGTGTGGTGGAGTTTCACCTTTTAACCCTTGTACACAAGAAACAAGTGTATGTCAAGATACGCGATCCGGACAAAGTCGGGTTAAACGATGATGAGAGCCACCACATCGTAGATCGGGCCATATTAATCAACATATTCAAGTACTACGACTTTTACACGCGTTATGTGCTTTTATCCAACGAAATACACGTTTTTGGAGACTTTAAAGTTTCATTTAGCGGGTTACCGACATTCAACCATCAAAAATCCTTTTAACCACTTTAAACACGATTAATAATGAGTTTTAAACGTTATACCTCTAGCTCGGGGCTAGGGAAGATCTATGGCGAAAACTGAGTGGATAATAGCAAACGGTAGAGGTCCTCCGCGTTCCGTTTGTTCCGAGCTCCGTTGTACGTAACCACCAACACTTGAGTATACTTGGAACTTGCAAGACTTGAACCGACAATGGATGTGGGGGTGGGGTGGCTCACGGCCGAGAGGGAGCAAGGGGAGAGGGAGAGAGAGTGAAAGTGGAGTGTGTGTGTTTGTGTGTGTGAGAGGTGTGGTTATTTATAGAAAAGTGTGCCTCGTTCCTCGCGTAATCTAATTTAATATTATAAAGGTGTACTCTCCCGGGGCCCACTAGTTGGCCGATCCCATTGGGATGTAATGGCACTCGGTTCGTTCCCAATCGTTCAGTTACGGTTCAGTTTGGTTAAGTGCGTTACTTTAAGGTACTAACCTCGTTAGTTGCTTTAGTGCATCAAAAGCGGGTGTTAGGGTAATCAGGGACCCTAACTGGCTCAGAAAAGTACTAATATTAATTTTGGCAATATTTTTATGTTCCGGGTATTGTCCGGTTGTTCGGTCGGATAGTAATCCGTTAAAGTGCTTAAGATATCCGTTAAGCGTCATAAATAATATTTTTAGCGACACAATTTATTCTGCAAAGTGTCGGGAATAATTCCTCATATTTTGGCACTTTATTAATTAGCTAGAAGCTAGTGTGTTGATAAAAGTGCTGTGTTTCGTGCTTAAAGTATGTTTTAGGCACATCCAAATCTCTATATCTTATTCCTAGAGACGTAATCATACAACCCTTGTATCCCTACACACACTATGGGTGTAGTAAAATAATTCTGGCTCATTCAGGCCTTTGGAGGCAGTGTTTGCCTGATGCTGGCTATATCAGCATGTTCACTGTGTATCCGTTTAGTGCTACTGTGCTTTTGTGCATCATGTTTGTCACTAAGGTTCAATAAATAAGTAGTGTAGTGACAGGAATATCAAAGTATGATGCAGATATGTACAAGTACCAACAATCAAGTAGCAGTTTATCAGCAAACTCAGTAAAGCACAGTAATTAGGCATCAATTAATAATTAATTAAGTCGTACGGATACCTGGTTTTGAGAGGGTTGTCACAAAACAAGTCTCTGAACTTGTTGGGTCAGAATCACACTCCATTCTCGGTTTTCGCCTTTCACGCGATTAAACCATATCTATATACATCGGAACCAACCGGTCTAGGCTACGGCCATTTTAACGACTCGTTAGGATTCCAAGAGGTTAATTAAAACCTTCGTTCCAGATTAGGAGCCCCAGTAAAAGCTATCGGTGATTTAATCCAAATAAGGAAATATACTTGCAAAGGTAAATACTTTAACTTATTTCCCCTATATGGGCTTGGGTTACGGTATATTAATACCGCTTGATTGAGCATTATATAATTCCATCGCTTAGGTGGTTAATTGATTAAATATGATCGGCTCATTTAAACAGTTTTGTTGCTTATAAGCCTTTGGGGGGTTTAATGACCGTTGTCCCGGATATCCTTGGCATCATTTTACGAAATGGCCATGACCATCGACATCCCGGTGTAGGCGTACACCCGGTATAAAGTGTCGACATTAAAATTAAAAGACGTAGCCGTTGGTTTTTATACTACGGTTTTACGCAAACGTGGTGTGTCTATAAATCTTTAACCCGGCACGACCCGGGCTACTGAACGCATAAAAGAACATGAAAAACGTTCACAAGATCATTATGAATTTTCCCAAGTTATAAAAGAGTTTGTGCCTTGTGCATTCAAATCAATTTTAATAAACATTTTCAAATGTGTCAGTTGAATGTATTTACCAGTGTAAACTGACGTATTTTCCCCAAAAAGATTAAGTGCAGGTACCTAAACGTAAATTGGCTGGTATTAGCTCCCTAGCGTCGGGATAAGTCTCGCAAGCTTGATTGCAGTATCTGATGGAACAATACTTTATGTTTATTTACGATCCACTGTGGATATATTCAACCCCTGTAATACATTTTGATATTACAATCAGAGGTTGAAGTTTATATATTTATCTTATGCTTCCGCTGTGCATTATATAATTGTGTGGTTTGACTATATTGTTGCCAACATCGTCACGGTAATCCCCCACCGGGCCCACCGGTGAGACACGTGGAAATCGGGGTGTGACAACACTACACATTGAGGACAATGTTTACCTCAAGTGTGGGGATGGAGGAAAATTTTCAAAAAAATTTCAAAATGTCTTTGTTTGAAGCGATCTAAAAAGCACAAGTAACTAAGTTAACGAGGGATGACACAACCCATTTGGTCTTTTGTCATGGTCAAGTTCAAGTTAATTAGCATGACAAGTATTTAGCGGGTGGTTATTTGGGAATAATCCGCCTAAGAAACTAGCACATCATGCATGTCACATACCATACCCTTTATATGTGAGGTTTTGAGCCACTTTTTCATCATAGAATTACATATATGTGTTTTCTTTGTTTGAGTGGACCATTAGTCACGTATTGTAGAACTTGCGACTTTTGATACGTTTGAGACCATAGACCGAATACAAGCACGAGAATGATTAAGGCATTAGGTGAACCTTTTCCTTTAAAACCAATTATTTATCCTTACCCAAACAAATCCCCTAGTCGCCCACTTTGAGCCTAAGCCTTTCGTTTGACAACCCGTTTAGCCCATAACCGTCAAACCTTTTCTTTTAAACCCGTGTGATGAAAATTCGATTGTAGGATTATTTGATTGTATAGTTGTGTTTGCAAAAAAAAAAAAAAAGCAAAAATTCTGAAAATGTTACGAAAAAGAATGAAAAGGCATTGAGAAAAACACAAGAAGAAGTGTTAGTAGTTGTTGAATAAAAGGCGAAAGTTGTTGCCTCATAGTTGATGTTTATATTTAGTTTTGTTCAGTTTAGTAAGTTGAAATAAAAATTGAATTTTCATCACCTTAGCCACTTTAAATATCCTACTCCCTACCCTTAGCCTTGCCCTGTTACAACCCTTACAAAGACCTTTTGACTTATGCTTAGTATTCGTGTTCGGTGGTGGAGAATGATTGAGTTGCAAGCCTATGCGGGTACGTGTTTTAATCGATTTTGAGCGATTACTTTTAAAAAAAAGTGCTAATACATCATGAAAATTAGCCAACTTGTAAACCGAGGGGAGTGAACATTGTGAGGGATATGCATTAAATGTGAGTTTTAAAGGCGGGTTAATCTTGGATAACCAGTTTTACATGATTAATTATTTATTGCTAAATATGTGAAAATTGTAAAAAGTTTGAACTTGGGCATGACAATTGACCTTAACCTTAGTCTCGGGAATGGGATGTGTGTTTTTCGTTCGACCCACGTGAAAGTGAAAAACAGATTTGCTTGAGGGCAAGCAAACGACAAGTGTGGGGATGTGATGGAGAGTGTAAAACATGGGTGTTGAAGTGTTTATCTTACGTGGTTTAGCTTGTCTTATATGATTATATGCCTGGAATTAGCTTATTGCGAGTGATTGTATGGTTGCAGGCAAAACAAGTGAATTCGGTGAAGTTACGGGGTTTAAAGATAAAGCGGAACATGTAAGATTGACGAGTGCAGCCATTGGAAGTGAATATAGTGAAAATATGAAAGGAATGAAGAATATTGAAGTTGAGGGGCTAATGTGTTATTCAGTGAAAGTTGTTTTTGTGAGTGGAAAACAAGATGGGGAATTACGGTTCGCAATTTTGGAGAGGAGGCAACACCATTGACTACTTGGCACAGAAATCAAGAAACAAAGTCTTGGAAGGACGTGATGAGTATACGCGGCTAATCTCCTAAGGGTTTCACCCCGGTGTAGACTTTGTAAGAATTCTAGGGTTTCAATACTTTGTTTATGATTTAATTTGTGACTAGTTGTATTTAACCATTTGAAACTTATATCAATTGTCTTGCATTTGTATTGGATTCATGAATTGTCGAATGAGTTGTTAAATTTGACTTTGTGAAATGAATATGTGCAATTATGCCTTGCTATAGGTTAGGATTTACATGTCCTTAGTAACGAAGTGTAGTGCGGTCCGTTGTCTATGACGTTGATAGCTCTTGACACCTAAGCCACGTAATACTAAATCCGTTAATAATCAAATGCAACTAAATTAAGTCTAACGTGTAGAAACTCTAGTTCTTGCAGTTGTCGAACCGGGTGTGACCCTTGTTTCTAACCTGTTATTTTTACTCATTCTAATTAGTGGTTTCTAATAATTTTTCTAAACAAACTAAAAATAAAAATTAGCAAGCTTCATAATTATTTTGCATATTTGTTTGTAAATAACTTTGGCTAATCGAACAACTAGTGTGATACTGGCCACATGCTCTTCGTGGATACGACACCCGACTTACCCTAGCTACCTAGGTTTAATTGGGTTTTTGACTGATCGGGATGACATGGTCACGTCAGCTGGTCGTGTTTGGTCGACCTGACAGGTTTATTACTAATTTCAGGAGATCCATCCCAATGTAGCTCATACTCGATATCTGATTACCATTTATATATTTATTATTAATATTAATTTCAGGACCATATATTTTCTTAAAATCGTATTTACTCATAATCTGATAAATCCACATAATGGAAGCTCTTTGGAGCTTTGAAACATATTGATTAAGGGATTGTTTGTTTACCTCTTAAAACTTAAAAAAGAGCTCATGATAAGTAATCCGAAACACCGACAATTGAAAACACCAAAATTGAGTTTTGAGATATATTACAAGGGGTTTAAGTTTAACTATAGTCTACACCGAAACTTGGAAGGACCTTTTAGGGTTTCAAAAAATGGGCGAAACGGAGAAGGCGTCGGAAGCCAAGAGAACCACCGTCGGACCAGCCTCCGTTTTGGCTTACCTCGACCCCAATTACTGGTTTGTTTTCTGAACCGAAACTTGAAACACTGTTATTACCATGAACGTTTATATCATTTACTAGGTTAGTTATATACGCATTGAATAAAGGAAATATTATTATATAGTTAGTTACCAAGATTTAAGAATCATACAACTACATTTGAGATAAAGATGTGACTGAAGTGAATTAAGAGAAGAATTTAGCTTATTTGTTCTTTCGTATTTCTTCGAATAGTTAATTGTACCGTGTACGGTTGAATATTTAGTTTGATTATTATCAGGAATGAGAGGTTTACTTCTGAGGATCATTACGAATGGCTCAAAGATTACTCACATTTTCGTCATTTGATCCACCAGCATATCAAACCCGATTCTTCCGTAAGCTGTTTTCTCTTTCTTGACGATCACCATTAGTCAGTCAACACCTGAAATGTTTTTTCAATGTAATGCTGCTGCAGGTATTGGAGCTCGGGTGTGGAAACTCACAACTCTCTGATGAGTTATATAACGATGGAATTACTAATATAACCTGCATTGATCTCTCTTCGGTTGCAGTTGAGAAAATGCAAAAACGCTTCTTCTCTAAAGGCTACAAAGGTTTCTGTATTTACTTTCTCTATACTTATTATAATGTTCAATGTGGTTCTTCGTTGTAATTGCCCGAGAAGAATTATAAGGTTTGATGGAAACTTTTCGGTTTATTTGAACTTAAAGTGGACCTCTTTTGTCTTGCTTTCGATAATCTCTATGTAAATTTGTATCTATACTCTTTCATTAATCTTTCTATATCGTGATAAGATTCTTTTGTTGAAATTGGGATGAGATTGGTACAGTACCCGTACCGGTACTTAAATTGAACAAAACTGGGTACCGAATATTATGGTACGGGTAAGGGTATCGGTACCGGTATTTCGGTACGGTACCCGCTTTGGTACCACTTTGGTTTTTTTAATCTTTTGAGCACTCGTACGGGTACCAAATAAGTAAAATTGGTATGAGTAGTAATGCAATACGGGTACCAAATAGGTAAAGTCGATACGAGTACCGTGATATCATAATACGAACCAGTACTATATAAAGTTTGGTACCAGTACCATTTTTTACCTGTACCGATACCGAAAGTATCGAATACCGAAATCAATAAAAGTGGGTACCTATACATGTACCGAATACCCAAAACCGGTACAGGTATGAGTACGGGTATTTGGGAAAATAATCTCATCCCTAGTTGAAATAGCTTAACATGTGGTGTACTTTTTAGTATATATTAATCTACTTTCATTTCATTGATATCTGTATTTGCAGGTGTCAAAGTGTTGGAAGGCAATATGTTGAATCTTTCATTTGCCGATGAATCATTTGATGTCGTAATAGAAAAAGGAACCATGGTAAAGTATAAAAAACTTGCAAAAACTAAAAACATAGATGTGTATGAGGATATTTTTTTTTGGTTATAAATTGTTGTACGGTTGCTCAATGTTTATTTTTTGAATCTTAACAAGTCAAGTTTATATCTTGTTAAACATGAAGGATGTTTTGTTCGTGGACAGTGGTGACCCGTGGAACCCACGGCCCGAGGCCGTAAACAACGCAATGGCGATGCTTCAAGGTGTTCATAGGGTTTTGAAACCCAACGGGATTTTCATCTCAATCGCTTTTGGTCAGGTAGTAGACACGTAAACTTTTCAAACACTTTCTCATTTGGATTGTGGGAGTTTTGACCCATGTGCTTGTGAATGGTCGATTTGGGTTGTGTTTTTTATTTATAATGGGCCAAAATAAAACTGGCTAAAAACGAAACTAGTTGACGTTTGTCCAAATTACAAATTTAGCTAAACAAGAAATGGGTCAGCTGGGTTGAACGGTTCAGCAGTCACCCAAGGTGTAATCTACTGCATACTAACTCGTAAATCACTTTCTTCAAATGAAATTTATTACTAATGTAAAAAAAAAATAGTTTTTATAAAGGACATTAAACAAACAAACAAACTATTAACAAAATTGGTAAACAGTGTTTTTTTTGTCTTGTATTGATCTGATGATTTGCATGTCCTGCAGCCACACTTCAGGCGTCCGCTATTTAATGCCCCCGAGTTTACATGGTCCATCGACTACACTACATTTGGAGATGGATTTCATTATTTCTTTTATGTCCTGAGGAAGGTTAGTACTTAGTATTAAGTGCCTTGTAGATATTTAGAGTAAAGTACACGGATGGTCCCTGTTGTTTACCAAAATTTTGGATTTGGTCCCTGGCTGTCAAAAAGTACACAAATGGTTTGTGTGGCTTGCACTTTGTAACGCATTTAGTCCCCGGTCAACAAACTAATGGTTTTAGCATGTCCACGTTAGGGACTAAATGTGTTACAAAGTACAAACCACAGGGACCATCCATGTATTTTAGGAAAAAGCTAGGGACTAAATGCGTTAAAAAGTGCAAACCATAGGGACCATCTATGTACTTTTGAAAACCTAGTGACCAAATCCAAAATTTTGGTAAACCACACGGATTATCCGTGTACTTTACTCTAACTGATTAGCTTATTATATGTGCCTGTTTTTATTTGTTACTACACAATACAATTATTTTGTGACTTCTCAAAGAATGAATTATAATTTACAGGGATGCAAATTGTTAGATGCCAATGCAGATGTGAAGAAAGTTGAGACACCAACTCTATGCCTTTATCAAGATGAATTGGATAATGAAGATTATTTATTTCGTACCAACATTGATGAAACTGATGATCAAAGATGACAGACATTGCAACGATACATGGGAAACGACCTGTTTCAGTTCTGGACCCTTTTGCCCATCGTTTTCTTACATGCATTGATCGATCTATGGCTGTAGTTGTGTCCAAATTTAAAGCTCGAGAGCTCTTTTTGTCTTGTATTTGTATCGTACGATGTTAAAAAAAACAGTTAGATATGTTTTTGGGATGTTTTTATTTTCTCAAGGTTTACATTCTGAAATATTTTTTGTTTTGTTAGTTTCGACTTCCTGGACAACTTTGATTTGTCTAAGATAGGTACTTGTCATTGTTGCAATTCTTGTATCTTTAGTTCTTGATATAACTACAAATGTAGATGATGTCATTTTTGGTAGGCCCAGTTTTGTTTATTTGTTATTTATTGCTTAATCTTAACAAATAACATGATAGTATCAGAATAGTAAGATTACATATTTTGGTGGAGTGTTTAGAGGATCCGAAATGAAACGCATCTGGTCGTCATGATGGTAATAAAAACTCGTTATTTGATTCTATTATTTCCATGCCTTTTGTTATGGTGTTTAAGTCATTGCAGTAAACTTAAATTTGGTTGGTCCGACTGGTTGAAGAATCCACTCCTTTTCATGTAACCGGTTCTTTTTCCTCGAGGCTAGTCTTTTGCTCGCCGGGAGTGTGGTTTTTATATAGTTTGTCTTTAAAAAGAACTTTAGTCAGACTTCAATTATTTATATTATTGTCAAGTAACTCACCGGTAGACCGGCTTGAACCTAATTTTGAACCATGCTTTGGCTTGTTATAATAATTTAAAAAAAAAAAGAAACGGAAAAAAAGGAGAGACGCTAGAAGGAGGGCTTGAACCTCCGACCTTGTGGTTAACAGCCACACGCTCTAACCAACTGAGCTATTCCAGCTTGCTGTTATAGACATAATCTAGTTCTTTGATATTCTTTCATTTTAGAATAACATTTCTTTTGCAATAGCTCCTTGTTAGTTGAGTTATTGCAACTCGATCCTCACTCCTTTATTTATATTATATTTTATAGAATTGTAACTACATTATGTTCTCATCTCTTCAACCTGTTAAACCTTTGGTGTTAATATCGACTAAAAAACTTAAATGTGATTGGACACCCCTAAATTTTTAGGCTAAGTTTTGATGGTACTATGCATGCAAAAATAATAATAGGGTGGAAAGTGCGTCAAGACGATTACCGGTACATTTATTTTCACAAAAAAAGACATCAAATCTAAACTATACATGATTAGTACCGGTTAATCCTGACTTGACTCGTGTATCCTATTTATTTAAATTATCAAATGGATTGGTTAGTTAAACGAGATGTTATTGGGTTGGCGATTTGTAAAATGATAAAGTTAGGGATTAATTTTTTTTCCCAAATACCTGTATATGTACTCTTACCGGTATCTGTACTATTTTAGGTATTCGGTACTTGTATCGGCACTCAGTTTTATTGATTTCGCTATTCGGTGTTTGCGGTATCAGTACGGGTACGAGAAAATGGTACTTGTACCAAATTTTATATAGAACTTCAAGAGTTTTTTTTTATATTATGTTATTTCGTATTATGGTAATTATAGTACTTGTATCGATTTTACCTATTTGGTACCCGTATCATATTGGTATTGTACCTATTTTACCTATTTGGGACCCTTACTTTATTAGTACTAGTACCGATTTTACATATTTGGTACCCGTATGAGTACTCAAAAAATAAAATAAAAAACAAAATGGCGCCAAAGCGTGTACGTACCGAAATACATGTATCGTACCAAGAAATTCAGTAAAGTATTTGGTACCGAAATACATGTACGCATAGAGATATTGTACCGATCTCATCACTAGATAAAGCTTATGTAGAGTTAGTTACATAGACAGTCCTTGTAGTAAGATCATAGTACGATATTAGTTCCAAGATTTCAAGAAATTACATTTTTGGTTCCAACTCTTCACTTGATCGGATCATAACATTTTTGCCAAAACAAATTTTAGACAAAGAAATCCCGAGCCGGTTTATTGACGGGGAATAAATGATGAAATAAAATGAATCTTTCACCAAACGTCCAAACCCAAACCTTTTGACCATTATACCAAAAGTCAAAATTAGTTCCTCATTTTAAAAAGAATTAAAAGGGGGATTATTGTTTTGGCAGGATATTTGACCATATGAAATTATGAATGATCTCTGTTTGACCCAAACCTTGCGTTTGACCTTAATCCAAACTCGAAAGCTCAAAACTTCAACTCTTTAGGCCTCAAGCCACACGTCACTCCATCCTTTCATAATATTATTTATTATTAAGATGTTAATACTGCTTGGTCTGAGTAACCAGTGACGGATAATAAAAAACTGTAAACGAAATTTGGTGTATGTATGCCCTATTGAGAGGGATTTTTCTTGGATCATATTGGGACATCAATATATCTGCCCAGTTGAGTCGGGCCATCGAAATATTTTAGGTTTTATAGATATAATGTTTTTTTTATCAGGTATGTAACTTTATACGGGGATTTAAAGGTGATTTCAGATATTATGTATAGGCTTTGAAGGTGCTTTTTGATTTTGTAAACATGATTTGATATTAATACACATTGTTTCTATATAAGGTAAACAAGTTTAAGTATCAGACATGTATCGTCTAATACTATACACGCCTCAAACCCACCAATTCTTTAAAAAATTGTCTCATACCCGGTTCCATACTAAAATAATTGTCACAAATGTTTTAAGTTTTTTTCAATCATATTCGGAGTTTTCTAATCATCCATTAAAATTAAATTGTTCATTTCATTTCTGTATAGTTTATGTTTACCAAGTACAATGTTTTTTCATTCAGTTAGAATAGTCTTATTTCATTCTCATGCCAAACATCAAGTTTTTATTTTTTTTCATACAAATTAACCGTATCCTACTATAAAAGGAAAACACAAAGAAGTTGCTAACCGTTCTTTGCACGTTAACTTGATACTTGATAGTAACTTCTGACAAACAAATTCAAGAGAATTTAAACTTTGTTGCTGACATGTGTTGTGTGTGTCCCATGGCTTGACTAGGTTTCTCTTAGTCTGGAGGGTATGGGGGCCGACTTAGGTTCGTGGCCTGGTGCCGCACCCCTACACACCCCCCCCCCAATAGGCGCGTCCCGACGACTCCAGCTCCCCCAACGACGTGCTCGATGGGCCTGTGTTCTCTCTCCTCACACACACACAGCTATACATACATACATACATACATACATACATACATACATACATACATACATACATACATACATACATACATACATACATACATACATACATACATACATACATACATACATACATACATACATACATACATACATACATACATACATACATACATACATACATACATACATACATACATACATACATACATACATACATACATACATACATACATACATACATACATACATACATACATACATACATACATACATACATACATACATACATACATACATACATACATACATACATACCATACATACATACATACATACATACATACATACATACATACATACATACATACATACATACATACATACATACATACATACATACATACATACATACATACATACATACATACATACATACATACATACATACATACATACATACATACATACATACATACATACATACATACATACATACATACATACATACATACATACATACATACATACATACATACATACATATATATATAAAGTGGTTCATCCCCCACCCCCTAGGTCCATCCCCTTTAGGCCGTGCTTACGTGACGGTGACGTGGCAACCCATCCCCTTAGGGATGAGGCTCTCCATACCCTCCAGTCTTATATTGTTTTCTTAGATAACTCATAAGTGACAAATGTGACATTTGATATCTTACCATTGATTTAGAGATGATAGGTACAAAGGTCCCAATATGAATGCACCTTATTCATCTCAACTCATCTAACGAATCCCATCAACCGGTCATATCATCAACATAAGAAAGTTTCTTATATTTTGGTCATTTTTACACGGGTTGGCTAATCTAATTTGCGGCGACAGTTCTTGACATGATCCAAAACCCAACCAGACTCCGACAGAAAAAAAAAGTTTGGGTCGACTAACATGACCCGTATAAAAACAGATCGTGTTTGAGTTGACTCATATTAAAAATAGTTCAGGTTGACCCATATAAAAGTGAGTTGACCCGTTAACCCGTTTAAGTATTTAAAAAAATAACTTTTATATTTTTAATTTTGTTTTTGTTTTTTTCGTTTTACATGGTTAGCTATAATAATGTTTGTTTTGACACACCATATCATTTACTTGTCACACTCATACTCACCATTAAAAACATTATTGGTAACCCACTTACAACACACAACCCGCGTATAACTTCTTAACATGTATGACTCATGTAATAATACGAGTTAAACGGGTTTTCTTCAGATTGACCCGAATTTATGTGTGTGCAGGTTAGGGTTGTAGTTTTTGACACAATCTATTATGGGTCGGGTTTTGATTACACATTTTAATCCGCCAACCGATAACCCATCAACCTGGCACGATTATATATAAAGATTTTCTAACACCATTAAATAATAAAAAAAGTATCAAGACATTTTTTTCTTCTTCTAAAATATGTATAGACGACTCATTCTCATATCGATACATTTTCACATTTAATCAATAGCCACGTGTCATCATCCTATCACAATCTCTTCAACGCCACCTGGAAATCCACCCTCTCCTGTCTCCTCACACTGCCATTCCTTTTCCGCCGTCCACTATCCGACGTCGTTCTACCCTTCTTCTTCATCATTCCAAAACCTTCACTATCCGACGTCGTTTTACCCTTCTTCTTCATTTCAAAACCTGAACTCTTTTCAAGCACCAAACTCGCTTTAATGGCGAGCAAACATATCTCTTGCAACGAAATCGGTCTATACAACTTCGAAACCGGCATAATGAAATATATTTGACCCGGTTGAAGCTCTTCATCGGCTGGCACGTGAGGCACGTGACAGTTCACAAACATGTGTTCGGAGCTGCACAGGAAGAACATGTCTGGTTGATGGTCGGAGAGGACTTTTCCGGCGGTTATAGGCTGCCGGAATTCCTGTAACCGGCCGTCGATTGAGTTGATCACCTTTGTAGATGTTGAGGTTGTTGATTCGTTGGTAGTTGATAATGTTGTTTGATGTTTTGAACTGTATTGTGTTGACGAGGTTGTACCCATGATTTGTTGAAGGTTTTTGATTGTTTTTTTTTTTTCTTTTTCTTTTTGGTGGGATAATTATACAGGGAGGGGGTATGTATATAGAGAGAGAGGATTATGTGTGTACGTGTGTATGACTTTTGCCAGTGTGAATAATGAATTGGGTGAGTGGTTTCTATTTTGGATTTATTTGTTTGTAATTTTTTTAGACAAATTTATATTCATGAAAAGTGGTATGGAGGGTGCATGGTGCATGGTGATGATAGGATTCTCGAGTTTGAAATAAAAAAAGTTGTATATAAAACCATTATTTTATAACTTTTAGTAAAGGAAAATTTGTATATATCATGCGTTTTGTGAGAAAGATTTAGATGATCATAAGACTGAACCATGTTATTTTTTCCTAAAAGATTTATTTGGGATGGATTATCTCGCATTATGTAGTGAGAATTCAAACGTTTTTTTTTGGTTTGTTACAGTACCAACATTTGTTATAAATGCCTAAAAGAATATTGATGTGTATTTTTTATCAAATGAAACTTTTATTGGTTCTGATAATACTAATACCGGTATCATTAATGTTGACTGTCAAATTTGGAATTTGTAATTTCACACTCTTGGATAAAATGTACATCAAAACGTCACATTGCAACAATAATATATGGAGGTAACAAATTATAACTGTTTGATCAAAAGATAAAATAGTTATATTGAAACGTCATGTCGCAATATGGAGACAAGAAGTTATAACTCGGAAACTGTAAAGTCGAACAAAGCAAAATTTAGAGTTAATTACTGTTTTCGTCCCTGTGGTTTGTCAAAAATCACTATTTCAGTCCATTAGTTTAAAATTTGCGATTTAGTCCCAGTGGTTTCACTTTCGTAACCATTTCAGTCCACCTCGTAACCATTTTAGTCCTTGTACTAACAGAATAAATGGATTGAAATGGTTAAGAAAGTGAAACCACAAGGACTGAAATGGTTACGAAAGTGAAACCACAAGGACTGAAATCACAATTTTTAAACTAATGGACTGAAATATTGATTTTGGACAAACCACAGGGACGAAAACAGCAATTAACTCCAAAATTTAAATAAAACATTATAACTTGAAGAAATATATAGCGAGTTTAACGAAAAAAAATATTAAAAGCTTACTCGCTATTTCATAAGCATCACTTTTATTTTTTAATAAGTAACAAAGATATGGTTAGAATAAACATTTCGAACAAGATAAGATGACAAAATGAAAGCCGAAAATTGAAATAAAATAATATAATAATTATTTTAGAGCAAAGCGCGTCCAACTCAATTATTTTATTTTAAAGCAACCGCCAGGTAAGATGGGCTATGGAAGGTGATGAAAATACCACATTTTTCCATGGGTATATTATCAATAGGAGGGCTAGCAATAATATTACAGGTTTATTGTTAGAGGGAGAGGGAGAGTGGGTAACGAAGCCTAGTCTGGTTAAAAAAGAGGTGATGAGGTTCTTTAAAAATGGTTTTGAAGAAAAGAGCAAAACAAGACCGAAGCTAACACGCCACAATATTAGAAGATTATCGGATGGAGATGCACAGGCTCTTACTATCCCGTTCAGTGACGAAGAAATAAAAAATGCGGTTTTCGAATGTGGGCCAGACAGGACGCCGAGACCAAATGGTTTTAATTTCAGGTTTATCAAAAGGTTTTGGAACGTGTTCGAGCAAGATTACAGAAACATTTTATTCTCTTTTTATAATAAGAGAATAATTTCTAATAGTTGTAGTTCATCATTCATCACTCTCATCCCGAAGACCAAAGATCTTGTGGGGTTGAGAGATTACCGGCCAATTAACCTTATTTGGGGTGATTAGTAAAATGGTCTCGAAAATCCTTGCTAATCGGCTCAAGAAGGTAATTGGTTCGATTATATCGGAAAACCAAACGACATTCTTAAAATGAAGGTACATTCTTGATAGTTCTCTTATGCTTAGTGAAGTGATATCGTGGCTGAAGGGGTAAGGTCCCAAAAACCTTGCTTCAAGTACTTGGGACCATACCACAACCTCATCCTTCTAACCCTCTTTAGACCTTGCGCGGCCACGCACTGGTCCTACAAAGAGAACTTAGAAGGAAAACAACAAGCAACACCTGCGCACCAAAAGGAAATTAACAAATCCTTGCGCCAATCTCCATAATAGATAAGGATGAAAATCCTAACAAACACTTCCGCATAAATAATATCCAGACTTGGATATTATTTACTTCACTGATACCAAACAATAAGGAGCCACACAGGATTACAACTGTATTCTTCTAGAAGGCTCCATCGTACACCACCAGACGGTTATAACCGAATGGCCACGTGGCATCATCCCAGACTCCTTTGAAGTCACGATGATGGCACGGAATAAAAGAGAGATCTTCACTTGCCCACTTTCCACGTGGCAATACCCTAACCGTTGATCAAAATCACGATCCGTGTGCTCTCACACTCGTTAGCAATTAACGGAAAGGAAAAATAACTGCTAACGGAAATAGCACTTTCCGTAAATATTTCACCAACAAGTTTTCCCGCCCAAACTTCGGCTATAAATAGAAGGATAATTCAGGTATAATTCTCAAGTTACATTCACTTCACTTTCACTTCTTCTTCTTCATAAACCCTGTACTTATTCTCACGCCGGAGGGTGGTCACGGAGAGAACCCCCATTCTCCCCGTGGCGAGTCTAACGGTGGTTGTTTTGCAGTTATTGTGAGAAGAAGAAGATCTGTCACCCACGAACCAAACGAGAGGAGATAAACCCTTTTATGCAGATTCAAACCCCTGGTTCAGTTGATTCCGGTCAATTAAACCAGTGTTTCTTCATTGGTGCCCACCGATTTCTCAGTTTTTTTCATTTCTTCTCGTTCCAATTCATTTTCTCTTCAGTTCTCTATTTTCATATGCCCGAGAACTTGTCAATTCACCCATCAGGTCCTCGATCTGAAGTCGAGGGTACTGTAACCCGAGATATCCAGATCGACGGAATCATGGGCAACGAAGAAAGCAACAAAAGTCATCTCAAAGAAAACGGCTCCCTTGTGCAAATGGGAGTTCGTAACCATCCAGATCTACTCCTGGAGAAAACTCCAGAGCACTGGTTCACAAGGTTCCAGATTGCCTTGAACCAAATTTCTGCACAAAACGTCAGATTCAAGTTGTTAGAAAACAGATATGATATTCAAGAAGTAAGTAAGGGAAAATTTGGCACTACAATGTTGGACCCACAGTTAGCTTGTCAGTGGAACATCATCCAGTAGCCAAGAAGAGATGATGCGAAAATCAGAAGATACCAATCAGGAGGAAGCCAAAACAAAGCAGATAAATATGGTACAAGGAGGTCCGTCACGAAGGTCGAACAAACGAAGCCATAATCAGCATTGGCGAGAGGAACAAGTTATATTCCCTGTCGTCCCTGGAGGTCCTCAGGAAGAACGTCCAGTAATTATCACCGGTATCTTCGGCCATTACAGAACCGATTATATGTTCATAGATCCAGGAAGTTCGATGGATATAATCTATGAACAATGTTTCAACTAACTTGACCTAGAAGATAAAGCACGCTTAAAACCAATTGATTTCCCTCTCACTGGTTTCTGCAACGAAGCTGTTTTCCACTAGGTCAAATCGCTTTTCCTGTGACTCTCTCAAATGGCGAAAACTAGCGCACTGTCACAGTAAATTTCATGGTTATGCCAGCAACATCGCGACAGATGTACTGCTGGGAAGACGATCTCAGAGGGAGTTCAACATGATCACTTCCATACCGCATGCCACTTGTGGTTTTCCGACGGAAACCGGAGGTGCAATTTTGTATTCCAGCAAGGAGGTTATGTATGTGGATGATGAACCACCAGCAAAGGTTTCCAAACCTTCAACATCAAACGAACCAGAAAAATGGGTTCTCAATAAGGAATATCCAGAACAAACCATCCTGTTAGGGCACGCTATTTCGCCGGTAATACCGATACAGTTGAAGGAACTACTTTCCAACAACAGGGACAACTTCGCGTGGTCCCCAGCGGAGATGACTGGAGTACCACGTGACATAGCGCAACACTGTTTAAATGTCCGACCTTCAGCAGAACCCGTCGCGCAAGGAAGGCGCAGTCTCAGCGTAGAAAAGGCAGAAGCAATGAACGAGCAAGTAACAAAATTACTTAACGCTGGGATCCTGCGTGAAGTACAGTACCAAACCTGGGTAGCCAACCCAGTAATGCTCCAAAAACACAATGGCGGGTGGCGCATGTGTGTCGACTTCAAAGACCTCAACAAAGCCTGCCCGAAAGATTGCTATGCATTCCCGGAAATAGACAAGAAAGTTGACTCTCTAGCATCCTTCCGCTGGAAGTGTTTTCTAGAATGTTATAAAGGCTACCATCAAGTACAGATGAAAGAGGAAGATGAAGACAAAACAGCCTTCCGTACAGATAAAGGCATCTTTTGCTATACGAAAATGCCTTTTGGTCTCCGCAACGCATGAGCTACTTACTAGTGCTTGATGGATAGAGTCTCCAGGGAAGACATTGGTAAGACAGTGGAAGTTTATATGGATGACCTCGCCATCATGAGCCAAGAAGAAGAGACCATGCTCGCAAACATTCAGCGCACTTTTGATTCTTTGCGCAGCGTCAATTTAAAACTGAACCCAACGAAATGCTCCTTCGGAATGGAGGAGGGCAAATTTCTAGGGTTCATAGTCACCAGAGACGGTTTTAAGGTCAACCCGGAGAAAGTACAGGACATCCAACTAATGCCGTCGCCAGCAACAGTTAAAGAAATGCAGCGACTCGCGGGTCGATTAGCAGCCTTGAATAGGTTCTTGGCAAATCATGCCGCGAAATCCTATCCGTTCATTAGCACGTTGCACAATTGCGCAAAGAAGAGCCATTTTCAATGGATGCCAGAAGCGGAGAAAGCCTTCAAACAAATGAAGGAATGTCTGATCCAGTTACCAACTTTAACAACGTCACGAGAGGAATAACCGCTAATCTTATATCTGTCCGCAGCAGAAGTAGGGGTTGGCGCAGTGTTAATGGTAGAAAGAGATGGCGTTCAAACGTCGATATACTACGTTAGCAAGATGTTAACTGGCCCAGAGACACGCTACTCTATGATAGAAAAGCTCGTCCTCCCACTAGTACATGCATCACGAATACTACGCCGGTATTTCTCTGGCCATGTTATTACAGTACTCACTAATTATCATCTAGGTCAAATTCTGTGTAAACCCGATGCCACAGGGCGATTGGCCAAATGGCCCATCGAGCTAGGAGGATAAAATATCCTATACAAACCTCGACCGGCAATCAAAGGGCAAGTATTAGCAGACTTTGCCACCGAAGTTACCATAGACAAAATATAAGAATGCGAGGCAATCCAAAACTCTATTCCAGTCTTTGACGACAGGGTTTGGACGTTGCACACGAACGGAGCTTCTAACGATGACGGTGCAGGCGCAGGTCTTTGACTGGTTAGCCCAGACGATCACGAGTTCACATACGCAATACGCCTAGATTTCAAGAGTATAAACAACGACGTAGAATACGAAGCATTTATTGTGGGCCTCCATTTGGCACTTAAAATGGGAGCAAAAAACCTCGAAGCACACGTTGATTCAAAGCTAGTGTTAGAACAAGTCAATGGTCATTACGACGCTAAGGGTGAAGCCATGGCTTTATATCTGTAGCAAGCACGAATGCCTATCAGCCAGTTCCAAACAATCAAGATAGTCCATATAAACAGAAGTGAGAATAAACATGCGGACGCACTGAGCAAACTAGCTGCCACCAGTTTCAAACATCTAGCAAAAGAGGTCCGCATTGAGGTATTATCCAATCCATCCGTCCCTCTTAGGCAAGTGAACATCATCGAGTTCGGCAACCTATCCTGGATGTCCCCGATCATCATGTACTTGCAGCATGGCAAACTTCCAGAAGGAAAAACGGAAGCCAGGAAGATCCAAAACAAAGCGCTGAACTACAAAATGGTGGACGATATCTTATACCGGAAATCGTTCATGGGTCCACTCCTACGCTGTGTCGATAAAACAGATGCGCAATACTTAGTTAGAGAAATTCACGAAGGATTATGTGGGATTCACGCTGGACTACGCATGGTAGTGGCAAAGATAATGAGCGCTGGCTACTATTGGCCAGGGATGCATGTAGACGCAGTGGAACTATTGCGCAAATGCTCAGCATGCCAGCGCCATGCGCCAAAAACCCTCCGTCCAAAAAAACCTCTATTCCGGTCACCTCAGCCTGGCCTTTTCAACAATGGGGAATCGACCTCGTTGGTCCTTTCCCCGACGCGCCAGGCGCAGTTAAATTCATCGTTGTGGCAGTTGACTACTTCACTAAGTGGGTGGAAGCTAAGGCATTAGCGTCAACCACAACAATGGTAATCCGCAAGTTCATATGGGAACATATTATTTGTCGGTTCGGGCTGCCATTACGAATCATTTCCGATAATGGCACAAATTTTGCCTCGGAAGACCTCCAGAAGTGGTTTAAAGAAATGAAAATGGAGCATAGCTTTGCCTCTGTGGCGCACCCACAAGCAAATGGGCAGGTCGAAAGCGTAAATAAACAAATAGTTGATGGCATCAAGGCAAGATTGGGGACTGCGCAAAGAGTATGGGTAGATGAGCTCCCTAGCATCCTATGGGCCCATCACACCATGCCAAAGACTAGTACAGGGGAAACCCCATTTAGCCTTATATATAGGTCGGAGGCAGTAATACCAGCAGAAATTGGCCTCCCGTCACCGCGCATGATCGCCATGGAGAAACAGGATAATGAAAAAGAACGAAGGATGGATCTTGACCTTCTCGAGGAAAGGCGCGAAAATGCAGCCATCGCAGAAGCAAGGTATAAATCCAAATTAGAAAAATACTACAACGCGCGCGTACGCGTGTGCACCTTCGTCCTAGGAGATTTCGTCCTGCGCGACAACGAAGCATCCAACGCGGAAAAGCCAGGCAAATTAGCACCTAAATGGGAAGGACCGTACATTATCAATGAAGTCCTAGGCAAAGGGGCGTACACCTTAAATAGGCTCGACGGAACATACGTTCCCCGCAGCTGGAACGCGCAGCAGCTGCGCAGGTGCTACATATAATCAAGCCAAGCTATTCACCACAAAGGGCCAGACTTATACAGGCAATGTATTTATTCTAATTATTTCACTTTGTATCATCGGCCCCGCGCCTTATTAATACAAAGATTATCCTTACATATTTTATTGTTTATTACAAATTGCATGTAATTCCTTTTGGTACACGCGAAAACAATATGGTGAAACATTGAAAGCCTCATGAACGGTCCAACGGGCACAAATCCCGCGCACAGTCCAGACCTACGTTCACACATGAGTTCAATACCATTCTTTTTCGCTTTACCTCAACAAAGTAATTATACACATGCAACATATTGTAATTCAAACACAACTTATAACTAGTACGCCATGCGCAACAAACATAAAACATATATCCATAACATTGCATCAAAAAGAAAGTAACTAGTGCAACAAAGCACTTTAACAACATTTACAAAACACGGCAGTGTATCAAAACATTAGTTATAAATCAACTAAACTACACACCAGGAAACATATCCAACACACCCAACGGAGTGTGCAGAACTTCACCATACTCAGAAATAGGGTGAGGATCAACAATCCAGGGGTTTGCACCTTCCCCATCATCCGTAGCAGGAGCAACCATACCGTTGGTACACAATGGAGCACCGGCCTCTCCAGTCAGCCGGAAATGCTTGGGTTACGGCATGTGCCGACAACCTAGTAACTCCCCCGTTGTTATCATCTACAAGATAGGAGAGGGCACGATTCCTTAAAGAATTAGGGAGAATTGCACCACAAATACCTCCGTCCCCGATGGTAGGTTCAGTCAACGAGCCAGAAAGAAGAAGCAGAGCGTCAGCGGCGTCAAAGGTCTTTAGAATTTCGGAAATTCTCCGGCGTCGAAACTGTCGCCTAGTCTTCATTTTTTCCCCAAACATGGAAAAATAGTCACACCCAATATAAATTTATAAGCCAGAAAAGGCTAGTGTCAGCATTGAAAGAAGAGTTCGTGATGATTAAGTGTCAAATCAATTGCCTTAGAAATGGTGCTGCCACTGCAAACGTCATATTGTAGGATCGAGGATTGACCCGAACGAGTCGTTCAGAGGCGTTCTTCTATGTTTCAGGTGCGGAATAACAAGAAACACAAATAGAAATAGCTTGTTCTTCACTTTAATCTACTGTTTTATTGATTTACCAATGATTAAAGCTCAAACGTCACACCGGCAGCACCTCGGTATGGAATTCGTCAAAGTTCTTAATGTTTCGCTTATGAGACAGCTATATATAGGTGTGAGGGTTCCGCTTATACATACATGTCCACACAAGCGGAACCTCTTGTGCACATATAAGCGGAACCACCTAATGTCCCTTTAAGCGAAACCTCCCTATTACACTCATACAATCTTCAGTTTTCTCGTAAAACATGCCCTAATCTATACAATACAATGTATGACTTGAACCAAGACGAAATCAACAGATGTAGTGCACCAACAGACTCCCCCTCAGATGTTGATGGAGTCGTTCATCGAGTCACAACAATGCTGTGTCTTCACATCTTCAGTCTTGATCAGTCTCTGGGCTTTTCTCTCTTTCTATTTGCACCAACAGACTCCCTCTCTCGATTTGCTGGCATTCCTTTGTTCTTCAGCAACATCTTCAGGATCGTTGTCTGGCCTACACAGGTTCTCAGGATTGATCAGCCTGACTCAAACAGAGGTCTTCAGGAATCGAAACCTGACACTCTATCTTTAGATCCAAGATCAAAACCTGACTATACCTGTACATTATTAACCCAGCAATAAGATTTTGAAATTTAACAACTTGAGTGCATCAACACTAACTCCCTCTCATATGCATCAACAATCACTCTCTCTTAGATCATTCGCTTATGATGAACCACTTGATAATTTGAAAAACATATTTTGACAATTAGACACTCTCCCCCTCACAACAATGTCATCATGTTTAGCACTTGGAACTTTGAAAATCAGCTTTCCAACATCAGTTGTCGAAAATCTTTTTGAATTTTCTGAAATTTTATGCTAAAACACACTGAAAATCTTTTTGGATTTTGTAATAACGAAACATGTAATGCAGGAAAGAAATATTTACAGACAATATTTTTGTGAGTTCGTGTAAGAGGATCATATCAGTTTATGAGACATGTCACCAACACCGTTAAGCTTCATTTCATTTTAAGTTCTAAACAATTCACTTAGATTGCCAGTATATTTGTCCACTTAAATTTTCACACAAAGTTCAATTGATCTAAGATACGATGTTAATGTCTTAGATACTAACTTATTCGTGTGTCCCACTTCTTGAATATACTCCCGTATCCAGATCCCAATATTCAGTCTTACAGGCGAGTATACCACAGCTGATATCTGTTCAGGGGTTAGATGCGAGGGCCGTGAGAGCTCAGGTCGATACTTCCGTATACGCAGAGAGATGACGGCTTCGACTTTTGGTGTGTCCCCTTTAGAGGATCTTTTGATTTCAACAGCAGCGACTATCAATTTTATTGTTTCATCAGCTTGCTGAGGGCGATGCTTATATTTTAAAGCTTTTGCGGAAAGCATTATCCGGGGACTAGGTCAGTACTTCCATACAGCAGAAGTCCCGGGATAATACCCCAGATATCACTGAGCATAAAGACCTAGTATCTCAGAATAAGGGACCTTTCAAACAAGATTTCAGGGGTTACCTATATATCCAAGTTTGTGTTAACCCACAGAACAAGCAAGTTTGAATTTTTAGGTTTATATCTCGTCACAATCTATTAAATGTGTAAAAACCTACTAACATATCCACAGTAAGACTATTTATCACATTTTATCTTTTCATTTCTTTAGCATGTTGTGACAGCCCACTGATGTACTATCATTTCATCTTTTCACAACGAAACTCTTTTTCAAATTTTCTAATGTTTTTGGATTTTCTGAAATTTCCCTACTCCCCCTAAAATGCAAACACATTTCAAAGGAAATTTGAAAACAACTAGACTCTTGACTCACTTGAAAACATGAAAAGTAAAACAAACTGTACAGAAATACGACAACTGACATCGAATCACATCAAATCGCTATTCACTCGGCATAAACAATCTGAACCCCCCTATCACAAACCATTTTCTCATTTAGATTTCAAAACACTTAAGTTTGTTTTAATCAAAATGATTTTTCCGGAAACTGAGTTTGTTTATACCACTTGTAAGTTTACCACTTGTTTAAGTACGGGGACAAGGTTCATCATCTTGTCAGTTTTATCCAATGTAGTAAATCAAGTACAACTTAATGTTCTTGATTCACTGTTTTGCAATTAAGCAACCTGTACCACTTGTATGTAAAACCAAAGAATATCACTTGTAGGTTTTCCTGTAGGAATGAGATATCTACAGAAACCTCTTTACCACTTGTAGAATTAGTCAGAAAGATGCCGATTCCTGCTTCTCAATTACCAACCTGGAAGCTCCGGCGTAGTCCTACAACCTGTAAACATTCAAACATTATCAAAGATTTTCAATCAAAAACCATCAAAAACATGAATGATGCCGATTCATGATCCACGATATAAACTTGGGATCTCCGGCGTAGTCATAAGACTTATGGGAAGCAAACTTCCATCCAAGTCTTTTCAGACTTGATGGCTTTCAACTCTTGTGCAGTGGGGTTGTATGTTACCTTTTTAGTCGCATAAAAATCTTTAACCCCCTTTGCTTTCCCATTCAACATTTTCCCAAATATTTTCTTTACGCTTCCATTAAAAGTTTTCTCGACATCAAATTCATTTTTCTCAGTGTAAAACTGTTTCGAGATATCAACTTTTCCAATTTTCTTTTTAACTTCTTCAAATTTCAGTGATGGAAATTCATCATCATTCACTGAAATTTTCTCCTCAACCTGTGGCTCTTCTGGCTTTGTGGAACCAGATTCATCACCGATATTCACATCATTCCTTTTAACAACCCACACTTGATTGTCTTTTCCTTTCTTTTCGTACATATTCTTATTTGAACACTCGCCAACCTCATAAGTTGAGTTTTCAAAAACTTTAAGTTTTTCAGTTGGTGGTTCAACATCAACAACTTTTTCTTTTAGTTTCTGAGAAACTCCCTGTTTTGTTTTTGCATTCTTTGAACAATTCCATGCAATGTGACTAGCTTCATTGCACTTGTAACAGGTACGAGTCTCTCTTTGATACACCACTTTAGCTCCATTCTTTCTCTTTTCAGCAAGAAACTCTTGGTTTGACTGTCTCCAAAATGGTTTCTTCTGTTCCTCATCTGAGCTTCCACCTGACACAAATTCTGTTTTTGTTTTAGAATTTTTATCATTTTTATAATTTTCTGGTGGAATAAAACCAAGACCTTTCTTTTTGTAGCTACGATTTTGGTTAGGTTTCTTTTCAAAACCGGAACCAGAATTGTAACCTTTTTTCTTGTTTAGTCATTGTTGAACTCTTGAAGTATATTTTTTAGATTTTTCAAAATTTTTCAAAACTTTCAATTCAGGAATATTAATCTCTATTAGTTTGAAAGTTTTGTTAATCAATTCTGTTTTAATACTCATTATTGGGAACTCTTTGTTGTAATATAATTTGTCAGAACCATTCAAAGTATAAACAACCTCGAATGTTTCATCATTCAAATTTGCTTTTGATAACAAAAATTCTTTACTGTAAGACCGTTTAACCGACGAATTTTCCCTGTTCACTGACGAATTTGACTTTCCAGACTCAGACTTTGACTCGGACTCCTCATCAGTATCCAACACCTGATCGACCACCTTTTTGATTAACTCAGACTCATGATCAGTATCGGACGAGGTAAACGTGACATCAATGTTATCTGGTAAAACGTCAGTTGTGTTGGTTTTTAGCTTTATATTGACTGCTTTCTCAAGTTGCTCCTCGTTTGGTTTTCTAGGAGAATACCCTTCCCAAATTGGAGGCGGACATTTGTTATAGCTAACAGTCGGTTTCTTACCACAATCTTTCTTCTTCATCGGCTTCTCGTCTTGAAAAGCTTCCATTCCTACAACAGTTGGGTAAATACGATCAATGAGATAATCAGAACTAGAATAACTTTGTAATAAACGTCTAATTCTCTCATTCTCGATTTTCTCTGTCTCTAACTCTTGCTTCCATTTAGCACTTTCTTCGATGTAGAAGTTTATGGCTTTTTGCTTTGACATCATGAATGCATTCATCATCGTTAGTGCTTGTTCTCTTTCTGAGTTTGTCTTTTGGAGGCCAGTTACTGTTTTGTTTAAGACATCGTATGATTCTTTCACGTAGTTGAGGTTGAACAGCAACTGCTCTTTCTTCTTCTCATACTCAGCAATAATGTCGTCTTTTGCTGCACATTCCTTGCAAGCTTCCAAACACTTCATACAAGGCTTGACGACTTCAACAATCTTTTCAACATCAATTGTTTTCACAACTTCTATCACTTTTTCTTCTTCTTTTACCTTTAGTTCTTCTTTCACTTTCTCAGTTTCAACTATCTCTTCAGCAACACTTTCAACATTTTCATTCTGAACAACTTCTTCAATCTTCACTTGTTGTTGTTCTTTAGCAGCTCGTTTCTTCTTCAGTTTCTCCATTCGATCTGCAAAATAGAAATGAAAACTTTCAGGAGAAAGATGAGATTTAGCAACATTAATATGTTTCTCCTCCTCATCATCACTGCTATTATCAACTGGTGATTGATCAAACTGTACAGATTTTTCAGAATCAGTATCTGATAAACTAGAATCAGATGGTGTTTGATCAAATACAACTTCCTCTTCAGAACTAGCAACATTTTGAACACTCTTATCTGAACCCTCTGAAATTTCCCCAGATCTTTCTGAAAGTTCATCAACACTTTCTGAATTTTCATCAGACGTAACAGACTTTTCATCCTCACTAGTCACATTCACTCCAATAGACTTCATCCAGGTAGCAAACATGTTTGGCTCTCTGACAATCTTGGCGATGAAGGCTTTGAACTCTCCTTTTTCATCAACGAACATATCCCAGCTGAAGCCTTCAGGTAGTCTCTCATCATCTTGATCAACTATACAGGCTTTGCTGTCAGGAGATATGTATTTGTCCCAGCTGAAGTCCACTAAACATGCTCTCTTAGAATCTTCAATCTTGCTACCATGAGCCGTCTGTGAGTCTTGTGATTGACCAACCTGCTGATAAATGGCTTTCCGGTAGTAATCATCTTTTCCGAACGGATTCTGAGCACCGCTAGCTTCTCTGTTCTTGCACTCCCACTTGAAATGGCCTTTCTCCCTGCATCGAAAACAAGTAACTTTAGATTTATCAAAACCTAAAGTAGATACATGAGCATCAAGAAAGTCATTTCTCCCGGTAATAGTCTTAAATTTTTCAGCACGCCTAAGAACACTAGCAAGACACCATTTGATATCCATAAGTTCCATCTCTTCGGCGTCTATCTGATCGTAATCCTCCTTTGTAAGCATAGGATTTCTGATCCGACCAGCAACAAGACCCTCATAAGATAACAGCATAGAACCAAGAAGTGCCATGTGGTCTTTAGCAGTGTCTTCTGAAAAACTTTGACCTTCTGGAAGGTTTAGAGCTATGTTGCACTGAATCACGTATCCATTTCCTGTCTTTGTGCCCTGAGACTGAAAGCTTGTATTTGATTCTTTAGGATTGACACTCGGAAATGATGAAAATCCACTACTGCTTTTGATTGAACTTTGATTAGCTTTTTCTGATGAATCTCCAGCACTGAATGCAGTCTGGATTTTCGGACTTCTCTCAGTTTCAGGAATCGGAACACTTCCTTTATAGTACATCTTTACATCCTGTTGACCACTGGGACTGTTCATCCTAGCAATCTTCTGTTGTTCCAGATCCTGACTCTCGATCTTCTCGATGAACTGTGAGATTGTTAACCCATCATAAACACCCGTATTCTTTAGAATCATCAGATAAGTTCCCCACTCTTTTTGCGGTAGTGCATCAGCCAACTTATCCACCCACTCTTCACGATCTTTAGTAATGTTCAACATCGACATTGATCGCACTAAGTGACAATATCTCTCAATCAGCTTCTTTGTATCCTCTCCCGGTAAACTGCTGAACAGATCAAACTCTTTCTTAAGCAGCGCCTTCTTGCTCTTAATCATATTCTCGCTACCTTCAAACTTGACTTTAAGTGCATCCCAGATTGACTTTGCAGTTTTGTCGTGCTGTAGCAGAATGAATATATCTTCTTTGATCGCTTGCTGCAATAAACTGATCATCATCTTCTCGGCTTTGTACATCACCCGTTCCTGATCCCTGAATTCGGATAACTGTTTGATAACCTGCAATTCTATTCGAGGCAACACATACTTCTTCAATATACACTCCCATGATCTAAGATGATTCGCCTGAACCCAGTTCTCGAATCTATCTTTCCACTCGTAATATTCTTCGATACTCATCAATTTCGGGGGCTTTTGGGTGGTTCCGGTCTCGTTCTCTAAGTTCATGGCCTGAGCAATCGCAGCTGGAGTAGACGGTGTTGCAAAGGCGTTGTAAAACTCGGTATCCATGATAATTTTGCACGTTTTTCAAAATCAGTGACAAATAAGCGAAACCAGGTGAGAATGCACAATAAGCGAAACTACAAAAGTTCACACAAGCGAAACTAAGGTTGTCTGAATAAGCGAAACAATGATTGATCACTGAAGCGAAACCTCAGAGTTTAAATAAGCGGAACTATTAATATTCTTAGAAGCGAAACTACTGATGTAACAATAAGCGAAACCACAGATGTGCACTAGAAGCGAAACCTATAAGCGAAACTCCAAAAACTGTCCCTTGAAGTGGAACTTTGAAGCGGAACCCTTGATGTTTGTGACACAAAAGTGGAACAATGATGCAGTTTGAAGTGGAACTACTCAAGCGAAACTATCAATTGTCAGTTGAAGCGGAACCTTTCAAGCGAAACATTCAAGTGTCCCTTGAAGCGAAAACTGGTCCGAAGTTCATTTGGTCCATTTTTAGTCTGTATTTTGGCATGAAACTTTCCAGGGTTTGTCAATGTTCAATAACACACATTCTGTGCAATTTTGATCCAATTCTGACCGGTACAACTTTCTGAAATGATAAAAGAAGGTGTAGAAGTAAGAAACGATGATGAAATCCAGCTAATTTCTATAGAAAACCTCCTCCCAAGCTCTGATACCAATTGTAGGATCGAGGATTGACCCGAACGAGTCGTTCAGAGGCGTTCTTCTATGTTTCAAGTGCGGAATAACAAGAAACACAGATAGAAATAGCTTGTTCTTCACTTTAATCTACTGTTTTATTGATTTAACAATGATTACAGCTCAAACGTCACACCGACAGCACCTCGGTATGGAATTCGTCAAAGTTCTTAATGTTTCGCTTATGAGACAGCTATATATAGGTGTGAGGGTTCCGCTTATACATACATGTCCACACAAGCGGAACCTCTTGTGCACATATAAGCGGAACCACCATAGTCCAAATAAGCGAAACCTATTCTAATGTCCCTTTAAGCGAAACCTCCCTATTACACTCATACAATCTTCAGTTTTCTCGTAAAACATGCCCTAATCTATACAATACAATGTATGACTTGATCCAAGACGAAATCAACAGATGTAGTGCACCAACACATATCACATTAAAAACCCTCTGACAGAGTCTGCACGTATTCCCAAAGCTACATTTCAATGAGAAGACGAAGAGGTAATGCAAAATACATTTTCATTCTTGGGTGACGTAACAATAGTCAACTCATGATCAAAAAAGCTTCTCGCCAAGCGAACAGCTCAGGATAAAATAAAAAAATACAAAAAGATTTCCATTTTTCAAACCAAAAACTCTACAGCAAAAGCACCTCGCTCTCATAGTCCAGTGCTCCACTTATTTGCATAAGAGCACCACTAGACTGGGGGCACTTGAAGGGGTAAGGTGTCACACCCCCAAAATTCCACATGCGGAGTACCACCGCTTGGAGGCGTGATGACCAGGATCTTAGCCACTAATTATTTTGAACGGGTTAGTTATTGTCACAAATAAGGGTATAATTAGCAACCAATTTAAATTTTTCAAAACATAGTTTAAGTTTGCAGCGGAAAGGAAAGGAGAGCATATCGTAATTTAAAACCACAGTTTATTAAATGTGCAACTTACAAACCACGCACTCCAGCCGATTGCAATGTCCGTCCTAAACTGTTTCGAGCAACCTGCAAAGCATGCAGTAGGGTGTCAACATAAAGTTGGCGAGTTCACGAGTTGTTCAGTTTTAGTTTTTTGAAAACGTAAGTTGTTTAGATATACCATTTATAATCATGTTATGGGGAGCTACCCCATCTGTAAGCTTACTAAACTGGCGATACCGAAACTGTTGACGTAAAGTTGTTGTGCCCCGAGTCAATGTCTATCATCATTGACCAAGTTGCAAGGTCTACTAGTTCACGCCCGATCCCCCCGGTTACGGTGTGAGGTTGTCAAACCTAATAGCGCTATCAACTAATAACCCGTTCGCCCCCGGCGATTAATCGGTACTTGATCGGAGTGTCGCGCTCCGGTCAAAGATAATATTTATAAGCCCAAATTACCCTTAACAATGTGTTAGTGGTAGTAAGGGGTCGATCCACGAAGAGTATGTGGTTTGTGTATGGAATTGACTGAATTATAAAGACTTGTCACAATTATGAAGCTTGCCAGGTATTTTTGTATTTTTGTTTAATAGAAAGATGTGAATTTGGATTACTGAAATTGAATTACTTGATTAACAACTACTACTTAATGATTGCAAGAATTTTGGATACTAGAACAATAATAATAAAAAGGAATCACACCCGGTTTCGGTAATTGTTAACCTAGGATTTCTACAAGTTTTAGTTCCAACTCAAGTGCATTTGATTAACGGATTTAGTGTACCGTGACTTAGGTGCTACTAACTATCAACGCCCCGAAGAACGGACAAAAAGACACTTTGTAATCAACACAAGTAAATCCTAACAATGATAATGCACAATTACATATCACCATTTTGTGAAGTCATAACTTTTAACATCGCTCGACAATTCACGAATTCGCAACAAATGTAACACTATTATCAAGAGTTTCAAAAATCAAATACAAATTGTCACTAAGTTAAAACAAGAACAATTCGAAACCCTAAAAGTAACAACTACCTACACCGGGGTGAAACCGAGATGATTAGCCGCTCATGGTTGATGCAACTTGATCACCGGATGTTTGGAATGCGGATGGCGTCATCTTGATGCTTGATTGGATGATTGGAGAATGATGAAGGTTGGTGATGGATGGTGATGGTGGAATGGTGAATGATTGGATGAACTAGGGTTAGGAATCAAGATTGTGTTGAATGATGCTTATGATTCTTGATTCGGGTAGGATGTAGTGATAGATGGAAATTGGAGATGGAAATAGTTGGTGAATTAGGATCCAAGAACAAGATTCCAACTCCCCAAAGTGTGTAACTCCCGAATTCAATACAAGAGAGCCAATCATATTCGAGCTTGACCCCCAAATCATCAAAATTCGCATTTTGATCATCCACTACCCGTCGCCGACGGGCCTGATCCCGTCGCCGACGGGTCCCCAAAAACACAAATGCATCCGACGGCTTAATTGACTGGTTACGGGGAACATGTGCCTACGAGCTTATCTGGAGGGCGTCGCCGACGGTCTGGACCCCGTCGGCGGCGGGCTCTCTTTTGTGAATCCTCCATTTTTCGCTCCCGACTCTCCCGGTTGATCCATGACGCATTCTGGTGCTTCGGTTTTCGACCCGGTGATCCGTAAAGTTCCCGAAAAGCTCCTTAAACTTCATTAAACCTGCAAAACACAAATCTAATTAAAAGTAGGCTATTCAAGATTAAAAGTCGAATAAAAACATCAACTTAAGCATCAACGAACACCGGTTTTCAACCACGCATCACATCCCCACACTTGTCTTTTGCTTGCCCTCAAGCAAATCTGTTTTTCACTTTCGCGTGGGTCGAACAACGAATACACATCCCATTCCCGAGACAGAGGTTAAGGTCTATTGTCATACAAAAGTTCAAACTCTTTACAAATTTCACATATTTACCGGTTAAGTGAATAATCACATATACTAATGGTTATCCAAGATTAACTCGCCCGTAAAACTAATAACTCATGCATATCCCTCACAATGTGCTCTCCACTCGGCTTAAAACTGGCTAACGTGTATAATGTATTAGCACTTCAACAATTAATCGCTCAAAACTAATTAGAACACGTACCCGCATAGGCTTGCAACTCAATCATTCTCCACTATCGAACACAAATACTAAGCACAAGTCAAAAGGTCTTTGAAGGGTTGTAACGGGGCTAGGCGAAGGGTAGGAAATAGGATATTTTTAAAGTGGCTAAAGTGATGAAAATTCGACTTTTTATTACAAAAGACTATCCTAAACAAAAGTAAACTATAAACATCAACTATGGGCAATAATCTTTCACCCTTTTATTTGACAACTACTAACGCTTCTTTTTGTGTTTTTCTTCAACAATTTTCAATTCTTTTTCACACATTTTTCTGTTCTCTCCTTTTTTTTTTGAACGAATCATAACAACTATACAAACTTAAGCTCCTATAATCGAATTTTCATCACACGGGTTTAAAAAGAAAAGGTTTAAGGTTTATGGGCTATAGGGTGGTCAAACGAAAGGTTTAGGCTCAAAATGGGCGACTAAGGAATTTGCTCGGGTAAGGATAGAAAAATGGTTTTAAGAGAAAAAGGTTTACCTAGTGCCTTAATCATTCTCGTGCTTGTATTTGGTCTATAGTCTCAAACGTATCAAAAGTTGCAAGTTCTACAATACGCGACTAATGGTCCACTCAAACAAAGAAACATGTAAATGTAAATCTATGATATATAAGTGGCTCAAACCTCACGTATAAGGGTATGATCTGTGATATGCATAAATTGCTAGTTCCTTAGGCGAATTATTCCCAAATAACCACCCAATAAATACCCGCTATGCTTATTAATTTGAACTTGACCATGACAAAAGACCAAATGGTTTGTGACATCCCCCGTTGACTTGGTTACTTGTGCTTTTGAGATTGCTTTGAAGACAAGACATTTTTTTTTTGAAAAATTTTTGAAATTTTCCCCCATCCCCACACTTGAGGTAAACATTGTCCTCAATGTGTAGTGTTTAAATGAACGGGTCAAAATCGAAAATTTTTACTACTCCCCCCATCCCCACACTTGAAGTACATATTGTCCTCAATGTGCAAGAACTAGAGTTTTAGCAATGCACAAGGGATGTGACACGACTAACCTTCCCAACTTTTCACCCCGGAAATTATACTACATATTACAATCCACTTATTCTAAACTACCAATCAAAGTAAAAAGAAACACATGCACCTGATTTTTATCGCTTGATGCTCATATCCTTCGTCTCTTCATAAAAGTGGTTGTCCCGCGAACCCGTTATACCTACAAATTCTAATCCTTGTGTAGAAGCATGCTTCTCACAACCATCAAAATTTGTTAGTTACTTAGTTCTACCCTTTTTATGAACATATTACCAAGTCATGCATTATTTTACCTTGATTTTTATGTGGAAAATATTTTACAACAACAACAAGCCTAACTCACTTTCGTAGGAATCACGGTTGCATTTAGCTTATGCAACAAGCCCTTTTAAACCCCCCAATAGCTTGGGAGGATGAGAGGTCTCGTGAGGGTTATATAGGGAACACACCCACAAAGTTCATTTAACTAGACATAAATTAAATAAAAAAAAACCGAAAAGAAATAAGGGAACAAAATATACAACAACAACAACATAAAACATACCATACCTCTACCGCTGATATCACTTGTTTGGATCCATTGGCGGGTTGGGTTGGTATGGATAACCAGTGAGGGCTTCGAACATCTCCCTATAGTTATCTAGGGGACTTTGCTCCCCTTGAGGCGGCGGCTGGTACGGGATCGGAATGAAGCTAGACCCTACCGCTTCGGGCCAATGTGGAGTCGGGTCGGACGGGCCTTGCGGGTAGGGAAGATCGGGGTAATTTGTCCACCCCGAGTGCTCGGCGTATGGGAGGCCGGCTTGGTAGTCTCTTTGGTGCCGCTCCTGATCATGCAGCACTTTGGCGTTATTGATAGCCATTTGTTGAGAAACGTACATGGCACTCCAACGGCGTCGGTTCAATTCTTCTTCTTCCTGTCGACGCGCTGCTTCTGCTTCTTCCCATGCCCGTCTTCGGGCTGCCTCATCCTCCTGCATCTTTGCCAACTGTTCCATGTGTGATCTTTGCATTGCTTGGAACAGTTCTTGTTCTTCCATAAACTTGTTCATTCTTTCCCTCTGGGCTTCTTGAGCTGCCCAATATTCTTGCATTGCGGATCCATGCGACCCCTCCCAAGTTTCCCTTCTTCGACTGTACTCCCTTCCTTCACCTATACAAGCGGAGACATTGTCATATATCTCCTGCTGCCCCCGATCAAAATTCTTGTAGGAAGGCACCCGTCTCATGGTCACAAAACCCGCCACGTCTGCGTTAATTTCCCTATGTGGCCGCATGTACCGTTGCCTCGGTCTTTGTGTACCGGAGGGTTCAACTTCCTCTTCTTCTTCCCCCATTTCCTCATCTTCTTCCGCTACGGGTGGTGCTCCAGCAGTACGTTTCTCATACTTGTTCCCCAAATCATCGGTCACAACGTACTTGTTTCCCGAGAACTTGACTTCAATCTTCCAATTCTTCCGCATGTACCCCAAATTAAACTCCTCCACCGGCTTAGAAACCCATAGTGATTCCGGGGGTAAACAATTTTGCTGCACAATCATGGCGCTAATGAGGCGTACATACGGAATAAAACGCCTCTGGGATGACTCCCTGGTAGCCCATGTGTTCATCATCACTATATGTCTCCACGACAGTGTTGGGGTCCCATACAGTAAGGCGTGCACCACCCTACAGTCACTCACTCTCACTCCTCCACGGTCACCAAACCATGCCAAGATGTTCTCAACCGAGATCCCTTGAAGAATCTTTCCTTCAAGCGACATTTGCTTTCGTTTCATTTCTCCTCCTTGGTGGGTCGGTAAGATAATATCCAATAGTTGCTCGAAATCGTTGTTGTTCAAATGATTATCCAAAAACTGCTCGATGGATGGGTAATCATAAGCTTGTACTCCCAAAGAGTCGAAACGAGCAATACGATTCATGGTCTCGAAAGACATTGTCATGCTCCCTCGAGTAGTCTTCCCCACCAACTTCCACTGTGAAGGAGATTCATTCTTGTTCACAAGCTTCAAGGTAGACAACCATTCACATACTTTCGACAAGTAAATCCTGGAAGTATTATCTTCGCACCAATCAAGAACGCTTTCCCATCCTAAACGCTCAAACATTTGCACAATCCCGATGTTACGAAATTCTTCCACGTTCACCACCCTTTCACATATTACCCTTGTTGGCACTGAGGTATTCACACCGTTCACCATCTTCCACTTCCACAACTTAGCCTCTAACTTCCTGTCTTGATAATGGGACAACGGTTTGTTCTTCTCGTCATCCCAAATTTTAGCACTTTGGCTATCTCTGAACTTCGCCCACTCCCAATCTTGTCTAAATAATCTTGCATCATTCTCCTCTACGGAACTTAGTTGCTCCCATTTCTTCGGTATTAAACCGGAAGAAGAACCAACCCCGGATGATGAAGCTTGGCCTGTAGTCTTTTGTCTCTTGTTTCCCGCCATAACTACAATCACAAACAAGCAAACATCAATATAAATTCAACCTTCATTAACTCCCAAACTTTGAACATGAGGTATGATGTTGACATTTAAATTAACAAGTGAATGTAAAATCGCCTCTTTAAACTTCCAAAGTCGCTCACTTTATCATAAACTTATTGATTTTCTTGTTAATCTTACAATCTCTCATAATTTCAACAAAAGTCAACATCACCTTCATGTTCAATCATGTTCATAACAGTGTAATCACTTTACTATGGTTATGACATACTCAAATTCCATTCAAAAACAACTAATCTTACTCAAAATCATGCTAGCACAACATACATTGTCTAAACAACCTACTCTTAAACCAAAAAGTTTAAAATTTCGGAAGAAAAACACTAACATATGATAATCAAGCATAAATTTAAGACGAATCCATACCTTTGTTGTTATTAAACAAGAAGAACTAAGAAAAGATGGCAAATAAGCAACTTGATGAACACCCTTTCCAAAAACCCTAAGTAACGCGCCCAGAAATCTCGCACAATCGCAAGAATTGATGAAAACCGTGTTGGGGGTTTTGTTCCTCTTGAAAAATTACCCAAGATCGACTCAAAAATCAGTTGGATTGATGGAGAATTGAGAAAGTTATGGTAGTTTGAAGGTTTCTAGGGTTTAGGGGAAAAGATGAGGAAGATGGAGTGATATGAGGGAGATATGGAGGTTAGGAGAGAGAAAGAGCAGGAGATTTGTGAGGTTGTGGTGAAAAGAGATCAGATGTAGGGTTAAAATCACGTTTTAGTGATGTTTGGATAGGTGAGAGGGTGTTTAAGTTCGACTTTTATGAAGAAAAAACAAGCTGATGCGGCTCACAAACGGCAACCCGTCGCCGACGGGTCCCAGGCCGTCGCTGACGGGTGAGGGAAATGGTGCCTGGTGCCGACGGCTTAAGCACCTGGTTACGGGAAAAATTACTCGACGGGCTTATTGAGAACCCGTCGCCGACGGTCATCACCCCGTCGCCGACGGGTTGGGGCTTTTCCTTTTTTTTTTTTGAAGGAATTTGTGCACTTTTTCTAAAGGGAGTATATACACTAAAAAATCCTAAAAATTATTAAAAATCTTTTTGTGAATTTTTATAAATTGAGATTTTATAAACAAAATAACCGTCAACGGCCCTACCACCCCCCAAAAATTCGTATATTGTCCTCAATGCACCAAAACACGTCTAAAACATACCTTGTATCTTCATAACCCGTTTGGAGTGCTCGAACTTCACACAATCAAGAAAGGTTAGTACGAAACGGAAACGATTCACATCCAAATACACAAACAATTAAATAATTATACATAACTTTACACCAAATGTTACCGGTCCTTTTCATTCGACCTCGTAAACCGGGGAACTTGCTACGAAGCTTACCGATTCCTTGTTTTCATCCACTTTCTCGTTACCCTCGAGAAACGGTTTTAGCCGATGACCATTTACCGTTTGCCGTACCCCTTCCTTCGGGTCCTCGATAGTAACATCACCCAATTGTCCGACCCGGGTGACAACATAGGGTCCCATCCATTTGCTTCGGAGCTTTCCGGGAAAGAATTTGAGCTTCGAATTGTAGAGCCATACCTTTTGACCCACTTCAAATTCTTTCTTCCTCAACTTGGCATCATGCGCTCTCTTCATTCCGTCCTTGTATTGAGATGCGTATTCATATGCCATCTCCCTTAGCTCCTCCAATTCACACAACTTGAGCTTCCGTTCCTTACCTGCATCATCATATTGCACATTAACCTCTTTAATAGCCCATAACGATTTGTGCACAAGTTCAACCGGTAAATGGCAGTTTTTACCGTAAACCAACCGGTAAGGTGTAGTGCCTATGGGTGTCTTATGTGCCGTTCGGTAGGCCCATAAAGCATCGTTCAATTTAATTGACCAATCCTTACGGTCCGCCCGCACGGTCTTTTGCAAAATCTGTTTGATTTGCCTATTTGACACCTCAACTTACCCGCTTGTTTGCGGGTGATAGGGGGTAGCAATCCTATGGTCAACACCAAACCGTTTTAAGAGTTTGCCAAACCGAAAATTTTTAAAATGAGATCCTCCATCACTTATGATGACACGAGGAATCCCAAACCTTGAGAAAATATTGGTTTGGACAAAGTTACATACTACGGAATGGTCGTTTGTCTTGGTGGCTATTGCTTCGACCCATTTTGACACATAGTCAACGACCACCAAGATATACAAATTGCCATAAGAGTTGGGGAATGGGCCCATGAAATCAATACCCCATACATCGAAAACATCGACTACAAGGATTGGTTGCATGGGCATCTCATCCCTTTTTGAGATACCCCCTAACTTTTGACACTCTATGCAATTTCTGGCAAACTCGTTTGCATCTTTGAAAATAGTAGGCCAATAAAGGCCACTATTCAACACTTTGTGACCCGTTTTGTGACCACTAAAGTGACCACCACATGCAAACGAGTGTAGATGTTGCAGCACGCTCGGAATCTCTTCGTCATCAATGCATCTTCTTATAACTTGATCCGCACACTCCTTCCACAAATGCGGTTCTTCCAACCGATAGTACTTGATTTGGGACATGAAGTGTTGCCTTTTCCGTCTATCCCAATGTGCCGGCATATCACCTGTAACAAGATAATTGACAATGTTAGCATACCATGGCAATTTATCTAATATCATTATATGCTCATCCGGGAAAGACTTGTTGATTTCTAAGGCTTTCGGATCATCTTCAACCATCAACCGGGACAAGTGGTCCGCTACCACATTCTCAATACCCTTCTTGTCCCGTATCTCCAAATCAAACTCTTGGAGCAACAACACCCATCGGATTAACCTCGGCTTTGCATCTTTCTTCTCCATGAGGTACCTAACTGCAGTGTGATCAGAGTAAATAATCACTTTACTACCCCATATATAAGACCGAAATTTATCCAATGCATATACCACCGCAAGTAGCTCTTTTTCGGTGGTTGTGTAGTTCAATTGTGCATCCGAAAGAGTCTTACTTGCGTAGTATATGGCAACGGGTTTCTTGTCAACCCGTTTTCCCAACACGGCCCCCACCGCATAATCACTTGCATCGCACATAATCTCAAAAGGTAAAGACCAATTTGGCGATTGCAAGATTGGGGCCTCCACTAACTTCTCTTTTAAATTGTTAAAAGCATTTTGGCAATTTTCATTGAAATCAAACGGTTGGTCTTTTAACAACAAATTACATAAAGGCTTTGTTATATCACTAAAACCCTTAATAAACCGCCGATAAAACCCCGCATGACCTAAAAATGACCTAACACCTTTAACAGTCGTGGGATATGGTAAAGTAGATATGACTTGTACCTTAGCACGATCAACCTCTATCCCACGACTCGACACCACGTGCCCCAACACAATTCCCTCTTGAACCATAAAATGGCTCTTTTCCCAACTTAGGACCAAACTAGTTTCAACACATCTTTTTAATACTTTATCTAATTGGTCCAAACAAGTCTCAAATGATGATCCAAAAATTGAGAAATCATCCATAAAGATTTCCAAAGACTTTCCCACCATATCGGAGAAGATACTCATCATGCACCTTTGGAAGGTGGCGGGAGCATTACATAATCCAAACGGCATCCGCCTAAATGCGAAGGTACCGTAAGGACATGTAAATGTAGTCTTTGATTGATCTTTCGGATGGATGGCAATTTGGTTATAACCGGAATAACCATCTAAGAAGCAATAAAATTTTTGCCCCGACAATTTCTCAACTATTTGATCAATAAAAGGTAAAGGAAAATGATCTTTGGAAGTTGCGGTATTCAACTTCCTATAATCAATACAAATTCGCCACCCGGTTACCGGCCGGGTAGCTACCTCTTCACCTGCGTCATTTTTGATGACTTGTATACCGGCTTTCTTGGGAACCGTCTGTGTTGGGCTCACCCATTGGCTATCCGAGATCGGGTAAATGATACCCGCATCAAGCCACTTCAACACTTCTTTCTTCACGACCTCCCGCATGTTCGGATTTAACCGCCTTTGTGCATCTCGAACGGGAGTCACATTCTCTTCCGTGATGATTTTGTGCATCACCACCGAGGGACTAATACCCTTCAAATCCGCAATGGTCCATCCAATCGCCGCCCGATTGGTGACCAACACTTCCATCAACTTTTTCTCTTGCTCCCCGGTTAAATTTGATGCAATGATAACCGGGAGAGTATTGCCTTCTCCAACATAAGCATACTTGAGATGCTTCGGCAATACTTTCAACTCCACTTCCGGAGGCTCCACTAAAGACGGCTTCAATTTAGTATCAATGCTCTCCGGTAAGCTTTCAACTTGGTGCGTCCATGTCGGTTTTCCTTCTCTAACCGCAAGCACCTCCAAACTCCTCACTTCCTCGTCCATGCTTTGTTCCACCTCCACCTGTGACCTGTCAAACATATAGCAATCCTCCATTGTGTTTTCCCCATAAACGACTGTGTCGCAAAGAGGTATACACGTGTCAACAATGTCTGCCATATAGCATTCATCATCAACTGGAGGGTTCATAAGTCCGGAAAAAACATGCAACCTCAACCTCCGGTTTCCAAATGTCATGTCAACCGTTCCCGTTCTACAATCAATTTGAGCATTTGCAGTTGCTAAGAACGGTCGACCCAAAATCACCGTAGGTTGTTTGGTTGGGTCCTTGGCCACATAATCAAGCACAAGAAAGTCCACCGGATAGTAAAAATCCTCGATTTTCACTATCACATCCGAAACAATTCCACGGGGTAGTTTGGGTGTCAAATCGGCTAACACCACGGTGGTGTTTGACGATTGAAGTGGACCAAACTCGTATTGGTCATACAAACTACCCGGTAGAATGCTTACACTAGCACCAAGATCTAGAAGTGCCCGGTTGATTTTAAAATCACCCACTTGAATTGAAATGATAGGCGCACCCGGATCTTGGAGCTTAGGTGGAAGTGCACCCGAGAGAATCGAACTCACATTTTCGGTTAAATCTAATTTTTTTGGAAATTTGTGAGTGCGTTTTTGGGTACACAAATCTTTCAAGTACTTAGCATACGACGGTACTTGTTTAATTGCATCCAAAAGAGGTAAATTAATTTTGACTTGTTTGAAAATTTCCAACAACTCTTCTTGTTGTGGACCTCTTTTGTTTACAACTTTTTTCATCGGTCCCTTCAATGCTTCGGGATAAGGGGCGGTATTAGCCTCCACACCCTTTTCCTTAGCCTTGGGGACGGGGATGGTCCCAACGGGTGGGTTGTTTTTCTTTTTCAAGTCATTTTTATTTTGACCCGTTTGACCATCCTCACGCTCATCTTCACTCGCATCTTCCACCACCCCTTCAACAAATTGGGGTGGTGGTGTTTCGACACCACTATCGACAACACGACCACTACGTAAAGTAATTTTATTAATTGGTACCTCACGTGTGTTCCTCGAGCTCGACCCTTGATGCTTAGGGTTCATGGTGGTGTCACTTGGAAGCTTCCCCATGCCTCCCTTTATTTGGGCCACTTCTTCCGCTAGTTGACCCACTTGTTTCGCCAATGCCTCGTGTGCTTTGTCTCGGATCTCGTTTGCCTTCTTTATCTCTTTAACGTCACTGTGAGTCTCCTTTTGCATGTTTAGCAAAGCATCCATCTTGGCACTCAAGTCATCACCACCGGTTTGGTTATTTGACCCACTTCCGTTACCGCCTTGGTTATTGTAACTCTTTTGGTACCCACCTTGGTACCCTTGGTTGTAATTTCGTTGGTAACCTCCTTGGTTACCACCTTGACGGTTTTGGTATGATGACCCACTTCCTCCTTGATTACCCGATTGGAAATTCGGGTTCATTTGATTTGAAGCATTGCCATACCGAAAGTTGGGGTGGTTTCTCAAACCCGGATGGTAAGTGTTGGAGTTCATGTCATATTGTTTTCTATCTCCATACACTTGATTGACTTCTTCGGTGTAACCACTCGTCCCCATTGAACATTGCTCGGTCGCATGCCCAATATCTCCACATTCTTCACAAACCGCAAACTGAACCGCATTTACCTCTTTCTTCTTTTTCAGTTGAGCTATTTCCCGTTCTAAGGTGGAGATCCGGTCTTTGGAATCGAGATCGGGAAGTGACCGGGAAACTGGATGTCTTTTTGCTCTATCGGCCGATTCTTTTTCCTTGGATCGTTTGCTCATCCTTTCCAAGAATTCCCAATCATCATCCTCATGATTGCTCAAGAGTGTACCATTGCTTGTTGTCTCGAGACGATTCCAAGTTGCGTCATCCAAACCCCGTACAAAGCATTTCACCAACTCCCATTTTTCTATTTGGTGATGTGGGCATCTCCTCATTAGCTCTTTGAATCGGGTAAATGCTTCATGTAAAGGCTCACTTGAAAGTTGATGAAATGACCGAATTTCATCTCTCGCATCGTCGGTCTTTGCCATAGAATAGTATTCGTCCAAAAATGCTTGTTGCATTTGTTCCCAAGTTCGAATACTATTGGCCGGAAGTGTAAGGAACCACTGTTTTGCCTTGTCTTTCAACGAAAATTGAAATAACCAAAGCTTCACTTCTTCTAGTGCGAAATTATGCCCCCCAATAGTATCACAAATGGAAGAGAACTCCGTTAAATGTGTGTACGGCTCATCATTGGACCTCCCATTGAAGTGAGGAAGTATGTTGATGTAATGCGGTTTACAATCAAACATCCTCCTTTCGCATACTATCGGAGAATTATTCTCGGTCACTATCGGGCGGAAACGGTCATTTACTCCCCGTGGAGGTTGTTGATGACGTTGTGGACCATTAACTTCTTGATCGACCGGTCTTCGATTATCCCTTCTTTCATCTCTTTGATCCCCCCTTCGATTATCCCTTGGGTTACCACCTCCCACGAAACGAGGAATTCGGTTAGGGTTTGCATTGTTGTTGTTGTTATTGTTGTTGTAAAACCCATCATTCCGGTTCTGTTGGTTATTGTTTCGTGGTTGACGGTTGTTCCCATAACCATCGTTTCTTCCACCTCCGTAACCGTATTCGTCGTCCCCAACATAATTGGCGTTTTGGTAACCAAATTCCTCATCGTCATACCTTCTAGCATTGCAGACGTTTCCCCTATTCACGTAGCCCCAATCTTCATCATCATTAGCCCGATCATCGTAATACCCCCCATCGTCCGAATTTTCCATATGAATACTTACGTGTTCCGGCGATTGATAACCGGGAACACTATACGGTTCATCATCGGGGATTGCATTCCTTAAATCGTCAATGTTGAAAAACGGGTCTTCATTTGCGGGATTGCCGCGATCACGGTTACCTCTACGATCGGAGTTGACATTCTGATCATCAAGGTTGATAGGTAACGATGCTTGTCGGTGAAGGGGTTGTTGTTGAGGTGTTCGTTGGGTGTTGTTGGTATTTTGGTTTCGGAAAGGTGGAGTGGGTGGTCTTGCGTTGGTGTTACCACCCGGTTGTTCTTGAGGTATAGGTTGGGTGTTTTGAGCGGGATAAAAGGTTCCTCGAGATTGGAATTGATTTGGGTTGAGGTTTTGGTTGAGATTGAAGTCTTGGTTGGAGTTGTGGTTTGCCATTGAATCGGTTTCAATGGTCGGTGTGAGTGGTGGTGTTTGGTTGGTTTGATTAGAAGCAAGAGTTGCTTCTCGGCTTGCTAGGTTCCTTCTTGCAAGTCTTTCGATTTCCAGTTCGTAGACTAAAGGTGAAGTCCTCCCGGAATTTCGTGTACGCATGCACTACCTGTAACCTGCACAAGTAACACACCCCGCGTAACAAGGAAAAAGACAAGTACAAAAAGAAAACTAAACAAATTAAACAGTTAATCACAAAAATTCAAACAATATCCAAACACAAAGCGCATGCACTCCCCGGCAGCGGCGCCAAAATTTGATCGGAGTGTCGCGCTCCGGTCAAAGATAATATTTATAAGCCCAAATTACCCTTAACAATGTGTTAGTGGTAGTAAGGGGTCGATCCACGAAGAGTATGTGGTTTGTGTATGGAATTGACTGAATTATAAAGACTTGTCACAATTATGAAGCTTGCCAGGTATTTTTGTATTTTTGTTTAATAGAAAGATGTGAATTTGGATTACTGAAATTGAATTACTTGATTAACAACTACTACTTAATGATTGCAAGAATTTTGGATACTAGAACAATAATAATAAAAAGGAATCACACCCGGTTTCGGATTGTTAACCTAGGATTTCTACAAGTTTTAGTTCCAACTCAAGTGCATTTGATTAACGGATTTAGTGTACCGTGACTTAGGTGCTACTAACTATCAACGCCCCGAAGAACGGACAAAAAGACACTTTGTAATCAACACAAGTAAATCCTAACAATGATAATGCACAATTACATATCACCATTTCGTGAAGTCATAACTTTTAACATCGCTCGACAATTCACGAATTCGCAACAAATGTAACACTATTATCAAGAGTTTCAAAAATCAAATACAAATTGTCACTAAGTTAAAACAAGAACAATTCGAAACCCTAAAAGTAACAACTACCTACACCGGGGTGAAACCGAGATGATTAGCCGCTCATGGTTGATGCAACTTGATCACCGGATGTTTGGAATGCGGATGGCGTCATCTTGATGCTTGATTGGATGATTGGAGAATGATGAAGGTTGGTGATGGATGGTGATGGTGGAATGGTGAATGATTGGATGAACTAGGGTTAGGAATCAAGATTGTGTTGAATGATGCTTATGATTCTTGATTCGGGTAGGATGTAGTGATAGATGGAAATAGTTGGTGAATTAGGCTCCAAGAACAAGATTCCAACTCCCCAAAGTGTGTAACTCCCGAATTCAATACAAGAGAGCCAATCATATTCGAGCTTGACCCCCAAATCATCAAAATTCGCGTTTTGATCATCCACTACCCGTCGCCGACGGGTCCCCAAAAACACAAATGCATTCGACGGCTTAATTGACTGGTTACGGGGAACATGTGCCTACGGGCATATCTGGAGGGCGTCGCCGACGGTTTGGACCCGTCGGCGACGGGCTCTCTTTTGTGAATCCTCCATTTTTCGCTCCCGACTCTCCCGGTTGATCCATGACGCATTCTGGTGCTTCGGTTTTCGACCCGGTGATCCGTAAAGCTCCCGAAAAGCTCCTTAAACTTCATTAAACCTGCAAAACACAAATCTAATTAAAAGTAGGCTATTCAAGATTAAAAGTCGAATAAAAACATCAACTTAAGCATCAACGAACACCGGTTTTCAACCACGCATCAGTACTGTAAGCAGGGACTTAATGTGATAGATTTTCGTTTAGTTTTGCTAGTTGTGATTTATTAATAATATCCCAACGTATCTCCCCCGGAGATAGTAATTTAAAAGTACCCAATCGTATTTCCCCCGGAAATAATAGTTCGAAAGTCATTTTTCCAAATATGGCAGTTTGCCCATGTAAATAACATCCAAGCGTATCTCCCCCGGAGATAGTAGTATAAAAGTACCCATTTGTTTTTCCCCCCGGAAATAATAGTTCGAAAGTAAGTTTTCCCAAATATAGCAGTTTGTCCGTGTCCCACCCTGGGACGCATGCTTTTAGTGTGTGAACTCACCTTGGTTTGCTCGGCAGACAATTTACTTGTGTTAGGTTGGTCAACCATACCCTATTATGGTTATACATATTTATTAGGTTCATGTGCAAGTAACGTCTCATATAAATTACACGTATCTAACACGTAGCACGTAAATCCACATTTCATATTATACACACACTTTGTATAATATACAGTGATGGCAACAGTAATACGTATCATACCAGCATATATGTTTTTTTTGGGCCTCTCTTAGCATGTGAATAGTCAAACAGTAACAGTTAAGCAACAACAGTAGCACACAGTCTAAGCACGTCATTACACATTGTGGCCCAATAAATAAGCAAGGAGGCCCAGTCGAAACCGGATAGCCTCGACTCGAGACTATGAGGTCTCGAGTCGCAACCACTAGACTTCAAGTCGCAAAAGCTGGTCTCGAGTTGTGAACATTTGAGTCGCAACCGTAGGGGTCTCGAGTTGAGATCAAGAGGTCTCGAGTCGCAACCAGGCTGGTCTCGACTCCTGGAGCATGATGTCTGGTTTTGAGTTGCCAATCAAAGGTCTCGAGTCGCAACCATAAGGTCTCGACTCGCAGCTGTGCAGATGCTTCCAGAATTCCTCAGAATAGTACTAGCCAATCAAATTTCATAAGTATGTACTAGCCAATAAGGTTTCACTAACATGTTCCCCATTTCCTACACTTACCAACTCAGATCAAATGCATACATTTCAAATATTTTTGGCATCAATCAAACAGTTCATCATCTAGGGTTTTCACATTCATTTTCATTCAACATTTCTCATATGATCAGTCAACATTTCGTATCATATATTATTACCATAACAAGTTGCATATTAATCGTAGCGAGGAACATCTTGTATACCAAAATACCAGCAGTTGAAATGTGACTATATTTATATGTGTATAACCAAGGTTCACAAAATCCTCTAACATATTGCACTTCAATAGTTGACACATCCCAATATACAATTAATTCCATAATAGACACACACCTAAATATAATCATAACAGTTTCAGCATTTAGGACCTTATGTACTCATAAAACAAAGCAAGCAGCCAACCATTGACAAGATCGAAACATAAGTAAACTGACCGAAGGTTTGTGGGTGTGACTTGAGATTGAACTCGGCGAGACCCGAAGCTTCCAACCCGCGGCTGACCCGAACAAACAAAACCAAATCTGACCCGCTTGGACTACCACGAGACCTGAATTGGTTGGGTCTGAACCGAGACCCCGAACTTGCACCGAAATCCACCGCGGCTGATCCGAAGAACTCGAAAGACCAAAACTGGCCTGAATACGCTGCTGAGTGTAAATCTGACCCGAGCCGGTGAGCCGTCGGAAAGACTTGAGGACAGCCACCACCGATGCCGCTGCAGACGGCTCCTCCGCCGCCGGACCACAGCCGGTCACGTCTTTCTCTCTCGTCGTCTCTTCTGTTCCTTTCAGTTTCGTCGCTGCACCTAGGTGAATAGAGTGTGGAGGAAGAAGGGCCGTGAGTGTGTGTGACCGTGCGGTCACCGGAGATGTGCTCCAGTCATCGGTTCAGCTGAGAAGGAGGGGGGGAGGTAAAGGTCGTGTGGGAGAGAGGAAGGAAGAGGGTGCGACTAGGGCTTTTGTGGGTGTTACCCGGAAAACGAGGCACCGGAATATGCTCCGGTTGCCGGAAATCGCCTGATCGAGAGAGGAGGGGCAGGGGGTAGGGGTTTGCGGCTGGTGTGAGAAGTCTTAGGGTTTTTGAAATGGAGTGGGGGTGGTTAGCTTTATAGATAGGTTTTCAAAATGGGCTTGGGCTTGGGACCGCGTATAAGGATCCGCATAACCTAATGTGTCTAGCTAGGCCCCAACGGTCGGTTTAAATCACAAACAATTATTTTACATCTGATTCGGGTTATCCGGTAAACAACTCGTATCTATTGTTGCGGATTATTAATAAGTATAGTGATCATACTAATAATAATAATAGTAATAATAACAGTAATAATAATAATAATAATAATAATAATAATAATAATAATAATAATAATAATAATAATAATAATAATAATAATAATAATAATAATGATCATAAGCTCGTCTCTCGACGATCAGGATCAAGGATCCGAGTTGTCACATTCTCCCCATGTTACTGGAATTTCGTCCTCGAAATTAGGCAAAGGTTAATGGTACGCCCCATAAGTATACATAGACTTCATCACTATACGCAGATACAAGCAGTTTCATAAAAGTCCACAGAAGGAACACATAAGTCACATAACACATAAGATCACTTAGCACAAAAATCACGTAGCGTAAGATTCGCAGAGTTTGCACGTATCTCACATAGTATAGATTTTCACCATAATGATCACAATATAAAGATGAAATCACACGGGGAAGCCTGAGGCGTCACATTATCCCCAAGTTTTAAGAACTTTCGTCCCGAAAGTTAGAGCGTAGCCACTGACAAGCTAGTATGTGTGAGAATGTTTCAACGGGGTGTCACATCATCCCCCCGTTAGTTTGGAATTTCGTTCTGAATTTCCGCTGTAGCTTCAGTGCTGGGAGTCTCGTTTGTAAACAACCGGGGATATGTGCGCATCAGCTGGTTTTCCCGTTCCCAGTTATACTCTGGGCCATGGCGCGAGTTCCAACGAACTCGGTCTATTGACACCTTGTTACACTCGAGGGTCATGGTCTCAACGGGTTCCGCAATAAGGTGGTAGTGTCAAGAATATTAACTAACATCGTATATTAACCAAAAATGGGTAGGTATTCCTCGCGGGAATAGCAGTCTTAAAGGCATTCCTCCCAGGAACAGTAGTTTAAAGATATCCCCCCGGGAATAACGGTTTGTTTGACCATTCGTATTCGGGTGAGCAGCGATGCTCATGCCTAACCGTGAGCCAAAGGATTTGTGCGTAGCCTGCCACAACTCGGAGGCAAAACGTTGATCTCGATCCAGGATAATAGAGGTTGGCACCCCGCGCCTAGAAATTGCTTCTTACAAGTGGACAGCTGCAAGTTTCAAAACCTGTCGTTCCCCTTGTTCGCAAGGAAGTGCGTAATCTTGGTCAAACAATTTATGATCCCCCAATTGGGCCTTGAGGTCGTGATGCATCCTGTCTGCGCCAGGATGTATCATGTGGACTTGTGTGCTTCGCCCATCACAAGCCCTCGAAGATTCCCGTAAGATGGAATCCAGATACATTCCATAAAGTAGTGAGCGCAATTGCCTTTGAGTTCGAGCGGCTTTTCCATGCCTTGCATGGGCTCAGCCGAAGGATTTTCTGCTTGCAGAGTTTCTACTAGAGCGTTTCAGGTTTGGTTAGGAGGTTCGATGGAACGGTAAGCTGTAACACACCTACCTGCTTAGGTTTAGTCTCATGTTGGCCTAGTCCGGAGGATACCTGATCGCACATTCGTGATCGTTTGGGAGTTCAACCCCGTCGGTGCTGTCGCGCGTTCAAAGACTATGCTGGAGACTCTCGTGATCGGTGTAAATCGTGCAGTTGGTACCGTACGAGTAATGTCTCCTCATTTTGAGGACTACGGCTCCGATCCTGAACCGTGTGTAGAGTAGCCCCCTTTCGGGAACTTTGAGTTGACGAGAAACGCGAGCGATCGAGAAATGCGGGCCCTACGACGCCAAAAGTCGAGCGTTGAAAACTTAGGGTAAAGCGGTTTGGGCCGTAGAGATCCTGGGGTTAAGCATATGAGTCGTTCAGATCCCCTACTGGTTCTCGGAGTAGGTTCAGATGTCGTCGAAGGAGTCAGGTGTCAAACTTTGACAAGGTGGGATAAATTCGAAGTCGTGACTGTCTGTTGATCGTATCAAGTTCGAAGGACCGTGCTTGATATATCTTTACCTCCGGGGCATCCTTGGCTCGTTGCTCCAACGAGTGACGTTCGTAGAAAATAATTCGTCCAAACGGAGGTTTGTGCAGAATAGGGTAGGATAAGGATCATGGAATTCGTGAAGCATAACGCGGGTAGCAAGAAATTATGTAACAAGGGTAGTCGCAATCAATGCGTTCAACTTGGGGCAAACATAATGGCTTTGGGATCAATAAGGATTTATCTGATGTTGATGAGGTAGCCGGTCGTACACAAGTTGCATGTGGTTAGAATAAAGAACGTCGCTTGCCGACATGGAGTGTTACGTCAATGTGGTTAGCGTAGTAAGAAGCAGCTAGAGAAGGATGGTCACCGTGCGGGTCGGTAGATTCTAGGGACTACTAAGACGTCTGACAGGATGTGATTTCTCAAATCACTAGGAAATCGAGCTTGAGTGTTTTGTTCTAAGTCGTGCGATTGAGTTCAAAGTAGCGCTTGCGTCGTCGAGGGGTTTCGATGCGAAACTTCCAAAAACAGGTTTTCGAGGAAGTATGATTGAAGTAACACATTGCTGGATTTCAAGGGCTGGAAAGTTTGCCGACTATAGGCCGAGTTTGTCGAATTCACCAAACTGACGAGAGATCTGGTCAAGGCTTCTATATGAAGAAACGTGGATGTCGCGATAAAGAAACGCCAGAAGTGAGGATACCGTCCCAAACAATAATTGCTGGTTCGTACGAAAGCTAGTGAATGGATTTCACAGGGTCAGAAAAGTCATCAAAGAATAACGGCTCTTGGAAAAGGAAGGATAAGGTAAGTGTCTAGGTCACCGTGCTTGTCGATGAGTTGTCTGGTTTATGTCTTTGTTGTGTCACGCCTCCACATATGCCGTTTTGTAAGAAAGGTATTAATTAGCGGGGTTTTGGGGCATGCTGAGGTATAGGGTTGAACTGGAATAAGGTTTCACCACGTAATCGAGGAATTTGGGGAACTAGCTTCGTGATTGATGGAAGCGCCGATACGATTGTTGGCACTACAATGAGAAGCATACATCGCGTATGCTTCTTGTGCTTAAGACGTGCAAACAGAAATCCGAAAAGTGTAGGCTTACTAAAGTGCCTTAAGAATCCATGTCATCAGTCGGACGAGGGAACGCGTCTCAACACTCAAGTCAGGAGAAGAAGTACGCGAATACAAAGGGTGTGAATGAAGTTGTCGATCCCACTAATCTTGGCTAGTTGCTCCACACGTGAAGCCAAATAGTTGTGCTACTGCGCCATAGCGGTTTGTTTCCCCAATAACGCGTGATTTAGGATTTGCTATCCTGTGTCGCTTTGCCCTCGAAACTTCTTTCTAGGATCCGCAGCGGGCTCCTAGAGGTTCATCGCATCGGTTTGTTCTAGCCCAGAATGGAAATCGGAAAGAAAATGCGTGGGCGAGAGAGTTAGGGATATCTGGTTCCCTACCCTCAACGTGTCGTGATTTCGAATCAAGGTTAGGAGATTCCACTCCCGCTTAGCGCACACCAGGGTTGCGTAGTTTTCGTATGAGTTACAGTATTGAATACCAACTATATAGCTACGTATTTACGCACATATGCTACATATATACATACACATTTACACATTGTGTGCACAAGTAAATGCCGATGACTATAATTACCATGTGAGTACCTGAATCTGACGAACCTTGCAATCCGGAGTGTGGTGTCGTTGTGGTTTTTCATTAAGGAACGGTTATAGTCTGGTTTCTATATAAAAACATTTTTCATCTTAAAAATATTTTATATCTTAAACCTAGTTCACTATAACCAATGGCTCTGATACCAATCTGTCACACCCCCAAAATTCCACATGCGGAGTACCACCGCTTAGAAGCATGACGACCAGGATCTTAGCCACTAATTATTTTGAACGGGTTAGTTATTGTCACAAATAAGGGTATAATTAGCAACCAATTTAAATTTTTCAAAACATAGTTTAAGTTTGCAGCGGAAAGGAAAGGAGAGCATATCGTAATTTAAAACCACAGTTTATTAAATGTGCAACTTACAAACCACGCACTCCAGCCGATTGCAATGTCCGTCCTAAACTGTTTCGAGCAACCTGCAAGGCATGCAGTAGGGTGTCAACATAAAGTTGGCGAGTTCACGAGTTGTTCAGTTTTAGTTTTTCGAAAACGTAAGTTGTTTAGATATACCATTTATAACCACGTTATGGGGAGCTACCCCATCTGTAAGCTTACTAAACTGGCGATACCGAAACTGTTGACGTAAAGTTGTTGTGCCCCGAGTCAATGTCTATCATCATTGACCAAGTTGCAAGGTCTACTAGTTCACGCCCGATCCCCCCGGTCACGATGTGAGGTTGTCAAACCTAATAGTGTTATCAACTAATAACCCGTTCGCCCCTGGCGATTAATCGGTACTGTAAGCAGGGACTTAATGTGATAGAGTTTCGTTTAGTTTTGCTAGTTGTGATTTATAAATAATATCCCAACGTATCTCCCCCGGAGATAGTAATTTAAAAGTACCCAATCGTATTTCCCCCGGAAATAATAGTTCGAAAGTCAGTTTTCCAAATATGGCAATTTGCCCGTGTAAATAACATCCAAGTGTATCTCCCCCGGAGATAGTAGTATAAAAGTACCCATTTGTTTTTCCCCCGAAAATAATAGTTCGAAAGTAAGTTTTCCCAAATATAGCAGTTTGTCCGTGTCCCACCCTGGGACGCATGCTTTTAGTGTGTGAACTCACCTTGGTTTGCTTGGCAGACAATTTACTTGTGTTAGGTTGGTCAACCATACCCTATTATGGTTATACATATTTATTAGGTTCGTGTGCAAGTAACGTCTCATATAAATTACACGTATCTAACACGTAGCACGTAAATCTACATTTCATATAATACACACACTTTGTATAATATACAGTGATGGCAACAGTAATACGTATCATACTAGCATATATGTTTTTTTTGGGCCTCTCTTAGCATGTGAACAGTCAAACAGTAACAGTTAAGCAACAACAGTAGCACACAGTCTAAGCACGTCATTACACATTGTGGCCCAATAAATAAGCAAGGAGGCCCAGTCGAAACCGGATAGCCTCGACTCGAGACTATGAGGTCTCGAGTCGCAACCACTAGACTCCAAGTCGCAAAAGCTAGTCTCGAGTTGTGAACATTTGAGTCGTAACCGTAGGGGTCTCGAGTCTAGATCAGGAGGTCTCGAGTCGCAACCAGGCTGGTCTCGACTCCTGGAGCATGATGTCTGGTTTCGAGCTGCCAATCAAAGGTCTCGAGTCGCAACCATAAGGTCTCGACTCACAGCTGTGCAGATGCTTCCAGAATTCCTCAGAATAGTACTAGCCAATCAAATTTCATAAGTATGTACTAGCCAATCAGGTTTCACTAACATGTTCCCCATTTCCTACACTTACCAACTCAGATCAAATGCATACATTTCAAATATTTTTGGCATCAATCAAACAGTTCATCATCTAGGGTTTTCACATTCATTTTCATTCAACATTTCTCATATGATCAGTCGACATTTCGTATCATATATTATTACCACAACAAGTTGCATATTAATCGTAGCGAGGAACATCTTGTGTACCAAAATACCAGCAGTTGAAATGTGACTATATTTATATGTGTATAACCAAGGTTCACAAAATCCTCTAACATATTGCACTTCAATAGTTGACACATCCCAATATACAATCAATTCCATAATAGACACACACCTAAATATAATCATAACAGTTTCAGCATTTAGGACCTTATGTACTCATAAAACAAAGCAAGCAGCCAACCATTGACAAGATCGAAACATAAGTAAACTGACCGAAGGTTTGTGGGTGTGACTTGAGAATGAACTCGGCGAGACCCGAAGCTTCCAACCCGCGGCTGACCCGAACAAACAAAACCAAATCTGACCCGCTTGGACTACCACGAGACCTGAATTGGTTGGGTCTGAACCGAGACCCCGAACTTGCATCGAAATCCACCGTGGCTGATCCGAAGAACTCGAAAGACCAAAACTGGCCTGAATACGCTGCTGAGCGTAAATCTGACCCGAGCCGGTGAGCCCGTCGGAAAGACTTGAGGACCGCCGCCAACGACGCCGCTGCAGACGGCTCCTTCGCCGCCGGACCACAGCCGGTCACGTCTTTCTCTCTCGTCGTCTCTTCTGTTCCTCTCAGTTTCGTCGCTGCACCTAGGTGAGTAGAGTGTGGAGGAAAAAGGGCCGTGAGTGTGTGTGACCGTGCGGTCACCGGATATGTGCTCCAGTCATCGGTTCAGCTGAGAAGGAGGGGGGGAGGTGAAGGTCGTGTGGGAGAGAGGAAGGAAGAGGGTGCGGCTAGGGCTTTTGCGGGTGTTCGCCAGAAAACGAGGCACCGGAATATGCTCCGGTTGCTGGAAATCGCCTGATCGAGAGAGGAGGGGCAGGGGGTAGGGGTGTGCGGCTGGTGTGAGAAGTCTTAGGGTTTTTGAAATGGAGTGGGGGTGAAGGTGGTTAGCTTTATAGTTAGGTTTTCAAAATGGGCTTGGGCTTGGGACCGCGTATAAGGATCCACATAACCTAATGTGTCTAGCTAGGCCCCAACGCTCGGTTTAAATCACAAACAATTATTTTACATCTGATTCGGGTTATCCGGTAAACAACTCGTATCTATTGTTGCGGATTATTAATAAGTATAGTGATCATACTAATAATAATAATAGTAATAATAACAGTAATAATAATAATAATAATAATAATAATAATAATAATAATAATAATAATAATAATAATAATAATAATAATAATAATAATAATAATAATGATGATGATCATAAGCTCGTCTCTCGACGATCAGGATCAAGGGTCCGAGTTGTCACATAAGGTCCCAAAAACCTTGCTTCAAGTACTTGGGACCATACCACAACCTCATCCTTCTAACCCTCTTTAGACCTTGGGCGGCCGCGCACTGGTCCTACAAAGAGAACTTAGAAGGAAAACAACAAGCAACACCTGCGCACCAAAAGGAAATTAACAAATCCTTGCGCCAAGCTCCATAACAGATAAGGATGAAAATCCTAACAAACACTTCCGCATAAATAATATCCAGACTTTGATATTATTTACTTCACTGATACCAAACAATAAGGAGCCACACATGATTACAGCTGTATTCTTCTAGAAGGCTCCATCGTACACCACCAGACGGTTATAACCGAATGGCCACGTGGCATCATCCCAGACTCCCTTGAAGTCACGATGATGGCATGGAATAAAAGAGAGATCTTCACTTGCCCACTTTCCATGTGGCAATACCCTAATCGTTGATCAAAATCACGATCCGTGTGCTCTCACACTCGCTAGCAATTAACGGAAAGGAAAAATAACCACTAACGGAAATAACACTTTCTGTAAATATTTCACCAACAGGTTTTCTCGCCCAAACTTCGGCTATAAATAGAAGGATAATTCAGGTATAATTCTCAAGTTACATTCACTTCACTTTCACTTCTTCTTCTTCTTCTTCATAAACCCTGTACTTATTCTCACGCCGGAGGGTGGTCACGGAGAGAACCCTCATTCTCCCCGTGGCGAGTCTAACGGTGGTTGTTTTGCAGTTATTGTGAGAAGAATAAGATTTGTCACCCACGAACTGAACGAGAGGAGATAAACCCTTTTATGCAGATTCAAACCTCCTGGTTCAGTTGATTCCGGTCAATTAAACCAGTGTTTCTTCAGTGGCTTAAAAAGGTAAAAAATTAAAAGGCGTTCCTCTTAAAAACTGATTTTGAAAAGGTATATGACAATGTTAACTGGATGTGTCTTATTGATACGATGAAACAAATGAGGTTTCCATTACTTTAGTGTAATTGGGTTTATGGGGTCTTGGCTTCGGCTAGGTCTCCAGTTTTGGTTAATGGGTCACCTACTTAGGAGTTTAAATGCTCCAAAGGGATTAGGCAAGGAGATCCACTTTTGCCTTATCTATTTTTAACAGTTATGGAGGCTTTCTCTTATATTTTCATGAAGGCGGGGGAAACCGGGATCTTCAAAGTTATTAAAACTCCTAATGAAGGATCGGTTCTGTCTCACCTATTATACGCGGATGATGCTCTTATTCTTGTTGAATGGTCGAGAGGAAATATTGTAAGTGTTTCTGGACTTCTCAAAGTCTTTTCTGCATGCTCGGGACTAAAAATTAATTTATTCAAGTAAAAAAATTACGGGATTGGGGTGGGATCAACGGAGGCGGTGTCTATGGCGGAAGTTTTGGGGTGTAATAAAGAAGATTACCCTAACATACTTGGGATTACTGTGGTGGCTAATATGAACAGGCTTAATAATTGGAAACATATTATTGATACTTTCGATAAACGGTTATCCTCTTGGAAAGCTAAAACGCGTTCGTTTGGGGGGAGACTTACTTTGATTAGGTCGGTTTTGGAAAGTCTCTCGATTTACTATTTTTCTTTATATAAGGCTCTGACTGGTATTATTGATATGCATGAAGCTAAAATGAGAAAATTTCTATTGGGTGGCTTAGGATTGGGTATCGTTGCCAAAAATAAAAGAGGGTCTGGGTATAAATCGTTTGAAAAATGTGAATGAGGCGCTATTGGCAAAGTGGGTTTGGAGGTTCAGGGTGGAGCGACAAAGTTTATGGCGGAAAGTTGTGGAGGCTTTCCATTATAAAAGAAGAGATTGGAGCTTTTTGTGTTTCTGTTGCAGGCAGCTGGAGCAGTATCGCTAAGTTGGATTTTGTGACAACTCGAATTTCCAAGATTCGATTTCGTATTTATTGCACGATCATGTATTGACTAGTCGTTTACTTGCACATTTGGTTGCCATGAAATTATATACGTTTTGATTGTTTGATTGTGCATAGTTGTTTGTTATTTGTGAAACTTGTCAAATGTGTAAACTTGGTGGTGGAACTATGAAATAGTTATGAGATGGTGTGCATGTGTAAAATATAATACTTAGGGAGGTAGAGTGAAATTAGTGAAATCCTAGATACTTAACCCTAACCTCATTTCACTAATCATTTGCACACAAATCCAAAGCACGTACTTGTAACTATCTAATCCTCTAAGCAAGCATCATCACCAAATCATTTGGCACAAGAAAATCATCACTCTTGATTACTCTTTCTCTAGGATCATCACAAGGTAATTGTTTAATCATTGTTGTGATTAATTGTTGATTGTTTGATTGTTTTCAATTCTTGATTCTTGTGAATTCTTGTAAACCCTAGTCTCTATATAATACTCCTGTGTTTTTGATTGAGGTTGATTATTATAATGTGAAGATGATTAATCATATAATCAATTGCCTGATGATTTTGATGCGTAATGTGTAGACATAAAGATTGTTGTTTTGATCGGCTTAATGCAAACGTATGAACCTAGGGTTTTTGATCGTATGAATGAAAGATGTAACTGACGTTTGATTCTGTGCAAATTGAAGTTCACGTATGAAACTGTCTGAGTTTAGTGATATTGTTAATGTCCGAGTTTGATAACACACATGTCTGAGTTTATTCACAGCATCTAGTCCGAATTTGTTAAAAGAGAACGATCATGTCCGAAGTTGTTATATGAATGCTTATTGTCTGAGTTTAATAAATTGATTGTATCCGAGTTTATTAAGAGAAAACATGTCCGAGTTTGTTGATTGAATAAGGACCGAGTTTGTTGAATGATATTGGTCCGAGTTTAAGGAATCATCCATTGTCCGAGTTTAATGATGACAATTGGACCGAGTTTATGAAAAACTCACAAGGTCCGACCTTGAGTACTTGTCCGAGTATAATGTCCATATGCTGTCCGAGTTTAATAAATTATCATGGGCCGAGTTTAATAAACTTAATATGGACCGAGTTTAATGACTTTAGTTTGGGCCGAGTTTAATCACTTGGTTTGGACCGAGATTAGTGACTTGCATTTGGGCCGAGTTTAGTCAATTGATTTGGTCCGAGATTAATATGATCTAGCATGTCCGACTTTAATAAGTTTATAAGTGGTCCGACTTTTAAACAGGGGAAGCCCCCCCCCATACTGTCTGAGTTTTAGAAGGGCAAGGCTCTGATGTTATGTGATATTCAGTTTGAAACAGTGAACTATGTGAATTGTAATGACTAACCTGTTAAGCTTATTAACAATAATCAAATGAAAGTACGTTATCAGTGGTAACTAGGTTAACACCCACGTGAGGTTAAATTGTGTAATCAAAGACACGACACATGAATTATGTGAATTGTATGAATGGGTTAACTGTTACGTGATACATGATTGACACATGATATTGGCTTTCGAGCACTATGTGACGTTAGATTACATGCGTATCGTTGCGAACATGAACTGATTTGTTATACGTGCATACAATAGGACTCAATTGATTACTTGTGAGTGCATAACTTAGCATACCGAGCAAACCAAGGTGAGTTCACACAGCCAAGGCATGGGGTTCCCAGGGTGGGAATGGGATTTGATTGTTTACTGGTACTTATCTATATTGGAACGTAGTGATGTGATTTGATGAACTATGGTACATACTCCGCTGATTGAACTACGACTAGACTAGTAACACTTACTGATCTTCGCACACCTGCCAAGGGTTGGCCGCGATATTATGACTGACTTCGCACACCTGCCTTTGGAAGGCCGCGAACTGTAATTTACTAATCTTCGCACACCTGCCTGGTCGGCCGCGATACAGATAAACCTAGTCTAGAACACTTGGGAGGAACATCCCCCTAATATCTTCGCATACCTGCCTGGGAGGCCGCGATGGAAACTAATACGATACACGACATAACGAACGAACATACTACTACTCACACTATACTATTACTGAACTGTAAACTGTGAACTCGCTCAACTATTTGTTGATCCTCTGTTACATGCCTTGCAGGACTTTAGCTACATATGGAGCTTGCACAGGGAGGAGCAGGTCGTTGTGGAGATTGGATCGTGGATGTTATGTTATACTTACAACACTTGAACTATTTACATACATTGGATATTATTATTACGCTTCCGCTACTTGAATTATGTTTTGTTGGAACATCAATCGTATTGAATAATTGGTTTACATTTATTATACTTGACATTAACTACATGTTCGATATGATTGGTGGCTTGATCCTGGTCAGTCACGCTTCCAAGCGGTGATACTCCGCAGGTGGATTTTGGGGGTGTGACAGATTGGTATCAGAGCCATTGGTTATAGAGAACTTGGTTTTAATATGGGGAAAACGTTTTTATTAAAACCAGACTATAACCAGAACAGTGCTCTCAACGATCCACAACGACGCTTCGCTCCACGTGCAAGACTCGACATCCTAGGTAATAAGGTTTATGTTTATTACCTGCTCGCTAGAACTGCATAGAACTTTGCTCGTAGTATGCTTACATTACTTTGCTCACTACTTGTTATTGCTTGAGAACACCTACGTGCTTACACTTTTCTGTCATCGCCCTACTCGCGAACCACTCTCACTTACATTACTTTTACTATGAAGATCATGTCTGGAAGAATCAGCATGACACAAGCCCAGCTAGAGGCTTTCGTTCAAGCTCAAGTTGCTGTGGCGGTTGCAGCAGCTCAAGCAGGTCAACACGCGCAGCAGCCTGTCTGCACATTCAAGAACTTCATGGACTGTCGTCCAAATTCTTTCAGTGGCACCGAGGGGGCAGTGGGACTCCTCCATTGGTTTGAAAAGCTAGAGTCAGTATTCGAAATGTGCGAATGCCCTGAGGCTCGCAAGGTCAAGTACGCCACTGGCACTTTGGAAGGAATCGCGTTGACTTGGTGGAACGCGCAAGTACAGATCTTAGGGTTGGCAGCTGCTAACGCCACACCCTGGAACGATTTTAAGGAACTTATCAAAAGGGAATATTGCACGCGTGAAGATATCCACAAGTTGGAAGACGAGTTGTATAACTTGAAAATGATTGGTTCAGAGATTGAAGCTTATACCAAGAGATCGAACGAGTTGGCTGTGCTATGTCCAACCATGGTGGAACCACTATACAAGCGTATTGAGTTGTATCTCAAGGGGCTTGCGCCAGAGATCCAGAGCCACGTGACGTCGGCTAATCTCAACAACATTCAGGAAATCCAGCGCCTCGCTCACCGCCTCACAAATCAGGCAGTAGACCAGAACAGACTGCCAAAGCGTATCAGTGCTACTGCTACCGCTAATGCTGTCACTACTTCTGCTACTCCCAGTGACAACAAGAGAAAATGGGAAGGGGATTCCAGCAAGGGATCAGTTTCTGTTCAGTCTCAGCAGCGCAAGACAAATGACTACCAGAATTCGAGTCAGCAATCATCTGGCAGTCAGGGGCAGGGTGGATATCGGGGAATTCACCCACTGTGTAATAAGTGCAACAGACACCACAGCGGAAGATGTCGCAGGGAACAATGTCAAAGATGCCTCAAGATAGGTCATGAGGCTAAGGATTGTAGAAGCTCACGGCCAGCAAACCAGAACCAGCAACTCCCACCGCCAGCTCCACAGAACCAGCAGCAGCAACCACAGCGTGGAAACCGGGGATGTTTCCAGTGTGGGGCAGAAGGTCATTACAAACGCGATTGTCCTCAGTTGAACCAGAATCAGAACCACAACAATAACCAGGGCAACGGGAACAACAACAACAACGGGAACAACAACAACAACAATGGCAACGAGGCAAGAGGTCGAGTTTTCGTGTTAGGAGGAGGAGACGCAATGAACGCTAATTGAACTTATAACTTGTCTTGGGTTTTCATTATTATGTTTACGCTACTCAAACAAAGTTTGGTTTGAACATTAATCGTGTTGGGTTTTATGAATTATTTTACCTATTATATTTCATGTTTGGTATGATGGATGGTTTGATATTATTGAGCGCACCTGCCGTATTTATGGACCTTACGAACAGGGTGTGCAAACCCTACCTGGACAAATTTGTCACTGTCTTCATCGACGACATTCAGATCTACCCCAAGAGTCAGGAGGAGCGCGAGTAGCACTTACGTCTTATCTTGGAACTTCTTCGAAAGGAGCAACTGTACGCCAAGTTTTCAAAATGCGACTTCTGGCTTCGTGAAGTCCACTTCTTAGGCCATGTGGTAAACAAGGATGGGATTCATGTCGATCCATCCAAGATTGATTCGATCAGAAACTGGCCAGCACCGCGCACACCGACTGAGATTCGCCAATTCTTGGGTTTGGCGGGTTACTACAGGCGATTTATCAAAGACTTCTCCAAGATCGCGCAGCCGCTTACAATGCTGACACAGAAAGGTGTCACCTACCGTTGGGGAGATTCCCAGGAAACCGCTTTTCAGTACTTAAAGGATAGGCTTTGCAGCGCACCTATTCTCTCATTGCCAGAGGGCACAGATGACTTCGTGGTTTATTGTGACGCATCGATACAGGGGCTTGGTTGCGTATTGATGCAGCGTGATAAGGTTATTGCCTACGCTTCGCGACAACTCAAGATTCACGAACGGAACTACACGACGCACGATTTAGAGCTGGGAGCTGTTGTTTTTGCGCTTAAGATATGGCGACACTACCTGTACGGTACCAGGTGCACGATTTACACCGATCACAGGAGTCTCGAGCATATTCTTAAGCAAAAGGATTTGAATATGCGTCAGCGGAGATGGGTTGAACTTCTGAACGACTGCGAATGCGCCATCAAGTATCATCCAGGCAAGGCCAACGTTGTGGCCGACGCCCTCAGTCGGAAAGACACTCTACCTAAGCGCGTGCGAGCGCTACAGCTTACTATTCAGTCCAGTCTTCCTGCACAGATACGAGCTGCTCAGATTGAAGCACTAAAACCCGAAAACGTCAAGGCTGAAGCCTTACGTGGTTCAAGGCAACAAATGGAACAAAAGGAAGACGGCGCTTACTATGTAACGGGGCGTATTTGGGTCCCACTTTATGGCGGTCTACGCGAACATGTGATGGATGAAGCGCACAAGTCTCGCTACTCGGTACATCCAGGTTCGGACAAAATGTACCACGATATCAGAACAACTCATTGGTGGCCAAACATGAAAGCTCTTATCGCAACTTACGTCGACAAATGTTTGACTTGTGCAAGGGTTAAAATCGAGTATCGGAAACCATCAGGCCTGCTTCAGCAACCGGAAATACCACAATGGAAATGGGAGCAAATTTCCATGGATTTTGTTACTGGCCTTCCTAGATCCCAGCGTGGGAATGACACTATCGGGGTGATCGTTGATCGACTCACAAAGTCTGCTCACTTCTTGGCTATCAAAGAAACGGATAAGTTCCCTACCTTAGCAGACATTTACTTGAAAGAAGTTGTTTCGAGGCACGGAGTGCCAACCTCTATCATTTCGGATCGGGATGCACGATTCACGTCAGAGCTATGGCAAGCGATGCACAAAGCGTTTGGCTCTCGTTTAGACATGAGTACAGCATATCACCCTCAGACGGATGGTCAGTCTGAGCGAACAAACTCTTGAAGACATGCTTCGAGCATGTGTTATTGATTTCGGCAACGGCTGGGAAAAGCATCTCCCTTTGGTGGAGTTCTCGTATAATAACAGTTATCACACCAGCATTCAAGCCGCTCCATTCGAGGCATTGTACGGACATAAATGCCGGTCACCTCTCTGTTGGGCAGAGGTGGGGGATAGTCAGATCACGGGTCCAGAGATTGTAGTGGACGCCACAGAAAAGATTGCACAGATACGACAACGCATGGCGGCAGCTCGTGACCGTCAGAAAGCCTACGCGGTTAAGCGTAGCAAGCCTTTGGAATTTCAGGTCGGGACCGGGTGTTATTAAAAGTCTCACCCTGGAAGGGTGTGGTTCGATTTGGTAAACGAGGCAAACTCAATCCACGGTATGTTGGACCGTTCGAAATCACTGAAAGAATAGGCCAAGTAGCCTACAGACTGAACCTACCAGCTGAACTCGGTGCAGTTCACAACGTATTCCACGTGTCGAATCTGAAGAAGTGTCTGTCAGATGAGACCCTCATAGTTCCTTTTAAGGAACTCACTATCGACGAGCGGTTGCAGTTCGTCGAGGAACCAGTTGAAATCACGGACCGGGGTGTGAAGGTCCTCAAACACAAGAGAATCCCTCTTGTTCGAGTTCGTTGGAACTCCCAACGTGGCCCAGAGTACTCCTGGGGACGCGAAGACCAGATGACAGAAAAGTACCCCAGTTATTCGAAACCAATGCAACCACTACTGAGGCTGAAGCTACTACTACTGAATTTCGGGACGAAATTCCAAATCAACGGGGGGATGATGTGACACCCCAGGAAAACCAGTGAACGATATAACCTACCTAGCTTCCTCAGTGAGTGCGTACCAAATTTCGGGACGAAATTTCTTTCAAGTTGGGGATAATGTGACAACTCGAATTTCCAAGATTCGATTTCGTATTTATTGCACGATCATGTATTGACTAGTCGTTTACTTGCACATTTGGTTGCCATGAAATTATATACGTTTTGATTGTTTGATTGTGCATAGTTGTTTGTTATTTGTGAAACTTGTCAAATGTGTAAACTTGGTGGTGGAACTATGAAATAGTTATGAGATGGTGTGCATGTGTAAAATATAATACTTAGGGAGGTAGAGTGAAATTAGTGAAATCCTAGATACTTAACCCTAACCTCATTTCACTAATCATTTGCACACAAATCCAAAGCACGTACTTGTAACTCTCTAATCCTCTAAGCAAGCATCATCACCAAATCATTTGGCACAAGAAAATCATCACTCTTGATTACTCTTTCTCTAGGATCATCACAAGGTAATTGTTTAATCATTGTTGTGATTAATTGTTGATTGTTTGATTGTTTTCAATTCTTGATTCTTGTGAATTCTTGTAAACCCTAGTCTCTATATAATACTCCTGTGTTTTTGATTGAGGTTGATTATTATAATGTGAAGATGATTAATCATATAATCAATTGCCTGATGATTTTGATGCGTAATGTGTAGACATAAAGATTGTTGTTTTGATCGGCTTAATGCAAACGTATGAACCTAGGGTTTTTGATCGTATGAATGAAAGATGTAACTGACGTTTGATTCTGTGCAAATTGAAGTTCACGTATGAAACTGTCTGAGTTTAGTGATATTGTTAATGTCCGAGTTTGATAACACACATGTCTGAGTTTATTCACAGCATCTAGTCCGAATTTGTTAAAAGAGAACGATCATGTCCGAAGTTGTTATATGAATGCTTATTGTCTGAGTTTAATAAATTGATTGTATCCGAGTTTATTAAGAGAAAACATGTCCGAGTTTGTTGATTGAATAAGGACCGAGTTTGTTGAATGATATTGGTCCGAGTTTAAGGAATCATCCATTGTCCGAGTTTAATGATGACAATTGGACCGAGTTTATGAAAAACTCACAAGGTCCGACCTTGAGTACTTGTCCGAGTATAATGTCCATATGCTGTCCGAGTTTAATAAATTATCATGGGCCGAGTTTAATAAACTTAATATGGACCGAGTTTAATGACTTTAGTTTGGGCCGAGTTTAATCACTTGGTTTGGACCGAGATTAGTGACTTGCATTTGGGCCGAGTTTAGTCAATTGATTTGGTCCGAGATTAATATGATCTAGCATGTCCGACTTTAATAAGTTTATAAGTGGTCCGACTTTTAAACAGGGGAAGCCCCCCCCATACTGTCTGAGTTTTAGAAGGGCAAGGCTCTGATGTTATGTGATATTCAGTTTGAAACAGTGAACTATGTGAATTGTAATGACTAACCTGTTAAGCTTATTAACAATAATCAAATGAAAGTACGTTATCAGTGGTAACTAGGTTAACACCCACGTGAGGTTAAATTGTGTAATCAAAGACACGACACATGAATTATGTGAATTGTATGAATGGGTTAACTGTTACGTGATACATGATTGACACATGATATTGGCTTTCGAGCACTATGTGACGTTAGATTACATGCGTATCGTTGCGAACATGAACTGATTTGTTATACGTGCATACAATAGGACTCAATTGATTACTTGTGAGTGCATAACTTAGCATACCGAGCAAACCAAGGTGAGTTCACACAGCCAAGGCATGGGGTTCCCAGGGTGGGAATGGGATTTGATTGTTTACTGGTACTTATCTATATTGGAACGTAGTGATGTGATTTGATGAACTATGGTACATACTCCGCTGATTGAACTACGACTAGACTAGTAACACTTATTGAACTGATCTTCGCACACCTGCCAAGGGTTGGCCGCGATATTATGACTGACTTCGCACACCTGCCTTTGGAAGGCCGCGAACTGTAATTTACTAATCTTCGCACACCTGCCTGGTCGGCCGCGATACAGATAAACCTAGTCTAGAACACTTGGGAGGAACATCCCCCTAATATCTTCGCATACCTGCCTGGGAGGCCGCGATGGAAACTAATACGATACACGACATAACGAACGAACATACTACTACTCACACTATACTATTACTGAACTGTAAACTGTGAACTCGCTCAACTATTTGTTGATCCTCTGTTACATGCCTTGCAGGACTTTAGGTACATATGGAGCTTGCACAGGGAGGAGCAGGTCGTTGTGGAGATTGGATCGTGGATGTTATGTTATACTTACAACACTTGAACTATTTACATACATTGGATATTATTATTACGCTTCCGCTACTTGAATTATGTTTTGTTGGAACATCAATCGTATTGAATAATTGGTTTACATTTATTATACTTGACATTAACTACATGTTCGATATGATTGGTGGCTTGATCCTGGTCAGTCACGCTTCCAAGCGGTGATACTCCGCAGGTGGATTTTGGGGGTGTGACAAGATTTTAGAATGAAGATTAAAGGACAAAGCTTACAAAGTTTTATAACGGAGATGGTGGGGGATGCGAAAGACATTAGATTTTGGACAGACACATGGTTGGGAGATAAACCGTTAAAAGACAGTTGGCCTAATCTTTTTAACTTGGAGATGGATAAAACTTGTAAAGTGGCGGATAGGGTCTTAACTGATCAGTATAGGTTCGGGGGAGCATGGCAGTGCCAGAGAGAGATGGAGTCGGAAATCGAGTGGCTGGAATGGCAGGATTGTCAGGATTCTATAGCGGAGGTTCGGTTGTCAAATGCAAAGGATGAGTGGAAATGGATAGGTGACGTAACGGGTATTTTTCTGTTAAAAAATGATGGAAGAAGAAAGAAGAGTTGATACAAGAACAAAATTTAATTGGTGTAAGTAGGTGCCTCTAAAATGTAACATTATGGCTTGGAGAGCCAATCTAGATTGATTAGCTACCCGAGTTAATTTGAGGATAAGAAACGTGAACATTCCATCAGTCATGTGTTTGATGTGCGAAGAGTATGAGGAAACGGCGGATCACTTATACACGGAATGCATCTTCGCAAATCGTGTTTGGGTGAGTTTCAATTCGTGGTGAAAAGTCTCTCCTATATTTGTGTTTGCGGTTAAAGATTTAATGGAATTTCACGGTTCTTGCATATGGTTAATGATGCGGAAACGATTATTCATGGGCTTATTATAATCTCGATGTGGTGTATATGGAAAGAGAGGAATGAGGTTATTTTCCAAAATAAAAAAAGTAGTCCAACTAACGTATTAGGTGAAGTTAAGTCTAGAGGGTATGTTTGGTTTAAGAATAGATCATCTTTTTAGTCCATTCGTGGGGAGGATTGGTGCAAATTTCCCTTGTATAAGTTATAGTTTGGTCTCTTGCCTGTTTTGCTTACAAAAAAAAATCTATCTGTTCCAATCCTTACATATGCTCCAACAAACCGCATAGATGCTAGCATTGACAATTTTTCTCTTTCGATCCATGAGGCCCAAATGGTTGTGTACCTCCCGAATATTCTTGTAACGAGCTTTACGGTGTTGTTTCGTTTTGCATGACCAGTTTATGATCAAGGAGTCGTTAGGTAAGAAAAAAGAAGATTAACCTTTATGAACGGGACTAACATACAAGTTAAAACCTTAAGTTAAGCTTTGGTGTTTCTTCATCATTTATGATGAATCACTTTGTTGATGATTATAAATAAAATTTTGTTAAGACATACAAATTATTTATATAATAAAAACTATATTAGAAAAACATGTTTGTGATTTTCTCTACAAAATATCTTTATTTAATAATTTTTTTTTTCATTGAACTATAAGACATGATAGCTTCAACTCCAAAGAAATGTGACTCGTACTTTTTATTAGCATGGTATAAAATAAATGGAGAAATTAGTATAATTTTTATAGCTAACATGACTGCAAAGTTATAGTAAAATGGAGAGAGATAATAGTTAAAAATACTTTTGAACTTAAAATAATACGTATTTAATTACACATAAAGTCATAAACTATTGCTAAAAGTGAATAAGTGATAAAGGGAAAACAATCGCTTTCTTTGATTAGTTAAATTCTTTTGAAGTTGTTAAAGTCAAAAGAACATGCATCATGCATATTCAAAGATGTTTAATTTAAGTACGCTAAGTAATTAAGCTTGTTTGTTCTTGCAGAGTTAAGCTCAAAATTGAATTATATGCGTAACACCCCATTTTAATAAACCATTTTAATGATGTTACTGGTATTCTTACAATAGCTCACAAAAATCGAGTCCCAACCTTTACAAACTTCATAAAGGACTAGTTTAGAAAGATATTATCCTCTATTTTAATATAAGGGAGTTTTAAAGGTGAATGTTTGCTAAAATGCCTTAGCTAATGAGTGGGTGTTAAGTGACATATTGTTAAAATACTAATATATTTCAGTATAAATGTGCCCGGTTTTATATTTTTTCTCATGCTTTTATATTTTGTTCTTTCTCTCTTGTTTCCTTTGTTTCATTGTGAGGTTTGGTGTTTTAGGCTTTCTCCTGTCTCCGGCCTGCCTTGCATCTGGGCTCCTTCACTTGGGCTTGTAGCCACCTTGCAGCTGGGCTCCTTCTCTTGGACTTGTAGCCGTTCATGACAGCTATGTATTAGCTGGTGTTTAGGGCTTAGCCCCCTTATATTGGGCAGAAGATTCGAGGAACACATTCATTCGAGCATTTCATCTTCTCTTGCTCATCATTCACTTGTCTCTGCTGAGTTACCCTATCCTCACAAGTTCATTCGTGAGTCTAGGGTTGTTTACCTTCTCTTGTTTTAGATCATCCGACTGGAGATATTTGTTCTTTTTTTTATTGTTAATCTGTGATGACAGATTCATCTTGTCTTTATATTTGATTCATCATAATAAAAGTTTTGATTATTATGTTCTGACATGGTATCAGAGCCCCAAGGTTGATATTGGGCTCTGGTTCTTCTTCCGCTGCGATACAAAGCTCTGGCTGACCTTCTCTTGTCCGACCTAGGGTTTTCTTCGTTTACAGCCTTCTGTGCTCTGGTCTCTGTTTCCGATGTGTTCCTGCTCAAAGAGACGGTGTAGATCTGGGAGTGTGAAACCCTAATTTCTAGGGTTTGAAGTTTGTGGTTGGTTGCTGTAATGACACTACATTAGAAACCCTAATCCGTGGTTTCTCCTCTGTTTGGTGAAGAAGATCCTCGTTGGTCTCTTTATAGAGCAAACCAACAGGACTTGTGTCTTACCGGCTCTCAGGTCAGTGTTTGCAACCCTAAGTGAAGGTTGCCGACCTGATCTCCTTGGCTTGCACCCACTGTGAGATCGTTCCTTTCCTTATCTCTTTATTTTCATTTGCATCACTGTGTTTGTGTCTAGGCATTCTTGATACCGTGTTATAGGCTTGACCGGTTTGATTATTGGGACACAGAGAGGGTTCACTCTGTTGCATTTGTGTCTGGTTTGGTCAGTTGTGTTGTGGCTCCCTGGTCATTGTCTGCAGAGGCACCTTTGAGTGATGAACCTCTGATCGGACCTCTGCCCAGGCTTCGTCGGTGTCCTTTTGATTTACTTGCCTATCCTGGTTGTTTTATCTGTTCTGGTTGTGTTATCTGATTGTTTTATCTGTTTACTCATCTTGTCTGATCTATTCTATTCTGTGTTGCTGTTCTACCATTATGCCTGATAAAACTGAATCATCTGTGACCTTGGTTAGCAAATTAGATGCTAGTGACCCTTTATATCTTCATGCTAGTGACTCTAGTGGACTCACAATTGTTAGCATAAAACTTAAAGGAACTGAGAATTATGTGGTGTGGTCTAATGCTATGAAACTTGCTCTAATGGCTAAAAACAAACTAGGTTTCATTGATGGAACTTGTAGTAAGTCTAAAGACGATGATGTTCTTGCTAGTCAGTGGGATCGATGTAATTCTATTGTTCTCACTTGGATTCTGAACTCTGTTTCTGATGAATTATATGTTGGTCAAGTCTATTCTAAGCTTGCCTCAGAAGTATGGGATGATTTAAAAGATACTTATGATAAAGTTGATGGGTCAGTTGTGTTTAGCTTATATCAAAAAATCAACTCTGTTAGTCAAAATGGTTCTAGTGTGTCTGAGTATTACCACAAAATCAACACTATGTGGAAACAATTTGATGCTATGCTTCAACTGCCTTCTTACACCTGCAATGCTTCTGCTAAATTCAATGAGTTCAGTCAATTAATCAAACTTATGCAATTTTTAATGGGGTTAGATGACATTTATCAACCTGTTAGAACGAATATGTTGACAAGGGACCCTTTACCAACTATCAAAACTGTTTTTTCTATCATCTCTAGAGAGGAATCTCATAGAGGGTCTAACAGTGTTTCTAAAGTTCCCAATGTAGGATTTGCTACTAAACCAAACAATTTCAATGATAACAAGAAAAAATTCAATAAAGGTCCCAACCCAAATCTAAAATGCTCTCATTGCAATAAGATTGGACATGAAGTTGATAAATGTTTTGAACTGAATGGTTATCCTCCCAACTGTAGATCAAAACCTACTCAAAGCAGCTCTCAGTGGGGTAGGTCAAACAATGCTGCTAGTAGTGGTTCTGGTCCTTCTATGAATAATGTTGTCAATGATAAAAATTCTAGCTCTTTGAATTCCCTGACTGCTGATCAATTTTCTAAGTTGCTAGGTTTGCTTAATGAGAATAAATCAGATGACACAAATAAGTCTAATGTAGGAGGTAAATGCTTCAATTCCTTCTCTGAATATAAAAATATTTTCTGTTTCAACTCAAAACTATTCTCTTCACAAAAGCAAAACTGGATTATTGATTCTGGTGCAAACCAGCATATGGTTATGTCTAGTGATAATATGTTCAATCTGGTTGATGTGACAGAATATAATATAACTGTTAAACATCCCAATGGTACTGATGCCAAAGTCACTCAAATTGGATGTTTTAAACTTTCTGACTCTGTTATTCTAAAAGATGTGTTTGTTGTTCCTGAATATTGTGTGAACCTTATCTCTGTGTATAAGCTTGCCAAAGATAATAAAGTTAAGGTTGTGTTTGATGAAAACTCTTGCTATATTCAGGATTCATGCTTAAAGAAAACCCTAGTGACTGGTAAACAAACTGAGGGTTTATATTTCTGTGGTAATTTTCTAAGTTCTAGTTTTTCTTGTCTAAGCATGACTGAAAAAGCAAAGCTCTGGCATTCCAGGCTGGGTCATCCAACTGAACAAGTATTAAAGGTTCTTTAATGTAAAACTGAGTCTATTTCTAACCCTTGTGATATATGTCACAAGGCTATACAACATAGGTCCCTCTTCCCCCTAAGTGACCATCAATCTTCTAAGATTGGGGACCTCATTCACTTAGATGTTTGGGGTCCCTACAAGGTTACTAGTGTGGAAGGATACAAATACTTCCTTACGATTGTAGATGATTTCAGCAGATCAGTTTGAGTCTATCTGATGAAATCTAAGTCTGAAGTTTATGAAAATATAGAAAGTTTTTACAATCTTGTTAAAACCCAATTTGAAACCAATATCAAAGTATTTAGGAGTGATAATGGGTCTGAGTTCACCAACTCTCAAATAACTGCCTTTGTCAAACAAAAGGGTATCATTCATCAAACCTCCTGCACCTATACTCCACAACAAAATGGTATAGTGGAAAGAAAACATAGACACTTGTTGAATATTGCTAGAGCTTTGCTATTTCAATCCAATGTCCCTCTCAGGTTTTGGTCTGAATGTGTTCTTACCGCATCCTACTTAATTAACAGGCTTCCTTCTTCTGTGTTACATGGGTGTTCTCCTTATGAAAAACTGTTTGGCTTCAAACCTTCTCTTGATCACTTGAAAATCTTTGGCTGTCTTTGCTATTTCACTATCTTAAATAACCCAGATAAGCTTGAAGAAAGAGCTGAAAAATGTGTTTTTTTTGGGATACTCTAATTTTAAAAAGGGCTATAAAGTGTGGAGTCTAGAACAAAAAAAAATTCATCTTTTCCAGGGATGTTAGTTTTCATGAAACCACATTTCCTTTTAAAAGGGAATCACATTCCATTCTAGAAGGAACAGATAACCTAAATCAATTAAACTTTTTTGATACCTTTGATTTTTCAAGTGATGTAAATCCCAATGATGAAGAGAAGGTCTCCACTGACTCAACTACCCTGACACAGCAACACAGTGATGAGGTTGAATCCCCTGTGGATAGTAATACTCAGCAATCATCAGGGACTGATGACATATCTGAGGGTAATGAGTCCTTAGGAATTGCAACTGATCCTGTGAGGGCAGAGTCTAGTAGTGTAAATGTTGAGTCAAACCTTCCTGAGGGTATCATTCCCACTAGAAGATCTTCTAGATCCTCAACAGCCCCTAAAAGATTTGATGACTTTATTGTTGGCAATGCCAAATATAGTTATGATAAAGTAGTTAACTATTCCAACCTACCTAGTGAGAATATATGTTTTGCTGCTAATATAAATAAAATTAGTGACCTCACACCTATAAGGAAGCCCTAAAAGATCAAAGGTGGGTTGATGCTATGAATGAAGAATTGTCTACCCTATATAAAAACAATACCTAGGACATTGTAGATATCCCTAGTGGCGCTAAGCCCATTGGATGTAAATGGGTGTTCAAAGTTAAGTATAAGTCAACAGGTGAAATAGATAGATTCAAAGCTAGGCTTGTTGCCAAGGGGTTTAACCAACGTGAGGGGATTGACTTTGAGGAAACTTTCTCCCCTGTTGTCAAAATGGTTACTGTTCGGTGTGTTGTTAGTATATCTGTTCAAAACAACTGGCCCCTATATCAACTGGACGTTAATAATGCTTTTCTTTATGGGAATCTTAAGGAAGATGTCTATATGACCCTTCCTGATGGGTTAAATATTAATCAACAAAATAAAGTCTGTAAGTTAAACAAGTCGTTATACGGGTTAAAACAAGCCCCACGCATGTGGAACGAGCGGCTTGTTCAAACATTAATCAAAATTGGGTTTATACAATCTAAATGTGACCACTCCATGTTTATAAAGTCTGAAAAAACTGTCTTTATTGTTCTCTTGGTTTATGTTGATGATATTGTGTTAACAGGAAACTGTGAATAGGAGATAACCAAAATCAAAAATCTCTTGAAAAATGAATTCTTAATCAAAGATTTAGGTTTACTAAAATACTTTCTTGGGATAGAGGTAATCAAATCAAGTAACGGAGTCTGTCTCTCCCAAAGAAAGTATTGTATGGATTTGTTAAACGAGCATGGGATGAGTGGAAGTAAGCCCAATAGCTGTCCCATTGATCAAAATCATGTTTTGACCAACCTGACCCTAAATAACCCAAAACCTGTTGATGTCACACAGTATCAAAAACTGATAGGTAAACTTATTTACCTATCACACACTAGACCTGACATTGCTTATTCTGTTCACTATTTGTCTCAATTTATGCATAAGCCTACTGAGGCTCATACGCAAATTGCATTCAAAGTTTTATGGTACCTAAAAGGTGCACCTGGGAATGGGATCATGTTTTCAAAAAGCAACTCCTTTCAGTTAACCGCCTTTGCAGATTCTGACTGGGCTAAGTGTGTGGACAGCCGAAGGTCTGTCTGTAACACCTCGAAAATTCCTGCCCAATAAAATAAAGACACATGTCATGAGACAAACGTGTCAGGAACCCGGATCAAATAAAAAGATGTATGGTAGGATGTTAAAGAGGGCATCATGTTATTAAAAATACCTCTGAACGACCCAAGGGCGACATGTTATTAAAACACCTCTGAGCGACCCAAATTTATAAATCCCAAGATCCTTAAATCGTTGGATAAACATCTTATATATTAACCGGTTGTTTTCTAAATATTATGAGAATTCTAGTCTAATGGGAGTTGGAAGTAGTTAATTAAACTTGTTCAACTATTATGAGAATCCAAGACTTGTTCTTGGTATTTCCGTCAACTTTAAACTGTCACATGGATCCAAAAGCATGTAAGGGACTTGCAAGCATGCAATGGCTGAGCTAAAGGACCCACAACTGAAAAGGATAGCATGTGAATTTGGACTTGTAAGTTGCATGGTCAATACTTGGAAGTTTGTAAAATTTTTGGCTTCTGGCCATCGGTTACGGACCGTATGGCTTTAAGCTTACGGTCCTAAGGTGCATACCTGGGCGATTTCAGCAAAGGTCGGTTACGGACCGCAACCATCTCAGCATATGGTCCGCAAGAGCTGCATACGAACCGCAAGAGCTTAGGCTTACAGTCCGTAAGCCTGTCGCTGGCAGCAGAAAATGGACAGCTGCCTGTTCAGCCTGTTGCACCAACTTAATGTTATGGTTTTCGAAACTAGGGACTTGCTAGGCAGTATTTAGCCACATAGGGGCACCTGGAACCATCTCACATCAATTGTAGAGTCACTAGGCATGATCTTGAGCCATGAAGTTCACTATATAAAGAGCTTGAGTTGTGAACATTAGTCTTGCTCACTTGGATCTTTTATTCAAGAGTTCTCTGGAGCTCCTGGACAGCAACAAATCTTTCTTAGGCTCTATAAGCAATCTTAGGACTCTTGTAAGTGTCCTTAATCCTCTTTAATCCATTTTAGCTTAGTTAATTAGCTAAAAGTTAAACCGTCGTAATTAAGGTTTGACTTCGAGATTAGTCCATAATTACTCAGTCAAATCTTGAATTAAAAATACCTATAAGTAGGTAATTATGTGGGTAACAAACCCTTAAAAGGGTATTTCCAGATTCCCACTCTAACCATGATAATTGTCGAGTCAAAGCTTACTTTAAAAAGTCAACAGAATGCTTAAATCCAAATTAACTCATGATTAGCAATGTAGGATACATGCAACCTGTTTGATCATCAATATAACTTGGTAACTAATGTAAGAATATGTCCCAACATGTTCAACTCGACAATTTTCTGTTTAGACCCGGTTTGGAACCGAAAGTCGCATAGTTTGACTTTCGCTTTGACTTTCAGTTCTGACCCGTTTTAGTCAAGTTTAGGATTGCCTTAAAGCCTCTTTTGGACCTAGTTACATGTTAGTATAACCCTTTGTGATTATACGGCTTGGTTCACTAGTTGTCTAATTATTATACGAGTTTTCGTTAAATGCCCATATGTTGACCATTATGCCCAAATGACCATAAAATATGATTTTTGAAAATATAAAAGTGTAGACATCTTAGTTACTGAGTTATAAACTTGTACCTAAAATTTGACATCAGTTTGAGGTCTAGATTAAGAGTTATGCTCATTAGCGTAATTAGAAGCTTTCTTAGTAATTAAATAGCATAATTAGCATGTAACCTATCTAAACCCAAATTTTTATATCAAACTTTATACCCACTGATATATAATAATATTTTGGGATTTTTAGAGATTTTTATTTATTTTTAGGCTGAGCATAACTTAGAGTTCTAAGCTTAATTCGGTTATTGCCGGTTATGCCCTTTTTAAGCTATAAAATGAGTTTTATAAATCCTTTTGACCTCAAACCTTTTTCTACTCATTTGTTATGTTAAATATATTATTTTGAGCCTTCTGGAACTATAAAAATATCAGCTTTTCTTTCAAAACCTGGAAATGGCTCCAAATCGTCTTTTTAGGCATTTTTACGACGTAGTATGTATCAAAACTAGTTTATATGAATAAGGTTTGATACCTACTGATATATTCAGTAAATTTTTATATTATAACAGTAAACTAAAGTTTCAAACTCAGGTTTCCAGTTTTGACCTTTTTGACTTATGTGAAATTACCAAAATGCCCTTTCGGTGCATAAGATGGTTATAATTAATAAAATTCACATATATATGATACTATACTGTTATAACATAGTAAATTAAGTATATTTACTGATTTATTCAGATATGTAACTCAGATTACTAGTTTAACTCTTTTATACCCTTTAAAATGACCAAAATGCCCTTATGAGGCATAATGTGAGTTTAAAATTTCTTTGGGCATAATAGGAGATACCTTACTGATATCCCAACATATTTAGTGCATATAATCTCAGGAAACTTGTATATAATTATATGGTTACCCGTTACGCACTTTCGCGTTCGGATCGGCTTATGTAACTAGTTTACGCATATTAGCCGAAACGGGTCAAACCATATCATCTTTGTCTCAAAATCCAGAATGTGTTTAGTTTACCCATATTATACAAGTCTCCAAACTTGTTGGGTCTAAATCACATTCCTTCCCGGTTGTCGCCTTTCATGCGATTAAACCGTATTTATCCTTTGAAACTAACCGGTCTAAGCTTAGGCTAAATTAAAGACCCGTTAGGATTCTAATAGGTTATTATAAACCTTCGTTCCAGAATAGGAGACCCAGAAAAAGATACTTGCACTTGCTTGTTGTGGTTTATACTTGCTCAGGTAAATACTTTTAACTTATTTTCCCTTATACGGGCTTGGGGTACGGTATATAAAATACCGCTTGGTCGGGCAATTGACCCCTACTCTATCAATGTGACCCGTTTAAAAATTGGTTTTCTTTGTTTTACGCCTTTGGGAGTTTAATGACCATGTCCCGGATATCCTTGGCATCATTCATGAAATGGCCACGACCTTGCCACGCGAGTGTAGGCGTACACCCGGCAATGTGTCCATATTTATTAAGGTATAACCGTTGGCTTCTCGCCGCGGATTTATACTATGTGGTGTGTCTATTAACCTTAAACCCGGCACGAACCGGGCGACTAAACGCATAACGAACATGTAATTCTTTTACAAGTTTAAAATTTATTAATTATCCCAAGTTATAAAAAGTTTTGTGCCATGTGCATTCAAAATCAATTTTTAAATGTTTTCAAAATGAGTTAGTTAAATTGTATTTACCAGTGTAAACTGACGTATTTTCCCCAAAAAGATTAAGTGCAGGTTTTACACGTAATAGGCTCGCCACTCCTTAGCATCGTTAGAGTCTCGCAAGCTTGGATGCCATTATCTGTTGAACAGTTTCTCCTTTATATTTTTGATCCGCCTGTGGATCTATTTCAGCTACATTGTGATACTTGGATATTACATTTTGTTTGGTTGAAATAAATCTATCTTTTTGCTTCCGCTGTGCATTATAATTTGTGTTGTTTGACTATGATGATATCAACTACGTCATGATACTCCCCCACCGGGCCCACCGGTGACACGTGGAAATTAGGGGTGTGACAGGTTGTATCAGAGCCAACACTGAGTGAATTAAACACTAGCCATTTGTGTTTAATCTCAGTGCACAAATTGCACATTCCTCAAGTTCCGAGTCTAGACAATGAACATAGGACAAACTCTGTTTTGTTTTTTATTTATTCGGTCTTTTATTTTTATATATATTGGTCGTTATCTTAACCATGTTTGCAGGTCGAAAATGCCGCCAAGATTTTTGAGAGGACGAGGCAAGGGCCCAGTTACGGGCCATGATTATGAGGCCGGACCATCGCACCGGCGAACGCCGTCAATTACCATGAGTACTAGCCCGCAGGAGTCATGGAGGCTCTACGTCGAACTCGGGCGGCGGTCGGTCTCCCTCAGTTCCTCACCTTCGTATTTGCATTCTTTTGGGCCTCACTCGGAGAACGAGCCCAACAACCAACCACCTTCTTTTATACCTTTGCAAAGATCGAACTCACACCATTCCTTTGACAACCCTACCCCTGTCTTCCAGAGGCGGTTCAACCCAGCTAATATCTTTCAAGAACCCATGGGTTTTAACCCACTAGGACCTGAGGATCACTTCTCAAGGGATCACGCGGATGACATGGACGAGGACACGGATCCCATGGAGCCTGCGTCCGGAACACCGAACCACCCCATCGAAATCTCCGATGGGTCATCTTTTCATGGATCACCTTACCGTGGTCCTGATTGCTACCAGACACGATTCGCCCAGTACGAGTGGTACTTTACGCCCTCGGAGCACTCGTCCCCATATCAGCAGCAGCAGCAATAGCAGCAGGATCCTTCCGTGGATTCTCGATTTGTGGCAGTCACTCCGCCACCACCACCACCAGTGGAACAGCAACCGCCTCCGGAGCCACCGAGGCGGAGAAGGTCAAACGCACGAATGTCCGTGCGAGGAGGAGTCCGTATCAGCACTCCTCAGCCCTTGAGTGGCAGTCATTATCCGCCACTCCAAGAAGAAGACCCGCAGATGGAAGGACCATCAAACCCTAACCCTGAGATCAATTCTGCGCCTATGGCGCCACCAGTGGGTTTTGACAACCCAATCCCTGTCTACGCCGGTTTAGCGGCGTATAACCCTTTTGAGCAGCCGGCGCATACCCATTACAACTATGCTGATGTGGACCCATACCAGGAGGCATGGGACTACAATGCTAGTCACCCAGAGGGACCCTATGGTGGTCTTTGGACCACTGGTTACCTAACTTATGGGTACCAGCGTCCGCCACCTCCTCAACCTCTGTACCAGCCACCGCAGCCGCAGTTGATCCCGCCTGAACGCCAGCAAGAGGTCCTTGAGAGATTGGACCGATGTGAACGGGAAACCCGAACAGAGCGCAGTAGCACTCGAGGCTTCTTCAAGGGTTTGTTAGACCTAATCAAAGGGAAGTCCAAGAGGAGGGGTCATTAAAGACCTTTTGTTGGTTATTTTATTTTATTGTAATTAAGTCCCTGCGTGGTCTTTTTGCTTCAGTACTCAGCCCCTGCGTGGGCTTGTCTTTTGTATTCTGCCCCTGCGTGGGCATGTCTTTTAGTTAACCCCTGCGTGGGTTTGTTGTTTGTTTCGCCCCTGCGCGGGCATGTCTTTTTGTAGAAGTCCCGTTTAGGGCAAAATGTACTTGTTTGAAAAATTATGTATGAGATGTTTAATTTAAAATTTTCATTTTTGCTTATTATTAATTATGTGCATAAAACATGAAATAAATGAAAATAATTAAAAGATCTACCTTTATATTAATGGTAAAAATCTAAAAAGGACAGAGACCTAGCCATATGTTATCATAAAACAAGGCCAATATGGTAGTTCCATAATTAGATTAAGATCCATATTAACATCTCAACCTAGGACTATTCTGCGTTAATTATTCAAGGAATCTTAGAGGTAAAACCTAGCCCATATGTTGTTGCAGACATGGCCAAGATGGTAGAACCCACATAACAGATTCCAGTTATTGTTAACATCTATTAGTATGTTAACATTCTTGGCAAATTGTGAATCGTTAAAGTCACATAGGCCATCCTTTAAAAAGGGTTAATCTAAATTCCCTTAAATGTATAACCGCCCCTTAAAGGCAAAGTGCCTGTGGGCAATAATTAAATGTCCTTTGGGACTAAAAACAGTGGTAGCTTACGACTCCCTGTTAATAAAAGGTGATGAACTGTGGTTCAAACCTAAATACCTGGACACTGTAAAGTCCTGGTTTATTATTAAATTAAATTGTCCTTGTGACTAGGCCTTATGTGCTAATTTAGGGTAATAATGAAATCTTAAAATTTTAGCAAATTAACCTAATATGACGATTTAAAACCTTGGTTAATAAAAATATAAAATACTGTAAAAACCTCTAAATAAAACCTTGCCCATTATTTTATATGTAGCGACTAAAGCTACATGGCTGGGTCGGATGAAGCGAATAGTCATCCGGTGGAAAACCACGATAATGCTAGAATCCAGTTAACCGGTGCGGAGCTGCAAGCACTGGTGGACAACGCCGTTACAAAAACTTTGGAGAGGCAGAACAGTGAGTCCTCTGGGACCCAAAGTAGAACCCTGTCTACACCTCATTCCAAGCCAAAAACCCATTCTGAGGCTCATAGCGAACCACCCTCTGTCCAGCCTAAGTCTAAGAAGGATGAACCTAAGAAGGATGATGACCGACATTCTTCAAATGAGAACAGTGTTCACCCTAAAAAGATAGTGTTCGATGATGCATCTCGCGCCAAGGGTTGCACATACAAGTACTTTGTTTCATGCAAGCCCCGAGATTTTACTGGGGAAAAGGGCGCTGTGGATTGCATGACCTGGCTGGATGAAATGGAGACTGTTGTGGATATTAGTGGTTGTGCTGAAAGGGACATGGTAAAGTTTGCATCCCAGTCATTTAAGGGTGAAGCCCTAGCATGGTGGAGGTCATTGATCCAAGCCTCTGGAAAAGTTGCTTTGTACTACTGCCCTCAGCATGAGGTTGAAAAGATAGAATCTGATTTCCTATCGCTGGTCATGAAGAACTTGGATTGCCAGGCTTATCTCACAAGTTTCAACACCCTGTCAAGATTGGTTCCGTACCTTGTGACCCCGAAACCCAAAAGGATCGCACATTTCATTGGGGTTTTGGCCCCAGAAATCAAAGCAAGCGTCAAGGCCTCTCGGCCCGCTACATTCAGATCAGTAGCTTACATATCTCTGTCCCTCACGCTGGACGCAGTTAGACAGAGATCACTGAGAAATGCGGATACCGAGAAGAGAAAGCGTGAAGATAATGGTTCACGACGCTCAGATAAGAAGCGTAAAGGAAACAACGACCACAAGAAAGGGTCGGGATCTAAGAAAGGTGATCAACAATCGGGGGATAGGCCCAAGTGCAAGATTTGCAAGAAGCACCATTTTGGAAGGTGCAGGTATAAGCAGAAATCCCAATCCCAGCCGAAGGCATGTGGGATTTGCAAGTCCTCTGAGCACAGGACCCTTGAATGCAAGAAGCTGAAGGATGCAACTTGTTATTGTTGCAACGAAAAAGGGCATATTAAGACCAACTGTCCAAAACTGGCGAAGAAAGCTGAGGAAGGGAAGAAGACCAACGCCAGGGTCTTTCAGGTGAATGTTCAGGAGGCCATCCAGAACGACAACGTCATAACCGGTACGTTCCTCATTAATGATGTTTTCGCAAGAGTATTGTTTGATTCTGGAGCAGATAAATCCTTTGTAGATAATAAGTTTTGTGAGTTGTTATGATTGCCTGTTAGAGCCTTAAGTGTAAATTATGAGGTAGAATTAGCTGATGGGACTATGGAAACAGTCTCGACTGTGTTAGATGGATGTGTCATATCCATTAGGAACCACTCTTTTCCTTTATCCATGTTACCCTTTAAGTTAGCCGGTTTCGATATAGTGTTGGGTATGGATTGGATATCGCATAACCAAGCCCAGATTGTGTGCAACAAGAAGCAAGTGGTGATCAAGACTCCGTCCGGAGAACCACTTACCATTCATGGAGATACTCATCATAGATTGCCTGAGCAAGTGGCTATGCTAAAGGCATCCAGATGTTTGAAGAAGGGTTGTGTCATTTATATGGCACAGGTAACCATTGGTGAGGAAAGACCCAAGATTGAAGATATTCCAGTCATCTCTGACTACCCTGAAGTTTTCCCAGAAGAACTACCTGGTTTGCCACCAGATAGACAAGTAGAATTTAGAATCGGCATCATTCCAGGAGCTGCACCTATTGCAAGCGCACCTTATAGACTAGCACCAACAGAAATGAAGGAATTGAGGACTGTAACACCTCGAAATTTTGTGTCCAATAATGTATTAACACGTGTCATGAGTTTACACGTGGCATTAAATATTAAATAAAGGACAAAAGTTGACAAACCTTGAATGTATGTAAATTCGAGGGTTGAAAATGTCAACGAGGGATAATTATACTGTATAGTAACCCTAAATGATGCTCGTACCTTCAAACGAATAAATCATGGATCGTACGGAACGAAATGCGGAAGAAAGTGAGAGATTACAAACTACAGGGGTTAAATGTGTCAACATGTTTAATTTATACCTATGAGTGACCCTTTGACGAACCCGAGGCCTTGTAACAGTAAGATACGCTCACTAGAATATACGATATAAATTTCACGAAGTTCCGCTTTAAAACGAGAAAGTTATGATCAAATTCGTATGCGAGGGGTTAAAAGCGTCAACAATAAAAGTTAAGGCTTTTCGGACAGTAACTAAACTAACCGGGTTTGACACCTGTGTCACTTCAACCATCAAACAAATGCCAAACCAATGAAATATTGTATTTCATACTTGGGATTTGTAAAAAATATGTGTATCATTTGCACACATCAACTCTTGTTCGATTTTAAGCTTTAAATCGCTTTCTGGAGGGTTATACGCGCTCTGATGCGTAAAAATAAACAGTTTAATCCAACGAACACTCCGGAATAGTGACATAGGCTTAACATACCTTAAATAACCTATACCTAACTTAGAGATAAGTTTTGAAGGCTTTGGTATGACAAAAACAAGTTTATTCGCTTACAGGGACTAAACTTGACAAACTGTGAAAGTATGACAATTCGCACTAAAACAGACATTCCGGAACATGACCATAAGTTAAACACACCTTAAATATCCTTTACAAAGCTTAGAAATAGGCTTTGAGGTGTTCGGTGTGCTAAAATAAACTTTTGGGTCATTCAGGGACTAAAAGCGTCAAAAAGTGCACAAGTTTGCACTTTCGCGCATAACTTACGTTCTGAATACATCCGGACATCCAAAAATTTATGTAAGCACTAAAATAATTTATTTTAGTGTTTGGCATAAGAAAAATCCATTCGTCGCGTCATTTGGATCGTTTTTCGCGCTTATGCGCATTCCGTCGTAATTAACCGAACATCGCAATCGTACGGCCAAACGAACCAACGTCCGACATATTTTTGAGCATGTTTCATGTCCACAATGTTTAGGCATCATTTTAGGGCCTTAAAGTTGGCTTTACGGGCCTTAGAAGTGTCGGAAATGGCTTAAATACGCAACAGGGACCAAAACTGCCATTTCTGAAAGTATGTGCAGATCAGACAGGCCCAGGCGGCCCGCCTGAGTTTGTGCATATCCTGATGCGGGCCGCATGGCACCTTCAGTAACAAAAATTTTGTCTTTCTTGCAAACTTGGCCTTTCAAACACATCAAAGGGCAATGCCCTTTCACAATCTCAGGAGCTAAGGGTCAAGATAAGGCACCACAACATTTTGACAAGTGTACGCTTAAGATCGTGGCACGATATTCAAGAAACGATCCTAACGGCTCTACCTTTCTTATAAATACCCCCCTTTGATGTAAAACCCACAAAAATCTGATCAAAATGCTCTAAGTTGATGCCATTGCTTCATACCTGAGCTCTTTGATCTAGATTAGCATTCGGGGACCCTCCGTAAGTATTCTTTCGTTCTTTTATTCGCTTTTCGAGTCCGAAAGTCAACGTTTTGTTGACTTTCTGCATTGACCAACCTATGGTCAACACGAAGTTCATTAGAACTTCATAACGTGAGCGTGATCACGATGGTTATAGTCCGTAGTGACTATACCTATTGATTACCACGTTATCTAGGCTCAGTGACGAGTCGTAGTTTCGGCCAAAATACGCATTCTTATGTATTTTGTAACCAAACTACTCGTGGACATCAAAGCCGTTTGTTTTGATGCCAAACCTGTTTTCTAAACTTAGTTAAGCATGTCCTAACATGCTTAGCTCGTCACTTTTAGTTTAGTGCGTATATAGGGTCGTAAGGTAAGCGATCTAAACCATCGCTTATACTTTCGAACCCGACCCATTTGGTCGATCATTAGGATCCGACTAAACACATTAGGTGACCATAGCTATAACCTTCCAAGGTTATACCTTGTGGTCACGATGTTAGGCGTTCCAAACGCATTCTACGCGAACGACGCGTTAAGGTAGCATAAGCTACCTAAACGGGTCGTGATGGGCCGTAAGCACTTAGGTTAGGTTTCATTTTAGTATGTAGGCTTTGTTAAACCATATTACACGAGTTTCCATACTCGTTTGGTTTACGAACCTGCATACTATCCGATCCTTCCGATTTTGGTCCGGTATATTAATATAGCTACCTATTAGGTGCCGTTTGATATCCCGTGATCTCTAGCATTGTGTGATTATTACACAAGGAATTCAAAGCAATCTCAGGTGAGTACATTGAACCCCTCTTTTACTGTTTTCCAAACTGTTTTGGGGTGAAACACATGTGCCTACTTGTTACTTTCATGCTTTCCCGTTTTCACATTCATATACTTGCTATGTTCATTAGTACATTTATAGTACATGATTTCATTACATTTCATGCTATGTATGCCCATTATGTGCATACTTAGTACATTGTTTCACATTTCATTTTCATGCTATTTATGCCTATTGTGTACATACTTAGTACAAATTGTTTACATCACATGCCTTCATTTTGGTATAACATTTGGTTTGTTTAACATGGAACAATACATTCATTAACATTAGCTACGCCGTTCGTTAGTAGGTAGTGGTACCATAGGAATTGACAACTCCCGTTCCTGAAATCCTGGGTTTGTTTGGATTGGAAGGAATGACCGAATTCGATATACATAACTTAGATAAACCTTTAAGTTGTTTAAGGGTTTATCGCCACAGTCTCAAGGCTTGGATGTATGCATATTTTACAATACCGCACAAATGTTAATATCAGTAGAGCATGCATTGTTCCACAAAACATAACGTTGATTTAAACCATGTTTTACTTCAACACCTTGTTTTGTGCATTTTACATATGGTTGAGTTGATACATCTCGCTTACCATACAAGATATATTTTGGGTACACATTACATTATCTACATTGAACATGAACATCTTGACATTGATATACATACTTGGTGGTTTACATTGAACATAGACATTTCGACATGGTTTACACAATAGCACTTGACATTTGGTTTATACATGAACAATTTACATGGTGGTTGGTTTGGGTAAATGGTTGGAGTAACGTGGCGTATGTAATATGATACAAACATGGTGGATATGCCGCTGGTACTTCCTATATATAAATGCTTGCATTATATTACATATCGTAGCGTTACCTAAATCATTTCAGTATAAACACATTGCATTTTATACAAATAACATATTCTTCACAAGACATTGTTTTACAAACGACTTATCTTATACAAACTCATTTTACTTGGTTATTCATTTAGCCATACAGTGTTCTCTTATTTATACATATCATCTGATCTTATCGTTCTTCAAATAATTTACAAGACAAAGCAAATTACAGGGTTCATGACTAAACATTTTAACAAAAACATAAGTCATGAATTCCGTTTTCACAAAACCAATGTATCTCACAGGCATTTTTATGCTGACGTACCTATTTTCACATGTGTTTTCAGGAGATGATGCATAGGACTTATCAAGATATACTTAGGCGGACCTGTGCCTTAGTGACTTAAAACGAGACAAGAACTAGTTAATTTATGTTATGTACTATTTGGTTCTTGTTTAAACAATGTATACTTTCATATTTGATTAATAAAACGAAACTTCATTTGCCATGGATTTGAAACAATTGATTCTGTTACAACACTCCCTGACGTTTCCGCCACGTTTTGTATGTTCCACGTGGTCGGGGTGTGACACCGGGGACTTAACAATGCGGGTAAAAGTCACGAGGCCCTTATTTGTAATAAATCGAGGGCCAAATCGCAAAGTTACCCCTTCGAAACCAAAAGGTCAGGCTAATCATGACAAAAGATTTGAAAATCTTGGAAATCAAGCCCCAGGTGGGCCGCGTGAAGGAAACAAGCAAGCTAATGCAGGCTGCGCGCCATATGAAGATCCGTTTACTGACATGAGGATTCAGGCGACCCGCGTCCATGTTGCCTGATCTCTAATGCGGGCCGCGTGAAAGTCACAGATGCAGAAAAATGTTTAACTTGCCTGTTCAGCCTTCTAAACGTCATGAAATGCATTTAAAACCTTCCAAGTGACCCCTAAACAATCCCTAAGCATTAGGGACACATGTTGATGAGTTGTGGTCAGTGGTAGAATTGTGTGTCAACTTCTTATGGTGAGAAATGGACTATATAAAGGCCATGATGTGCAACCCATTGTTCACACCTTCATCTGCATTCTTGGATCACTTCTGGAGCTCAAACCTTCTCTCAAGTGGTCACATTTCGTGCATAGGACTTCAGTAAGTGTTCTACTCCTTTCTTATTCGAGTTATCACTTAGTTTTAGCTTAGAAGTCATACCGTCGTAACTAAAGATTGACTTTACGATAAATCACAAATGGTCCAGTGGTTTGTCGAATCAAAGGTAGTTATATGTTGGTAATCATGTGGGCTTTAAACCCCTAAAAGGGCACCCTCTGATTCCCACTCTAACTAGTCCGAATGTCGAGTCAAACGTGCTTAGAAAAAGTCAACAGAAAGGCTATTTTGCGATTTATGCATAATCAGTAATGTAGATGATGTGTAACCTGTTTTAACACTCATAAAACATGATAATAAGTATATTAACTAGTCTAAGCTTGTTTGATCCGACCATTTACTGTTTCGACCCGGTTCGGAACCGAAAGTCGTAAAACTTTGACTTTTGCCTTGACTTCAGTTCTGACCCGTTATGATATGATCTAGATATGACTTAGGACTCTCTTAGGACCAGGTTACATGATGGTATAACCCTCTGTGACCGGTTCGTTGTTTGACCGAGTCTTTTACACATTTCCGTTAAATGCTTAAAAGTGGCCGTAACGCCCGTTTTAATTTGAAACGAGAATTTCAGACATGTGAAAGGACCATAACCGTGGTTACTGATTTCTAAGCATGTCCCTAAAATTTCACGTCAATCCGAGGTCCAGAATAGGAGTTATGCTAAATAGCTCAATTACGAAAACTTTAGTAATTAAATAGCCCAATTAGCATAACGCCTATCTAAACCCAGATTTCAACACCAAACCTTTTACACACTGATGTAAAATAATATTTTGGGATTTTTAAAGATTTTTTAATTATTTTTAACCTGCTCATAACCTACGGTTATGGCATCGGTTCGGTAATTACCGAATATACCCTTTTCGGACGTAACTTGAGTTCTACATAGTATTTTGACCCGATTCCAGTTGCTACTGATTTTAAATAATAAATAGAGTATTTTGAACTTTATAAACTATTCGGCCAACTCAGAATTCCTGTAGAACTCAGAAACCTCTTTTATAATCTTTAAAATGACCAAAATACCCCTACGGGGCATAATATGGATTTAAACTCGTTACGGGCATTATGGAAGGTATCCTACTGATACCACAACCCCTTTAAGGCATATTGACTTAGGAAACTTGTGTAGGACTCCTTCGGATTTACCGTTACGCCTTTTCCGCGCACGGTTCGGCTTATGTAACTAGTTTACATAAACTAGCCGAAACGGGTCAAACCTTATTGTTTTGACCTCAAAATCCAAAGTGTGGTCATATTACCCATATAAAACAAGTCTTCAAACTTGTTGGGTCCAAACCACATTCCATTCCCGGTTTTCGCCTTTCACGCGATTAAACCATAGTTATCCTCTGAAACTGACCGGTCTAAGCTAATGCTAAATTAAAGACCCGTTAGGATTTTAATAGGTTATTATAAACCTTCGTTCCAGATTAGGAGCCCAGTAAAAGTACTTGCATTTGCTGTATTTGATTGATACTTTGCTCAGGTAAATACTCTTAACTTATTTACCCTATACGGGCTTGGGATACGGTACTATAAAAGTACCGCTTGGTCGGGTATGTAGTCATTTAAATCGGATTGTGATTAATGTATTTACATAACCCGCTTTGTTCTGTATTATTTGATGTATGGCCCTTGGGGTTAAATGACCATGTCCCGGATATCCTTGGCATCATTTTACGAAATGGCCACGACCTAAGCACGGGGTGTAGGCGTACACCTGACAGATGCATTATGTAAAAACTGGTAATCCACTAAAGGTATCTACCTTGTGGGCATTATACCGGTGGCGTGTCAGATAACTTAAACCGGCTCTTCTAACCGGTACTAATGGACGGCAAATAAGTAAATCTGTATACAAGATTATATACAAATAATTGTCCCAAGTTATAAAGATATTTTTGCCGAAGTGCATTCAAATCAATTTACAAACTCTTTTCAAAACGAGTCAGTTGAGTTGTATTTACCAGTGTAAACTGACGTATTTTCCAAAGAGGTTAAGTGCAGGTGCTAGACGTAATAGGCTGGCTACTCCAGACATTATTACTCAAGTCTCGCAAGCTCTAGATGTCAAAGTCTGTTGAACTATTGTTTCTGTTTTATTATCGATCCGCCTATGGATCTTTTTACTCCCCGTTGTAATACTGGATATTAATTATATTCGGATTGTAATATATTTTACCGTTTGCTTCCGCTGTGCATTCATATAATTGTGTTGTTTGACTATTATGTTGCCAACCACGTCACGGTAATCCCCCACCGGGCCCACCGGTGAGACACGTGGAAATCGGGGTGTGACAGGTTGGTATCAGAGCCAACACTGAGTGAATTAAACACTAGCCTTTGTGTTTAATCTCAGTTACGCAATTGCACATTCTTGAGTCTAGACAAGAACATAGGACGAATTCCATTTCGTTTCATTACTTCCTTGTTATTTTTCTGATTAGCCCTTGCATGGGCAAGTCATGTTCTTAAGAAGTCCCATTTAGGGCAACCATATACTTATTTAAAATTTTTAAAAGGAACGATTATGTTTAAAATATCATTCCTATATTATAAGATCTACCATTATAATAAGATGGCAAAATCTAAAAAGGACAAGACCTAGCTCATATGTCACTTTAAGGCAGGGCCAAGATGGTAGTTCCATAATTAGATTCAGATCCTCGTTAACATTCCAATTAAGGATTGTTCTACGTTAATTTTTAAAAAGAATCTAAAGAGTAAAACCTAGCCTGAATGTCATTATAGACATGGCCAAGATGGTAGAACCTATCTATGAGATTCAAAATTTTGTTAAATATCTGAAAGCATATTAACATGCTTGACAAAGTGTGATACAATAAAAATCACATAAGTCATTTTTAAAAGGGTTATTCTAAATCCCCTTATCTATATAATCATCCCTTATGGATGAAGTGCCCACGGGCTATGACTAACGTCCTCCGAGACCAAAGACAGTGGTAGCATATGACTCCCTGTCAAGAAAAGGTATTGAACTTTGATTCGAACCTTAATGCCTCGATTCTCCGAAATCATGGCTTGTAAATTAAACTTGTCTACGTGACAAGGCCTTTTGTGCTATTATTAACTTATAATTTAGGATTATGATAAAGATCCTGAACAACTTTATCTTTAACAAATGAACTAAAATGTGTATTAAAAGCATGGTTAATAAATCGTTTAAGAACGATAGTACTGAAGGGGCTTCTAAATAAACTTTGCCCCTACCTTCTTTTTGTAGCAGCGAAGACTACATGGTTGACTCTGACGAGATAAACAATCATCCTTTGGAAAACCACGATGATAATGATAGGGTTAATATAACCAAAGAAGAGCTTCGTTCACTGATTAACACAGCTGTATCTAAAGCTGTAGAAGAACCACTTAAGGAGTATAGTGAGACGCATAGTCGAGCCTCATCTGTACCCCGCTCTAAATCTGTCCCTAAAACTCATTCAGAACCTCATAACAAGCCGCCCTCTAAAAATGAAGGACCAAAGAAGGATGACGATCATCATTCATCAAATGAACACAGTATCCCATCCAAGAAGCCAGTGTTCGATAATGAACCACGTACCAAGTCTTGTACCTATAAGTACTTTGTTTCCTGTAAACCCCGAGATTTCACTGGGGAAAAGGGAGCAGTAGATTGTATGACCTGGTTGGATAAAATGGACACGGTGGTGGATATTAGCGATTGTGCTGAAAGGGATGTAGTAAACTATGTATCCCAATCGTTCAAAGGAGAGGCACTGGCATGGTGGAGGTCTCTCATTCAAGCTGCTGGGAAGATCCCGCTCTACAACATGACCTGGGAGCAGTTTGTTACTCTCATTATGGAGAACTACTGCCCTCAACATGAGGTCGAAAGAATTGAATCTGACTTCTTGTCATTGGTGATGACAAACTTAGGTTGTCAAGCTTACCTCACCAGTTTCAATACCCTGTCCAAACTGGTTCCTTACCTAGTAACACCAGAGCCCAAGCGAATTGCTCGCTTCATTGGGGGTTTAGCTCCAGAAATCAAGGCCAGTGTTAAGGCTTCAAGACCTGCTACGTTTAGGTCAACAACTGATCTCTCCTTATCCCTTACTTTAGATGCGGTCAGGTTGAGATCGCTAAAGAAATCTGAAGAAAGTAAGAGGAAGCGTGAGGATGATAACTCACGAGGGTCAAAGAAGAAGCGCAAGGGAAACACTGATTCTAAGAAGTTTGGGTCTGGAAGGAACAGTCAGTAAACAGAGGAAAAACCAAAGTGCACGAATTGCCAGAGACGCCACTTTGGAAAATGCAGACTTGAATCCAATTCTAATTCAGGAGCACCTGCATGTGGGATATGCAAGTCTAAAGAGCACAAGTCGATAGAGTGCAAGAAGATAAAAGATGCCACATGCTACAACTGCAATGAGAAAGGGCATATCAAAACCAACTGCCCTAAGTATGCCAAGAAACCTGAAGAGGTCAAGAAGACAAATGCTAGAGTCTTTCGATTGGATGCCAAAGAAGCGATTCTAGACGATAACGTGATCACAGGTACCTTCCTTGTAAATGATGTCTTTGCAAGAGTACTTTTTGATTCAGGCGCTGATAAGTCTTTCGTAGATCATAAATTTTGCAAATTGCTGAATATGCCTGTCAAAACCTTAAATGTGAATTATGAGGTAGAGCTAGCAGATGGCACCATAGAAACCGTCTCCACTGTGTTAGATGGATGTGTGATATCCATTAAGAAGCACTCTTTTCCTCTATCTCTACTTCCCTTTAAATTGGCCGGTTTTGACATAGTATTGGGTATGGACTGGTTACCTCAAAACCAGGCCCAAATCTTCTGCAACAGAAAGCAAGTGGTGATAAAGACTCCGTCTGGTGAATCGCTTACCATTCGGGGAGATACCCAGTATGGATTGCCTGAGCAAGTGACTATGCTCAAGGCTTCAAAATGTTTAAAGAAGGGTTGTGTCATCTACATGGCACAAGTGATTATTGATGAGCCTAAACCGAAGATAGGAGACATTCCCGTCATTTCTGAATACCCAGAAGTTTTCCCTGAAGATCTACCTGGTTTGCCACCAGATAGGCAAGTGGAATTCAGGATTGATATCATCCCTGGAGCAGCACCTGTTGCTAGAGCACCTTACAGGTTAGCACCAACCGAAATGAAGGAGTTAAGGACACAACTGGATGAACTGCTAGCTAAAGGTTTCATCAAACCAAGTTCGTCTCCTTGGGGAGCACAAGTCTTGTTTGTCAAAAAGAAGGACGGATCGATGCGTCTGTGCATCGATTATCGCGAGCTTAATAAAGTCACGATAAAGAATAGGTATCCTTTGCCGAGGATCGACGATTTGTTCGATCAATTACAAGAGGCAAGTTATTTCTCGAAGATTGACTTGAGGTCAGGCTACCATCAACTGAAAGTCAGAGATGAAGACGTACATAAAACCGCATTTAGGACTCGTTATGGTCATTATGAGTTCCTAGTGATGCATTTTGGGCTCACTAATGCACCGGCCGCGTTCATGGATCTCATGAATCGCGTTTGCAAGCCGTACTTAGACAAATTCATCATCGTTTTCATCGACGATATTCTTATCTACTCGAAGAATCAAACCGACCATGAGAAACAACTTCGATGTATTCTCAAACTCCTGCATCAGGAGAAACTCTATGCCAAATTCTCCAAGTGTGAATTTTGGCTTCGTGAAGTCCAATTTCTTGGACATGTGGTGAGTGAGCGTGGTATCCAAGTGGATCCCGCTAAAGTTGAAGCTGTTATGAACTGGCAAGAGCCAAAGACGCCTACAGAGATTCATAGTTTCCTGGGGTTAGCAGGATATTACAAGCGTTTCATTGAAAATTTCTCAAGGATTGCTGCGCCCTTAACTTCCTTGACCAAGAAGAAAGTAAAGTTCGTTTGGGGCCCTAAGCAGCAAGAGTCCTTTGATATTCTGAAACAGAAGTTGATCAACGCTCCTGTGCAGACATTACCTAAAGGTATCGAAGAGTTCGTAGTTTACTGTGATGCATCACACACTGGCATGGGATGTGTGCTTATGCAGAAAGGCAAGGTTATTGCCTATGCTTCAAGACAGTTAAAGGTGCATGAAAAGAATTACACCACCCATGACTTGGAGTTGGGTGCCGTTGTGTTCGCACTAAAACTGTGGAGGCATTATCTGTATGGTATCAAGTTTGTGATCTATTCAGATCATAAGAGCCTTCAACATCTGTTTAATCAGAAGGAATTAAATATGAGGCAGCGCCGTTGAATGGAGACTTTAAATGATTATGATTGTGAAATCAGATATCATCCCGGCAAGGCGAATGTAGTCGCTGATGCCTTGAGTCGAAAGGAAAGGGTGAAACCCATCCGAATCAATGCCAAGAGCATTGAAGTGAAGACTAATTTGATTGAAAGGTTGTTAGCTGCACAGAGGGAAGCTGTTTTGGAAGCTAACTATCCTAAAGAAAAGCTAGGAGTAACTGAGGAGCAGTTAACTCTTAGCAAGGACGGAATTTTACGATTAAATGGACGAATATGGGTTCCAATTTATGGAGGACTACGAGATGTTATCCTCCAGGAAGCCCATAGTTCCAAATATTCTGTTCACCCTGGAGCTGATAAGATGTATCAGGATCTAAAGGCAAATTATTGGTGGATAGGCTTGAAAAAGTCTGTAGCCGCCTATGTAGCCAAATGCTTGACTTGTGCGCAAGTCAAAGCTGAGCATCAAAAGCCGGCTGGCTTGCTACAACAGCCTGAACTTCCCGAATGGAAGTGGGAATGTGTAACTATGGATTTTATTACCAAGTTACCCAAGACGAGGAAAGGAAATGATACAATATGGGTTATAGTTGATAGACTGACTAAGTCAGCACATTTCTTACCCATCAAGGAGACTTATAGCTCCGACATGTTAGCCCAGTTATACGTTGAAAAGATTGTAGCCTTACATTGCATACCTGTATCTATTATCTCCGACAGAGATACCAGATACACGTCGCATTTTTGGAAAAGTTTCCAGCAATCTTTGGGCACACGTTTGAATTTTAGTACAGCTTACCATCCTCAGACAGACGGTCAGAGTGAGCGTACTATTCAAACGTTGGAAGACATGCTACGTGCATGTGCTATCGATTTGGGTGGTAGTTGGGATAAGAACCTACCATTAATCGAATTCTCCTACAACAATAGCTACCATACTAGCATTAAGGTTGCGCCCTTCGAGGCATTATACGGTAGAAAGTGTAGATCGCCCGTTTGTTGGGCGGAAGTTGGAGATGTCCAATTATCAGGACCGGAGATAGTCTTCGAAATGACAGACAAGATTGTCCAGATTCGAGACCATCTCAAGGCTGCCCGAGATAGGCAGAAAAGTTACGCAGATCCAAAGCGTAAAGATTTTCACTTCGAAGTAGGTGATAAAGTGTTGCTTAAAGTATCACCCTGGAAGGGGGTGATGCATTTTGGTAAGAAAGGCAAGCTAAGCCCGAGATACATAGGACCTATCGAGGTTATCGAACGTGTCGGGTCAGTTGCCTATAAGCTGAACTTACCTGAAGAGCTCAGTGGAATTCACAATGTGTTCCACATCTGCAATCTGAAGAAGTGCTTCGCTGATGAATCACTGGTGATACCACATACAGATGTGCACATAGATGAGAGCTTAAAATTTGTGGAAAAACCTTTGTCGATTGAAGATCGACAGGTAAAGAAGCTTCGAAGGAAGCACGTACCTATTGTAAAGGTCAAATGGGATGCCCGAAGAGGTCCCGAATTCACGTGGGAGGTTGAATCCACGATGAAAGAAAAATACCCTTATTTATTTCAGTAAATCTCGGGTCGAGATTTATTTTAAGGGGGTGAGGATGTAACACCTCGAAATTTTGTGTCCAATAATGTGTTAACACGTGTCATGAGTTTACACGTGGCATTAAATATTAAATAAAGGACTAAAGTTGACAAACCTTGAATGTATGTAAATTCGAGGGTTGAAAATGTCAACGAGGGATAATTATACTGTATAGTAACCCTAAATGATGCTCGTACCTTCAAACGAATAAATCATGGATCGTACGGAACGAAATGCGGAAGAAAGTGAGAGATTACAAACTACAGGGGTTAAATGTGTCAACATGTTTAATTTATACCTCTGAGTGACCCTTTGACGAACCCGAGGCCTTGTAACAGTAAGATACGCTCACTAGAATATACGATATAAATTTCGCGAAGTTCCGTTTTAAAACGAGAAAGTTATGATCAAATTCGTATGCGAGGGGTTAAAAGCGTCAACAATAAAAGTTAAGGCTTTTCGGATAGTAATTAAACTAACCGGGGACTTAATAATGCGGGTAAAAGTCACGAGGCCCTTATTTGTAATAAATCGAGGGCCAAATCGCAAAGTTACCCCTTCGAAACCGAAAGGTCAGGCTAATCATGACAAAAGATTTGAAAATCTTGGAAATCAAGCCCCAGGCGGGCCGCGTGAAGGAAACAAGCAAGCTAATGCGGGCCGCGCGCCATATGAAGATCCGTTTACTGACATGAGGATTCAGGCGGCCCGCGTCCATGTTGCCTGATCTCTAATGCGGGTCGCGTGAAAGTCACCGATGCAGAAAAATGTTTAACTTGCCTGTTCAGCCTTCTAAATGTCATAAAATGCATTTAAAACCTTCCAAGTGACCCCTAAACAATCCCTAAGCATTAGGGACACATGTTGATGAGTTGTGGTCAAGGGTAGAGTTGTGTGTCAACTTCTTATGGTGAGAAATGGACTATATAAAGGCCATGATGTGCAACCCATTGTTCACACCTTCATCTGCATTCTTGGATCACTTCTGAAGCTCAAACCTTCTCTCAAGTGGTCACATTTCGTGCATAGGACTTCAGTAAGTGTTCTACTCCTTTCTTATTCGAGTTATCACTTAGTTTTAGCTTAGAAGTCATACCGTCGTAACTAACGATTGACTTTACGATAAATCACAAATGGTCCAGTGGTTTGTCGAATCAAAGGTAGTTATATGTTGGTAATCATGTGGGCTTTAAACCCCTAAAAGGGCACCCTCTGATTCCCACTCTAACTAGTCCGAATGTCGAGTCAAACGTGCTTAGAAAAAGTCAACAGAAAGGCTATTTTGCGATTTTATGCATAATCAGTAATGTAGATGATGTGTAACCTGTTTTAACACTCATAGAACATGATAATAAGTATATTAACTAGTCTAAGCTTGTTTGATCCGACCATTTACTGTTTCGACCCGGTTCGGAACCGAAAGTCGCAAAACTTTGACTTTTGCCTTGACTTCAGTTCTGACCCGTTATGGTATGATCTAGATATGACTTAGGACTCTCTTAGGACCAGGTTACATGATGGTATAACCCTCTGTGACCGGTTCGTTGTTTGACCGAGTCTTTTACACATTTCCGTTAAATGCTTAAAAGTTGACCGTAACGCCCTTTTTAATTTGAAACGAGAATTTCAGACATTTGAAAGGACCATAACCGTGGTTACTGATTTCTAAGCATGTCCCTAAAATTTCACGTCAATCCGAGGTCCAGAATAGGAGTTATGCTAAATAGCTCAATTACGAAAACTTTAGTAATTAAATAGCCCAATTAGCATAACGGCTATTTAAACCCAGATTTCGACACCAAACCTTTTACACACTGATGTAAAATAATATTTTGGGATTTTTAAAGATTTTTAATTATTTTTAACCTGCTCATAACCTACCGTTATGGCATCGGTTCGGTAATTACCGAATATACCCTTTTCGGACGTAACTTGAGTTCTACATAGTATTTTGACCCGATTCTAGTTGCTACTGATTTTAAATAATAAATAGAGTATTTTGAACTTTATAAACTATTCAGCAAACTCAGAATTCCTGTAGAACTCAGAAACCTCTTTTATAATCTTTAAAATGACCAAAATACCCCTACGGGGCATAATATGGATTTAAACTCGTTACGGGCATTATGGAAGGTATCCTACTGATAGCACAACCCCTTTAAGGCATATTGACTTAGGAAACTTGTGTAGGACTCCTTCGGATTTACTGTTACGCCTTTTGCGCGCACGGCTCGGCTTATGTAACTAGTTTACATAAACTAGCCGAAACGGGTCAAACCTTATTGTTTTGACCTCAAAATCCAAAGTGTGGTCATATTACCCATATAAAACAAGTCTTCAAACTTGTTGGGTCCAAACCACATTCCATTCCCGGTTTTCGCCTTTCACGCGATTAAATCATACTTATCCTCTGAAACTGACCGGTCTAAGCTAAGGCTAAATTAAAGACCCGTTAGGATTTTAATAGGTTATTATAAACCTTCGTTCCAGATTAGGAGCCCAGTAAAAGTACTTGCATTTGCTGTATTTGATTGATACTTTGCTCAGGTAAATACTCTTAACTTATTTACCCTATACGGGCTTGGGATACGGTACTATAAAAGTATCGCTTGGTCGGGTATGTAGTCATTTAAATCGGATTGTGATTAATGTATTTACATAACCCGCTTTGTTCTGTATTATTTGATGTATGGCCCTTGGGGTTAAATGACCATGTCCCGGATATCCTTGGCATCATTTTACGAAATGGCCACGACCTAAGTACGGGGTGTAGGCGTACACCTGACAGATGCATTATGTAAAAACTGGTAATCCACTAAAGGAATCTACCTTGTGGGCATTATACCGGTGGCGTGTCAGATAACTTAAACCGGCTCTTCTAACCGGTACTAATGGACGGCAAATAAGTAAATCTGTATACAAGATTATATACAAATAATTGTCCCAAGTTATAAAGATATTTTTGCCGAAGTGCATTCAAATCAATTTACAAACTCTTTTCAAAACGAGTCAGTTGAGTTGTATTTACCAGTGTAAACTGACGTATTTTCCAAAGAGGTTAAGTGCAGGTGCTAGACGTAATAGGCTGGCTACTCCAGACATCATTACTCAAGTCTCGCAAGCTCTAGATGTCAAAGTCTGTTGAACTATTGTTTCTGTTTTATTATCAATCCGCCTGTGGATCTTTTTACTCTCCGTTGTAATACTGGATATTACTTATATTCGGATTGTAATATATTTTTCCCTTTGCTTCCGCTGTGCATTCATATAATTGTGTTGTTTGACTATTATGTTGCCAACCACGTCACGGTAATCCCCCACCGGGCCCACCGGTGAGACATGTGGAAATCGGGGTGTGACAAGGACACAGCTAGATGATCTGCTAGCCAAAGGTTTCATTAGACCTAGTTCGTCTCTATGGGGAGTGTCGATATTGTTTGTCAAGAAGAAAGATGGGTCGATGCGTTTTTGTATCGATTACCGAGAGCTTAATAAGGTCACTATAAAGAATAGGTATCCTCTGCCCAGGATCGACGATCTGTTCGATCAGCTTCAGGGAGCGAGCTACTTTTCCAAGATTGATCTAAGGTCAGGCTACCATCAATTGAAGGTCAAGGTTGAAGATGTGCACAAAATTGCGTTTAGGACTCGTTATGGTCATTACGAGTTCCTAGTGATGCCTTTTGGGCTCACTAACGCACCTGCCGCATTCATGGATCTCATGAATCGTGTGTGCATGCCTTATCTGGATAAATTTGTTATCGTCTTCATCGATGACATTCTCATATACTCGAAAAGTTAAGCTGACCATGAGAAGCATCTTCGATGTATTCTAAAACTGCTTCATCAAGAAAACTCTATGCCAAATTTTCTAAGTGTGAGTTCTGGCTTCGTGAAGTCCAATTCCTTGGACATGTGGTAAGCGAGCGCGGTATCTAAGTAGATCCCGCTAAGATTGAAGCTATTATGAACTGGCAAGAGCCGAAGATGCCTACGGAGATTCGCAGTTTCCTAGGACTGGCATGATACTACAGACGCTTTATCGAAAACTTCTCAAGAATTGCAGCACCCCTGACTCTACTCACTCGCAAGAATAACAAGTTCATTTGGGGGCCTAAGCAGCAAGAGTCATTCGATATTTTGAAACAGAAGTTGAGCAACACTCCTGTGTTAACGTTGCCTGAAGGAATTGAAGAGTTTGTAGTTTACTGTGATGCATCACACGCCGGGATGGGTTGTGTGTTAATGCAAAAAGAAAAGGTCATTGCCTACGCTTCAAGACAGTTAAAAGTGCGTGAGAAGAATTACACCACCCATGATTTGGAACTGGGTGCCGTTGTATTTGCGCTGAAGCTTTGGAGGCACTATCTGTATGGAACTAAGTGTGTGATCTATTCTGATCACAAAAGCCTTCAGCATCTGTTCAATCAGAAGGATTTGAACATGAGGCAGCGACGCTGGATGGAAACTTTGAACGATTATGACTGTGAAATAAGATACCATCCTGGAAAGGCTAATGTAGTCGCAGATGCCTTAAGCAGAAAAGAAAGAGTAAAGCCAATAAGGATCAATGCCAAGAGCATTGAAATCAAGAATAGCTTGAATGAAAGGTTGTTAGCTGCATAGAAGGAAGCTGTGCTAGAAGCTAATTATCCTGAGGAAAAGTTAGGAGTAACTGAAGAACAGTTATCCTATGGCAAGGACGGAATCCTGAGATTAAATGGAAGAATATGGGTTCCGGTTTATGGAGGACTTCGGGACGTCATCCTTCAGGAAGCCCACAGATCCAAATATTCCGTTCATCCTGGAGCCGATGTAGCTAAATGTCTGACGTGTGCTCAAGTCAAGGCTGAGCATCAGAAGCCGTCAGGTTTGCTACAACAACCTGAAATTCCCACTTGGAAATGGGAAATGGTGACAATGGATTTCATCACCAAGTTGCCAAAGACGCAGAAAGGAAATGATACTATATGGGTCATAGTTGACAGACTGACTAAGTCAGCACATTTCCTACCCATTATGGAGACTTACAGTTCGGACATGTTGGCCCAACTGTATGTTGATAAAATCGTGTCCCTGCATGGGGTACCAGTATCTATTATCTCTGATAGGGATACTAGATACACATCTCATTTTTGGAAAAGTTTCCAACAGTCTTTGGGCACGCAATTAAATTTTAGTATGGCTTACCATCCTCAGACGGATGGGCAAAGTGAGCGTACCATCCAGACCTTGGAAGACATGCTGCATGCATGTGTGATTGATTTAGGAGGTAGCTGGGATAGGCACCTACCTTTGGTCGAGTTCTCCTACAACAATAGCTACCATACTAGCATTCAGGCTGCGCCTTTTGAGGCACTATATGGTAGAAAGTGCAGAACGCCCATCTGTTGGGCAGAAGTAGGAGACACTCAATTATCAGGCCCTGATTTAGTCTTTGAGACAACGGACAAGATTGTCCAGATTCGCGACCGCCTGAAAGCTGCCCGAGATAGGCAGAAGAGCTATGCGGATAAAAGGCGAAAACCCCTCAAATTCGAGGTTGGTGATAAGGTTCTGCTTAAGGTATCACCTTGGAAGGGGGTGATGCGATTTGGTAAGAAAGGTAAGTTAAGCCCGAGGTATATAGGACCATTCGAGGTTATCGAATGTGTAGGATCAGTGGCTTATAAGTTAAACTTACCGGAAGAGCTCAGTGGTATTCACAATGTGTTCCACATCTGCAATCTGAAGAAATGTCTAGCTGATGAATTACTAGTCATACCACACACAGATGTGCATATAGACGAGAGCTTGAAATTTATGGAAAAACCTGTGTCGATTGAGGATCGACAGGTAAAGAAGCTTCGAAGGAAGTATGTGCCGATTGTCAAGGTCAAATGGGATGGCCGTAGAGGTCCCGATTATACGTGGGAGTTAGAGTCCACAATGAAAGAAAAATACCCTCAATTATTTCAGTAAATCTCGAGGTCGAGATTTCTTTTAAGGGGGTGAGGATGTAACACCTCGAAAATTCCTGCCCAATAAAATAAAGACACATGTCATGAGACAAACGTGTCAGGAACCCGGATCAAATAAAAAGATGTATGGTAGGATGTTAAAGAGGGCGTCATGTTATTAAAAATACCTCTGAACGACCCAAGGGCGACATGTTATTAAAACACCTCTAAGCGACCCAAATTTATAAATCCCAAGATCCTTAAATCGTTGGATAAATATCTTATATATTAACCGGTTGTTTTCTAAATAAATAAAATTCCATCCTTTATATGGAAATTGGGTTATTAGGAATGTTACTACCAAAATTCTGATTTAAATTCTAGTCTAATGGGAGTTGGAAGTAGTTAACTAAACTTGTTCAACTATTATGAGAATCCAAGACTTGTTCTTGGTATTTCCGTCAACTTTAAACTCTCACATGGATCCAAAAGCTTGTAAGGGACTTGCAAGCATGCAATGGCTGAGCTAAAGGACCCACAACTAAAAAGGATAGCATGTGAATTCGGACTTGTAAGTTGTGATGCGTGCTAGTGTGCATATGTTTTAGGTATATATTTTAAGCCCTTTTTACACTTTTTAGCCAAGTTTTATATTTATAAAACACGATATTTACTAACACTACACACACATATGGGCAAGTGCACCCATCGTGGACGTAGTATAGTGTTGGTAAGATACCGAGGTCGTCCAAGGACACAAGAGCTTTTAGTACCGGTTTATCCTCAACGTCTAATCAAATCAAAATGTTAGAAAAGATTTTTAAAACTAAGAAAATAAAACTAACTAAATGCTGAAAAATAAAAATAAAAATAAAAACAGATAGACAAGATGAATCACTTGGATCCGACTCGTGTATAGTGTAACCTTTGATTATTTTCGCACTTTTGCACTTGTTTAAGAGATTATCTTAGTTATTGTAGTAGGCCCCTCTTTTGAAGGTGACGTTACCCTCAACCCAGTAGTTTGAGTCAGCAAGGATACAATCCTAAAGGGTCGGATTATTGAAAGATAATTAATTAAGTTATTAATGCAAATTATGGTAGGCCCCTCTTTTGAAGGTGACGTCACCCTCGACTAAGTAGTCTGAGTCAGCAGGGATACTGTCCTAAATAGACGGGTTATAGTATTAATAGTAGTTTAACTTATGAGGGGGTCAAAGATTTTGGATCCCCGCCACCCAATACCTTTGGGTATTGAAGGAGATCCTACTAAATTTAACCCAGGTCCCTTGCAGGACCTCTAAACGCTGAACAAGGGCAAGACTCTTAACAAACCGTTCCCTTAACCCCCGACCAGGTAGCCAACATACCTCCATATAGACCGTGGAGATATGAATGGTGAAAATCTTTTATTTTATATAGACAGTAAAATAATGTCAAGACACCACGGACAAACGATAAGGAAGAATCACCTTCAACATAAGAAACTAGTTATTTAAGTCATTAATACAAAACCAAATAGAAAGTGCAAAAGATTAAAAATAAAAAGTATTACACTAGACACTTGTCTTCACCAAGTGATGTAAGAGACTTAGCCAAACATGGCCTTTGATTGTCAAGAACTCTTACGATCAATCTTAGATCCCGAGACGACTCACACACTCTATGACGGACAATGGATGATGGTGGTGGATGATGGTGTTATGGTGGTGGTGGGTGGTGGGTGAAGTGTGAGAGAGGTGGTGTGCCAAGGGATGAGTTGAAATGACTCCAAGCACTCCTATTTATAGGCTGAACAAAAGCCTAGGCACGGCCCCGTGCCTGCTGGGCACGGCCCGTGTCCGTCTGACACTCTCTCTCTTCATTAATTGTAATTCGCAATTACAATAAATGTGCCTGCAGTACTCTGACCACGCCCCCGTGTCCGCTGGGCACGGCCTCGTGGTAGGAATAGAAGCTTCTATTAGTTTGTCTTTTCTGCTGCTTCTTGGGCACGGCCCCGTGCTCGCTGAGCACGGGGCGTGTTCAGTCTTCTGTTTTCTTTGTTTTGCTTGGGAGGATGCTGTCGAGGGGTCGGGCAATCCACTTTTGTCCCTTTTCTTGTATTTATGTTAGATTCTGCTGTCTTTTTGCTTCTTTTGTTAATTTGAACTCATTTAATCCTGAAAATACAAAAGAAAGACAAAAACACACTTTTTCCAACACTAGTATTAAAAAATGGTTAGTTTTATGCCATATTTGATATAATTTATATGTTGCATTTTGCGCATATCAAATACCCCCACACTTGAATCTTTGCTTGTCCTCAAGTAAAACTCTTTATATTGTGGCTTTATTTACTCCCAAATGGAATGCGTAGAAGAGAAGTTTTTTGGGCTTGTCATAGAGTGTCGGGATTTTCCAAGATCGTTTAGGTTTTATTTTTATTTATTTACAATCCTATCCGTCATGATTTAAAAACATTTCATAAGATAAATTATTTATTAAGGCATAAGATACCTTTTTAAAATTCCATTTATATACAAGTTCACATACCTCACGGAGGAAATCACTCACACTCGGCCGAAGGTGTATTTTTAGTGAATCACTCGAGAGCGGCGTGGAACTTATTTCTACCATAAGTTTGCCAAGCAATCAATCCTCCTCCTTTTTAACTTTATTCCTTTGTAAATATCAAGAGGACTTTCTGGGTGAAGGGTTAGGCTTGGGTTAAAGGTGGGTGGTTGGGTTAGTGGTTAGTTGAAAAGGGCGAAAGGCGTAAAAAGCGTTGGTTTTCGTAAAACATTTTGTTTTTGTGACTTTTTATTAATGAAGTATTTATTCAAACAAGCTTTTGTTTGAGGAGCTTTGTTTGTTTATTTCCAACTTCATCATCATTTTTTTTTCAAACGTCACACGAAAACCAAGCTTTGTTACTAAAATAAGGGGTAAAAAATGAAAAAGGGATTTTGGTGGGTAAAAGGGTTTTGGGTTAAGAAATGAAAAGGTTTAGGCTCAAAGGGGTTAACTAGGGGGAATTTTTGGGTAGGTAAAAAGAAAAATGAAAATAATGGTGTTGAAAGAAAAAAAAAAGTTAGTCCTAATGCCTCCATCATTTACTTACTTGGGTTTAAGTTGGTAAGGACCGGGAATGAATTATCGTGGCAAGTTCTAGAGTCGTAAGAACCAAGCGGCTATTCACACAAGAAACGAAAAATGAGCATTTAGTGTAAAGATATGTATTTGAATGCTCTATAAAGGCTCAAAACTCACTTTTGTGGGAATGGGTTTTTACGTGATCAAGTATATATAATCAAATTTTAACTAAGCTTGTCATGCCGTTTCATAATTTTCTTATGTTGGTTCTTTTTATCACGACGCTATCGGTTGTAAATTTATAAAAATATAACCTTGTTAGAGTTAGAATTCCCAACTTAAACTTAGACAAGTAAAAAAAATTGCAAATTTTTGAAAAAAATTTTGGTTGATTAGCGATTCCAAATAGAGTTTTGTGTAAGGCTTGTTATTAGGACTTGCAAAATTCAAGGTTTTAGCATCCCCCCACACTTAAATTACACATTGTCCTCAATGTGTCCCAAAAATAAGTTTTTAGGTTGATTGAATGTGTAAAATGGTGTTAAAAGCATAATTTTATGTTACTGGCAGACTGGACACGGCCCCGTGGTTACCGGGCACGGCCCCGTGTTCAAGTGCCAGTAACAAAAATTTAAAGAAAAGAAACAGAAGCCTGGACACGGGGGCGTGTTCAGTGAACACCCCTTGTCCAGTTACCTGAACTGGGCAATTTTCTGTAGGATGTTCAGCACGGGGCCGTGTTGGCTGGAGACGGCCCGTGCTGAGCTTACTGTAATGAAGAAATTGTTGTCGGATGGCCCTGTTTTCGTGCATGGGCCATGTTTCTCGTTTCCCTTGTTATCCTTCACCATCCAGAGTGTGTTTTATTTCTGCAAATTAAAACTAAAAGATTAGACTAAACTAAGGATAGTTCCGCGGAATGCCTCCGTGGTGCGCCACGTTTATAAGGGTCCTTGGCTAGACCCAAGGTGAGGTTATATGTTTTCCGAGCGGGATGTTTTGCATCCCATGTTGCACCGTCGGAGAGCATCATCCAAACTCGAATCAATAACCTTCATGTAATTGACCGAGTCGTCGTCCTCTATTCTCTTCCCAACCCCAAACTTCACTTCCTCATCACCATATTTTAAAGTGAGCGTTCCGTCATTCATGTCTACCACTGCTTGTGTGGTGGCTAGAAATGGTCTCCCTAGTATGAGGGGGACTTCGTTGTCTTCTTCCATATCAAGGATGACAAAGTCAGCCGGGTAGACGAAATTATCAACTTTGACTAGCAGATTTTCAGCGACACCTTGCGGGAATTTGACGGATCGATCAGCAAGCTGTATACTCATTTTTGTAGGACTCATCTTGCCTAAACCGAGTCTTTTGAACATTGATGCTGGCATGAGGTTGATGCTAGCGCCAAGGTCGGCTAGCGCAATTCGAATGGGGGAGTCCCAATTGAGCAAGGAATTGTGAAGCTTCTGGGATCAATCTTATTTTGGGGAAGTTTATTGAGCACGAGGGCGGAGCATTCTTCGCCTAAGTTAACTAATTGCAATGATTCAATTTTCCTTTTATGAGTGAGAAAGTCCCTCATGAATTTTGAATATTTAGGCATTTGGGTTAGGACGTTAATGAAAGGAATGTTAACATGCAATTGTTTTAGTAGACTTTCGAATTTAGCGAATTGCTCATTGGTCTTCAGGCGGATTAACCTACCGGGGTACGGAACTCGAGGAGCCTTGGTAGGCTCTGGTGAAAGAGGAGAACCCTTCTCTTGTTGGGGCGGTGTTGCGGTCTCCTCGGTAGGCGGCGGGCCTTCCACAGGACCCACGATACGGTTCCGTAGTGTTATGAGATGAACTTGTGCCTTCGGGTTTGTTTCGGTATTACTTGGTAACGCGCCTTGTGGTCTCTCGGAGAAATTTTGGGCTAGTTGACTTATTTGTTTTTCGATGTTTTGAATACTAGCTTGTTGATTTCTAAAATTTGATTCTAATTGTAGAAACCTATCCTAGTTTTTCCTCAGTGTCGGAGATGAGGCGAGATAGAGTATCTTCAAGCCTCTCTCGTCCACCTTGTTATTGAGAAAAATTTTGTGACTCATTCCTTGGTTGTTGAAAGTTTGTTCGTTGATTTAGGTTTTGTTGGTTACTACTATTGCCGGGTTCTCTCCAACCAAGGTTAGGGTGGTTACACCATCCTTGGTTGTAGGTGCCCGTTGGGGGACCCGACGGCCTAGGTCTATTATCAATGTAGTTTACCGACTCTGTTTGATCATCTGTTTCTTTCATACAACTCCAATTTTCATGTGGCCCACCACACCCTTCACAAGCCATAACCGAGACTGTTTTTGTCATCTCTAGCTTTTTAATTTTTGAAGAAAGGGCCTCGATTTAGGCTTGTAAAGAAGTGCTTTCATCAACCTTATGGGCGCCCGGGGCAATAGATTTATTGCCTCGGGGAGTGTGCCATTGAAAATTGGTTTGAGCAATTTCCTCAATCTGATTATATATTTCTTGCGGGCGGTGATTACCTTAAAGTCTCCCGGAGCTAGAGTCAAGTGTTTGTCTAGTATGTGGCACCAATCCATTATAGAAGGTGGATACTTGTTGCCACACTGCAAGACCGTGATGACGACACTTTCGTAATAGCTCCTTGAATCTTTCCCAAGTTTCATATAAGGATTCCCCCTCGTCTTGCGAATATGTATTAATTTCAGTCATTAATTTAGCCGTTTTAGCAGGGGGGGAGATACTTATATAGAAATTTTTGGGCTAGTTCATCCCAGGTGTTTACCGAACCAACTGGGAGGGTGTTAAGCCAAGCTTTTGCTCGGTCTTTTAGTGAAAATGGAAACATTCGAAGGCGGATGGCATCATTTGATGCTCCATTGATCCGAAAGGTATCACATATTTCTAAGAAATTAGTAATATGTAGATGGGGATCCTCGTCCGCAAGCCCATGAAAGGTTGCAGAGTTTTGAAGCATCTGTATCAAATGTTGCCGAAGTTCGAAGTTATTGGCTTCGACATTCGGTGCATTGATAGCGACGCCAAGGTTACCTACGGTGGGTCGTAGGTAATCCATGAGGGTACGCTGGTCCGCCATTGGAAGTGGGTTCCCCGAAATCTTCTCTTGGTTTTTAGCTTTTAGTCTTTTTCTAAGAAAGCGTTCGGGTTCTTCTAGAGGTTCTTTTATGTCTTTATTAGAAGTGAAGCTCATACACTACGTAAAGGTGGCGTCGGGTTCCAAGTCCTGCAACAAAACATAAAAGAATGTTGGTCAGAAGGTTCACTACGGCCCCGTGCTCAGTGAACACGGCCCGTGGTCGGAGTTACAGTGATTGTTTTCCGGATCCCTGTTACTGGAAAGTTGGACACGGCCGCGTGTTGCACCGACACGGCCCCGTGTTGCACCGACATGGCCCCGTGCTCAGCCTTCTGTAACTCGGAAAATAAAAACAGCCAGTACCAATGCTGGGCACGGCCCGTGTCCGACCAGGCACGGCCCGTGCTGAGCTCTGCAGAAGCTGAAAAATTAAGAAAATCCTAAAAAAATAAAAAGAAAATAAAAAAATGATTAGGCCGTTGATTCCTAACTTTCTTAAAATCCTTGTGTCCCCGGCAACAGCGCCAAAAACTTGATGCGTGCTAGTGTGTATATGTTTTAGGTATATATTTTAAGCCCTTTTTACACTTTTTAGCCAAGTTTTAAATTTATAAAACACGATATTTACTAACACTACACACAGATATGGGCAAGTGCACCCATCGTGGACGTAGTATAGTGTTGGTAAGATACCGAGGTCGTCCAAGGACACAAGAGCTTTTAGTACCGGTTTATCCTCAACGTCTAATCAAATCAAAATGTTAGAAAAGATTTTTAAAACTAAGAAAATAAAACTAACTAAATGCTGAAAAATAAAAATAAAAACAGATAGACAAGATGAATCACTTGGATCCGACTCGTGTATAGTGTAACCTTTGATTATTTTCGCACTTTTGCACTTGTTTAAGAGATTATCTTAGTTATTGTAGTAGGCCCCTCTTTTGAAGGTGTCGTTACCCTCAACCCAGTAGTTTGAGTCAGCAAGGATACAATCCTAAAGGGTCGGAGTATTGAAAGATAATTAATTAAGTTATTAATGCAAATTATGGTAGGCCCCTCTTTTGAAGGTGACGTTACCCTCGACTAAGTAGTCTGAGTCAGCAGGGATATAGTCCTAAATAGCCGGGTTATAGTATTAATAGTAGTTTAACTTATGAGGGGGTCAAAGAGTTTGGATCCCCGCCATCCAATACCTTTGGGTATTGAAGGAGATCCTAGTAAATTTGACCCAGGTCCCTTGTAGGACCTCTAAACGCTGAACAAGGGCAAGACTCTTACCAAACTGTTCCCTTAACCCCCGACCAGGTAGCCAACATACCTTCATATAGACCGTGGAGATATGAATGGTGAAAATCTTTTATTTTATATAGACAGTAAAATAATGTCAAGACACCACGGACAAATGATAAGGAAGAATCTCCTTCAACATAAGAAACTAGTTATTAATGTGACACTCTAGGTTCTCCCGAGCAAATATCTTGCAATAACATTGTGTGTATATACGTTATCAAATGAAAGTTGCGTGTTATCTTGATGTTCTATGTGATCCTTTGACTAAGTATGTATATGTAGTATATATGTATGTAGTGGGCCGAGACCGTGAAACCCGACTCGAGACCGGTAGTCTCGAGTGAACAGTTAACAGTTGGGCCGGTTGGGCCATGCCGCTCGGAAACCCACTAGGGTGCACCAACTCGGTCCGGGTATAAAACCCATAAGAGTGGCCAACCTTGCCACTTTTTCACCATTTGCAACATTTCCACACACACTCTCCTACACACTCTTTCCATCACTAAAACCCTAGAGCTCCAACAAAAAAAACTATCTTCTTCCTCTCTCGGATCCAACCGGCAACACTAGAACTCTTGGTTCAAGCTTGGAATCATCATCCGGAAGCCTGTTCATCGATCCTCCATACCCGCACACCTCGGAACACAACCGGTTAGTGTTTTAATGTGTGTTAAGAGTTATGTGTGCTTAATGAATAAGAAACATGACTAGTTTAGAGGTCTTTTGCAGAATATTTGTATGATTAGTGAGTTGTAATGGTTAAATGATGAATAATGTGTGTGAACTATTGTATGATAATGTTTTGCTAAGAAGTTTGGATGGTAAATGATTAATAGCTTAGGATGATTTTTGCTATCCGATTCATGTTAGATATTCTAGGACAAATGTGTGTTTGATGAAATAATGCAAGATTTACTTGATCCTTGATCATAACATTTCATGCTTGAATGATCTCATGAAGAACATTATGAATATGTGTTAAGTATGATATGAACATATGATGAACAAATGTTGAGTATGATGAACAATGTTGAATATGAGATAAACATTTGAATATGTGATGTTTGATCTGATTTAATTAGAATTTAGACAAGAAAACATGTTTATGAAATCCTATTGGTTAGTACACAATTTCATGAAATCACAATTCTATTGGATAGTACGAGTTGGACAGGTTCTAGAAGAACTTCATGTGCACGTATCTGTGGTTGTGAGTCGAGACCCCCGGTTGCGACTCGAGACCAACACGTGACAACTCGAGACAGACTTCAAGGACTCGAGACCGGCAAGGTCTCGACTTGAGACTTCATGATCTCGACTCGAGACCCCTGAGGTTGCGACACATGCCAGCACCACTCGAGACCAGACGTTCATAACTCGAGATCTCCTGGTTGCGACTCGAGACCGCGTGTTTTCGAGTCGAGACCACCTTGTCTCGACTGGGCTGCCTACCTTAGTTATTGGGCCACAATGTGTTATGCTTGGACTATGTGTTTAACTGGACTATGTGTTAACTGTTGCTGTTTAACCGCGTAATTATTAGAGCAGGCCCAATAACTCAATAGATAACTGCATGCATTCTATGTGTTAGATACATGTAGGATATACGTGATTACTTGTACCCCAAACCTGACCTATACTGGTAACCATGTTAGGACGTGGTGACCAGCAAGCATGACCAAGTAAGCTAATCTGCCGAGCAACCCAAGGTGAGTTCACAACTTAAAGCATGCATTCCCGGTGGATTGGGAAACGGAACTAAAAACAACACTGTGCCCCTGTGAGGGATACAAACTTACTTCCCTTGTTACTGGGAACAAACTTACTTTTCTTCCCTTGTTACTGGGAACTCTTGGTTAATTACGGTTTATACGGAATGCAACAAGCAACACTAAACGAAACTCTATCATTTAAGTCCCTACTACATTATACTGATTAGTCGCCGGGGTCTGGCGAACGGGTTATTAGTTGATAGCGCTATTTAGGTCTAACCAGCCTCACACCGACCCTTGTTACTCGGAACGGGCGTGAACTAATAGACTCTGACAACCGTCAATGATGATAGAACATTGGCAAACGGGGCACTGCGGAAACGTGGGGTTAAGTAGTATTCGGTATTGGAAAAACAGTTTAGTCGCTTACTTTGGGGTAGCTCCCCATGGCATGTATAAACGGATAAATTAACTGGTGAAACAAGTTTTTGGTAATTAAAAACTGGACAACTCGTGAACTCGCCAACATTTTTGTTGATACACTACTGCATGCTTTGCAGGTACCCAGTGACTCAGGAGCTTGCTACTTGGGGATGTCTAGTGGTCGTCTAACCCATGTGTTGGGTTCTAAATAAACTTGAACCATGAAACTTGTTTTAAACTGTTTTGTCTACGCTTCCGCTACTTATGTTACTATTTGAACTTAAAACTTTTGAACTTGACTATGATATTTGCTAACCTTGTGGTTAGTGAGTATTACTTATGTTATTAATTAAATTGCTCAGTATAATTGGTGGCTGGATCCTGGTCAGTCACGCCTCCAAGCGCTGGTACTCCGGATGTGGATTTTGGGGGTGTGACAGATTGGTATCAGAGCCATTGGTTATAGTGAACTTGGTTTTAAAAAGGGAATCTTTTTGAGAAAAACCAGACTATAACCCGTGACTCGTGACGACTCTACACTCCAAGTGCAAGACTCAACCCATTAGACCTCATAGCTCGGACCAGTGTTTATTTGCTTGCTTGCTTGTTTTATGCCTTCTGTTATGCTATACGTACTAGTTTGCCTAGTTAGATAGATACACCTCCCTCTTCTATCTCATTCTCGCTATGTTACGACATCACACTCAAACTATGTTTTCTGGTTATGAAGACAATGAGTGGACGCGGAAGAGGAAACGTTAACATGACTCAGGCTCAGTTCACTAACTTGATCAACACGGTGGCTGCAGCTTTCGCAGCTCACCCTGGAGGTAAACTCGTTATTTTAGGATGTTTAGATCCTACCGCCGCATCGTCTTTCCACCCCTAAACCTATTTCGCTTCACTTCTCACAACAGGTCAGCATGCGCCTGCGCAACCACGTGTTTGTACTTTCAAGACCTTCATGGATTGCAAGCCCCTCCCTTTCAATGGCACTGAGGGTGCCATAGGTCTTCTGCACTGGATCGAGAAGGTCGAAGTTGTGTTCGCGGTCTGCGAGTGTCCCCCTGCTAATTGGGTGAAGTTTGCTACTGGCACACTTGAAGGAAACGCGGTTTCATGGTGGAAAGCACAAATCCAGATGCTCGGTTTAGAAACCGCTAATGCCACTGCATGGGAAGATTTCAAGGATATGATCAAAGAAGAGTACTGTCACAGGGATGACATCCACAAACTCGAAAACGAGTACTTTGAGCTTAAGATGGTTGGGTCAGAGATTGAGACCTACACCAAACTGTCCAATGATTATGCTGCTCTTTGCCCAAACATGTCTCGACCTATGTACCGAAGGGTCGAATTGTACATCAAGGGTTTGGCCCCAGAAATTCGAAGCCATGTGACCTCAGCTAACCTCAACACCATTTAGCCAGTCGTCCGCCTTGCTCACAAACTCATTGATCAGGCTGTGGAACAGGGCAAGTTGCCCAAAAGGATCAGTACTACTGATGGAACTTCTGGTGATAACAAGCGTAAGTGGGAAGCAAACCAAAGCAAGGATGCTAACCCCACTCAGGCCCCAACTCAGCAAAGGAAAGCTGAAAACAACAAAGGCCCTCAGCAACAGGGTGGCTATCGAGGGAACCACCCCAAGTGTAACAAGTGTAACCGGCACCACAATGGGGCATGTTATAAAGGTCAGTGCCAACGATGCAACAAGATGGGGCATGAAGCCAAAGACTGCAGGAGCCAGTTTCCGGCTAGACAAAATCAACAACAACAGCAGGGAAACAACCGTGTATGTTATAAGTGTGGGGCAACAGGGCACATGCGAAAGGATTGCCCTGAACTGAACCAGAACCGCAACAACAACCAGGGAGCTGGAAACAACGATCAAAACAACAACAATGCTGGGAATGGTGCAAGAGGAAGGGCTTTTGTTATTGGAGCTGGAGAAGCAAGGAATGACCCCAACGTCGTAGCGGGTAAGTTCCTACTTGATGATCGTTATGTTTCTGTATTGTTTGATTCCGGAGCCGATGCTAGTTATGTATCCCTACGTATTAGTAAGAAACTTAAGCACCCGCCTGCGTTATTAAGTTCTAAGCATATCGTCGAGCTAGCTAATGGTAGGAACATCGAGGCCTCATATGTGATCAACGACTGCAAGCTAGTATTGTCTGGTCAGGCGTTTAGCACCGATCTTTTCCCTATCGATCTTGGAAGCTTCGACGTCGTCATTGGTATGGATTGGTTATCCAAACATCGCGCTGAAATCCTCTGTCAAGAGAAAATGGTTCGCATCCCCCGTCGTTCTGGCAAACCTCTCATCGTTCAATGTGACAAAGGAGGAGAAGTCACAGGCATCATCTCATTCTTAAAAGACCAGAAGTGTTTACGAAAAGGGCACACCGCCATCTTAGCACTTGTCACCGACACACAGGAGAAGGAAAAGAGGATTGAATATTTTCCAGTGATACGTGACTACCCCGAGGTATTTCCTGAAGGACTACCTGGACTCCCTCCTCACCGTCAGGTCGAATTCCAAATCGAGCTAGCTCCCGGAGCAGCACCTATAGCTCGTGCACCTTATCGACTAGCCCCCGCGGAATCGAAGGAACTCTCTACGCAACTACAGGAACTATTGGATAAAGGATTTATCCGCCCTAGATCGTCACCCTGGGGAGCACCAGTACTCTTTGTTAAGAAGAAGGATGGCACATTCCGAATGTGCATCGACTATCGTGAGCTGAACAAGGTTACCATCAAGAATCGCTACCCTCTCCCGCGTATCGATGATTTATTCGACCAGTTGCAAGGATCGAGCTACTACTCTAAAATTGACCTGCGATCAGGTTATCATCAACTGTGAGTCCGTGATGAAGACATCTCCAAAACTGCCTTCAGAACTCGTTATGGTCATTATGAATTCCTCGTCATGCCCTTTGGAATGACTAACACGCCTGCAGTATTCATGGATCTCATGAACCGCGTGTGCAAACCCTACCTCGACAAGTTCGTAATAGTGTTTATTGACGACATCCTGATTTACTCGAAAAGTCAAGAGGAGCATGAACAGCACCTACGCCTTATTCTCGAACTCCTTCGCAATGAGCAATTGTACGCCAAGTTCTCGAAATGTGACTTCTGGCTTCGAGAAGTCCACTTCTTTGGACACGTGGTCAATAAGGACGGAATTCACGTCGACCCAACAAAGATCAACTCCATAAAGAATTGGCCTACACCTAAGACTCCGACCGAAGTTCGTCAATTCTTGGGATTGGCAGGATACTATCGTAGATTTATCAAGGGATTCTCGAAGATTGCTCAACCCCTCACGGCTCTCACTCAGAAGGGTATTGCTTACAAGTGGAATGAAGCTCAGGAGTCCGCTTTTCAAAAGCTAAAGGATAACCTCTGTAGTGCTCCTATTCTCTCGTTACCTGAAGGTACCGACGACTTCGTGGTTTACTGCGATGCGTCTATTCATGTACTTGGTTGCGTGCTGATGCAACACGAGAAGGTTATTGCTTACGCTTCTCGACAACTTAAGACTCACGAAAGAAACTACACTACGCACGACTTGGAACTGAGAGCAGTGGTTTTTGCCCTTAAGATATGGAGACATTACCTGTACGGTACCAAATGCACCATCTACACAGATCACAGGAGTCTCGAGCATATCTTCAAGCAAAAGGAGTTAAACATGCGACAACGTCGATGGGTCGAACTCTTGAATGATTACGAGTGCGCAATCAAGTACCATCCGGGCAAAGCCAATGTCGTGGCAGACGCCCTCAGTCGAAAGGACACTACACCCAAGCGCGTGCGAGCGTTGCAACTTACCATCCAGTCTAACCTCCCTACTCAGATTCGAGATGCTCAAGTTGAAGCATTGAAACCAGGGAACATCAGGGCTGAGTCCCTACGAGGATCGAGACAACGGTTAGAACAAAAAGAAGACGACGCTTACTATGTAACAGGGCGCATTTGGGTTCCACTCTATGGAGATCTACGTGAACTTGTGATGGACGAAGCCCATAAGTCCCGTTACTCAGTACATCCTGGTTCGGACAAGATGTACCATGACCTCAAGACTACTTATTGGTGGCCTGGTATGAAGGCCAACATAGCCACTTATGTTAGCAAGTGCTTGACCTGTGCTACAGTTAAGACTGAGTACCAGAAACCAGCGGGCCTACTCCAGCAACCAGAAATCCCGAAATGGAAATGGGAACAAATTTCCATGGATTTCGTTACTGGCCTACCTAGATCTCAACGCGGAAATGACACTACTTGGGTAATAATAGATCGATTGACCAAGTCTGCACACTTTTTGGCTATTAAAGAAACAGACAAGTTCTCTACCTTGGCGGACATTTATTTAAAAGAAGTAGTGTCCAAGCACGGAGTGCCAACCTCCATTATATCCGATCGAGACGCACGATTTACTTCTGAGTTATGGCAAGCTATGCACAAATCCTTTGGCTCACGTTTAGACATGATCACTGCTTATCATCCGTAAACGGATGGACAGTCTGAACGCACCATCCAAACCCTAGAAGACATGCTTAGGGCATGTGTGATCAATTTTGGCAAGAATTGGGAGAAGCATCTACCGCTAGTGGAATTCTCATATAACAACAGCTACCACACCAGCATTCAGGCAGTACCCTTTGAGGCATCGTACGGGCGTAAATGCCGATCACCTCTTTGCTGGGTGGAAGTTGGTGACAGCCAGATCACAGGAACAGAACTGGTGGTAGACACAACGGAAGGATTGCCCAGATCAGACAACGCATGGCGGCAGCTCGTGACCGTCAGAAAAGTTACGCTGATAAGCGTAGGAAACCACTAGAATTCCAGGTTGGTGACCGGGTTCTACTTAAAGTCTCACCCTGGAAGGGTGTGGTTCGTTTCGGTAAACGGGGCAAGCTGAATCCGCGGTATGTCGGACCATTCGAAATTACCGAGAAAATCGGTAAGGTTGCTTATAGGTTGAATCTGCCTGAAGAGCTGAGTGCGGTGCACAACGTCTTCCATGTATCTAATCTGAAGAAGTGTCTGTCAGATGAAACACTCGTAATTCCTTGCAAGGAACTCACTATTGATGAACAGCCACACTTTACTGAGGAACCGATCGAGATCACGGATCGAGAGATCAAAACCCTCAAACGTAGCCAGATACCTTTCGTGCGAGTCCGCTGGAACTCGCGACGTGGCCCAGAGTTTACCTGGGAGCGGGAAGACCAGATGAAGCACAAGTATCCCCAGTTGTTCCCAAATGAAACCCCCAGCACTGAAGCTACGACCGAATTTCGGGACGAAATTCCAAACCAACGGGGGGATGATGTGACACCCCGTTGAGACGCTCTCACTCATACTAGCTTGTCAGTGGCTGCCTTAACTTTCGGGATGAAAGTTCTTAAAACTTGGGGATAATGTGACACTCTAGGTTCTCCCGAGCAAATATCTTGTAATAACATTGTGTGTATATACGTTATTAAATGAAAGTTGTGTGTTATCTTGATGTTCTATGTGATCCTTTGACTAAGTATGTATATGTAGTATATATGTATGTAGTGGGCCGAGACCGTGAAACCCGACTCGAGACCGGTAGTCTCGAGTGAACAGTTAACAGTTGGGCCGGTTTGGCCATGCCGCTCGGAAACCCACTAGGGTGCACCAACTCGGTCCGGGTATAAAACCCATAAAAGTGGCCAACCTTGCCACTTTTTCACCATTTGCAACATTTCCACACACACTCTCCTACACACTCTTTCCATCACTAAAACCCTAGAGCTCCAACACAAAAACCATCTTCTTCCTCTCTCGGATCCAACCGGCAACACTAGAACTCTCGGTTCAAGCTTGGAATCATCATCCGGAAGCCCGTTCATCGATCCTCCTTACCCTCACACCTCGGAACACAACCGGTTAGTGTTTTAATGTGTGTTAAGAGTTATGTGTGCTTAATGAATAAGAAACATGACTAGTTTAGAGGTCTTTTGCAGAATTTTTGTATGATTAGTGAGTTGTAATGGTTAAATGATGAATAATGTGAGTGAACAATTGTATGATAATGTTTTGCTAAGATGTTTGGATGGTAAATGATTAATAGCTAAGGATGATTTTTGCTATCCGATTCATGTTAGATATTCTAGGACAAATGTGTGTTTGATGAAATAATGCAAGATTTACTTGATCCTTGATCACAACATTTCATGCTTGAATGATCTCATGAAGAACATTATGAATATGTGTTAAGTATGATATGAACATATGATGAACAAATGTTGAGTATGATGAACAATGTTGAATATGAGATAAACATTTGAATATGTGATGTTTGATCTGATTTAATTAGAATTTAGACAAGAAAACATGTTTATGAAATCCTATTGGTTAGTACACAATTTCATGAAATCACAATTCTATTGGATAGTACGAGTTGGACAGGTTCTAGAAGAACTTCATGTGCACGTATCCGTGGTTGCAAGTCGAGACCCCCGGTTGCGACTCGAGACCAACACGTGACAACTCGAGACAGACTTCAAGGACTCGAGACCGGCAAGGTCTCGACTTGAGACTTCATGATCTCGACTCGAGACTGGACTCGAGACCCCTGAGGTTGCGACACATGCCAGCACCACTCGATACCAGACGTTCATAACTCGAGATCTCCTGGTTGCGACTCGAGACCGCGTGTTCTCGAGTCGAGACCACCTAGTCTCGACTGGGCTGCCTACCTTGGTTATTGGGCGACAATGTGTTATGCTTGGACTATGTGTTTAAGTGGACTATGTGTTAACTGTTGCTGTTTAACCGCGTAATTATTAGAGCAGGCCCAATAACTCAATAGATAACTGCATGCATTCTATGTGTTAGATACATGTAGGATATACGTGATTACTTGTACCCCAAACCTGACCTATACTGGTAACCATGTTAGGACGTGGTGACCAGCAAGCTTGACCAAGTAAGCTAATCTTCCGAGCAACCCAAGGTGAGTTCACAACTTAAAGCATGCATTCCTAGTGGATTGGGAAACGGAACTAAAAACAACACTATCCCCCTGTGAGGGATACAAACTTACTTCCCTTGTTACTGGGAACAAACTTACTTTTCTTCCCTTGTTACTGGGAACTCTTGGTTAATTACGGTTTATACGGAATGCAACAAGCAACACTAAACGAAACTCTATCACTTAAGTCCCTACTACATTATACCGATTAGTCTCCGGGGTCTGGCGAACGGGTTATTAGTTGATAGCGCTATTTAGGTCTAACCAGCCTCACACCGACCCTTGTTACTGGGAACGGGTGTGAACTAATAGACTCTGACAACCGTCAATGATGATAGAACATTGGCAAATGGGGCACTGCGGAAACGTGGGGTTAAGTAGTATTCGGTATTGGAAAAACAATTTAGTCGCTTACTTTGGGGTAGCTCCCCATGGCATGTATAAACGGATAAATTAACTGGTGAAACAAGTTTTTGGTAATTAAAAACTAGCCAACTCGTGTACTCGCCAACATTTTTGTTGATACCCTACTGCATGCTTTGCAGGTACCCAGTGACTCAGGAGCTTGCTACTTGGGGATGTGTAGTGGTCGTCTAACCCATGTGTTGGGTTCTAAATAAACTTGAACCATGAAACTTGTTTTAAACTGTTTTGTCTACGCTTCCGCTACTTATGTTACTATTTGAACTTAAAACTTTTGAACTTGACTATGATATTTGCTAACCTTGTGGTTAGTGAGTATTACTTATGTTATTAATTAAATTGCTCAATATAATTGGTGGCTGGATCCTGGTCAGTCACGCCTGGCTGGGCACGGCCCCGTGTCCGTCTGACACTCTCTCTCTCTTCATTAATTGTAATTCGCAATTACAATAAATGCGCCTGCAGTACTCTGACCACGCCCCCGTGTCCGCTGGGCACGGCCCCGTGGTGGGCAATAGAAGCTTCTATTAGTTTGTCTTTTCCGCTGCTTCTTGGGACGGCCCCGTGCTCGCTGAGCACGGGGCGTGTTCAGTCTTCTGTTTTCTTTGTTTTGCTTGGGAGGATGCTGTCGAGGGGTCGGGCAATCCACTTTTGTCCCTTTTCTTGTATTTATGTTAGATTTTGCTGTCTTTTTGCTTCTTTTGTTAATTTGAGCTCATTTAATCCTGCAAATACAAAAGGAAGACAAAAACACACTTTTTCCAACATTAGTATTAAAAAAGGGTTAGTTTTATGCCATATTTGATATAATTTATATGTTGCATTTTGCGCATATCAGTTGCATGGTCAATACTTGGAAGTTTGTAAAATTTTTGGCTTCTGGCCATCGGTTACGGACCGTATGGCTTTAAGATTACGGTCCGTAAGGTGCATACCTAGGCGATTTCAGCAAAGGTCGGTTACGGACCGCAACCATCTTAGCATATGGTCCGCAAGAGCTGCATACGGACCGCAACAGCTTAGGCTTACGGTCCGTAAGCCTGTCGCTGGCAGCAGAAAATGGACAGCTGCCTGTTCAGCCTGTTGCACCGACTTAATGTTATGGTTTTCAAAACCAGGGACTTGCTAGGCAGTATTTAGCCATATAGGGGCACCTGGAACCATCTCACATCAATTGTAGAGTCACTTGGCATGATCTTGAGCCATGAAGTTCACTATATAAGGAGCTTGAGTTGTGAACATTAGTCTTGCTCACTTGGATCTTTTATTCAAGACTTCTCTGGAGCTCCTGGACAGCAACAAATCTTTCTTAGGCTCTATATGCAATCTTAGGACTCTTGTAAATGTCCTTAATCCTGTTTAATCCATTTTAGCTTAGTTAATTAGCTAAAAGTCAAACCGTCGTAATTATGGTTTGACTTCGAGATTAGTCCATAATTACTCAGTCAAATCTTGAATTAAAAATACCTATAAGTAGGTAATTATGTGGGTAACAAACCCTTAAAAGGGTATTTCCAGATTCCCACTCTAACCATGATAATTGTCGAGTCAAAGCTTACTTTAAAAAGTCAACAGAATGCTTAAATCCAAATTAACTCATGATTAGCAATGTAGGATACATGCAACCTGTTTGATCATCAATATAACTTGGTAACTAATGTAAGAACATGTCCCAATATGTTCAACTCGACAATTTTCTGTTTAGACCCGGTTTGGAACCGAAAGTCGCATAGTTTGACTTTCGCTTTGACTTTCAGTTCTGACCCATTTTAGTCAAGTTTAGGATTGCCTTAAAGCCTCTTTTGGACCTAGTTACATGTTATTATAACCCTCTGTGATTATACGGCTTGGTTCACTAGTTGTCTAATTATTATACGAGTTTCCGTTAAATGCCCATATGTTGAACATTATGCCCAAATGACCATAAAATATGATTTTTGAAAATATAAAAGGGTAGACATCTTAGTTACTGAGTTATAAACTTGTACCTAAAATTTGACATCAATTTGAGGTCTAGATTAAGAGTTATGCTCATTAGCATAATTAGAAGCTTTCTTAGTAATTAAATAGCATAATTAGCATGTAACCTATCTAAACCCAAATTTTTATATCAAACTTTATACCCACTGATATATAATAATATTTTAGGATTTTTAGAGATTTTTATTTATTTTTAGGCTGAGCATAACTTAGAGTTCTAAGCTTAATTCGGTTATTGCCGGTTATGCTCTTTTTAAGCTATAAAATGAGTTTTATAAATCCTTTTGACCTCAAACCTTTTTCTACTAATTTGTTATGTTAAATATATTATTTTGAGCCTTCTGGAATTATAAAAATATCAGCTTTTCTTTCAAAATCCGGAAATGTCTCCAAATCGCCTTTTTAGGCATTTTTACGACGTAGTATGTATCAAAACTAGTTTATATGAATAAGGGTTGATACCTACTGATATATTCAGTAAATTTTTATATTATAACAGTAAACTAAAGTTTCAAACTCAGGTTTCCAGTTTTGACCTTTTTGACTTATGTGAAATTACCAAAATGCCCTTTCGGTGCATAAGATGGTTATAATTAATAAAATTCACATATATATGATACTATACTGTTATAACATAGTAAATTAAGTATATTTACTGATTTATTCAGATATGTAACTCAGATTACTAGTTTAACTCTTTTATACCCTTTAAAATGACCAAAATGCCCTTATGAGGCATACTGTGAGTTTAAAATTTCTTTGGGCATAATAGGAGATACCTTACTGATATCCCAACATATTTAGTGCATATAATCTCAGGAAACTTGTATATAATTATATGCTTACCCGTTACGCACTTTCGCGTTCGGATCGGCTTATGTAACTAGTTTACGCATATTAGCCGAAACGGGCCAAACCATATCATCTTTGTCTCAAAATCCAGAATGTGTTTAGTTTACACATATTATACAAGTCTCCAAACTTGTTGGGTCTAAATCACATTCCTTCCCGGTTGTCGCCTTTCATGCGATTAAACCGTATTTATCCTTTGAAACTAACCGGTCTAAGCTTAGGCTAAATTAAAGACCCGTTAGGATTCTAATAGGTTATTATAAACCTTCGTTCCAGAATAGGAGACCCAGTAAAAGATACTTGCACTTGCTTGTTGTGGTTTATACTTGCTCAGGTAAATACTTTTAACTTATTTTCCCTTTATACGGGCTTGCAGTACGGTATATAAAATACCGCTTGGTCGGGCAATTGACCCCTACTCATTAGTAGTTGGGTATTATCAATGTGATCCGTTTAAAAATTGGTTTTGTTAGTTTTACGCCTTTGGGAGTTTAATGACTATGTCCCGGATATCCTTGGCATCATTCATGAAATGGCCACGACCTTGACACGCGGGTGTAGGCGTACACCCGACAATGTGTCCATATTTATTAAGGTATAACCGTTGGCTTCCCGCCGCGGATTTATACTATGTGATGTGTCTATTAACCTTAAACCCGACACGAACCGGGCGACTAAACGCATAACGAACATGTAATTCTTTTACAAGTTTAAAATTTATTAATTATCCCAAGTTATAAAAAGTTTTGTGCCATGTGCATTCAAAATCAATTTTTAAATGTTTTCAAAATGAGTCAGTTAAATTGTATTTACCAGTGTAAACTGACGTTTTTCCCCAAAAAGATTAAGTGCAGGTTCTACACGTAATAGGCTGGCCACTCCTTAGCATCGTTAGAGTCTCGCAAGCTTGGATGCCATTATCTGTTGAACAGTTTCTCCTTTTTATTTTTGATCCGTCTGTGGATCTATTTCAGCTACATTGTGATACTTGGATATTACATTTTGTTTGGTTGAAATAAATCTATCTTTTTGTTTCCGCTGTGCATTATAATTTGTGTTGTTTGACTATGATGATAGCAACTACGTCACGATACTCCCCCACCGGGCCCACCGGTGACACGTGGAAATTAGGGGTGTGACACTGTCACTGGTTTTTGCATATTCCTTGGTGGATCCTTGATTTCATGGAAGAGCAATAAACAAAGTGTTGTTTCTCGGTTATCTGCTGAGGCCGAATACAGGTCAATGTGTAGTGCCACGTGTTTAGTTTTGTGGCTCTTGAATATCTTAAGAGAACTTCATGTGGACTTAAATATTTCGGTTGTGTTGAAGTGCGATAACACTGCAGTACTGTGTATTGCTGCCAACCCTGTCTTTCACGACAGAACAAAGCACTTTGAAGTTGATTTATTCTTTCTAAGGGAGAAAATTGCTTCTGGTCTCATCAAAACTCAAGGCGTCAAGACCGAATATCAGCTCGCTGACATATTTACCAAAGGCTTACTCCCAAAAAACCATGCTGAAATGTGTAAGTCATTAGGGCTCTGTAATTTATTTGCACATTTAAACTGAGGGGGGGGGGTGTTAAAATACTAATATATTTGAGTATAAATGTGCCGGGTTTTATATTTTTTCTCATGCTTTTATATTTTGTTCTTTCTCACTTGTTTCCTTTGTTTCATTGTGAGGTTTGGTGTTTTGGGCTTTCTCCTATCTCGGGCCTGCCTTGCATCTGGGCTCCTTCACTTGGGCTTGTAGCCACCTTGCAACTGGGCTCCTTCTCTTGGACTTGTAGCCGTTCATCACAGCAGTGTATTAGCTGGTGTTTAGGGCTTAGCCCCCTTATATTGGGCAGAAGATTCGAGGAGCACATTCATCCGAGCATTTCATCTTCTCTTGCTCATCATTCACTTGTCTCTGCTGAGTTACCCTATCCTCACAAGTTCATTCGTGAGTCTAGGGTTGTTTACCTTCTCTTGTTTTAGATCATCCGGCTGGAGATCTTTGTTCTTTGTTTTGATTGTTAATCTGTGATGACAGATTCATCTTGTCTTTGTATTTGATTCATCATAATAAAAGTGTTTGATTATTAAGTTCTGACACATATACTGATTTTTTTTATATCTGTAACGATTTGTAGATTAACTAGTAAATATCCACGTGTGTTGCAGTGAGCATTTAGTCGGTATCGTATCTATTTGTTACAGTAGTGGTTCGATAACGACGTTCGGTATTGAAACAAAAGAGATATGCCCAAGAGGATATCAACATGTGTTTTTTACGTCGTTCAAAACCAATACTGACCAATACTGGTACAGGTACAAATTATGTCGGTACAGGTATCAATAGTCGGAATGAGTTTGGTTCGTCACAGAAACGGACGTATTGGTTTGGTTTGTCATGGTTTGCAATAATATTTGTGAAATTTTATAAAGTATTTTACGTGATATATTGACATGTAGATAAAAATAACAAATTATGAAACTTTCTTCTGTGTAATTAGTTAAGTTGCTAAGAATTAGAAAAAAAACTAATGTTTAAATAATACATATACTATTTTTGAAATATTCTATTTAACTTTCTATATGGAAAATATAGTTTTAAGTATGAAAATAAATTCTTTGTACGGAATATATTCCAGAGGTTAGCATCTAAAAATTAAAATTAGGAAACAATGTTAAAAAAAGTGCTCTTAAATCTCTAATTATTTCTTTCTATTGTTGGATCAGCTCTGTTTTAGACATAATGGAAAACATGAAAACATACCTTTGATTGCATCAGTACAGGCCAGTAGAGAATCCAGATGGAGACGCAGCAACAGTGTTTGACATGATTGTCAGCTTGATCTGGTTCCTCCTTAGGGTGCAATCTAAAGATGGTGATGATGAGAAACCGACAAGGGAATCGGTTAGGAGAGGGAGGCGAGATTGATGGTATGCGTTATTAGGGTTTGTGTAATTGTCTAACCCTTTAACCTCCACATTATTCTCCTTATATATGCACCCAGGAGGAAACCCTAATTAGTTAATAAGGGTAATTAGGCCCATCAACAATTACCAACTAATTATTTAATAGGATTGTTATATATTTTAATCCATATAATGTAAATGATTATAATGGCTACTAGATTAAATATAAAATAAATATATTTAATCTTACATTCTCCCACTTAGCCGAGTAATCATTTACTATGAGTATTAGATAAGCCTGATCAGGAGTTAACACTCATTTTAGCCTTAAACAAGTACTATGGCAGAGAAATACAGCCGTTGAATCATTATGCGACTCAGGACCCCCATTAGTCATACTATAGCCTTAATTTAAAACCTAATCGTCATGATCAAAATATGCATAAGCCCTTTGTTTGATTTGTAACTTTATTTGTCTATATGCCATTATGTCGACTTGACATATTCTTAGAGACATACAAAATCAAACTGATGAGGAAAATTAACTAATACTTAGTCATTCATAGTACGATATGCAATTGCGCATGGCCATTAATTAATACTTGTCCATGAGCTCTCTTAATAAGACTTATGGGTAATAACCCTTCAGTTATAGGATCCTTAAGCATATCATGAATGTATTCGATACAAAACTTAGTTTCCTCAATTCATTCATAAACGAATAATTAATTGCGTATCGAAATTTAATGCAGCACCTCTTGAACTGTTACTGTTAAAGGAGTCATGGTAGCTGACTTTATCACACTAAGTCTTCAAAACATTATATGGAGTTAATAAACTTATGAGTCCACTGATAAATTTTCAACAACATTTAGTAACTATATTATGTCGTTATAACTTAGATTGTTGATATCAGTCCATTATGACTCCTCCATGAGATAGGTTTTGTCTGCTGACATAAAGACATACCCGAAATTACATTTTGTCATCTTTGAATATTACAAAGTTAAAGTAATCCACTGGTTTTTAGTTCTCACTTTTTCTTCAAATTTTAGCCTCTCGTTTCTTTTAAAGATATTATAATACTCCATTAGATGCTTCACATTAATCTAGACAAATCTAGTGTGTTGCAATGTGAGTAATATCTAAACGAGTATAGACTTAAACTTACATAAGGCTTCCAATTAATGAAGCGTAAGGAAATAATCTCATTTATCCTATTACCCTCTAAAGGAGAGCAGTATTGTTTGTTACATATGTAAGGATCCATTTAAGGTTAAACTTATGGAACGAAACAAATGTCCCATTGGGTCTATCTCGGTATGTTATGATATCGATCACGTAAGAGATATCTCTGAGATCTATTATATCAAAGTTTTTGTTAACAATGCTTTGACTTATGTAACATATACTTGTCAAAAGAATATCATCTATATAGATAAGTTTAATTTAGTTGCTCCCACTCATTTTGAGGTAGATACATTAATCCACTTGGTTGTTGATGAAAGTAATTACGTTAAGATTTCATCACATTATGATGTTTGCATTAACCCATACATGGATTTTATTGGCTTACAAATAAAGTGTTCTTTAACCTTCAGTTTAGAACTTTCAGGTTGTTTTATAAACATGTAAATGTGTCAGCCAGTTTGTTAGGGAAAATTCTTTTAATGTTCATCTAATGTAGCTTTAAACTATTATAAGCTACTAGAACAGTGATGATCCTAAAAGAAATCTTTGATAATTTATCTCTTCTTGAGTGTAACCTTTGACAATCAATCATGCTTCTTTGTGTCTTAACGCTTATATATCAGGATTTGGTTTAGTTATGAACACTCTTAGGTAACTCAATCAAATCCCAAACGTTGTACGAACACATAAAATCAGTTTTACTAGAAAACTGTTTTATTCTATTTAGAAGATTGATTGACACTAATGGCTTAATTAGAAGAGATTGGATCAGTAAACTTTTCCATAATCCATTTCAACTTCAGTTAGGGAGGTTATGTAATCATCAAAGTTGGTAGGCTTTTAAACCTAGATGACCTCCTGAGTTGATTATTGGGTTTTAAAAGTTTCAGTTTTATGGATTAGCTCTTGGTTAGGTTGCTATCATTTTCATTCTAAGTTTGTAAGAGTTGGTGCAGTATGGTGTACAAGAGGTGTAATCGGAGTTAAATTCGGAGTGAAATTTAATGACACTCTTCCCCCCGCCTCTTGTATTCCTTACAAGTCATGATAAGAACTTTAACTGCTCCCACTGACCTTAGAAATCTTTAGGAACTCAGCATGCTTAGGGTCAATATTTAACAACCAACAAATTCTAATAGAGAAAACAAATTAATGACGTTATTCATTGTGATTTCTCTTGTTAAGGATTATGTTAGTTTATGTAAGAAATCTAAGTGTGCCCACTATTAAGCAACAATGAAACTTTTGTAAGAGTAGCATTGGATTTTAAGGAGACAAGTTATGATAGAACAGTGTCAAGATGGAGCAGTGTCTTGTACAAGAGGTGTAAATTTAGGTAATGTAAAAATTTTCACTCCCCCACCTCTTGCAACTATTGAAAGTTATTATTAAGACACTTAGCGCTCCCACTGATCTTTAATATCTCTAGAATGTTACAAGAGAAATTTCAATGAGCTACGTGACGTGGGAACCTATCACATATACGTTAGACTTTATTTGATTTCTTTAACGTCCAGATATCATAAGAAACTTTAGGGACATTTTTAATAGAAATCTTATTAAGTATATATATATATATATATATATATATATATATATATATATATCAATAGATTTCTTCTAAGACCGTGTGCCATATGCGAGAAAATTTAGATACAAGTTGATAGTTTGTTAAATGATAAATGAATTACGTCTGAATATTCCATTTAGAATAAGTTCCACAAATGTCAATGAATGACTTATGATGGACCCATACTTATTCCTTAAGCCAAGTAATATTTAGGGATGTAACGTCATGATTTAAAATCACTTAGAATGAGATTAGATAAAAAATCATCCTCGTTAACCATGCCATGATTTCTCATGAATTTTGGTTATAATGGATGAAATTTATAAGTCTCATTTTCCTTTTGTCAAATTCTCATTTGCATGATGACAAAAGTTGTGAAAATGTAAGGTATCATCTAGTTTCATCTTAGTTATGTTTCTATCCAGATATTTAGAACAAATAAGATGAGAGTTTAAGGTAAGTGAGACTTTATGTTGACTATGCAAACCTCACAACATTCATAACATTGCTTAATTATGATACTATATTCTGATTAATCTTCAGAATATATAAGGTATCGAAAAGCTTTGTTAAAAGACTGCTTATTATGGTTCTTATAGCCTTAACAATTAGTTTTGTCACTAACTCTCATGTTAGTTATTTGTCGAGTTCTTGTAAGGAAACGTATGGAACTAGAGTCAACTAATCATGTGTTAATTGGAATAGGAATATTAAAATTATCAGACTTAGATATCATTAGTAAATTGACTACCTAATTAACTTATCAAACTGTCCTTTAGAGTAATGGATAGTCTCGTTTCTTATGCCTAGTCTAATGGCATAATTATGCAGTGAGATTTTCTCTTGAAGAACCTTAGAGTTGGGATTTTGTACTTGTATTTTGTCTATGGACCTTAGAACAATCCTCTTTTAAAGTTTAAGTGGTTGTACAGTGAGTAACAACTTATTTTCCAGCCTCAAACATTTATTTCTTTGTACATATGTTGCTAATCAACACACTCATTATACTTTGGTACTTTTGAGTGTTATAGTTGATTTATAAGGCATCAAATTGTACAAGTGAAAATCTTAGTATGTAATGTACTGGAAAAATGTACTTATTTCCATGCGTAAGCCCTTAACTTTATGGGTCATGGTATTATACATTGTTATGTATTCACATATACCACTTAGCTTTATAATTTAGAATTTTAAATGAAGGCATGCATCTTTGGAGTTCTAGTGATTATTCCACAATTATAGATTAGTCTTAGGAAAGACCTAATCTGGAATAACCTTTTAGTGACAGCACTTATTCTTGACTATCATAAGAGACATCATGTTCGATTTATCCTAATCATCATGCTCTACTTTTCTTCTGTAGTGCTTCATCAGAAGAGAGCAATAGGATTATCGTGTCTTAAGAGATAATCAAGGATTTAATTTAAGAGCTAATTTAGAAACATTAAGCAAAACATATTAGATTTAGGAATTAGAGTGGATGAGATATAGATTTATAGAAGAAAATTATAGTGAGTAAAATTATGGGTACAAAAAATAAGGCAGACGAAATGATCATAAAAATTAATTAAGGATCATTAATATAAGGATCATTATGTGAAGAGGTTGTGATATGTCTATTACTAACATCAAAATAATAGACTATTTAAAGTTCTACATAAACGAAGACAAATCAGCTTTGGCCAGAAGTGTAATCATTTAAGCATGCGTGCAAAGTGGTTGTAACAAATCAGCTTTGGCCAGAAATTGAGACAATCACTTTAGTTATGCACTTGTTAAGTATGCCATCTATGAAGGAATTAAATCAGCTTTGGCCAGATATTAAGACATTCATGTTTATGATGCACACTTAACATAGCTTTCGTAATACTTGGATGATAAGTAGATGTATCAAATCAGCTTTGGCCAGAAGTGATACATCAGAAGCTCATTCAAGTAAAGCCATTTTGGTTTTGTAAAACATCATTTGATCCTTTGTAACACCTCGAAAAAAATTTCGTTCAATAATGTCTTGACACGTGTCATAAGGTTCCGGTATGTGAAAACATACTTTGAAGGGACTAAAAGTGACAAGCAGTGAAAACTATGGAACGTAAGGGTCCAAAGTGTCAACAATGGATAAATAGACTCTATGATAACCCTACATAATGTTCATAACCTTAAACGGATGGTTCATGGATCATACGACGCAGAAATTGCACAAAAGTGAGGAATTGCAAACTATAGGGGCCAAAAGTGTCAACATGTTTAATTTATACCTCTGAGTGAACTTTTGGCAGACCCGAAGCTTTATAATGCTAAAATATACTCACTAGAATATGTGGTAAAAATTTCGTGAAGTTTCGTCAACGTATGAGAAAGTTATGGCCAAAACCGTACTTAAGGGGCTAAAAGCGTCAACGTCGAATTTCATGGCTTTTCGGTTGAGCGCAAAGTTATCCGAGGACATTACCATGTTGGTAAATGTCCTAAGGTTCTTAGAAACCAAGTTTGGGGGTTTACGAGTCAAAATAAGCAGCCGAATCATCGCGTGCAAGTTCAGGGACCAAAGCTGCCAAGTTGAAAGTAGTTTGGCTGATCAGCAGGTCAGGCGACCCGCCTGGACAGACCCAAGCGGGCCGCGTGGGACTACCAGCATCAGAATTTCGCGAATTTTGCATTTTTGGTCCGAAATTGAAGTGTGTAACAGCTCATTCCACCTCCTCAAGCTCCAATAAAATCTCATGCATGCCTATGGTAACAGTAACCTCTCTCAAACCTCTGATTTCATCTTTAAATCAGATCATTCTTCACTTTCTTGGCATTTGCATTTGTGAACAAAGAGCTCTCAACTCTCAAGAACTCTCTCAAGACTTCTGGAGCTAATCTGATCGACAAGGCCACCTCCTAGAGTTAGATAAGCTTCAATAGGACCTTTGTAAGCTTCTATATCGGTCTCTAATTCGTTCTTGCTTTGATTATTAGTAAAAGTCAAAACCGTTGTTCTTGTAGTTTGACTTTTCGATTAAACGAGTTTTACTCTGTCATTTCTCAAATTGAAACCACTAATATGTTGGTATTTATGTGGGAAACAAACCCTCAAAAGGGTATTCTCTGATTCCCACTTTATGCATGCTAATTGTCGAGTCAAAGTTGTTTCTAAAAAGTCAACAGAAGTTGTTTTTGCAAAAATAAGCTTAAATGGTAATGTAGATGACATGCAATCTGTTTGATCATCATAAATAACTTATAATATATGTAAGAATGTGTTTTATCATAATCAACTCGACAATCTTGAGTATAAATACGAATCGGAACCGAAAGTCTTATAAAAAGACTTTTTCGTAGACTATCGATTCGGATCCGTGCATGCATGTTTGAGATCTGTATTAGAGCATATTTTGAACCATTTTTATTTTGGTAAAACTCTCTGGAAATTTTATTGCTTGAGTCTATGTTTAGCCGATTCATTTGCATGTTTCCGATTTATGCTTAAAGTTGACTATTTTGCCCTTTTTGATATAAAACGTGATTTTTGGAAAAGTGAAAGAGTAGAGATCTTTATTTCTAATTTATAAACTTGCACCGAAAATTTGAGATCAGTTGGTGGTCCAGAATTTGAGTTATGGCCGATATCGTAAAACTATATCTTATTATTACATAAGCGGCGCATTTCGCGTATAACCCATTTCAGGCCACGTTTTGATACAAAACTTTTTACCCACTGATGTTATATATTAATTTGGGAATTTTGATGATTTTTATTTAATTTTTGGCTGATCGGATCATAGATCGCTAAGTCGATTCGGTTAATGCCGGTTTTGACCGTTTAAGCCATAAAATGAGTTTTATACATTCTTTTGACCCGAAACCTTTTTCTACTGATTTTATATGTTAAATAAATTATTTTGAGCCTTCTGGAAATGTAAAAATCTCAGCTTTCTTATTAAAACCCGGAAACGGCTCTAAATCGCATTTTTAGCATTTTTAACGCATAGTAAGCGTTATACTCATTTTAAACATATAAGATTCATACCTACTGATGTATTTAGTATATTTTCGTATAATAACAGTAAGTATAAGTATATGAACCCAGATTTCTAGTTTTGGCATTTTTAGCCCTTGTGAGATTACTAAAATACCCCTACGGTGCATAGTTTGATTTTAAATGATAAGTTTTGAATATGAGTCATACCCTACTGTTATAACATGTCAAATTAAGTATATTTGCTGTATAATTCAGACCTGTAACTCAGATTTCTAATATGACTCTTTTATAATCTTTTAAATGACCAAAATGCCCTTATAAGGCATAAATTGAGTTTAAAATTATTCCGGGTAATATAGAACATAACTTACTGATGTTATATCATATTTAAAGCATATTATCTCAGGGAACTTGCATTTGACTCTTTTGGCTACCCGTAACGCCCTTTTTGCGTTCGGTTCGGTTTACGTAACTAGTTTGCGTAAATTGACCGAAACGGGTCAAACGTTATCATTTTTATCTCAAAATCCAGAATGTATTTAGTATACCCATATGATACAAGTATTCAAACTTGTCGGGTCTAAATCACATTCTATCCGGTCTTTCGCTTAATCGTGCGCTTGTACCGTATCGTCCTTAAAACTAACCGGTCAAGCTTAGGCTTAAATAAAGGACCCGTTAGGAATCTAATAGGTTATTATAAACCTTTGTTCCAGATTAGGAGGCCCGGTAAAAGCTACCTACACTTACCACTTGTGATTCATACTTGCTCAGGTAAATACATTTTGACTTATTTTCCTTATACGGGCTTGGGGTACGGTATTTAAAATACTGCTTGATCGGGCGCACAAGTCCTGCGCCTTATGGGTGTACAGTCTTGAATAGCTTGTGCGACTCGTTTAAACAGTCTTGTCTTACTTTAGGCTTTGGGGGGTTATTGACCGTGTCCCGGATATCCTTGGCATTATCTTACGAGATGGCCACGACTAGAGCACGGGGTGTAGGCGTACACCCGGCGTGTATAACTCTTTAATGTGGTGTGTCATTTAATCTTTAGCCCGGACAGCAGATCCCGGGCCACCATAAGTACGGGTACATGTAAATCGTTCACAAGTTTATATTGCATAATTATCCCAAGTTACTAAAAATATTTATGCCTTGTGCATTTAAATCAATTTTAAATCATTTTCAAAATGAGTCGGTTGATTTGTATTTACCAGTGTAAACTGACGTATTTTTCCCAAAAAGGTTAAGTGCAGGTACTATACGAACTAGGCTGGCTGTTTCCTAAGAGCGTCCACTATAGTCTCGCAAGCTCGGACGACAAATAAACTGTTGAACAATTTATCTTATTTTATTGATCCGCCTGTGGATCCGTTTCAACTAATTATGATGTTTATTATTACATTTTAAATAAAGTTGAAATGAATCTATTTCTGCTTCCGCTGTGCATTATTATATTGTGTTGTTTGTCTATGACGATGCCAACCACGTCACTGTACCCCACACCGGGCCCACCGGTGACACGTGGAGATCGGGGTGTGACAGGTTGGTATCAGAGCCAACGCTGAGTGAATTAAACACTAGTCCTTTGTGTTTAATCTCAGTTACACAATTGCACAATCCTCGATTTTCGAGTCTAGACAAAGAACTTAGGAAATGTTCGACATTTCGTTTATTTTATCTTTATTTTTATTATTAGCTTTGTCTTATATATTTTGTTGTGCAACTTGTTTAATTTTTGACAGGTTCATCATGCCGCCACGTGTTCGAGGAAGAGGACGAGGAGGATTCGCCACCTCACATGACCACGAGGCAGGGCCTTCACACAGGCGAGCCCCATCAGCATCGCACAACACTGCAGCCCATGATCTTTGGAGATCATTCGCCGAGCCAGCCAGGCACTCGGTATCTTTGAGCACCTCACCATCCCTACCCCACTCATTTGGGCCCCATTCTGAAATTGGGCCCCACGACTCCCATGGATCTTTCATTCCATTACACCAGTCACCTCACCATTACCCAGCACCAGCTTATCAGGGCCTGTATAACCCTGATGCTTACTTGGATGAACCAGTGGGTCATAACCCACTAGGACCTGAAGACCACTTCTCTGGTGGTCACGAGATGGAGGTTGACGAGGACACGGACCCTTCACTGCCGCCGTCAGGTACGCCTAACCATCCCATTGAGATATCTGATGGGTCACCGTTTAGGGGATCACCCTACAACGGTGTCGACAGCTACGAGGAGAGGTTCATGCAGCATGATTGGTATTACACCCCCAGCCACCACAACTCTCCGATGCTCCAGTCTCACCATGGTTCTCCGGTGCACTCGCAGCACCACTCTCAGCAGCAGCAGCTTCAGCAGCCGCCCTTGCAGCAGGACCTATCTGAGGCCCTCTGGCGCGACGTGATTACTCCGTCGCCACCACCACCACCGGTTTTGCCTCCTCCGCCTCAGAGGCCAAGGAGGAACGCGCGTATGTCTACGCGAGGAAGGATTCGCATTGCCACCCCTCGACATTCAGGTAGCGGCCGCTACTCGCCGCTCCACGAGGAGTCCGAGACGGGAGAGTCTCAGCATCCCGTCTCAGAGGTTACTTCTGCGACTATTGCGCCACTACCGCCGCAGAACTTTGGAGAGCCCATTCCTGCGTATGCTAGCGCAGCGCAGTTCAACCCGTTCGAGCCGACTTTTCCTCCCGGTTATGATTATACGGGAGATCCCTACTGGTTAGCTTCAGGCTACAACCCTCTTAACCAGGAGAGTGATTTTGGAGGTCCCTGGGGTACGGGACAACCAGCTTTTGGGTTCCCACCGCAGGGATACCAGCAGCCGCAGCCTCCACAGCCACAGCAGTATCAGCCACCGCCGCCGGCGCCGATGATGTCGCCACCGCAAGTCCAAGAAATCCTGCAAGGGATACACGACGTGCGACGGGAATTGCAAAATGATCGCCGACACAACGGCGGTATGTTCAAGAAGATGGTTGACTTGATTAAGGGTAAGAGTAAGAAGGATTATTAAATCCTGTGTTGTTAGCTCTTTTACTTATGCCCCTGCGTGGACATTTATTCCTGTATTCTACCCCTGCGTGGGTATATTTCCCTTATCCTACCCCTGCGTGGGTATGTTGTTCTGTTAACCCCTGCGTGGGTTTGTTTTGTTTTATTTGTTGTTGTTGTTATTTGGTTTAGCCCCTGCGCGGGCATGTTATTCATGTTATTTGAATTAAAGTCCCGTTTAGGGCAAAGATGTACTAGTTACTTTATTTAAAATTTGAAATGGTTAATTTGAATTTCTCCTTTTATTTATGTGCATGAATTTAATATTCAAATAAATGGAAAATATCAATTTTATTTGATTTGCCATTTTAATAAGAATCTTAGTAAGGTAGAACCTAGCTTGAATGTCTTATTAACAGGCCTGGCCAATATGGTAAAACCTGGTTGAAAAGATTCAAATCTCTGTTAACATCTGAAAACATGTTAACATTCCTGGCCAAGCGTGATCTGTAAAATCACACAAGCCACCCTTTTTAATAAATTATCTACAGATTATATCTGTACACAAGTCTATTTATGACTTGATACCTACGGGTTATGACTATGTCATATAGAGGCAGTTGTGGTTTATGACTCCCTGCCAAGTAAAGGATTATTTGTTTAATTATACAATGCTAATCCTATAAAAATCTAAATTTATAATTTAGAAGTTGTCCGAAGTGACTAGGCCTATTGTGCCAATATATATATTTCATTCTATGATATAATTGCTAATAAAAGCCCTGAATGAAATTAAATAAATTAACTATTATGGTTCTTAATATCATGGTTAATAAATCGTCTAGAACGATAATACTGTTAGGTTTCTAAATAAGACCTTGTCCTTTTATGTAGCTTAAAGCTACATGGCCAAATCGGAGGAGACCAACAGTCATTCTGGGGAACACCCAGATGATACAAAGATTCACGTCACTGGTGCGGAACTGCAAGCACTGGTTGAAAACGCTGTTGCCAAAGCTACGGATAGGCAATTCAGAGAATCTAGCGGGACTCGGAGTAGGACCCGAACTGTAACGCACGTTAAGCCCAAGACTCATTCAGAGGCTCATAGTAAGCCACCTTCTAAGAAGAATGAGCCAAAGAAGGATGAGGGGGATAATCACTCCTCCAACCACAGCAGTATCCCTAAGCAAGAAATCAAGCTGAAGCATGATACGCACAGCAAGTCCTGTACGTACAAGTATTTCGTTTCATGCAAACCCAGGGATTTTACTGGGGAAAAAGGAGCAGTTGATTGCATGACGTGGATTGATGAGATGGATATGGTAGTTGATATCAGCGGGTGTGCTGATAGGGACGTTGTGAAGTACGTGTCCCAGTCATTCAAGGGAGATGCGTTAGCATGGTGGAAGTCACTTCTGCAAGCTGCTGGTAAGGCCGCTCTGTATAGCATGACCTAGGATCAGTTTGTAGCACTGATCAAAGAGAATTTCTGCCCGCAGCATGAGGTCGAAAGAATTGAGTCGGATTTTGTATCCCTAGTGATGAAAAACCTCAATTGTCAAGCGTATCTTACTACATTCAACACCTTATCTCGATTGGTGCCGTATTTGGTGACCCCTGAGCCACGAAGGATCGCCCGTTTTATTGGGGGCTTGGCACCGGAGATAAAGGCGAGTGTTAAGGCTTCAAGGCCTACGACATTTAGATCCGTAGCTGATCTATCCCTCTCCCTCACTCAAGATGTAGTCAGATTGAGAGCTATGAAGAGCTCAGAGGAAAACAAAAGGAAACGTGAGGATGCCACCTCACGAAGATCGGAGAAACGACACAGAGGGAACAACGACCATAGGAAAGGGTCGGGATCTAAGAAAGGAGATCATCAATCGGGTGAAAAACCCAGATGCAAGACCTGCAAGAGACACCATTTTGGGAAATGTCGTTTGGAGACGAAATCCCAGTCTCAAGAAAAGCGATGTGGAATCTGCAAGTCCACAGACCATAAGACATTGGATTGCAAGAGGATTAAGGATGCAATTTGTTTTGGTTGCAACGAGAAAGGGCACATCCGACCAAATTGCCCAAAGAATGCAAAGAAAGCTGACGACGGGAAGAAGACTAATGCGAGAGTCTTCAGAATGGACGCCAAGGAAGCAGTTCTAGACGACAACGTCATTACAGGTACGTTTCTTGTAAATGATGTTTTTGCTAGAGTCTTGTTTGATTCAGGAGCTGATAAGTCGTTTGTAGATGATAAGTTTTGTAAATTGTTAAACCTTCCTGTTAAAACCTTAAGTGTGAAATATGAGGTGGAATTAGCCGATGGAACCATAGAAACCGCCTCGACTGTTCTAGATGGATGTGTTATATCCATTAGGAATCATTCTTTCCCGTTATCCTTGCTTCCCTTTAAGCTAGCTGGATTCGATATAGTGATAGGCATGGATTGGTTATCGAGTAACCAAGCCCAGATTCTGTGTAACAGAAAGCAAGTAGTAGTGAAGACTCCGTCTGGTGAGTCACTCACTATTCAAGGATATACCCAGCATGGATTGCCTGAGCAAGTGTCCATGCTCAAGGCATCCAGATGCATGCAGAAGGGATGTGTCATTTATATGGCACAAGTTACCATTGATGAGCCGAAGCCGAAAATTGAGGATATCCCTGTTATCTCAGAGTATCCTGAAGTATTCCCTGAAGAACTACCCGGTTTGCCACCGGATAGGCAAGTGGAGTTTCGGATAGACATCATTCCAGGCGCTGCGCCTGTAGCAAGAGCACCATACAGATTGGCACCAACGGAGATGAAGGAGTTGAGGACGCAGTTGGATGATTTATTAGCTAAAGGTTTTATTAGACCTAGCTCATCTCCTTGGGGAGCGCTAATCTTGTTCGTTAAAAAGAAGGATGGATCGATGCGTCTGTGCATCGATTACCGTGAGCTTAACAAGGTCACTATCAAGAATAGATACCCGTTACCCAGGATCGATGATCTGTTCGATCAGTTGCAAGGAGCAAGCTATTTCTCCAAGATCGACCTGAGGTCCGGTTATCATCAGTTGAAGGTCAAAGACGAAGATGTGCACAAGACAGCGTTTAGGACTCGTTATGGACATTACGAGTTCCTAGTGATGCCGTTTGGGCTCACAAACGCACCAGCTGCATTCTTGGATCTCATGAATCGTGTCTGCAAGCCCTATCTAGATAAATTCGTTATCGTCTTTATTGACGACATCCTTATCAACTCGAAGAGCCAAGCTGACCATGAGAAACACCTTCGTTGTATTCTCAAACTTCTGCATCAAGAGAAGCTTTATGCCAAATTTACGAAGTGTGAATTTTGGCTTCGAGAAGTCCAATTCCTTGGACATGTAGTAAGTGAGCGTGGTATCCAAGTAGATCCCGCTAAAGTAGAAGCAGTCATGAACTGGCAGGAGCCGAAGACTCCTACCGAGATTCGCAGTTTCCTTGGGTTGGCAGGATATTATAGGCGATTCATCGAGAACTTTTCAAGAATTGCTGCGCCCCTAACTTCGTTGACTCGTAAGAAGATTAAGTTCGATTGGGGCCCTAAGCAGCAGGAATCCTTCGATATTTTGAAGAAGAAGTTGAGCAATGCTCCAGTGTTGACATTGCCCGATGGTATGGAAGAATTTGTGGTGTATTGTGATGCATCGCACACTGGTATGGGCTGTGTGCTCATGCAGAGAGGCAAAGTCATTGCCTACGCTTCTCGACAGCTCAAGGTGCATGAGAAGAACTACACCACCCACGATTTGGAATTGGGTGCAGTTGTATTTGCTTTGAAGCTATGGAGACATTACTTGTACGGAACCAAGTGTATAATTTATTCGGATCACAAGAGTCTTCAGCACTTGTTCAATCAGAAGGAATTGAACATGCGTCAAAGGCGATGGATGGAAACTTTAAATGACTATGACTGCGAGATAAGATACCATCCAGGCAAGGCAAATGTAGTTGCCGACGCCTTAAGCAGAAAGGAAAGGGTGAAACCGATCAGAATCAATGCCAAGCGCATTGAAATAAGGAATAATTTGAATGAAAGGGTGTTAGCTGCACAGAAGGAAGCTGTGTTGGAAGCTAACTATCCTGCAGAGAAGTTAGGAGTAACTGAGGAGCAGTTATCCTACGACAAAGATGGAATGCTACGACTAAACGGACGAATATGGGTTCCAGTTTATGGAGGACTTCGGGATGTTATCCTCCAGGAAGCCCACAGCTCTAAATATTCCGTTCATCCTGGAGCTGATAAGATGTACCAGGATTTGAAAGCAAACTACTGGTGGATTGGTTTGAAAAAGTCAGTAGCTGAGCATGTAGCTAAATGTTTGACTTGTGCGCAAGTCAAGGCTGAGCATCAGAAGCCGTCAGGTTTGCTTCAACAACCTGAAATTCCCAAGTGGAAATGGGAAATGGTGACAATGGATTTCATCACCAAGTTGCCAAAGACGAAAAAGGGAAATGATACCATATGGGTCATAGTAGACAGACTGACTAAGTCAGCTCATTTTCTGCCCATCAAGGAGACGTATAGCTCCGATATGTTAGCTCAATTATACGTTGATAAGATTGTAGCGCTACATGGTATACCTATATCTATTATCTCCGATAGAGATACTAGATATACGTCGCATTTTTGGAAGAGTTTCCAACAATCGTTGGGCACTCGTTTGAATTTTAGTATGGCTTATCATCCTCAGACTAATAGTCAGAGTGAGCGTACTATTCAAACTTTGGAAGACATGCTTCGTGCATGTGCGATCGACTTGGGTGGTAGTTGGGATAAGAACTTACCACTGATTGAATTCTCCTACAACAATAGCTACCATTCCAGCATAAAGGCTGCGCCTTTTGAGGCCCTATACGGTAGGAAGTGTAGATCGCCCATTTGTTGGGCAGAAGTTGGGGATGTCCAGTTGTCTGGACCAGATATCGTTTTTGAGACGACGGACAAGATCGTGCAGATACGCGATTGTTTGAAAGCTGCCAGAGATAGGCAGAAAAGTTATGCGGATCCTAAGCGCAAAGATTTTCACTTCGATGTAGGTGATAAAGTATTGCTTAAAGTATCGCCCTGGAAGGGTGTGATGCGATTTGGAAAGAAAGGCAAGCTAAGCCCGAGATACATAGGACCGTTCGAGATTATCGAACGTGTCGGGTCAGTCGCTTATAAGTTAAACTTGCCTGAAGAACTTAGCGCTATTCATAATGTGTTCCACATCTGTAATTTGAAGAAGTGTTTCGCTGACGAATCACTGGTTATACCGCATACAGATATACACTTAGATGAAAGTTTGAAGTTCGTGGAAAAACCTTTGTCGATTGAGGATCGACAGGTGAAAAAGCTTCGAAGGAAGCACATACCTATTGTAAAGGTCAAATGGGATGCCCGTAGAGGTCCCGAATACACGTGGGAAGTGGAATCCACGATGCAAGAGAAATATCCTCATTTGTTTCAGTAAATCTCGAGGTCGAGATTTCTTTTAAGGGGGTGAGGATGTAACACCTCGAAAAAATTTCGTCCAATAATGTCTTGACACGTGTCATAAGGTTCTGGTATGTGAAAACATACTTTGAAGGGACTAAAAGTGACAAACAGTGAAAACTATGGAACGTAAGGGTCCAAAGTGTCAACAATGGATAAATAGACTCTATGATAACCCTACATAATGTTCATAACCTTAAACGGATGGTTCATGGATCATACGACGCAGAAATTGCACAAAAGTGAGGAATTGCAAACTATAGGGGCCAAAAGTGTCAACATGTTTAATTTATACCTCTGAGTGAACTTTTGGCAGACCCGAAGCTTTATAATGCTAAAATATACTCACTAGAATATGTGGTAAAAATTTCGTGAAGTTTCGTCAACGTATGAGAAAGTTATGGCCAAAACCGTACTTAAGGGGCTAAAAGCGTCAACGTCGAATTTCATGGCTTTTCGGTTGAGCGCAAAGTTATCCGAGGACATTACCATGTTGGTAAATGTCCTAAGGTTCTTAGAAACCAAGTTTGGGGGTTTACGAGTCAAAATAAGCATCCGAATCATCGCGTGCAAGTTCAGGGACCAAAGCTGCCAAGTTGAAAGTAGTTTGGCTGATCAGCAGGTCAGGCGACCCGCCTGGACAGACCCAAGCGGGCCGCGTGGGACTACCAGCATCAGAATTTCGCGAATTTTGCATTTTTGGTCCGAAATTGAAGTGTGTAACAGCTCATTCCACCTCCTCAAGCTCCAATAAAATCTCATGCATGCCTATGGTAACAGTAACCTCTCTCAAACCTCTGATTTCATCTTTAAATCAGATCATTCTTCACTTTCTTGGCATTTGCATTTGTGAACAAAGAGCTCTCAACTCTCAAGAACTCTCTCAAGACTTCTGGAGCTAATCTGATCGACAAGGCCACCTCCTAGAGTTAGATAAGCTTCAATAGGACCTTTGTAAGCTTCTATATCGGTCTCTAATTCGTTCTTGCTTTGATTATTAGTAAAAGTCAAAACCGTTGTTCTTGTAGTTTGACTTTTCGATTAAACGAGTTTTACTCTGTCATTTCTCAAATTGAAACCACTAATATGTTGGTATTTATGTGGGAAACAAACCCTCAAAAGGGTATTCTCTGATTCCCACTTTATGCATGCTAATTGTCGAGTCAAAGTTGTTTCTAAAAAGTCAACAGAAGTTGTTTTTGCAAAAATAAGCTTAAATGGTAATGTAGATGACATGCAATCTGTTTGATCATCATAAATAACTTATAATATATGTAAGAATGTGTTTTATCATAATCAACTCGACAATCTTGAGTATAAATACGAATCGGAACCGAAAGTCTTATAAAAAGACTTTTTCGTAGACTATCGATTCGGATCCGTGCATGCATGTTTGAGATCTGTATTAGAGCATATTTTGAACCATTTTTATTTTGGTAAAACTCTCTGGAAATTTTATTGCTTGAGTCTATGTTTAGCCGATTCATTTGCATGTTTCCGATTTATGCTTAAAGTTGATTATTTTGCCCTTTTTGATATAAAACGTGATTTTTGGAAAAGTGAAAGAGTAGAGATCTTTATTTCTAATTTATAAACTTTCACCGAAAATTTGAGATCAGTTGGTGGTCCAGAATTTGAGTTATGGCCGATATCGTAAAACTATATCTTATTATTACATAAGTGGCGCATTTCGCGTATAACCCATTTCAGGCCACGTTTTGATACAAAACTTTTTACCCACTGATGTTATATATTAATTTGGGAATTTTGATGATTTTTATTTAATTTTTGGCTGATCGGATCATAGATCGCTAAGTCGATTCGGTTAATGCCGGTTTTGACCGTTTAAGCCATAAAATGAGTTTTATACATTCTTTTGACCCGAAACCTTTTTCTACTGATTTTATATGTTAAATAAATTATTTTGAGCCTTCTGGAAATGTAAAAATCTCAGCTTTCTTATTAAAACCCGGAAACGGCTCTAAATCGCATTTTTAGCATTTTTAACGCATAGTAAGCGTTATACTCATTTTAAACATATAAGATTCATACCTACTGATGTATTTAGTATATTTTCGTATAATAACAGTAAGTATAAGTATATGAACCCAGATTTCCAGTTTTGGCATTTTTAGCCCTTGTGAGATTACTAAAATACCCCTACGGTGCATAGTTTGATTTTAAATGATAAGTTTTGAATATGAGTCATACCCTACTGTTATAACATGTCAAATTAAGTATATTTGCTGTATAATTCAGACCTGTAACTCAGATTTCTAATATGACTCTTTTATAATCTTTTAAATGACCAAAATGCCCTTATAAGGCATAAATTGAGTTTAAAATTATTCCGGGCAATATAGAACATAACTTACTGATGTTATATCATATTTAAAGCATATTATCTCAGGGAACTTGCATTTGACTCTTTTGGCTACCCGTAACGCCCTTTTTGCGTTCGGTTCGGTTTACGTAACTAGTTTGCGTAAATTGACCGAAACGGGTCAAACGTTATCATTTTTATCTCAAAATCCAGAATGTATTTAGTATACCCATATGATACAAGTATTCAAACTTGTCGGGTCTAAATCACATTCTATCCGGTCTTTCGCTTAATCGTGCGCTTGTACCGTATCGTCCTTAAAATTAACCGGTCAAGCTTAGGCTTAAATAAAGGACCCGTTAGGAATCTAATAGGTTATTATAACCTTTGTTCCAGATTAGGAGGCCCGGTAAAAGCTACCTACACTTACCACTTGTGATTCATACTTGCTCAGGTAAATACATTTTGACTTATTTTCCCTATACGGGCTTGGGGTACGGTATTTAAAATACCGCTTGATCGGGCGCACAAGTCCTGCGCCTTATGGGTGTACAGTCTTGAATAGCTTGTGCGACTCGTTTAAACAGTCTTGTCTTACTTTAGGCTTTGGGCGGTTATTGACCGTGTCCCGGATATCCTTGGCATTATCTTACGAGATGGCCACGACAAGAGCACGGGGTGTAGGCGTACACCCGGCGTGTATATCTCTTTAATGTGGTGTGTCATTTAATCTTTAGCCCGGACAGCAGATCCCGGGCCACCATAAGTACGGGTCCATGTAAATCGTTCACAAGTTTATATTGCATAATTATCCCAAGTTAATAAAAATATTTATGCCTTGTGCATTTAAATCAATTTTAAATCATTTTCAAAATGAGTCGGTTGATTTGTATTTACCAGTGTAAACTGACTTACTTTCCCAAAAAGGTTAAGTGCAGGTACTATACGAACTAGGCTGGCTGTTTCCTAAGAGCGTCCACTATAGTCTCGCAAGCTCGGACGACAAATAAACTGTTGAACAATTTATCTTATTTTATTGATCCGCCTGTGGATCCGTTTCAACTAATTATGATGTTTATTATTACATTTTAAATAAAGTTGAAATGAATCTATTTCTGCTTCCGCTGTGCATTATTACATTGTGTTGTTTGTCTATGACGATGCCAACCACGTCACTGTACCCCACACCGGGCCCACCGGTGACACGTGGAGATCGGGGTGTGACATCCTTATTAATTAACTAAGTAATTACAAAACCAATTATTTAGTAGCAAACCACCTGTTAGCGCGGATCGAACTCCGCGGTGAGTTCGCTGGGGGTTTGCAGGGGAACAACGTACCCCCGCACGGGGTTCGGGGTTCGCGGTGGAGCCCCGAGCTAAGTCTTAGTTCACATTAAACAGCCTAAGGTAATGAGGTCTCGAGTCAGGTCTCGAGTTAGGCCTCGACTGAGTTTTGAGATCTCGAGTCAGTTATGAGGTCTCGAGTCCCAACCTGTCACACCCCTAATTTCCACGTGTCACCGATGGGCCCGGTGGGGGATTATCGTGACGTAGTTGATATCGTCATAGTCAAACAACACAAATTATAATGCACAGCGGAAGCAAAGATAGATTTTATTTCAACTTAAAATTTATTGTAATATCCAAGTATCACAAAATGTCGAAGTAAAATCCACAGGCAGAATCAAACAAAAAGGAAACTTCATTTCAACAGACTTCATGCATCCTAAGCTTGCGAGACTCTATGGATGCTTAAGGAGTGACCAGCCTATTTCGCGTAGTACCTACACTTAGTCTTTTTGGAAAATACGTCAGTTTACACTGGCAAAAACAATTCAACTGACTCATTTTAAAAAAATGTTTAAAATTGATTTAAATGCACGTGGCATAAAACTTTCTATAACTTGGGATAATTATTTGCTTAATAATCTTGTAAAAGAATTACATGTTTGTTCTGCGTTCAGTAGCCCGGGTCGTGCCGGGTTAAAGCTCAATAGACACACCACTTAATATAAAACCCCGCGAGACTCCTCCCGTGCCGACGATTATATGCAATAAAATGCACTACGGGTGTACGCCTACACCCGTGTGCTAAGGTCGTTGCCATTCATAGAATGATGCCAAGGATATCCGGGACATGGTCATTAAACCCCCAAAGGCGTTAAACAAACAAAACAGCATTTTCAAACGAGTTAATTTGACAGCACTTAACCATCAGCTGGTTGAGGTCAATTCCCCGACCAAGCGGTATTTTATATACCGTACCCCAAGCCCGTATAGGGAAAATAAGTTAAATGTATTTACCTGAGCAAGTATAAACCAAATATAACGAGTGCAAGTAGCTTTTACTGGACTCCTAGATCTGGAAATTAAGGTTTTAATAACCTATTAGAATCCTAACGGGTCTTAAGCTTAGACCGGTTAGTTTTATATAAAGATTACGGTTTTAAACGCACAATAAGGCGAAGACCGTTTAAGAATGTGGTTTTGACCCAACAAGCTTGCACACTTGTTTTATATGGGTAATATAATCACATTCTGAATTTTGAGACCAAAAAGATATGGTTTGACCCGTTTCGGCTATAAGGGTCAAATTAACTACATAAGCCGATCCGAACGCGTATAATGCGTAACGAGTAACCATAGGAGTTAAATACAAGTTTCTGAAGTTATTATGCTTAAAATATGTTGTGATATCAGAATGATACCTTCCATTATGCCCCAAATGATTTTAAACCAAACTATGCCTCATGAGGGCGTTTTGGTCATTTTCTAAGGTGTAAAAGAGTTAAATTAATGACCTGAGTTACAGGTCTGATTACATTAGTAAATATACTTAATTTACTAAGTTATAACAGTAGGGTATCAAAATTATGTGAAATTTATTATCTTTAACCTTACTATGCACCGTAGGGGCATTTTGGTAATTTCACAAGTGCCTAAAAGGTCAAATCTGGAATTCTGGGTTCAAAACATTTGCCTACTGTTTTAAATATAAAAACTTGCTAATCACATCAGTAGGTTCAATCCCCTAGGCTTAATAAGGTTCTAATGCACATTTATGTGTTAAAAATGGCTAAAAAGGCGATTTGGAGCCATTCCCGGGTTTTCTGTAAAAAGCTGATATTTGTAATATTCCAGAAGGCTCAAAATAATATATTTATCATAACAAATCAGTAGAGATTGGTTTGAGGTCAAAAGGTTTTGTAAAACTCATTTTATGGCTAAAAAGGGCAAAACCGGCATAAACCGAATAAACCTTAGAACACTAAGTTAAGCTCAGCCTAAAAATAAATAAAAATCTTCAAAATTCCCAAAATATTATTTTATAACAGTGGGTAAAAAGTTTGGTATAAAAATTTGGGTTTTAATAGGTTATACGTAATTTACGCCATTTAATTAGTAAAGAAGCTCTTAATTACGCTATTGAGCATAACTCTTAATCTAGACCTCAAACTGACTTCAAATTTTGGGTGCAAGTTTATAAATTAGCAACTAAGGTGCCTACCCTTTTACATTTTAAAAAATCACGATTTCAGGTCAAATGGGCATAATGGTCAACATATAAGCAATTAACGGAAACATGCATGTGAATAGGATATCTATTGAACCGGGTTGTATAAACTCAGAGAGTTATACTAATATGAAAATAGGTTCAAAAGGAGCTCTAAGGCAATCCTAATCTTGGCTTAAACGGGTCAGAACTGAAAGTCAAAGCAGAAGTCAAACTTTGCGACTTTCGGTCCCAAACCGAGCCTAAACTGAAAATTGTCGAGTTGAACATGTTGGAACATGTTCTTACATTAATTATCAAGTTATTTTAATGATCAAACAGATTGCATGTAACCTACATTGCTAATTATAAGTTAATTTGAAGTTAAACGTTCTGTTGACTTTTTATAGTTAGCTTTGACTCGACAATTTGCATGCTTAAAGTGGGAATCTGGAAATACCCTTTTAAGGGTTTGTTACCCACTTAATTACCTTCTTAAAGGTATCTTTAATTCGTGATTTGACAGAGCACATTATAAGTAATCACGAAGTCAAACCTTAATTACGATGGTTTGACTTTTAGCTAATTAACTAAGCTAAAAGTAATTAGAGGGGTTTAAGGACACTTACAAGAGTCCTAAGAATGCTTAAGATGCCTAAGAAAATTTGTTATAGTCCAGGAAAGCTCCAGAGATGTCTTGAACCAAAGTCCCAAGTTAGCAAGTGACAATGGTTACCATTCAAGTCCTTATATAGTGAGCCAAGAGGTCTAAGATTGTGACACACAAGTCTACAATGGTTGGGGGATCATCCCAGGTGTTCCTAGAGAGCTAAATACTGCCTAGCAAGCCCATGGTTTCGAAATTTTACGTTTTAAGTCGGTGCAACGGGCTGGACAGGCAGCTGTCCAAAAACTGCTGCCAGCGACGGTCTTACGGACCGTATGCTTAAGGCCTTGCGGTCCGTAAGAACCTCTTGCGGACCGTAAGCTAAAACGGCTACGGTCCGTAAACGACCCTTGCTGAAAACGCCCAGGTGCCCTCCTTACGGACCGTAAGCTTGGGGCCTTGCGGTCCGTAAGAGGTGGTCAGAGGACAAAAATTTTAAAACTTTTAAGTCTTGACCATGCAACTTTCAAATGTCGAAACATCAGACTTTTACTGAAATGTAGGGTCCACCATTGTCAGGTTTTGCATGCTTGCATGAATATTGATACCTTGGAATCTTATGGCAACTTTAATTGACGGAAACATCAAGAATAAGTCCTTGGATTCTCATGTTAGTTGGCCAAGGTAATTAACTATTTTGATTCATTCTTATAAGACTTTTATTTAGCATTATTAGTAGCAACATTCCTGCCACATCTCGAGTTCACATAAAAGATGGAACTTTATTTATTTGGAAACGACTGGTTATCATATAGGATGATTTTCAAAAGATTCAAGGATCTTGGGATTCTATAGAAATTCGGGTCGCTCAGAGGTGATTTAATAACATGTCGCCCTTGGGTCGTTCAGAGGTATTTTTAAATAACATGACGCCCCTTTTAAAAGAAATCCTACCTAATCATCTTTTATTTAATCCGGTTTTTTTTCTGACACGTCTGTCTCTCGTGACACGTGTCTTTATTTCAATGGACAGGAATTTCCGACGTGTTACACAACCTTTGTCTCGAGTCGGAACCATGGTCTCGACTACTGTATTTTATGAGATCTCGACTCATAATGAGGTCTCGAGTCGCAACCACGGTCTAGAGTTTCAGCCTTATGGTCTCGAGTCGCAACCTTATGGTCTCGAGTTATGACCTTATGGTCTCGAGTCGAGACCTTTGTCTCGAGTTTGTAAACTTTTGAGCCCTTATGATTTCGAGTCGAGACCTTGTGGTCTCGAGTCGAGATCTGTTGGTCTCAAGTCGTAATCTGATGGTCTCGAGCCCACTGTTAATAGTTGTTTATTGTGATAATAACTGAAAATTCGAATTCTAAGGGATTTTGAGATATGGTTTCCTGTTTTAATGATGATCTAATTTTTTCAAAATATTTTGAAAATTTTATCTGATTATCAATTAACAGTTTTCGAATAAACTTAAAAGATAAAACTGGATCAAACAGGAAAAACACTTAATAATCCTAATTACATTCCAAAACATAACGGAATTTTTGAATTTTCCTAAGAACATGATGAAACCTAAAAAATTAAAACATAAATTCTGGAACCCGAAACCTGAATTTTAAGGCTTTAAACAGATTTCGGTACAATTAAGATTTACCATTATGATTCCGAGTCATTTAAAAAACATTATTTTCCCTAAAAACATTGATTTCAGCACATATGACCCGAAAACAGCCGTGAATTTTATTGAGTTTTCAAAACTTCTGTTTCCAGATTTCAATCCCAGAATAATGGATACGAAAACAGAACTGACTAATCAACATATGCTCTGATACCACATGTTGGATCAGTTCTGTTTTAGACATAATGGAAAACATGAAAACATAACTTTGATTGCATCAGTACAGGCCAGCAGAGAATCCAGATGGAGACGCAGCAACAGTGTTTGACATGATTGTCAGCTTGATCTGGTTCCTCCTTAAGGTGCAATCTAATGATGGTGATGATGAGAAACCGACAAGGGAATCGGTTAGGAGAGGGAGGTGAGATTGATGTTATGCGTTATTAGGGTTTGTGTAATTGTCTAACCCTTTAACCTCCACATTATTCTCCTTATGTATGCACCCAGGAGGAAACCCTAATTAGTTAATAAGGATAATTAGGCCCATCAACAATTACCAACTAATTATTTAATAGGATTGTTATATATTTTGATCCATATAATGTAAATGATTATAATGACTACTAGATTAAATATAAAATAAATATATTTAATCTTACATCTATATATATCATAACATGTTTATCCAAAGATCAAAAACTAAAAAAAATGAAAAATCAGAGTGAGCATATATCTTGCAGAAGGACATTTTGAAGGATCATTAACCAAACTAACTTAAGATCAGAACCAAACTAACCACATAGCAAATTGACTGTTCATTTCTAAGCATCAGACAATAAAACCAACCACATGACAATGAGTCCAGTAGCAGATAATACTTACCATCTTGATGATGCTACATGTTGCTCTGAATCGTAGTCCTAAACACCCAATTAAAATCTTGCTGTAAAGAATCAAGATTAAGTTCGATGTCAAAAGAAGAAAATGTGATGTAGAGATAACGAACCTGTAACTATCGATGTCGCCGTATGCTGGTCACTGAAATTCGGTCGTTGAATTGGTGATTCAGAAGTGTGATTTTGAGTGAATCTTTGAGAATCAGTCGTTTTATACTGTGAGAGAGAGAAAGAAAGTAAAAGGTAAAGTTGTGAAATGTGGATACAAAGGAGACACGTGGATTCAAAATAGCAATGTACAAACAACATTACTCAAGATACAACATACTTAAAACTATATTTGCCATATAGAAAGTTAAATAGAATATTTCAAAAATAGTATATGTACTAGATTGTTACCATTGGTTGCGCGTTGCGGCGACCATGTCAAAGTTGTTTATAGCTGGCATTACGTTATGTGATGTGATGCATTAACCATATGAAAACGCGTTTTTTATTTATCTTATCTAAAGCATTGTGGTTACAAAAGAAATGGAGTCGAACCAGAGTTGGTTTGTTTAGTGACGGTTTCCCCTAACCACTACACCATCCCTACCTTTGCATTAAAACTTAGCGACATCGAAATCTACAATAACTCGAATTTATATTGTCGAATGAAAACTTATTATATTTGACTCAACTCGTTTCTGAACACATATTACGTTAGACCAACTAAAAACGTAAGCAAAAAAAAGAATGAAAACTTTTTATATTTTACCAGACTTGTTTCAGAAAAAATTATGTCGAAATGTGAATTTATGTAGTTTGCATTCAAACATGAATTTATACCAACACGTACATTTAAATGTCAAAACGTAGACCAATTTAAACATACATAAAAATAAGCATGAGAACGCATTATATCTGACCCGACTCATTTTCGAAAAAAATTACGTAGAAACATGAATTTATACCGACACTTACCTAAAAGAACCATGTGAGAAAATATGTTTTAGACTTTAACCTAAAAATTGAATATACGGGAGGAGGTAAAATTGAAAAGTTAGAACCAAAATGGGTAAAAATGATAATTTATAAAGTTTTTAGAATTTTTTATAAAGTTTAAGGGCTATATTTGTCAATTTAGAAAAGTAAATGTAAATTTGTTTGTCTTTTATGCACCCACCTTTAAATTTAAGATATAGACTAATAAAAATTAAAATCTAAATAATAATAATATTTGATTGTAGACGTGGAATACATTATGAATACCATCGAGCTCCTCAGGTAAGTTCAATTTATAAGCCACTGATCCTACACATTCGGTGATCTCGAAAGGTCCTATATACCTTGGGCTTAACTTACCTTTCTTGCCAAATCGCATCACCCCCTTCCAAGGTGATACTTTGAGCAAAACCTTATCACCAACCTCAAACTTGAGAGGCTTTCGCCTTTCATCCGCATAGCTCTTCTGCCTATCTCGAGCAGCTTTCAGGCGGTCGCGAATTTGGACAATCTTGTCCGTTGTCTCGAAGACTAAGTCAGGACCTGATAATTGCGTATCTCCCACTTCTGCCTAGCAAATGGGCGTTCTGCACTTTCTACCATATAGTGCCTCGAAAGGCGCAGCCTTAATGCTAGTATGGTAGCTATTATTGTAGGAGAATTCGACTAATGGTAAATGCCTGTCCCAACTTCCTCCTAAATCAATCACACATGCACGCAGCATGTCTTCCAACGTCTGAATGGTACGCTCACTCTGCCCATCCGTCTGGGGGTGGTAAGCCGTACTGAAATTCAATTGAGTGCCCAGAGACTGTTGGAAACTCTTCCAGAAATGAGATGTGTATCTAGTATCCCGATCCGAGATAATAGATACTGGCACACCATGCAAGGCCACAATCTTATCTACGTACAATTGGGCTAGCATGTCAGAGCTGAAGGTCTCTCTAATGGGCAGGAAGTGTGCTGACTTAGTCAGTCTATCAACTATGACCCATATAGTATCATTTCCCTTCGGCGTCTTAGGTAATTTGGTGATGAAGTCCATCGTCACCATTTCCCATTTCCAAGTGGGAATTTCAGGCTGTTGCAGTAAACCTGACGGCTTCTGATGTTCAGCTTTGACTTTAGCACACGTCAAGCATTTAGCTACATAATCAGCTATAGACTTTTTCAAGCCTATCCACCAATAATTTGCCTTTAAATCCTGGTACATCTTATCAGCTCCAGGATGGACAGAATACTTGGAACTATGGGCTTCCTTGAGGATAACATCACGAAGTCCTCCATATACAGGAACCCATATTCGTCCATTTAATCTCAACATTCCGTCTTTATCGTAGGACAATGGTTCTTCAGTTACTCCTAATTTCTCCTCGGAATAGTTATCTTCCAACACAGCTTCCTTTTGTGCAGCTAACAACTTTCCATTCAAGCTGCTCTTAATTTCAATGCTCTTGGCATTGATCCTTATCGGTTTCACTCTTTCCTTCCTGCTTAAAGCATCTGCGACTACATTAGCCTTGCCTGGATGGTATCTTATTTCACAATCATAATCGTTCAAGGTTTCCATCCATCGTCGCTGCCTCATGTTCAATTCCTTCTGATTGAACAGGTGTTGAAGGCTCTTATGGTCGGAATAGATTACACACTTCGTCCCATACAGATAATGCCTCCAAAGCTTTAGTGCAAATACAACGGCACCCAACTCTAAGTCATGGGTGGTGTAACTCTTTTCGTGCACCTTTAATTGACGTGAAGCGTAGGATATAACCTTGCCCTTTTGCATTAATACGCAACCCATTCCGGTGTGTGATGCATCACAATACACCACAAATTCTTCAATGCCTTCAGGTAGAGTCAGTACTGGAGCGTTACTCAACTTCTGCTTCAAGATATCAAAAGATTCTTGCTGCTTAGGCCCCCAATTAAACTTAATGTTCTTACGTGTCAACGACGTTAAGGGTGCAGCAATTCTTGAGAAGTTTTCAATAAAACGCCTGTAGTACCCAGCCAAGCCTAGGAAGCTACGAGTCTCTGAAGGTGTCTTTGGCTCTTGCCAGTTCATAATAGCTTCTATCTTTGCGGGATCCACTTGAATTCCACGTTCGCTCACAACATGACCAAGGAACTGGACTTCGCGAAGCCAAAACTCACACTTTGAAAACTTGGCATAGAGTTTTTCTTGATGGAGTAGCTTGAGAATGCACCGAAGATGCTCCTCATGGTCAGCTTGGTTCCTTGAGTAGATGAGGATGTCGTCAATGAAGACGATGACAAATTTATCCAGATAAGGCTTGCATACGCGATTCATGAGATCCATGAATGCGGCAGGCGCGTTAGTGAGCCCAAAAGGCATCACTAGGAACTCGTAATGACCATAACGAGTTCTAAACACGGTCTTATGTACATCCTCCTCCTTGACTTTCAATTGATGATAGCCAGACCTGAGATCTATCTTGGAAAAGTAACTCGCTCCCTGTAGTTGGTCGAATAGATCATCGATTCTAGGCAAAGGATATATGTTCTTGATAGTAACCTTGTTTAGCTCACGGTAATCAATGCATAGACGCATTGACCCATCCTTCTTTTTGACAAATAGAATTGGCGCTCCCCATGGAGATGAACTAGGTCTAATAAAGCCTTTAGCTAGCAAATCATCAAGTTGTGTCCTTAATTCCTTCATCTCCGTTGGTGCTAATCTATACGGTGCTCTGGCCACTGGTGCAGCTCCGGGGATGATGTCAATCCTAAACTCCACCTGCCTATCTGGCGGCAAACCAGGTAGTTCCTCCGGAAAAACTTCGGGATAGTCAGAAATGATCGGTATGTCTTCGATCCTGGGCTTTTTCTCGTCAATGGTTACTCGTGCCATATAAATGACACAACCCCTACTCGTGCACCCGGATGCCTTAAGCATGGCCACACGCTCTGGCATTCCGTGTTGAGTATCTCCCTGAATAGTGAGTGGCTCACCAGATGGGGTCTTGATTACTACCTGCTTCTTGTTGCATACTATCTGGGCTTGGTTATGCGATAACCAATCCATCCCTATTACTACATCAAAGCCTGCTAGCTTAAAGGGTAACAAGGACAAAGGAAAAGAGTGGTTCCTAATGGATAGGACACATCCATCTAATACAGTCGAAACTGTTTCTAATGATCCATCAGCTAATTCCACTTCGTATTTCATACTTAGGACTTTAACAGGTAATTTCAACAGTTCACAGAACTTATTATCTACAAAGGACCTATCCGCCCCAGAGTCAAATAAAACCCTTGCGTAGACATCATTAACGAGAAAAGTACCTGCTATGACGTTATCATCCTGTATAGCTTCCTTTGCATCCATGCGGAAGACCCTTGCATTAGTCTTCTTTCCCTCTTCTGTTTTCTTGACAAGCTTCGGGCAGTTGGCTCTAATATGTCCCTTCTCATTACAATTGAAGCAGGTGGCATCCTTAAGTTTCTTGCAATCTAATGCCTTATGATCCGGGGACTTGCAAATCCCACATAGTTTCTGCTGAGATTGGGACCTAGACTCCTGCCTGCATTTCCCGAAATGGTGCTTCTTACAAACCTTGCACCTGGGCTTCTCACCCGACTGTTGATCTACCCTCTTGGACCCCGACCCTTTCTTGTGGTCGTCATTGCCTTTCCGCTTCTTTTCTGAGCGTCGCGAACCATCATCTTCGCGTTTTCGTTTCTCGGCATCTGCGGCCCTCAGTGATCTCTGTCTAACTGCATCTTTTGTAAGGGACAGAGATAGGTCAGCCACCGATCGAAAAGTAGTGGGCCGAGAGGCCTTGACGCTTGCTTTAATTTCTGGGGCCAGACCCCCAATGAAACGGGCTATCCTCTTTGGTTCAGGTGTTACAAGATAGGGAACTAGCCTCGACAAGGTATTGAAGGTTGTGAGATAAGCCTGGCAGTCCAGGTTCTTCATAACCAGAGATAGGAAATCAGACTCTATTCCCTCGACCTCGTGCTGTGGGCAATAATTCTCCTTGATTAGGGCAACAAATTGTTCCCAAGACATGTTGTATAGAGGTATTTTCCCGGTGGCTTGAATCAACGACTTCCACCATTGCAGGGCATCACCCTTGAAAGATTGCGTCAAGAACTTCACAATATCTCTTTCAGCACAACCACTTATATCCACTACCGTCTCCATCTCATCAAGCCAAGTCATACAGTCTACTGCCCCCTTCTCCCCAGTGAAATCCTGGGGTTTACAAGATACAAAGTATTTATACGTGCAACCCTTGGCACGTGGGGCATCATAAAGCACAATCTTCTTGGAATGATTATCATTTTCATTCGAAGAATGTCTATCATCCTCCTTCTTGGAGTCCTCCTTCTTGGATTCCTCCCTTTTAGACTTGGGTTTGACAGAAGGTGGCTTGCTGTGAGCCTCTGAATGAGTCTTAGATTTATTATGCGGTGTAGACAGGGTTCTACTATGGGTCCCGCTGTACTCACTGTACTGTCTTTCTAAAGCCTTAGTAACCGCATCATCTACCAGTGCTTTCAACTCCGCACCAGTTAACTGTATCTTTGCATTATCGTGGTTCTCCACCGGACGACTATTCACTTCATCCGACCCCGCCATGTAGCTTCAATTGCTACATATAAACAATAATGGGCAAGGTTTTTATTTAATAGTTAATACAGTATTTTATGTATTTTATTAACCATGGTTTTAAATAGCCATTGCAGGTTAAATTATTAATTAACATAAATTCAGGGTCTGCATTATAACCCTATATTATAGTTAAGAATTAACATATAACTTAGTCACAAGGACAGTGTTAGCTTATAACCCGGATTCTTACAGAATCAAGGCATTAGGGTTTGAACCACAGTTCATTACCCTATTCTAGACAGTGAGTTGCAGACTCAAACTGTCTTTTAGTCCCTAGGACATTAATTACTACCCGTAGGTACTTCATTCTTAAGGAATGGTCATTTACTTGCAGGGAATCTTAAATTAACCCAATTTTCAATGATGGTCTATGTGACTTCTACTGGGTCACGATTAGCCCAATATGTCAACATACTCACAGATGTTAACAGAATTTGGAATCTTTTGGACAGGTTCTGCCATCTTGGCCATGTCTGCAACGACACGTGGCTAGGCTTTTACCCCTTAGATTCTCTTTATAACGCAGATCAATCCTAAGTTGAGACGTTAATTATGGACCTGAATCTAATTATGGAGATACCATTTTGGCCTTGTCTTAAAAATGACATGTGGCTAGGTCTTGTCCCTTTTTAGATTTTGCCATTTTACACAAATGGTAGGTCTTCTTTTAATTTAGGAAATGTTATTTTCATTTTATTTTAAGTTTATTCATATACTTATTTATAACAACAATCATAAAATTTAAATGCAACATTTCACTAGATCAAGATTTAACAGTACATCATTTGCCCAAAACGGGACTTCTACAACAACATGCCCACGCAGGGGCGAAATACAACAAATAAATCAACAACAAACCCACGCAGGGGTCAACTGAAAGACATGCCCACGCAGGGGCAGAATACTAAAAGACAAGCTCACGCAGAGGCTGAATACAGAAACATAAAGTCCACGCAGGGACTGATTACAACTAAGCAGACAAACATCAAAGGTCCTTAATGACCCCTCCTCTTAGACTTCCCCTTTAGCAAGTCTGACAGGCCCTTGAAGAAGCCTTGCCGCTCCCTGCGGTCCTCTCGAACTTCCTGTTCGACTTGGTGCAACCTCTCAAGAACCTCCTGCTGATGTTCCGGCGGAATCAGCTGTGGCTGCGGTGGCTGGTACATAGGTTGAGGAGGTGGTGGATGCTGGTACCCATAAGTCGGGTAACCAGTGGTCCATGGTCCTCCGTATGGTCCTTCAGGATGAAGAGCGTTGTAGTCCCGAGCTACTTGATATGGATCGACCTCCGCATAGCCGAAGTTGTAGTGAGTATGCGATGGCTGCTCAAAGGGGTTATACGCTGCCGAACCAACGTATGTAGGGATTGGGTTGTCAAAACCCAACGGAGGTGCCATAGGTACTGAGTTGATTTCTGGAATGGGGCTTGATGGACCCCCCAATTGTGGTTCTTCCTCTTCTTCCTGAAGTGGCGGATAATGGCTGCCACTTGATGGTTGGGGTGTGCTGATGCGGACACCCCCTCGCACAGACATCCGTACGTTCGATCTCCTCCGCCTCGGTGGCTCCGGAGGTGGCTGCTGTTCCACTGGTGGTGGTGGTGGCGGAGTAACTGCCACGAAACGAGAATCCTGAGAAGGATCCTGTTGCGGTTGCTGCTGCTGTTGTTGCTGCTGGTAGGGGGACGAGTGGTGTGAGGGGGTAAAATACCAGTCGATGTTTCGGAACCTCTCCTCGTAGCTGTCTGGACCGCGATAAGGCGATCCGTGAAAAGATGATCCGTCAGAGATCTCTATCGGGTGGTTGGGCGTCCCCGTAGCAGGCTCCATAGGGTCAGTATCCTCGTCCATATCGTTATCCCCAAAGAAGTGGTCTTCCGGTCCAAGTGGGTTAAAACCCACGGGTTCTGGAAAAATGTTGGCCGGGTTGAACCGGCTCTGGAAGGTTGGGGTTGGGTCACCAAAGGAGTGGTGAGAGTTGGATCTCTGCAGAGGTATGAAAGAGGGTGGTTGTTCGTTGGGCTCATTTTCTGACTGGGGCCCAAATGAGTGCTGGTAAGAAGGTGAAGAGCTGAGGGAAACTGATCGTCTCCCGGGTTCAACATAGAGCCTCCACGGCTCCTGTGGACTGGTGCTCATGGTGATGGACGGGGTACGCCGGTGCGAAGGCCCGGCTTCGTGGTCGTGACCCGTGACAGGGGCCTTGCCTCGTCCGCGAAGAAACCTTGGTGGCATATTGACCTGCATACAAGTTTTAGATAACCATAATATAATAATATAAGACCCAAAAATAAAACAAAACAGAGTTTGTCCTATGTTCTTTGTCTAGACATCGGAACTCGAAGAATGTGCAATTCGTGCACTGAGACTAAACACAAAAGGCTAGTGTTTAATTCACTCAGTGTTGGCTCTGATACCAACCTGTCACACCCCTAATTTCCACGTGTCACCGATGGGCCCGGTGGGGGATTATCGTGACGTAGTTGATATCGTCATAGTCAAACAACACAAATTATAATGCACAACGGAAGCAAAGATAGATTTTATTTCAACTTAAAATTTATTGTAATATCCAAGTATCACAAAATGTCAAAGTAAAATCCACAGGCAGAATCAAACAAAAAGGAAACTTCATTTCAACAGACTTCATGCATCCTAAGCTTGCGAGACTCTATGGATGCTTAAGGAGTGACCAGCCTATTTCGCGTAGTACCTGCACTTAGTCTTTTTGGAAAATACGTCAGTTTACACTGGTAAATACAATTCAACTGACTCATTTTAAAAAAAATGTTTAAAATTGATTTAAATGCACGTGGCATAAAACTTTTTATAACTTGGGATAATTATTTGCTTAATAATCTTGTAAAAGAATTACATGTTTGTTCTGCGTTCAGTAGCCCGGGTCGTGCCGGGTTAAAGCTCTATAGACATACCACTTAATATAAAACGCCGCGAGACTCCTCCCGTGCCGACGATTATATGCAATAAAATGCACTACGGGTGTACGCCTACACCCGTGTACTAAGGTCGTGGCCATTCATAGAATGATGTCAAGGATATCCGGGACATGGTCATTAAACCCCCAAAGGCGTTAAACAAACAAAACAGCATTTTCAAACGAGTTAATTTGACAGCACTTAACCATCAGCTGGTTAAGGTCAATTCCCCGACCAAGCGGTATTTTATATACCGTACCCCAAGCCCGTATAGGGAAAATAAGTTAAATGTATTTACCTGAGCAAGTATAAACCAAATATAACGAGTGGAAGTAGCTTTTACTGGGCTCCTAGATCTGGAAATTAAGGTTTTAATAACCTATTAGAATCCTAACGAGTCTTAAGCTTAGACCGGTTAGTTTTATATAAAGATTACGGTTTTAAACGCACAATAAGGCGAAGACCGTTTAAGAATGTGGTTTTGACCCAACAAGCTTGCACACTTGTTTTATATGGGTAATATAATCACATTCTGAATTTTGAGACCAAAAAGATATGGTTTGACCCGTTTCGGCTATAAGGGTCAAATTAACTACATAAGCCGATCCGAACGCGTATAATGCGTAACGAGTAACCATAGGAGTTAAATACAAGTTTCTGAAGTTATTATGCTTAAAATATGTTGTGATATCAGAATGATACCTTCCATTATGCCCCAAATGATTTTAAACCAAACTATGCCTCATGAGGGCGTTTTGGTCATTTTCTAAGGTGTAAAAGAGTTAAATTAATGACCTGAGTTACAGGTCTGATTACATTAGTAAATATACTTAATTTACTAAGTTATAACAGTAGGGTATCAAAATTATGTGAAATTTATTATCTTTAACCTTACTATGCACCGTAGGGGCATTTTGGTAATTTCACAAGTGCCTAAAAGGTCAAATCTGGAATTCTGAGTTCAAAACATTTGCCTACTGTTTAAAATATAAAAACTTGCTAATCACATCAGTAGGTTCAATCCCGTAGGCTTAATAAGGTTCTAATGCACACTTATGTGTTAAAAATGCCTAAAAAGGCGATTTGGAGCCATTCCCGGGTTTTCTGTAAAAAGCTGATATTTTTAATATTCCAGAAGGCTCAAAATAATATATTTATCATAACAAATCAGTAGAAATTGGTTTGAGGTCAAAAGGTTTTGTAAAACTCATTTTATGGCTAAAAAGGGCAAAACCGGCATAAACCGAATAAACCTTAGAACACTAAGTTAAGCTCAGCCTAAAAATAAATAAAAATCTTCAAAATTCCCAAAATATTATTTTATAACAGTGGGTAAAAAGTTTGGTATAAAAATTTGGGTTTTAATAGGTTATACGTAATTTACGCCATTTAATTAGTAAAGAAGCTCTTAATTACGCTATTGAGCATAACTCTTAATCTAGACCTCAAACTGACTTCAAATTTTGGGTGCAAGTTTATAAATTAGCAACTAAGGTGCCTACCCTTTTACATTTTAAAAAATCACGATTTAAGGTCAAATGGGCATAATGGTCAACATATAAGCAATTAACGGAAACATGCATGTGAATAGGATATCTATTGAACCGGGTTGTATAAACTCAGAGAGTTATACTAATATGAAAATAGGTTCAAAAGGAGCTCTAAGGCAATCCTAATCTTGGCTTAAACGGGTCAGAACTGAAAGTCAAAGCAGAAGTCAAACTTTGCGACTTTCGGTCCCAAACCGAGCCTAAACTGAAAATTGTCGAGTTGAACATGTTGGAACATGTTCTTACATTAATTACCAAGTTATTTTAATGATCAAACAGATTGCATGTAACCTACATTGCTAATTATAAGTTAATTTGAAGTTAAACGTTCTGTTGACTTTTTATAGTTAGCTTTGACTCGACAATTTGCATGCTTAAAGTGGGAATCTGGAAATACCCTTTTAAGGGTTTGTTACCCACTTAATTACCTTCTTAAAGGTATCTTTAATTCGTGATTTGACAGAGCACATTATAAGTAATCACGAAGTCAAACCTTAATTACGATGGTTTGACTTTTAGCTAATTAACTAAGCTAAAAGTAATTAGAGGGGTTTAAGGACACTTACAAGAGTCCTAAGAATTCTTAAGATGCCTAAGAAAATTTGTTATAGTCCAGGAAAGCTCCAGAGATGTCTTGAACCAAAGTCCCAAGTTAGCAAGTGACAATGGTTACCATTCAAGTCCTTATATAGTGAGCCAAGAGGTCTAAGATTGTGACACACAAGTCTACAATGGTTGGGGGATCATCCCAGGTGTTCCTAGAGAGCTAAATACTGCCTAGCAAGCCCATGGTTTCGAAATTTTACGTTTTAAGTCGGTGCAACGGGCTGGACAGGTAGCTGTCCAAAAACTGCTGCCAGCGACGGTCTTACGAACCGTATGCTTAAGGCCTTGCGGTCCGTAAGAACCTCTTGCGGACCGTAAGCTAAAACGGCTACGGTCCGTAACCGACCCTTGCTGAAAACGCCCAGGTACCCTCCTTACGGACCGTAAGCTTGGGGCCTTGCGGTCCGTAAGAGGTGGTCAGAGGACAAAAATTTTAAAACTTTTAAGTCTTGACCATGCAACTTTCAAATGTCGAAACATCAGACTTTTACTGAAATGTAGGGTCCACCATTGTCAGGTTTTGCATGCTTGCATGAATATTGATACCTTGGAATCTTATGGCAACTTTAATTGACGGAAACATCAAGAATAAGTCCTTGGATTCTCATGTTAGTTGGCCAAGGTAATTAACTATTTTGATTCATTCTTATAAGACTTTTATTTAGCATTATTAGTAGCAACATTCCTGCCACATCTCGAGTTCACATAAAAGATGGAACTTTATTTATTTGGAAACGACCGGTTATCATATAGGATGATTTTCAAAAGATTCAAGGATCTTGGGATTCTATAGAAATTCGGGTCGCTCAGAGGTGATTTAATAACATGTCGCCCTTGGGTCGTTCAGAGGTATTTTTAAATAACATGACGCCCCTTTTAAAAGAAATCCTACCTAATCATCTTTTATTTAATCCGGTTTTTTTTCTGACACGTCTGTCTCTCGTGACACGTGTCTTTATTTCAATGGACAGGAATTTCCGAGGTGTTACACAACCTTTGTCTCGAGTCGGAACCATGGTCTCGACTACTGTATTTTATGAGATCTCGACTCATAATGAGGTCTCGAGTCGCAACCACGGTCTCGAGTTTCAGCCTTATGGCCTCGAGTCGCAACCTTATGGTCTCGAGTTATGACCTTATGGTCTCGAGTCGAGACCTTTGTCTCGAGTTTGTAAACTTTTGAGCCCTTATGATTTCGAGTCGAGACCTTGTGGTTTCGAGTCGAGATCTGTTGGTCTCGAGTCGTAATCTGATGGTCTCGAGCCCACTGTTAATAGCTGTTTATTGTGATAATAACTGAAAATTCGAATTCTAAGGGATTTTGAGATACGGTTTCCTGTTTAAATGATGATCTAATTTTTTCAAAATATTTTGAAAATTTTATCTGATTATCAATTAACAGTTTTCGAATAAACTTAAAAGATAAAACTGGATCAAACAGGAAAAACACTTAATAATCCTAATTACATTCCAAAACATAACGGAGTTTTTGAATTTTCCTAAGAACATGATGAACCCTAAAAAATTATAACATAAATTCTGGAACCAGAAACCTGAATTTTAAGGCTTTAAACAGATTTCGGTACAATTAAGATTTGCCATTATGATTCCGAGTCATTTAAAAAACATTATTTTCCCTAAAAACATTGATTTCAGCACATATGACCCGAAAACAGCCGTGAGTTTTATTGAGTTTTCAAAACTTCTGTTTTCCAGATTTCAATCCCAGAATAATGGATACGAAAACAGAACTGACTAATCAACATATGCTCTGATACCACATGTTGGATCAGTTCTGTTTTAGACATAATGGAAAACATGAAAACATAACTTTGATTGCATCAGTACAGGCCAGCAGAGAATCCAGATGGAGACGCAGCAACAGTGTTTGACATGATTGTCAGCTTGATCTGGTTCCTCCTTAGGGTGCAATCTAATGATGGTGATGATGAGAAACCGACAAGGGAATCGGTTAGGAGAGGGAGGCGAGATTGATGTTATGCGTTATTAGGGTTTGTGTAATTGTCTAACCCTTTAACCTCCACATTATTCTCCTTATGTATGCACCCAGGAGGAAACCCTAATTAGTTAATAAGGATAATTAGGCCCATCAACAATTACCAACTAATTATTTAATAGGATTGTTATATATTTTGATCCATATAATGTAAATGATTATAATAACTACTAGATTAAATATAAAATAAATATATTTAATCTTACATCTATACATATCATAACATGTTTATCCAAAGATCAAAAACTAAAAAAAATGAAAAATCAGAGTGAGCATATATCTTGCAGAAGGACATTTTGAAGGATCATTAACCAAACTAACTTAAGATCAAAACCAAACTAACCACATAACAAATTGACTGTTCATTTCTAAGCATCAGACAATAAAACCAACCACATGACAATGAGTCCAGTAGCAGATAATACTTACCATCTCGATGATGCTACATGTTGCTCTGAATCGTAGTCCTAAACACCCAATTAAAATCTTGCTGTAAAGAATCAAGATTAAGTTCGATGTCAAAAGAAGAAAATGTGATGTAGAGATCACGAACCTGTAACTATCGATGTCGCCGTATGCTGGTCACTGAAATTCGGTCGTGGAATTGGTGATTCAGAAGTGTGATTTTGAGTGAATCTTTGAGAATCAGTCGTTTTATACTGTGAGAGAGAGAAAGAAAGTAAAAGGTAAAGTTGTGAAATGTGGATACAAAGGAGACACGTGGATTCAAAATAGCAATGTACAAACAACATTACTCAAGATACAACATACTTAAAACTATATTTGCCATATAGAAAGTTAAATAGAATATTTCAAAAATAGTATATGTACTAGATTGTTACCATTGGTTGCGCGTTGCGGCGACCATGTCAAAGTTGTTTATAGCTGGCATTACGTTATGTGATGTGATACATTAACCATATGAAAACGCGTTTTTTATTTATCTTATCTAAAGCATTGTGGTTACAAAAGAAATGGAGTCGAACCAGAGTTGGTTTGTTTAGTGACGGTTTCCCCTAACCACTACACCATCCCTACCTTTGCATCAAAACTTAGCGACATCGAAATCTACAATAACTCGAATTTATATTGTCGAATGAAAACTTATTATATTTGACTCAACTCGTTTCTGAACACATATTACGTTAGACCAACTAAAAACGTAAGCAAAAAAAAGAATGAAAACTTTTTATATTTTACCAGACTTGTTTCAGAAAAAATTATGTCGAAATGTGAATTTATGTAATTTGCATTCAAACATGAATTTATACCAACACGTACATTAAAATGTCAAAACGTAGACCAATTTAAACATACATAAAAATAAGCATGAGAACGCATTATATCTGACCCGACTCATTTTCGAAAAAATTTACGTAGAAACATGAATTTATACCGACACTTACCTAAAAGAACCATGTGAGAAAATAAGTTTTAGACTTTAACCTAAAAATTGAATATACGGGAGGAGGTAAAATTGAAAAGTTAGAACCAAAATGGGTAAAAATGATAATTTATAAAGTTTTTAGAATTTTTTTATAAAGTTTAAGGGCTATATTTGTCAATTTAAAAAAGTAAATGTAAATTTGTTTGTGTTTTATGCACCCACCTTTAAATTTAAGATATAGACTAATAAAAATTAAAATCTAAATAATAATAATATTTGATTGTGAAGCTATCCGCAATACCTTTAACTTGCAATTTAAAAAATAAACTACAGAGATTTTTGGAATGTTAAGCAGTTGGATTTTCCTGTCCCTCTTTGAAAGTCACCTAAATATTTCCTTTTTTAATTCTTAGATTGGATCACAACTGGATACTGAAGCCCATGTTTTTTAATGTGTTTTTATTGAGCCCAACAAATCTTTGAATCTACATATCATATTTGATGATTTAACAAACTTAATTATGTTTTCCTAAATTAATTAGTTAAAAATTATACATTTATAGAATTTTGTTTTAATAACACATCATCAACTTGTACAAGTTAAAATGACAAATGTTAATTCGTGTTGAAATCTTTTAGTATCATATCTGAATAATTAAGTTTAGTTGAATTTTTTAAACGATTAATGTATATGCCCATACCATAACGAACCAATTCTAATTAAAATGCCCCCCCCCCTCACACACACAACAAAGGCGAGTTAAATCCCGCTAGTTATAGATTATACACGTAATTAGTTGTATTTACACAAACATCGCAATAGCTATAGAAGTGGGGTGCAAGTTATAACATATACATATTCATGAAAACCAAATTTATATATATACTACGAGCTGATTTTGAGTTGAATGATGATGGAATGGTCAAGTGGGGGGGGGGGGGGAGGATCCTCCTCTCACCACACCATGCAAGTTAAAGGAAGGGGCTTTAAAGCCCCCTTGTGTGACGTGGCGTTGACATGGCGCTGAGGTGGCGTGATAAAACCCCTAGGGGCTTTATACCACACCCTCTAGCCTAAGCATCGCTCTCTTGCTCTCTCACTTTATATACACACTATTATCTTCAAAACAGATACTTATTCTCACGCCGGAGGGTGGTTACAAGGAGAACCCCCCTATCCCCTCCTTGTAACGAGCTTACGATGTGCTACTGTTTTGCAGGATCATCATCATAGCAGCTTGGACGAGAGAAAGAAGATTAATCTTTATTTGTCGAGGCATAAAATACAAACTAATCACCTGATTAGTTTGGTGTTTCTTCATATAGTTATGAAAATAAAATCACGTAGCTTTAGTTTATAAAAAGAGTTCAAAAATTATACAACTAGCAGTTGTATCACACGAGCATAACAATATTTTAACCTTAACTAGGAAATTCATGAAGAAAAAAAACACTTCATTTTCTATTAGAAATAAAGCAATTCTTATTTGGAAAAGAAGCTCACAAATATTCCAACGTTTTTCCCATGTAAAGTATGACAAGATACATGTTTCTTATTCCGACAATCTTATAAACAAACAGTTTCATGATTTCATCCCCATATTTACAAAAGAGACCATTGATCCGACATATATTTGTTTGGTTCGAAATCTATCTTGACATCAAAGAACCAACGACACCTGCGATTAGAGTGGTCGGATCACCAAGAACAGCTGAAATCACAAACTGCATTGCCAAACCAGCCATCTCACAACACTTCTTCACTTTGCCTTTGCTTTGATGATGATGATTATGGTGATAGCTTTCCAATGTACCCTTCAAGCTTGGAATTCTTGTCTCAAGTTTCCCATTTTTCCCACACAAATCACCACTCACCCCACCCCTACCAAAATATATCTCATGCCAACTCTCCACCAACATCTCTTTCACACATGCCACATGTAGGTTGTACTTCTTGCACTTTGACCTAAAACCATAAAAACCGAATAATCGAACCATAACTAAAATACACGAAAAAAAATCAAATAGGTTGAGAAACTGATAGTTCAGTTATGATTTTCTTATAACTGATATTTATGGTTCAGTTATGATTATATGTGTATAAATAATCTCTATAACTGAACCAAATAATTCTACTTTTATTATAGATAATAGTTATATGTCGGAAATGTTTTTTTTTCTATTTTTTTATAAATAACATAGTGCACGTTGATTATTCTCCATTATAATAAATTAAAATGATTGTTGATATAAATTAAGTGAAATTAACTTGAATCCACCAATGTCTAAAGTAGGCCGTTAACCAATCGATGGTTAACTGAAATATCAGTTGTAGGTTTGGTTTTAACTCATAACCAAACTGAACCAACCCATGCACACCTCACCTGTAACTCCAACTTCGTCCTTTCCTGCCACACCTGTGGCAGGCGGACCCCACTTTTCTATACAAGTACAACTCCACCTCACCATCATCCAACATAGTTGGAAGCTTGGCACAACAAGGGTGAAGATCGAACCCGCACAACTTACAATGGTAAACGAACCCTGACACTGCTTTCTCGCATGCGTTGCAGTATCGCGCTATGGGGCCAGGAGGGCGTGATAGAAACTGGAATGAACACTTGGTGTAGAAAGGGTGGGTGATGGAAGGGGATGGGAGGGCACAATGGACATGTAAATCATAGTTGCATGTTGTGCATTTGTAGTTGGACCCTATGCCGACTTCCTTGCAACCGTCGCACTTGAATGGGACCTCGGTGTAGGCCGGTTTGAGCCGGTGTTGAGGGTGGCTAAAATGGGAGATGTCATTGTATTTCATGGTTGATTTTGTGTTGGTTATGGTGGGTGGTTTGTAGAGTATATAAAGAAAAGGTGGTCTTATTAAAGAAGTAGTAAAAGAATAATACTCAATAACGTATTGGTGAGGTTTTTTGGTTATTTGGTGTTGATATGAGGTTGATTTTGAAGGATCGCTTGGGAATGAAGCAAAACAGGATAAAGAGAATCGAATTCTGAGAACTTTCTTTTGTCTCTCTTTTTTTTTTATATATTCGGATGAGATGAGAAAATAAAATAAATTAAAACAAACACAAAATATTTAGGTACTTTGACAGGAATGATTGGTTGAATCATGTAGTAGATTATTGTTGGAATATATTCCTTTGAATGGCAGTTGACAAAAAGGTGAATGGTATAAAAATAATAACATTAAAAGCTTAAAAATAACCAATAATGCGTATAGAGTAATAAACTAATAATATGTTTGTTGTATTATGAATGTTAAAAGACTACAAATTAAGGGCTAAAAATAGTAATTAGATCAATGTTTTAAAAACCGGTTTTTAAGTCATACCGGGTTGTGCTCTAAAATGGTTCAACCGGTTGAACCGGGTTGTATCGGGCGGTTGAACCGTGTTACTAGTTAACACTATAAATTCCATAAAATACAAATTCATCTAAAAAAAACAATCCAATCTCAACTAGGATTTATGTAACTGATCACAGTTTTATCTAAAAACAACTATTTTTATTGTAAACCATTAAGCATTTTAAGAATATTTTTATTAGTTGTAAACAATATTGCATTGTATGAGGTGAGTAACAATTTCAGCAACGACGAAATATTAGAATAAAAGGCACTAGGTTAATTACCGGAAATATGGAAGATCAATATTACCTTAATATTGTATATACTAAAATTAAGAAATCAAATCTTAAGATAATGCAAACCGGTTCAATGGTTTGAACCGGTAGAACCGGATTTACCGCCGGCACATAAGACATACCGTATTCGGGTTTTACCAGCCTTTATAGTATCGGACTCGTGTCTGATATACGGTTTAACCGGTATAACCGGCCGGTTCATACCGGTATTTAAAACATTGAATTAGATAGACAGGTGGAGATGTGAAATAGTACACGAAAAAATGAAACCTAATACGAAATTTTGGATTTGTGTTTATAGTCTAACTAGGTTATTACCCGGGAATGCTTCCTGAGCTCGAGAAAGTTATATATTTAGCACTTATTATTTATAAGCAATAAATACTTAAATAAAATGATAAAAAATAACTAACATGTTATCACCCGGGAATGCTCCCCGGGTTGTTTATTTTTATTAGTTAATAAACATGTTTTTTTCGTTAAAATGTAAAATATTATTTCATTAAACTTTTACACAACATTGATTAATTGTTAATACAATAATAAATTAAAAAAATGTCTTCATAGATGTTAACAATAATAACTTAAGTAAATAGTGTCATTCAATGACATAAAATGCGAAAAATTTAACCAGCTTCATTTGAGTGATCAAGAAATTAAAGAAAAACAGAACTCCACTACTTATCATCCTAACCAAACTCAATTCCCACACGGGATACATTTAATAAACAAATGACCCGACGCGACCCAACTCGAACGTACCGACCTTCAATGCTGCATCACTTGTGATACCAAATTCAGCAAAAAAGACGGCTAAAATCTTGTTTGTGTTCTCTTTCACCTCCGCTCCTTCATCTTCGTTTTTGAAACACGCAACTGCACAAAATATTCTACACACACATTGGTTTATCACATAAACAATCCCTTATTTCAACTAATTTCAAAACAAAATGATTGATCGATGAACAAAGTTGATTTTACACAATAACTAACCCTAAATTGACACTGAATTTCGGCTTCCAAAAATCAATCAAGAACAATTTCTTCATTATTTCTTCTAATATGAATAAACTCCCTGAATTAAAAGCACACGTAAGAACCCTAAAAACATATATAACGATTAAAAGATGAATACAAACCTAGCAAGTCGAATCTAGACTCGGATTCTCATCATCTATGTCGCATCCCACCCTCATTTTTGAAGAATATGGTGCGGAGCTAGGGTTTTCAGAGTGGAGACAGAGAACCTCTATACAGAACGCATCAGAGAAGCCGGACATTACACGACAGACACTTTGATATTCATCAGTGTCGGGATCATAGCAAGCCATTAGAAATGGATTGTACCTGTTATTAAACGTACGTAAGATACATAATTAAGAACTGAAAAGGGTAAAGCTAGTAATTTAACGGTACTATATTAAGTTGTTACCATCCAGCATTCCTTCCATTCCCGTACCAAGCACCAATAGGAACCAAGCCCAAGAAATCATTTAAACCTTCGAAATAATTTCACTTCACCTGCAAATGATATTATACCAATTGAGTATTAAAAATAATTTAACACCGACTCATAAAACAAATACAAAGAAAAGCGATACAACTCATTCGATATTAAATAGTATTACAAAATTCTGATTTTGAAAAATAGTAAAAATTAAAAATTATACATTACAATTAACACTTAATAAGATATCTCGTTCTCTCGCCTTCTTCCCTGCAATTTCATTGTTTGTTTTAATTTGCAAATCAGCAAGCATATCACAGGTCTTTTGATCTTGTTTCAGCAGATGTGTGATAAACTCTTCTGCTTTTTTCTTTAAACTCTGATGGAGGAGAAGAGACCACTTCATCCAGCAGTGCAATGCTACTCCAAGTTTGCTTATAATATTTATCACTCACCATAGCAACTTTTTTGTTGAGTTCTTCATCTTTTCTCTGTTCTTCAAGTGACCATCCTAAAAATTCAGTTTTAAGATCGGCAGTTTCAGACCAGTGGTAGAAGCTTTTGCTTGCCATTTAGATAGAGTGTTAGTGTTTTTTGCACAGTTTGTTTTAGGGTGAAGGGTTTTTTAAAAATGAAGTGTTGATGTTTTCAAGTAAAGTAATCATGAACCTTTATAGTGTGTAAAATGTTTGATGTGGTAAATGAACAGACATTTCCTAATTATGATAACCTTTTTTGAAGGTTTAAATTTTGTTCTTTGGTTTTCTAGATATTTAATTTTACTTGCTTTCCCATTAAATCATTAAATGTACATGTTTTTTAAATATAAATTTATACACGTTTTACCATTAAATCATTAAATTTTGTTCTTTGGGTTTCTAGATATTTAATGATTGCATTTAAAAATGACCTTTGGCCTGTTTCAGATTCTATATAATACGATTGACAATTCAAATGTTGTTTTATCATACACAGATTCATTCACTGAAAGCCAAAGATCAATTGTTATTGTTTGCTTTAGTTATTATAAATACATTAAAATGGAGGCATATTCTGACGATTTCAAGAAACGCTCTATTAAACAAATCGAAGAGCAAGTTTTGGCTGATAGGTCTACTCTTCAAGAGTTGAAGAGGTGTTTTAACGGACTACAACTTGGTCTCCTGACAAGAGACCAGGTTTCGAGAAACCTGAGGGCGATGCCAACTACTTCCGTTCGTGACCTATGTATTGCGAGTAATATAGAGTGTGGAGATAGAGACCTAGAGTTCATGAGAAAGATCAATGACATACATCGTGACGTTCAGTGCTCCATGGAGTTGAAGTTAAAGTTTCTTGATTCTTGCTATTAGAGTTTAAGTGTCTGATTAGTTTTGTTTTTTATATGTAATTGTTACTTTTTAAATACTTTATATGGATGATCGTATTCTTTTTACTTCTTTTTAAACTTTTCGATTTAACAATGTTTAATCTTTATTTAATTTTCTCCTTTAACAATTCTCGAAGCCAAACAGTTTCAACAAACCCGAGTAACTTTTATCTGAATTTGGATTATGTTAAGATTGTTTGGTAGTTGTATCTATTATTCTAGGGCAAAAGTCGAAAGATCCATTAGGGATAGCAACACTCAATATGCTAGCTAGTCTTATAGAGCCAAGTTTATATCTTTTAATATATGTTCGTTTATTTAACAACATATTTTGATAACAAACGAAGGTGAACACGAAAATAATTTTATAGCACTGAGATTAGATAAAGACGTATAACAGGCAAGAAAGTAATTTTATGAAACCATGTTCAGGTAAAATGAGAAAAACAACAGTGTAGTCATTTAACATGATTTTCGTCCTAATTTACACCAAAAAGATGACAATAAAAACCCTAATGAAGGCTACCTTCAACCTAAATAATCCTAGAAATCAACCTAAAACAGTCTACAACACCCAAAAGTTAGAGTTTATACTATGCGGCTTGCTTAAAAAAGGCCTCGAGAAACACACAAACAGATTCAAACTGAAACTAAGTTACAACATAGCAATGTTGAACTTCTACTCTAATCACATTGTTTAACACCATGAATGACAATATAAAGTTTATGCTTAAAGTACATACCAAAAGTTTTAGGATAGAACAACCATTAGTTGTTGGAAACATGAAGCTTTAACATATCAAAAAGTTTGATAGCTGTTTTGGTATCTCCAATGGCCTAACTACACTTTCAACCCATTAAATAGCTTTAAACCTTAACATAGCTACAAAAAATGAAAAAAAAATCAAATAATCAACAACGTTTCTATTGTTTTGTTAGAAAGAATTTGAAGGCAAAATTTTTATATATAGATAACTGCTATTTTGGCCTTACCTTGAAGGAAGAGTAACACTAAACAATACTGTTTCAAACTTGAGCGAAAACATGTTCAAGATAACCTCTTTCGTGTTCATGTGAGCAAGAAGAGAGAAAGACACAAAGGATGTGTCAAACACAGTTCACATGATACAGATTTGACACATGAACCTGTATCATCTGAACTATGTTTCAAACCTCCTTTGTGTCTTCCTCTCTTCTTGCTCACATGAACACGAAAGAGGTTATCTTGAACATGAGTAATAACACAGCTGTCTTCTACATCCATCGCTAGATTCAAAGGGCAAATATGGTGAAAATCAAGAAACACAAGGTTAATAATATTTAATGTTTTGAATTTGATGGTTGATACCTTTAAGATCAAATCGAAGTGGTGAACAGTCTTACATCAGATGCAATATACCTACGCAAGAGACAACAATTAGTTTCAGCAAATAGAAAGGATCTTTAGCAGGCTGCACAGCAATTGCCATAGCTTTACCTAAACCCAGAAACATGCGTATAATTTGCAAACTTGATATGGTATTGTTCATGAGAAAATAGTTAAATTAACTGGGATTATAGTGGCCAACAGGTTGATATTATTATTTTTTCCTAAAGAAACTTCTTTGACTGCTGAATTCTATTACCTAATTATTATTTTTTAAGCAACTATGATCACTCAAGCTAAACCCAGAAACAGGCGTATAATTTGCAAACTTGATATGGTATTGTTCATGAGAAAATAGTTAAATTAACTGGGATTATAGTGGGCAAAGTTGTTGTTGCAATTCATAAGAAAACCAGTTATGGCCCGAATTACTCATTCATAACAAAACATGTCGAAATTACTTCTATTAAAGGAAGAAAAAAAACTTGCAAGATAAGCAAAGAGGAAGATATCCCTCAGCTAGCATGTAAGAAAGATAAGCTATGAGTATCATGATAGCAACTTCTCGATCCGTTGAATGCCTAAACTCCATTAAACCAAAAAAGACTTGGTGTCATCGATAATGTATACGTTTGAACACGCTAGGCGGCTTTTGACCCTTGAATCTTTTTAACCCATTTTATTTTTGTGAATAATTTTCAGATTTTACTTGTTTGACCCATTATCAAGGAAACTAAATAACCAAGTTAAGACCTCTAGATACTCTGAATGAAAACGAATGAATGTTTTAGGTTATTTGAGCATGAGAAGAAAGGAATGGTAGAATCTGAAACTTTTTATGTAAACATGTAAAAAACGCACCTAATCCCCGGAGACGGTATCCGAGGACCAAACCCAGAACCACCTAATGCAGGACTTCCTCTAGCAAAAAAACAAATCAACGATACTCTTAACTAACATCAATATAAATAACCTTACAATGCATTGTAATATTGTATATTACCTTGGTTCTCTAGGCCTGGGATGCTTAGATGAAGATCACCTCTTGAATCTTCATTCTAGTAGGACCCATCTACATATCAAACATGGGAAATAAAACTTTCAATCAACAAACTTATATAAAATTCAGTCGATCAATCAATAAAAAATTTAAAAGGTGAAAATTTGAACCTTGAACAGGAGATGATCAAGCAGTTTCTGAACATAGGGTAAAAGCCAATCAAACTCTCCAGTTAGCTGTTGCGTACCCTATCGAACTGCCCAGCTAGCTGGTGTGTAATATTGAACCACATTACTTGTAAAAGGTGGATGACAATCTGCTTCAACTACAACTGGTGATATATACATAAAATTAAAAAACTCAGTATCTAATGCATAACATTTGCTTTACTATTGAAAGCACAAACGAAATAAAATGGTAATTTTACCTTTGCTCCCTGTTGTGTCGTTGCTGCATATGGTGCTGGACATGATAACCGGTTTAGATGCTTTCACAGTTTAAAATAAGTCGTGAAACTTTTATTCGTACATAAATTATGCAAACTCGTACATAACATGGTGATCACAAATCAACGTGACAGGCATGTATGATGCGAAATTCCGAACATATATTCTCCAACTCCTAAAAACATATATAGCTAAGTGGTGAGACATTGACAAATCAAAAAAGACAAAATAACAAAAAGATGTACTCAAAGAAATCCATAAGAACTTACAAACTTTAAAAAAAAGGAAACCATTTTGCCTTGGGCACCTGACAAAAAAAAATCCCAAAATAATAAATAATAATGAACAATGTGTCATAAAAAAAGAAACTAACAAACTACCACATAAGTTATTTTCATGACAGAAACAACTTTAGTCCACATCTCTTACTTTACAAACACCAAATTGCAGTATCATATGTGCAAAAAATGATGGCAAATATGTCATTTATAATCAAGTACATCTTCATCCATTACACAACATCCAAAACCTTATTACAATGACCTTCAAAAAAAAAAAAACAGTAAAAACCCTAAAACGTTTAGAACTGACGAACTCACAGTAAATCATGAACAAAATTATATGAAAATAGGATATGCAACAAATCAAATCTGAATAAGAGGATTAAAAATGAAATAGAAAGATACCGATTTATGTGTTGGTGAAACCCTAGCCGCCGCCCTTTCGTTGTTGCGTTAAACCACAACCATCATAAGACCACCACTGGGAAAACCTAAATCAACCAATGTCGTTGTCATCGTTCCTCTTCAGGCCACCACCATCTTCCTCATACGAGACAGTCAAAATTTTAGAAAAAAACTGAGACGATGAAACAAATAAAACGAATAAAATCAATATCGAGTAAAGAATCCACATACCTGTAAGTGAATCGGTTTGATTTTGGAATCCTTTATCAGTCGATTCAAAGCACAAGCGACACCTATCTTTTCAGAGAAAATTAGATGTAGAAGCTTCAAGGAAGACGGAGGCTAGGGTTTGGTTGTGAAGCGGTGAAGGAAAAGAATGGGGCTACAGGAAATTAGGTTTTTTTATTTGACTTATATACCCGGGTTATAAAACGGGTCGGATCACATCAAAATGGGTATCCGCGGATGATAAAAAAACTCAGCTCATTTTCCCGCCAAAATGAATCCTGAGAAGCCCTAATAACGTGCCACATCAGCCCAAATCTTTATGTTTATTATATATAATAGATTAAACGGATTCATGTCAGTTTCAAGTCGAATATGTAAACCTGTTTAATTAAATAGACTGTGTTTGGTTTGACATGATGGGTTTACGCATGTTCCGTTTAACACGTTTATTATTAAAAAAAATGATCTAATGTCATAAGCTAAGTTGGATGGGTATTCCATTCGAAAACTTAACACATACAATAGAAATGAGTATTATGTTTATGGTTTATGGTTTAAACACAATTATTTATAATACATGAAAATATAATCAGGTTATGAATTTGCAATTGTAGAGTATTTGAATTTTTTTAAACAAATTTCCTGGTTATAAGGGTCGTGTCTAGAGGTGTACAAACTGTATTTTTTACAAACAGAATTTGTTTTTTACCGGTAAACAAACTGGTTATTATTCCAAACTGGTTTCCAATGATAAAACCCCAAACTGACTAAACCGATTTGGGCCGAGTTATAAAGCGGTTTGGGACAAAAAAACCGGTTTAAACAGTTTTTAGAACTGGTTCGGTTAATAAACCGGTTTCAAAGATCGAGAATACGAACCAGTATCCAGACCGTCGGGCCGAGTTGGGTTGAAATCGGTTTTGAAAACCCCCTTTTTTTCAAACTAGATCGCTTTTTTTCGGGTTTTTTTTTCAAACCGGTTTTTTGCCCACCTCTAGTCATATCTGTAACGCCCTGCGTTTCGAAACTTCTATCATTTGGCAAGTCTCGTCCCTGTAATACTTAATGATACTTATTTAAGTCTTAAATATGATACTTATTGTATGATAAGCTAGCTTATACGCAGACTTGAAACTTGGAAACCTTTGTGTTAATTATATAGTTATACCATGTAATGGTTACTCACAATAATACGCAACGCAACACTTATTCTAGCTTGCAAAACGAACCAAAGTCGGAAAACTAGCAAACGGGTCTCGGCTGTCCGAATGGACATCCGATCGGATGACCATTCGACCGAATAGCCATCCGATCCATTACGCACTTACACCGCCTTAGCTGTCAACATCAGCTATAAATAGGCCCCTTGTGCTCTCATTTCACACTTTCACTCTCTGCCATCCGACCACACGCACTCCCAAGTCCTTTCAAGCACATTTCACTCGATTCAAGGCAAACTTGTAAGTATTTCTCCTAGATTCTTGTACAACTTTAGTCATTTAACACTTCTACACAAGATTCTTCATCAAAATCACACGAACACTTCAACATTTTCATGAAAATCAACTGATTCGGGCCTCTTGAAGGTGGTTTCTCCTCAAACGTTGGTACAAACTGTTGTGGAGCACCATGTAACCAAGATCGGCCTAAGATCTTACAGATTTTCATAACTTTTATACGAAAACTAAAGAACCTCGCACTTTTACACCGGAGCTGACGGAATTTCACATGGTTTCCGGCTCAGATCTGATGAACTTCACAGTTTACACTTGTTTTTCGAACTTTTCTTCAATTTTTATACAATACAGTAGTGGAATCGGACTCAAACAGGCTATTGACTCGTTTCTTAGTCAAAAGCCGGCTTGAAAACTGATTTCACCAGAAAACGGGCCGATTGACGGGTCCAAACATGAAACCACATCATAAACAGTTCGTCGGTTCAAGAAGGGATGGTTCCCAGCCGACCGAACAGCTAGGTTTGATAGGTTTCTGTTGTTTGACGCGTCGTTGCACCGTCTCTGTTAACTCAAAACTTAGCAAATTTCCCAAAACTTCACTCACTGATCGTCTGTCTAGATGGCCATCCGATCGGATGACCATCCGTCCAAATGACCATCCGCTATTCGAATGGCCATCCGTTTGAATGGTCATCCGACCAGATGACCATCCGCTCAGGTATTCATCAGACACTTTTACTCGATTTTCACACCGCTCGACACTCTGTTCCCAACCGAATCAGCTCTTAGACGACTTATGCTCTGTTCCCCGCACGCAGACTGATCCAGCACTCCCTTCGATCTAATCTTTGGTTTAAGCACCCGTTGTGAGTATACTCGATCCTTTTTTTGTTTTAAACACTATTATCAAGACACTTGACACTTGAAACTTGAAACTTATTTGAAACATACTCTATCCTCGTTAAACATGAAACTTGAAACTTGATACTTGAGACTTTTATGCTATGTGAACGTTTAATCCTTGTGTGTAGTTCTGCCTTAACAATGGTAGCGCTATAGGGGTAATGCACCTCCCCGTTAGTCTTTGGGGTATTGTTAGGATGAGACATTTAACCTCCCGTTAGTCTTTGGGAAAGGCATTTAACGCATTAGAAACTTGGGCTATCTGTCACACCCCCAAAATCCACCCACGGAGTACTACCGCTTGGAGGCGTGACTGACCAGGATCCAGCCACCAATCATACTGAACAAGCATATAAATAGTTATAAAAGTCTAACCAATACGATTGGTGTTCAAACAAAACAAAGTTTAAGTTGCAAGCGGAAGCATAAGTCTCAAAAGTAAAACACAAGTTCAATTGTTTCAAGTTTAACATGGTACGCAGCAATCCGTGTCCCACAACGACTCTCCTCCATGCAAGCTCCAGCTGAGTACCTATGGTCCTGCAAAGCATGTAGTAACGAGTCAACAACTAGTTGAGTGAGTTCACAGTTGGGTGTTCGTTTTAGTTGTTTCGAAAACAGTTTCCTTTAACTGGCATCCTGCCGTGGGGGTTACCCCATAGTTTAAAAACGTGACTTGTTTATTCCCGGTTACTCTGGCATTCCAGCCGTGGGGGCTACCCCATGTTAGTTATCAGGCATTTCGGCCGTGGGGGCTACCCCATGCGTACACTAGACTCGTTACCATATCGACTGCTGACTGTAGTCATGTTTATGTGCCCTGAAACTGTCAATGTCTATCATCATTGACGTGCCCCAGATCCATTAGTTCACGCCCGTCCTCTGCGGCACGGTGTGAGGTTTGTCAGACCTAAATAGCGCTATCTAACTAATGACCCGCTCGCCATTGGCCCGGCGATTAAGTCGATATAAAAAGGAGGGACTTCGTGATAGAGTTTTGGTCTAGTACGAGTTATCCGTCCGTCCGGACGAGGAATCACATTCCTGAACCACTGCTGTCCTACCCAAGGAGGACGAGGAACCCACGTTCCTTAACCCCATTCCCAACCCAGGGAATCCCACGCTTTGTAGAGGGTGTGAACTCACCTTGGTTTGCTCGGCAGTTAATCACAGAAAGGTCAATCAAGTCGCAAGTAGTCAACTACGTCCTAACATAGATACCACTTATATCAGATTCGAACCAAGCAGTGCACATACAAGTAGAAATCATGGCATGGCAGTTTATCAATAACATACTCAAATAACAGTAGCACGTATGACCCATATGTTCAGCCCAATTACTTAAGCCCAAAACATGCATTAATCAGTAGCACAAGGAGTCCATAAGGCCGGCCCATTAACTTAGGCCCGTAACTAAGCAAGCCCGATAAGTGTGGTCTCGAGTCGCAACCGGACTCGCAAGCGTGGTTGCGGGTTATGCTGGTATTGATCTCGAGTCGCAACGGGACTCGTAACCGGTGTCGCAACCTGTGGTCTCGGCTTGTCACGCTATGGTCTCGAGTCGTAACCGGACTCGCAAGCGTGGTTTCGAGTCATACTGTTTGTGCTGATCATAGATGGTTGCGAGTCGCAACCTATGTCGCAACTATGGTCTCGGCTCATCATGCTGTGGTTTCGAGTCGCAACCGGGTGTTTCGACTCCCCAGCACCGGCTGATCCTTCGCAGATTGTACTATCCAATAGAATTCATGCAAAATTATGTACTATCCACTAAACATGTTTTGTTGTCTAACATTTACCCAAAATGGATCAAACAATTCAGATTTCAAATATTCAAAGCACCTTCAAGCACATTCAAGTTGTTCTTCATATATTCAAAACACATTCATCAAGTTCTTCACATATTCATAACATAAGCAACCCTTATTCAACCAAATTTATGAACCACAACTCACTAGCATGCATCCTATTATGACAAGCATTTGGTTTCCATTCATCCATCAATTCCACTTGTATGAACACCCAAACCCTTCGGATCCAAACCCAAGTAAAACCGATAACACCATTCATATTCAAGCATACTACACATTTTATCATAACAATGCATCAACTTATCATGAACCCAAGTAAAAACCGAAAACACTTATGAACCGATTTCTTTGAACATCAATTTCATCATGCATCACTCAACAACAACATATTGTCAAACACTTCAACATTCATCAATCCAAGCACAAAACACAACATGAATATCTTAACACTAAGCATTAAGAAACACTAACCGGTTGATGGGTTTCGAGGATGTGTGTGAGCTTCCAACCGATTGTGTGTGTGAGCCGATCCAAGAATCCAATCCGAAAGTGAGGAGTGTGTTTGTGTCTCTAGGGTTTTAGTGAGAGGGAAGTAGGAGAGTGTGTGAGAGTGAGTGTGTATGGTTGCCCAAAGAATGGCAAGGTTGGTAAGAAGTATGATATATATATTAGTTCCACAAGGTGCACCCTAATGGGTTTAGTTTACAAGTCGGCTAAGGGGTTTACGGCCCAAATGGCCCAACCGGTTACTGTTCACTCGAGACCACATGGTCTCGAGTCGGGTCCTTGTTGTTTCGGTTCATATACATACACGCATACACATAATATAACATGTAGTTCACATAAGATGTTCACATATATCATTGCACCAAACATGTCAACTAATCACATAACGTATAAGCATGTTACATCAAGACACAACGAAAGGTTCTAAATTTCGAGTTGTCACATCATCCCCAAGTTGAAAGAAATTTCGTCCCGAAATTTGATGGCACTCACTGAGGAAGCTAGTTAAGTTGCATGGTTTTCCCGGTTTTCCTGGGGTGTCACATCCTCCCCCCGTTGATCTGGAATTTCGTCCCGAAATTCCATAGCTTCAGCCTCAGTAGTGGTCGTACCGTTTGCAAACAGTTGGGGATACTTTTGTTTCATCCGATCTTCGCGCTCACAGGTGAACTCTGGGCCGCGACGTGAGTTCCAACGAACTCGAACGAGAGGTATTCTAGTGCTCTTGAGGACCTTAACATCTTGGTCCGTGATTTCGACTGGTTCCTTGACGAATTTCAACTGTTCGTCGATCGTGAGTTCCTTCAGAGGAACTACGTGGGTCTCATCTGACAGACACTTCTTCAGATTCGACACATGAAAAACGTTGTGAACTGCACCGAGTTCTGCTGGTAAGTTCAGTCTGTAGGCCACCTTGCCTATTTTCTCAATGATTTCGAAAGGTCCAACGTATCATGGGTTGAGTTTGCCTCGTTTACCAAAACGAACCACACCCTTTCAGGGTGAAACTTTGAGTAATACCCGCTCCCCAACCTGGAGCTCAAGTGGTTTCCTGCCCTTATCGGCGTAGGCTTTCTGACGGTCACGAGCGGCCGCCATGCGTTGTCGTATTTGAGCAATCCGCTCAGTAGTGTCTACCACATGTTCCGGACCTGTGATTTGACTATCCCCCACCTCTGCCCAACAAAGAGGTGACCGGCATTTACGTCCGTACAATGCCTCGAACGGAGCAGCTTTGATGCTAGTGTGGTAGCTGTTATTGTACGAGAATTCCACAAGTGGCAGATGCTTTTCCCAGCTGTTGCCAAAGTCGATTACGCATGCTCGAAGCATGTCTTCTAAGGTCTGAATAGTGCGCTCGGACTGTCCGTCCGTCTGTGGGTGATAGGCTGTGCTCATATCTAGACGTGAGCCAAAAGACTTGTGCATTGCTTGCCACAGTTCTGAGGTAAAACGTGCATCTCGATCAGAGATGATAGAGGTGGGCACCCCGTGCCTCGAAACAACTTCCTTGAGATATATCTCCGCTAGAGTGGAGAATTTATCCGTTTCCTTAATTGCCAAGAAGTGTGCGGATTTTGTGAGTCGATCCACGATCACCCAGATAGTATCGTTTCCGCGCTGTGATCTAGGTAGGCCAGTAACGAAATCCATGGAAATTTGCTCCCATTTCCATCGTGGTATCTCTGGTTGTTGGAGTAGGCCTGAGGGTTTCTGATATTCTGTCTTGACTCGGGCACAAGTCAAACACTTGCTGACGTAAGTTGCTATGTGGGCCTTCATGCTAGGCCACCAATACGTAGTTTTAATATCGTGGTACATTTTATCCGAACCAGGGTGTACCGAGTAGCGAGATTTGTGTGCTTCATCCAACACAAGTTCTCGTAGGTTGCCATAGAGTGGGACCCAAATGCGTCCTGTTACGTAGTAAGCACCGTCTTCCTTCTGTTCTAAGCGTTGCCTTGACCCGCATAGGGCTTCAGCCCTAACGTTTTCTGGTTTCAGTGCTTCTATTTGAGCAGCTCGTATTTGAGAAGGGAGACTAGAATGTATAGTGAGTTGTAAAGCTCTCACGCGCTTAGGCGCAGTGTCCTTTCGACTGAGGGCGTCAGCCACAACATTGACCTTGCCCGGGTGATACCTGATGGAGCACTCATAGTCATTCAGCAGCTCGACCCATCGTCGTTGCCGCATATTCAGTTCCTTCTGCTTGAATATGTGCTCTAGGCTCCTGTGGTCGGTGTAGATGGCGCACTTGGTTCCGTACAGGTAATGCCGCCATAGCTTAAGTGCGAAAACAACGGCTCCCAGCTCTAAATCGTGTGTAGTGTAGTTCTTCTCGTGAACTTTGAGTTATCGTGAGGCGTAGGCTATGACTTTATCTCGTTGCATCAATACACAACCAAGACCTTGAATTGATGCATCACAGTAAACCACAAAATCGTCTGTGCCCTCTGGCAGTGAAAGGATAGGTGCACTACAAAGTCTATCCTTTAGATGTTGAAAGGCTAGTTCTTGTGCATTTCCCCAATGATAAACAACGCCTTTCTGCGTTAGCGAGGTGAGAGGTTGTGCAATCTTAGAAAAATCCTTAATGAATCTCCTGTAGTAACCTGCCAATCCCAAGAATTGGCGAATTTCCTTTGGTGTGCGAGGTGCAGGCCAGTTCCTAATAGAGTCTACCTTGGATGGATCAACGTGAATCCCATCCTTGTTTACCACGTGGCCTAGGAAATGGACCTCACGAAGCCAGAAGTCGCATTTCGAGAACTTTGCGTAAAGCTGTTCTGTTCGAAGGAGTTCCAAAATAAGTCGTAGATGCTGCTCGTGCTCCTCCTGACTCTTAGAATAGATCAGGATGTCGTCGATGAAGACTATAACGAACTTGTCCAGATAAGGCTTGCATACTCGGTTCATCAAGTCCATGAAAACTGCGGGTGCGTTTGTCAGCCCAAACGGCATGACCAAAAACTCATAGTGCCCATAACGAGTTCTAAAGGCTGTCTTAGAGACATCCTCTTCTCGAACTCTCAGCTGGTGATATCCCGATCTCAGATCAATCTTTGAGTAGTAGCTCGACCCCTGCAACTGGTCGAACAAGTCGTCAATGCGCGGTAGAGGATAACGGTTCTTCACAGTCACCTTGTTGAGTTCACGATAGTCGATACACATCTGGAAGGTACCGTCCTTCTTTTCACAAATAGTACTGGAGCTCCCCAAGGCGATGAGCTAGGACGAATGAAACCCTTATCCAAGAGTTCTTGTAGTTGCGTAGAGAGTTCTTCCAACTCTGATGGAGCTAAACGATAAGGGGCACGAGCTATAGGCGCAGCTCCAGGAGCTAGTTCAATCTGAAACTCGACTTGGCGATGGGGTGGAAGACCAGGTAATTCCTCAGGGAATACCTCAGGATAGTCTCATACAACTGGAAAATCTTCTAGCTTCTTTTCTTTCTCCGTGGTGTCAGTAACTAGAGCCAAAACCGCAGTGTGGCCCTTTCGTAAGCACTTCTGGGTCTTAAGGAGAGAGATAATGTTCTCAACAGCACTTCTCTTGTCGCCACGAATCATGAGTGGTTCATTACTAGAACCAGGGATACGAACGATCTTCTCGTTGCAAAGAATCTCTGCTCGGTGTTGGGATAACCAATCCATCCCAATGACTACGTCGAAACTACCCAAGACGATAGGGATAAGGTCAATAGAGAAGGTCTGGTTAGCGAGGACAAGTTTGCAACCTTTGACTACGTGTGAGGCCTCCAAACTCTTACCATTAGCTAGCTCTACAGTGTGCTTGTTGCTCAGGGGTGTTGGGATACGCTTAAGCATTTTACTAACTTCTAGTGACACATAGCTAGTATCGGCACCCGAATCAAATAAGACTGTAACATAAAAGTCGTCGAGAAGGAACTTACCCGTCACCACGTTGGGATCATTCCTTGCTTCACCTTGACCAATCACGAACACTCGTCCCCTGGCACCATTGTTGTTGTTGTGGTTCCCATTGTTACCATTCCCCTGATTGTTGTTGTTGTTGTTCTGGTTCAGTTGGGGACAATCTTTCTTGAAGTGGCCTTCAGCTCCACACTGAAAGCACCCTTTGTTGTTACCCTGTTGCTGCCGCTGATTCTGTTGAGGTTGCTGACGATTCTGATTGGCGGGGTATGCGCTCCTGCAATCCTTTGCAACATGACCAGGCTTGTTGCACCGATGACAGTTGCCCCTGGTGCATGGCCCACTGTGGTGTAGGTTGCAACGATTGCATTTGGGGTGATTCCCCTTGTACCCACCATGACTTTGACCACCAGACGATTGCTGACTGGGGCTCTTGTGGTCGTCAGTCTTTCTCTGCTGAGACTGAGATTGCACAGAAGTTGAACCCTTGCTTGAAGTTCCATCCCATTTCCGTTTGTTCTCACTAGAGGTACCAGAAGTAGTTGCAGCACCTATGCGCTTTGGTAACTTGTTCTGCTCCACCGCCTGATCAGTAAGACGGTGAGCCAACTGAACAACCTGCTGGATAGTGGCCAAGTTTGCTGAAGTCACATGACTTTGGATCTCTGGCACCAAGCCCTTGAGATAGAGTTCAATTCGCTTATAGGGAGGGTCCACCATAGTAGGACATAACAAGGCAAGCTCATGCGATCTCTTAGTATACGCCTCAATCTCTGACCCCGTCATCTTGAGGTTGTAGAACTCATCTTCCAGCTTATGGATGTCATCGCGACTGCAGTATTCCTCCCTGATCATTTCCTTGAAAGTTTCCCATGGGGTGGCGTTGGCAGCAACCAACCCCAGCATTTGCACTTAAGCATTCCACCACGTGAGGGCCAAACCCTCGAGAGTACCAGTAGCATACTTCACCCTGCGTGCTTCGGGGCATTCACACATTTCGAACACAGACTCTAGTTTCTCAAACCAGTGTAGGAGACCTACTGCTCCTTCAGTTCCGCTAAAAGTAGTGGGTCGGCAGTCCATAAAGGTCTTAAAAGTGCACACCGGTGCCTGAGCATGTTGACCTAAGGTAGGTGAAAGAAAGACAGAGTTTAACACAAAGGTTGGTTCACGAGAGTAGGATCCTAAAGATCCTAGGATAAGTTCGGACTGCAGGATATACCTCCTGCGTATGCAGCTGCGAGTGCTGCGGCAACTCGTTCGTTGATCAAAGCCGTCAACTGGGCTTGTGTCATGTTAACGCGTCCAGACATGATTCTTCATATCAAGAGTAACACGAGTGAGAGAGGTTCGCGAAAGTACGATAGTAGGATAGAGTAAGCACGCCCGTATTCAAACAACAGTAGTTATACTAATCAAGCATACCATGGGCAATGTACTATGTAACTAACAAGTAGGCAATATACACATATCATATTACCTAGTATGTCGAGCCTTGCATGTGGAGTGGAGCGTCGTTGTGGACCGTTGAGCACTATACCGGTTATAGTCTGGTTTTAACAAAACGTTTCCCCTTTATTAAAACCAAGTTCACTATAACCAATGGCTCTGATACCAATCTGTCACACCCCCAAAATCCACCCGCGGAGTACTACCGCTTGGAGGCGTGACTGACCAGGATCCAGCCACCAATCATACTGAACAAGCATATAAATAGTTATAAAAGTCTAACCAATACGATTGGTGTTCAAACAAAACAAAGTTTAAGTTGCAAGCGGAAGCATAAGTCTCAAAAGTAAAACACAAGTTCAATTGTTTCAAGTTTAACATGGTACGCAGCAATCCGTGTCCCACAACGACTCTCCTCCATGCAAGCTCCAGCTGAGTACCTATGGTCCTGCAAAGCATGTAGTAACGAGTCAACAACTAGTTGAGTGAGTTCACAGTTGGGTGTTCGTTTTAGTTGTTTCGAAAACAGTTTCCTTTAACTGGCATCCTGCCGTGGGGGTTACCCCATAGTTTAAAAACGTGACTTGTTTATTCCCGGTTACTCTGGCATTCCAGCCGTGGGGGCTACCCCATGTTAGTTATCAGGCATTTCGGCCGTGGGGGCTACCCCATGCGTACACTAGACTCGTTACCATATCGACTGCTGACTGTAGTCATGTTTATGTGCCCTGAAACTGTCAATGTCTATCATCATTGACGTGCCCCAGATCCATTAGTTCACGCCCGTCCTCTGCGGCACGGTGTGAGGTTTGTCAGACCTAAATAGCGCTATCTAACTAATGACCCGCTCGCCATTGGCCCGGCGATTAAGTCGATATAAAAAGGAGGGACTTCGTGATAGAGTTTTGGTCTAGTACGAGTTATCCGTCCGTCCGGACGAGGAATCACATTCCTGAACCACTGCTGTCCTACCCAAGGAGGACGAGGAACACACGTTCCTTAACCCCATTCCCAACCCAGGGAATCCCACGCTTTGTAGAGGGTGTGAACTCACCTTGGTTTGCTCGGCAGTTAATCACAGAAAGGTCAATCAAGTCGCAAGTAGTCAACTACGTCCTAACATAGATACCACTTATATCAGATTCGAACCAAGCAGTGCACATACAAGTAGAAATCATGGCATGGCAGTTTATCAATAACATACTCAAATAACAGTAGCACGTATGACCCATATGTTCAGCCCAATTACTTAAGCCCAAAACATGCATTAATCAGTAGCACAAGGAGTCCATAAGGCCGGCCCATTAACTTAGGCCCGTAACTAAGCAAGCCCGATAAGTGTGGTCTCGAGTCGCAACCGGACTCGCAAGCGTGGTTGCGGGTTATGCTGGTATTGATCTCGAGTCGCAACGGGACTCGCAACCTGTGTCGCAACCTGTGGTCTCGGCTTGTCACGCTATGGTCTCGAGTCGTAACCGGACTCGCAAGCGTGGTTTCGAGTCATACTGTTTGTGCTGATCATAGATGGTTGCGAGTCGCAACCTATGTCGCAACTATGGTCTCGGCTCATCATGCTGTGGTTTCGAGTCGCAACCGGGTGTTTCGACTCCCCAGCACCGGCTGATCCTTCGCAGATTGTACTATCCAATAGAATTCATGCAGAATTATGTACTATCCACTAAACATGTTTTGTTGTCTAACATTTACCCAAAATGGATCAAACAATTCAGATTTCAAATATTCAAAGCACCTTCAAGCACATTCAAGTTGTTCTTCATATATTCAAAACACATTCATCAAGTTCTTCACATATTCATAACATAAGCAACCCTTATTCAACCAAATTTATGAACCACAACTCACTAGCATGCATCCTATTATGACAAGCATTTGGTTTCCATTCATCCATCAATTCCACTTGTATGAACACCCAAACCCTTCGGATCCAAACCCAAGTAAAACCGATAACACCATTCATATTCAAGCATACTACACATTTTATCATAACAATGCATCAACTTATCATGAACCCAAGTAAAAACCGAAAACACTTATGAACCGATTTCTTTGAACATCAATTTCATCATGCATCACTCAACAACAACATATTGTCAAACACTTCAACATTCATCAATCCAAGCACAAAACACAACATGAATATCTTAACACTAAGCATTAAGAAACACTAACCGGTTGATGGGTTTCGAGGATGTGTGTGAGCTTCCAACCGATTGTGTGTGTGAGCCGATCCAAGAATCCAATCCGAAAGTGAGGAGTGTGTTTGTGTCTCTAGGGTTTTAGTGAGAGGGAAGTAGGAGAGTGTGTGAGAGTGAGTGTGTATGGTTGCCCAAAGAATGGCAAGGTTGGTAAGAAGTATGATATATATATTAGTTCCACAAGGTGCACCCTAATGGGTTTAGTTTACAAGTCGGCTAAGGGGTTTACGGCCCAAATGGCCCAACCGGTTACTGTTCACTCGAGACCACATGGTCTCGAGTCGGGTCCTTGTTGTTTCGGTTCATATACATACACGCATACACATAATATAACATGTAGTTCACATAAGATGTTCACATATATCATTGCACCAAACATGTCAACTAATCACATAACGTATAAGCATGTTACATCAAGACACAACGAAAGGTTCTAAATTTCGAGTTGTCACACTATCACCTGGACTGCGTAAACTAGCATGGTGAAACTTATTATATGTTTACATGATGGATATGAGTTTTTAAACTATTATGCTACGTATTCAAAGTTGTATGCTTGCCAACATTTTTGTTGATAGTATTTTAATACATGTTGCAGGTTGATAGTAGCTGGGATTCAAGAAAACAAGCTAGGATGATGCTTAGAAACTCATCTAGATAAATTAGACAGTTTTAAACAATATTTGAATCTTGATGTATTTTGATGATGTGGTTGTGGTTGTGGATCGTTTGACTTTTAGACAATTTTTATGAAATTTGATTAATCATTATTGAAACATTAGTGTTGTGGAATCTCTTGAGCAATCTGGTTCGCTTAGTGCCGCATCCCGATGTTCCGCCATCGGTTGGGGTGCGACAGATTGGTACCAGAGCCATAACTATAGGGAATTAGGAAAAGTAGGAATGCTTCACCTAGTCTATAGTTCTAGGAACTTTGACTCTTATTTGTTGTTTAAAACTTATGCATTCTACCGTACATGCTTCCTAGCAACACTCCCTGTTAAACATTACATGCCTTTCCTAAGGCTAACACAAATACACACTTGGATGCTTTGAAAACACTCTCGAAACGACTCATCAAAACAGGGGTGATTCCCGCCTTTGATGACGACTTTCGCTCAGCAGTGTTTGTATTTTGCACGAGATTTACCCTCAAGTCAGGAGTGACATCCAAAACTTGATGGGAAATCTCCATTTCATAATCTAGTAGGTCTTATCTATTGATAAGTACCGACCCTATTAGGGTATTATGTTGTCAAGTTAGAGGTGAAACTCGCATCTTGATAACTAGTCCCACTCTTTGATTTTCAGTCTCGCCAAAGTCTCGAAATTCCCAATCAATTAGGGACGTGTAGTGACTGAAAAGACAAATATCATAGGCCTAACATCAAGTCAGGAGTGACATCCAAAACTTGATGGGAAATCTCCATTTCATAATCTAGTAGGTCTTATCTATTGATAAGTACCGACACTATTAGGGTATTATGTTGTCAAGTTAGAGGTGAAACTCGCATCTTGATAACTAGTCCCACTCTTTGATTTTCAGTCTCGCCAAAGTCTCGAAATTCCCAATCAATTAGGGACGTGTAGTGACTGAAAGGACAAATATCATAGGCCTAACATCGATGACGTATTTGTCTAAGTAAGCCAAGGCACGTTGCCTCAATTCGAAAGGGGTTCGATTCACTTTAGTTAGTTAACGTTCCACTACCCGGAACAATCCTATGTTTTATGAGCCTATCTTTTTATGATATCTCGATTTTCATGTGGGTTTTATACTTGATACTTTGTTCGTTTCGAAACTTTTACACGAATTGCACGTATCCCCGTAATCTAAAACAATAATCATAATTTCTCAGGATCGAACTAAATTTATGATGCTTTAATCATTTGTGTTTTACTACGTGGAATCTTGGTTAAACTACGAGAAAACATGCTGAACGTTTATGCTATGTGAAACAACTTGATCAAACTATGTGAAACATGTTGAACGTATTATGCTATTAAACGATGTGAAACTTGTTGAACGTTTGTGATGTATGAAACAACTGGAGTCTTTATGCAAACATGTGAAACTTTATGCCATACTATGTGTTTGTGAAACTATATTGTTAAACGAAACCTTGTGATCGAGTCTCACCCGATCCTTAATCTGACTCTTTAGATGTCGTCAAGTCGTCTCTCCAACCCACACAAGAAGTCAAAGGCCAACACTCAGAAAAAGATGATGTCTTTCATGGACGACCAGATTGCACACATCATTCCCGAGATTGTATCTGAAATCCAGGGATCAAACACTCCTCCCTCCTCCGTCGACTCGAAAACTGTCCAGCCTAAGCCTGTGAGCTTCAACTACAAACACGTTGTCTCTTGCACCCTAAGCCTTTCACGGGCAGCGATGTGGTGACCGCAATGCTAGAGTGGTTCGACAGCATCAAGGTTACCTTCATCAACAGTGAATGCCCGGAGCATCTAAAGACTAGGAGTGCAACTGGCGTGTTTCAAGGCAGAGCTCTAGAATGGTGGACGAATGAGAGGAACATCCGCTCCAACGATGAAGCTTATGCTTTTCCTTGGGCTGAAGTTAGGGATATGATGATGCTCGAATTCTACCCTCTGCATGAGCAGCAGAAACTTGAGGATGAATTCTGGCATCTGAAATAAGTGGGTGATGACAACCTGACTTATACTACCCGTTTTAAGCAACACACTTGGTGTCTACTCCTAAACGCATGATCACCAAGTACATTCATGGGTTACCTCCCGCTATACGTGACGCCATTGAAGCAGCTCAACTCAGCTCCATTGAAGAAGTTTACCGTCTTGCAGCAAGTTTGAACAACAACCGTGTTCGTGATAAACAGTCTGGAAACTCTGCTCCATCGAAACCTGCTAACCAGATTACCCAGCAGCCAAGTGGTAGCAAGTACAAGAAACGAAAGTCTCAGGGTTCTGGCTGCAACACAATTGTCCTTGCTGCAAATGCAAACCCTGTTGGCAATGCTATTGTGCCTGCTGCTGCTAACCCTCCTGCTCCAGAGAACATCAAGAAGTCGTACACTGGGGTTCATCCCAAGTGTGCAACTTGCAACTATCATCACCCTGCAAACTCTGCTTGCCATTTGTGTACCAACTGCAATCGCTATGGTCACACAACTCCTTACTGCCATCAAGCCAATCAGGTGCAGCAAGCCCCACCAGCTCAGCCAGCTCAACCGGCCCAGCAGAATCCCAGGCCAGCAAATAATGTGAAAGCCTGCTACAAGTGTGGATACACCACTCACCTTCGTCCCTAGTGTCCCCAGCTGAACCAGGAGCAACAGCAAGCCGCTCGTGGATGAGCATTTAACATCAATGTAAATCAGGCTCGTAACGACAATGACGTCGTTAATGGTACGTTTATCGTTAATAATCTTTACGCTTTGATACTATTTGATACTGGTGCCGACAGAAGCTTTGTTCCGTAGAATTTGAATCTTTGTTAAACTGTGCACGCTCTAAGCTACCTAAGTCGTTCTCTGTGGAGATTGCCAATGGTAAGTCTATCCTAGTCGATTATATCCTCCGTGATTGTTCCCTGACTCTTAACGATCACGTTTTTGCTATTGACCTCATACCTATGCAATTTGGTAGTTTCGTTATCATTGGCATGGACTGGTTGCGAAAGAACCATGCTGAAATCGCTTGTCATGAGAAGTACGTTCGTTTACCTCTCCCATCTGGCGATACGTTGCACGTCTGTAGAGACCGACCTTCTAGAAGACTGAAGTTGATGTCATGCACTCAAACGAACAAATGCTTACGTAAACAGTACTTTGCCTTCTTGGCCCACATAGTGGAACAAAAGGGCACGGGAAGGAGCGTAAGTGATGTTCTAGTAGTGTGTGATTTCCCCGATGTCTTTCCTGAAGATCTCTTTGGTCTTCCTCCTCCTCGATCTGTTGATTTTCGTTTTGATCTTATACCTGGTTCGACTCCTGTTGCCAAAGCTCCGTACCGACTTGCACCCTCCGAGATGCAAGAATTATCTAGTCAACTGCAGGAACTACTCGATAAGGGCTTTATACGTCCAAGTACCTCTCCTTGGGGTGCTCCCATGTTATTCGTCAAGAAGAAAGATGGTTCATTTCGTATGTGTATCGACTACCGTGAACTTAATAAACTCACCGTTAAGAATCGTTATCCTCTCCCTCGTATCGATGATCTATTTGACCAACTACAAGGCACAAGCTGTTTCTCGAAAATCGACCTTCGATCTGGTTATCATCAGCTCTGTGTTCTCAAAGAAGATATCCCCGAAACCGCATTTCGCACTCGTTATGGGCACTACGAGTTCGTGGTTATGCCTTTTGGTTTGACCAACGCACCCGCTGTGTTCATGGATCTTATGAATCGTGTTTGTAAACCTTACTTGGATCGTTTTGTGATAGTCTTTATTGATGATATTCTTATTTATTCGAAAACTCAAGCTAATCATGAACAACATTTACGCCTTATGTTAGAACTTTTACGTGGTGAACGCTTATACGCGAAGTTTTCTAAGTGTGAATTTTTGACTAATGAAGTACAATTTCTCGGGCACGTCGTTAGGAGACAAGGAATCCATGTTGACCCTTCCAAAATCGAGGCTATGAAGAATTGGAGTACGCCTAAATCTGCATCTGAGATTCGTTCCTTTTTAGGATTGGCGGGTTATTACCGTTGATTCATCGCAGACTTTTTGAAGATCGCCGTTCCTCTTACTTCCTTGACTCAGAAAGAGACCTTTTGCTTGGGGTCGCGAGCAAGAGGAATCCTTTCAAACTCTTAAGAATCTTCTTTGTAACGCTCCCGTACTTGCTCTCCCTGATGGGAGTGATGATTTTGTGGTATATTGTGATGCCTTGAACCATGGCCTTGGCTGTGTGCTGATGCAACAGGACAAGGTCATCGCTTATGCCTCCCGACAACTCAAGATACATGAGAAAAACTATACTACCCACGATTTAGAACTTGGCGCAGTTGTTTTTGCGTTAAATATTTGGCGACACTACCTATATGGTACTAAGTGTGTGGTTTTCACTGACCATAAGAGCCTGCAACACATCTTTAACCAAAAGGAACTGAATATTCGTCAGCGATGATGGGTAGAATTGCTTAACGACTACGAATGCGAGATTCGTTACCATCCTGGCAAGGCGAATGAAGTGGTCGATGCTCTTAGTCGTAAGACTCATGTTAGTAGCATTCTCTGTTCTCAGATCACTAGTGATCTTCATGCTTTTATCCGCGAAGCTCAGTACTCGTCAACCAAAGAAGGTAGTCTCATCATTGAAATACGAGGAGCTTCTACTGACCAACTTGAAACAAAGTCTGATGGACTTCAATACTATCTCAATCGCATCTGGGTGCCAGATCGCGACAATGTTCGTGAACTCATTATGAATGAGGCTCACAAATCTCGATACTCTATTCATCCTGGTGCTGATAAGATGTACCATGACTTGCGTATGACTTATTGGTGGCCTGGTATGAAGAAGGATATCACTGCGTACGTCTCAAGGTGTCTTACTTGCTGAAAAGTCAAAGCCGAACATCAGCGTCCTTCAGGTCTTCATGAACAATCAGAAATCCCTGTTTGGAAATGGGATAACATTGCTATGGACTTTATAACTAAACTTCCTCGAACACCTTCCGGTCATGATAGTATATGGGTAATCATTGATCGTTTAGCCAAATCGGCCCACTTTCTTCCTATTCGTGAAGATTTCAAGGTGGAGAAACTTGCTTGAATCTACACCTATGAAATCATATGCCGTCATGGTATACCCATTGACATAATCTCTGACCGTGATGGTCGTTTTACTTCGCGTCTTTGGCCAACTTTCCAGTCCGCTATGGGTTCTTACTTGAAACTTAGTACAGCCTTGTATCCTCAAACGGATGGACAGACTGAACGCACTATTCAAACCCTAGAGAATATGCTCCGTTCTTGTGTCATCGACTTTGGTGGTAATTGGGATGTACATTTACCATTGATCGAGTTCTCGTACAACAACAGCTATCATTCCAGTATCCAGATGGCTCCTTTCGAAGCTTTATACGGTCGCAGGTGCCGATCTCCTCTCAGTTGGCATGAGGTTGGTGACAAGTAACTTACTGGCCCTAAGATCATTCAAGAAACGACGGATAAGATTCTTCAGATCCGCGATAACTTGATCAAGGCTAGGAGCAGACAAAAGAGCTATGCTGACAAAAGGCGTAAGCCTCTGGAATTCAATGTTGGAGATCACGTTCTGCTCAAAGTATCTCCTTGGAAAGGAGTTATACGCTTTGGTAAAAAGGGAAAGCTTGCCCCTCGCTATGTGGGTCCTTTCAAGATTCTCGAAAGGATAGGCAAGGTGGCTTACCGACTCGATTTGCCTCAAGAGCTCAGCAATGTACATCTGACATTCCACGTATCTAATCTTCGGAAGTGCTTAGCCGACGAGGAACTTCAGGTTCCCATCGAAGACTTGCAAATTAACGAGACTCTTCATTTTGTGGAGAAATTGGTCGAAATCATGGACCGAGGAACCAAGCGGCTGGGGCGCAACAAAATTTCCATAGTTAAGTGCGATGGGAAGGAAAACATGGCGCCGAATTCACTTGGGAACTCGAGAGTGAAATGAAAACGAAGTATCCAGAGCTCTTCGAGCAGTCTTCCTCTTAGATTTCGGGGATGAAATCTCCTAAAGGAGGAGAGACTATAACGCCCTGTGTTTCGAAACTTTTATCATTTGGCAAGTCTCGTCCCTGTAATACTTAATGATACTTATTTAAGTCTTAAATATGATAAACTATGTGAAACTTTGACTCTATGTGAAACTTTTACGCTATGTGATACTTTGAATCTTGTGATACTTTGAATCTAGACTCTTTTGATACTTTGAAACTTGACTCTAGAAACCTGACTCTTGAAACTTGACACTTGTTAAACAATTTTTAGGAAATTCCGACAGTTTAAAGGAACGACTTTGATACTTGGTTAAACAAGAAACTTTGATACTTTTTAAACTAGAGACTTGATACTTATGGAACGAGAAACTTTGATCCTTCATTTGAACGAGAAACTTTGATACTTTATTTATACTTGTTGAACGAGAAACTGATACTTATTGTATGATAAACTAGCTTATACGCAGACTTGAAACTTGGAAACTTTTGTGTTAATTATATAGTTATACCATGTAATGGTTACTGACAATAATATGCAACGAAACACTTATTCTAGCTCGCAAAACGAACCAAAGTCGGAAAACTAGCAAACGGGTCTCGGCTGTCCGAATGGACATCCGATCGGATGACCATCTGATATGATGACCATTCGATCGAATAGCCATTCGATCCATTGCGCACTTACACCGCCTTAGCTGTCAACATTAGCTATAAATAGGCCCCTTGTGCTCTCATTTCACACTTTCACTCTCTGCCATCCGACCACACGCACTTCCAAGTCCTTTCAAGCACATTTCACTCGATTCAAGGCAAACTTGTAAGAATTTCTCCTAGATTCTTGTACAACTTTAGTCATTTAAGACTTCTACACAAGATTCTTCATCAAAATCACACGAACACTTCAACATTTTCATGAAAATCAACTGATTCGAGCCTCTTGAAGGTGGTTTCTCCTCAAACGTTGGTACAAACTGTTGTCGAGGACCATGTAACCAAGATCGGCCTAAGATCTTACAGATTTTCATAACTTTTATACGAAAACTAAAGAACCTCGCACTTTTACACCAGATCTGACGGAATTTCACATGGTTTCTGGCTCAGATCTGATGAACTTCACAGTTTACACTTGATTTTCGAACTTTTCTTTAATTTTTAAACAAAAAGTAGTGGAATCGGACTCAAACAGGCTATTGACTCGTTTCTTAGTCAAAAGCTGGCTTGAAAACTGATTTCACCGGAAAACGGGCCGATTGACGGGTCCAAACATGAAACCTCATCATAAACAGTTCGTCGGTTCGAGAAGGGGTGGTTCTCAGCCGACCGAACGAGCTGGGTTTTATACGTTTCCGTTGTTTGACGCGTCGTTGCACCGTCTCCGTTAACTCAAAACTTAGCAAATTTCACAAAACTTCACTCACTGATCGTCTGTCCGGATAGCCATCCGATCGGATGACCATCCGTCCAGATGATCTGATTATTATGACACTTGTTTGTTTTACAGGACACTATGATCACAACATTTGAAACTTTATCGGTTCGCAAACACCCACTGTTCGAGTGGCCATCCGTTCGAATGGTCATCCGTCCGGATGACCATCCGCTCAGGTATTCATCAGACACTTTTACTCGATTTTTGCACCGTTCGACACTCTGTTCCCAACCGGGTCGGCTCTTAGACAAGTTATGCTCTGTTCCCCGCACGCAGGCTGATCCAGCGCTCCCTTCGATCCAATCTTAGAAGTGTTTGGTTGAAGCACCCGCTGTGAGTATATTCGATCCCTTTTTGTTTTAAACACTTTTGGGATGCAACATGTATTCTATTATCAAGACACTTGACACTTGAAACTTGAAACTTATTTGAAACATACTCTATCCTCGTTAAACATGAAACTTGAAACTTGATACTTGAGACTTTTATGCTATGTGAACGTTTAATCCTTTTGTGTAGTCCCGCCTTAACAATGGTAGCGCTATAGGGGTAATGCACCTCCCGGTTCGTCTTTGGGGTATTGTTAGGATGAGACATTTAACCTCCCGTTAGTCTTTGGGAAAGGCATTTAACGCATTGGAAACTTGGGCTATCACCTGGACTGCGTAAACTAGCATGGTGAAACTTATTATATGTTTACATGATGGATATGAGTTTTTAAACTATTATGCTACGTATTCAAACTTGTATGCTTGCCAACATTTTTGTTGATAGTATTTTAGTACATGTTGCAGGTTGATAGTAGCTGGGATTCAAGAAAACAAGCTAGGATGATGCTTAGAAACTCATCTAGATAAATTAGACAGTTTTAAACAATATTTGAATCTTGATGTATTTTGATGATGTGGTTGTGGATCGTTTGACTTTTAGACAATTTTTATGAAATTTGATTAATCATTATTGAAACATTAGTGTTGTGGAATCTCTTGAGCAATCTGGTTCGCTTAGTGCCGCATCCCGATGTTTCCGCCATCGGTTGGGGTGTGACAATATCTGTGTCAACTCGCAAATCCCGTATCGTGTTCTCGTTCATGTGTCAAATACGATTTTGAGTTCGTCTCATGATTGGATTTGTCTTAAAATTGTCGGGTTTGTTAGGTCAGAATATGATTCACACAAACACAAGAACAATATGCAAATATGCAGCAAGCTCACACACTCACACACTCTAAATCACAAGAACAAGAACACAATATTTATAGTGGTTCGATCAAGGTTGATCTACATCCACCCTCCACAACTAGTTCTTTCTTTGTGTTAAGTGCTCAAAGTGTACATGTACAAGAATAAGAAGTATTTATAGGGTACAAAATTAGGTTACTGAATATAAAACTGAGATATACTTCAAGAGTACTAATATCTCGGGTATTAGACTAGAGGATGACTAATTCCTCTTTCTGCGTCAAATCCTCCATAACCCAACAATCTCCCACCTGGAGGCTTTGACGACTTCAAACTGCTCTCCTTAAAACTTCATCTTTATAAGTACCTCTGTAAACACTTCATCTTCACTAGTTGTGGGCAACCTTCTCATCAATTAACCTGAAGGCCAGTTGAAGCTATGAAAAGCTTCAACTTCTCTAAGGTGACAACCTTAGTCAACATATCAGCTGGATTCTCACTTCCTTTGATCTTCTATACCTTCAGAGTGCCATCACAAACTTGATCTCTGATAAAGTGATATCTCAACTGTATATGTTTCGTCTTCGAATGGAAGACAGGGTTCTTTGCAAGGTGTATTGCACATTTATTGTCACAAAACAGTGCGCAATCAACTTGTTCCTTGCCAAGCTGTTTGAGAAAATTCTTCAACCAAATAAGCTCTTTGCTTGCTTCAGCAACTGCCATATACTCCGCTTCTGTGGTTGAAAGGGCAACACTTTTCTGAAGTTTGGACATCCAACTTACAGTAGTGCCTCGTACTGTAAAGACATACCCTATGGTGCTTTTGAACGACTTTTTACACCCACCAAGGTCTGCATCCGCAAAACCCTTCAGAATAACATCTTCCCCCTTAAATTGCAATGCCACTTTTGAAGTTCCCTTTAAATACCTTAACAGCCATTTAACTGCTTCCCAATGTTCTCTTCCTGGATTGGACATAAACCGAATAACAACTCCCACTGCATGAGCAATATCTGGTCTCGTGCATACCATTGCATACATGAGGCTACCAACTGCAGATGCATACGGAACTTTAGCCATTTCTGCTTTCTCTTCATCTGATTTGGGTGACTGAACTTTAGAAAGCTTAAAGTGACTTCCCAAAGGTGTGCTTCTGATCTTGGCATCAGTAAGGCTGAATCTCTCTAACACTTTCTCAATGTACTTCTCTTGCGAGAGTGTCAAGGAACCATCTTCTTTGTTTCTAAAAATAATCATCCCGAGTATTTGGTTTGCAGCTCCTAGGTCTTTCATCTCAAATTCTTTAGACATTTGTTTCTTCAACGTCTTGATCTCTATCATGTCTGAACCGACAATTAACATATCATCCACATAGTAGTAGAATGATATAAGAACCCTTAAACCTCTTAATGTAACAACAATGGTCATTGTTACATCTCTTGTAACCCACTCTTCCCATGAAGTTATCAAACTTGAAGTACCATTGTCTGGGCACATGTTTTAGACCATACAAACTCTTCTTCAATTTACACACCAAGTTTTCCTTGCCTTTAACCTGAAAACCTTCTGGTTGTGTCATGTAGATGTCTTCTTCTAGGTCACCATGTAGAAAAGTTGTCTTGACATCTAGTTGCTCTAGATGCAAGCCTTCTGCGGCTACAATACTGAGAACAAGTCTGATGGTAGTCATCTTCACCACTGGAGAAAATATTTCATTGAAATCAATTCCCTCTTTCTGTTAAAATCCCTTGACTACTAATCTTGCTTTGCACCATTTGGTACCATCATGTTCATCCTTGACCCTGAAAACCCATTTGTTCTGAAGAGCCTTCTTCCCAGATGGAAGCTTTATCAAGTGCCAGGTCTTGTTTGTCACACCCCAACTGATGGCGGAAACATCGGGATGAGACGAACAAATTGCTCAAAACATCATAACACTATGTGACTTTACAATTAAAGATTCAATTTCATTACAATACTAAAATTGTCATAAAAAATATCAAATAAAGAACAACATTGTTTCATAACATAACATCAAAATAACAACTTAATTTAGGTGTGTTTCTAAGTCCACCTAAATCTTGTTTCTTCTGATAATATCATCACGTCTATCAACCTGCAACATGTATTAAAATATATCAACAAAAAGTTGGCGAGTATACAAGTTTTCATACATAGCATAATATAGATTAAAAAGTTTAACAAACTCATATCCAACATGAATAACCAATATGCAAGTTACTAATATGCTGAAACGGTGTACTATATGTTCAAACCCAATTATACAACGCGTTAATTTTGCCTATCCCAAATAATAACGAGAAGTTAACATGTTTAACTTAACAATACCCCAAGACTAATGGGCGGTGCGTTAATCCTATAGCGCTATAATTGTTAAGGTAGGCTAGCAAAGTTAATGAGCATATATCGACACAAAAAGTTTACATAGCATACAAGTCTAACAAGCATCATATTGTTTCATGTTAAGCATGGATAGAGATTAAAATAGTTTAAGTGTCGTGTGATTTGTATAACATACATGTTGCACCCAACGTGATAAAAAGGAAAATGGGATCGAGTATACTCACGGTTTTGCAAGCTTTCCACTTGGTAATCCCGCGAGAATTCTTGTTTGGTTAGAGTGGAACACCGTGTCCTTCTACATGAAGAAACATAGGTGTGTGAGTATAGGGACTTAACGGATGATTAGAGATTCGGAAATAAAAATGAATGAAAATAGATGATGCGCGTGTGGTGTAATAGGTTTTTATGTATACTTTTTAGCCCTTTTTACACGTAGTCAAGTTTTAAATTTATAAAACACGATATTTTACTAACACCAAACACACATATGGGCAAGTGCACCCATCGTGAGCGTAGTATAGTGTTGGCAAGATACCGAGATCGTCCAAGGACACAAGAGCTTTTAGTACCGGTTTATCCTCAACGTCTAATCAAATCAAAAGTTTAGAAAAAGGTTTAAACTAGAAAATAAAAACTAAAAATGTTGAAAATAAAAATAAAAATAAAACAGATAGACAAGATGAATCACTTGGACCCGACTCGTGTTTAGTGAAACCTTTGATTATTTCTGCACTTTTGCACTTTTTAAGAGATTATCTTAGTTATAGTAGTAGGCCCCTCTTTTGGAGGTGACGTTACCCTCAACCCAGTAGTTTGAGTCAGCAAGGATACAATCCTAAAGTGTTGGATTATTGAAAGATAATTAATTAAGTTATTAATGCGTAATATGGTAGGCCCCTCTTTTGAAGGTGATGTTACTCTCGGCTAAGTAGTCTGAGTCAGCAGGGATACAGTCCTAAATAGCCGGGTTAATGTTTTAATAGTAGCTTACATATGAGGGGATCAAGGAGTTCGGACCCCCCCATCCAATACCAGTGGGTATTGAAGGAGGTCCTACTAAAGTTGACCCAGGTCCTTGCAGGATCTATACACTGAACAAGGCAAGACTCTTACCAAACCATTCCTTTAACCCCCGACCAGGTAGCCAACATATCTCCATATAGACCGTGGAGATATGAATGGTGAAAATCTTTTATTTTATATAGACAGTAAAATAACGCCAAGACACCACGAACAAATAATAAGGAAGATTCACCTTCAACATAAGAAACTAGTTATAAAAGTCATTAATACATAATCAAATAAAAAGTGCGAAAATATTAAAAATAAAAAGTATTACACTAGACACTTGTCTTCACCAAGTGATGTAAGAGACTTTGGCAAACATGGCCTTTGATTGTCAAGAACTCTTACGATCAATCTTGGATACTGAGACTACTCACACACTCTATGATGGATGATGGATGATGGTGGTGGATGTGCGTTGTGATGGTGGTGGTGGGTGGGTGAAGTGTGAGAGAGGTGGTTTGCCAAGGGATGGTTTGCAAATGAGCCACGCACCCCGATTTATAGCCTACACAGAAGCCCGTACACGGCCCCGTGTTGATGTGCGCAAAATGCAACATATAAATTACATCAAATGTGGCATAAAACTAACCTTTTTTTAGTACTAATGTTGGAAAAAGTGTGTTCTTGTCTTCCTGTTGTATTTTCAGGATTAAATGAGCTCAAATGAACAAAAGAAGCAAAAAGGCAACTAAATCTAACATAAATACAAGAAAAAGAACAAATGTGGCATGCCCGACCCCCCGACAACATCTTCTCAAGCAAAAACAAGAGAACAGAAGGCTGAACACGCCCCGTGCTCAATGAGCACGGGGGCGTGCCCAAGTGTCTGCAGAAAAGACAAAGTTGTAGAAGCTTCTATCACCCACCACGGGGGCGTGTCCAGCGGACACGGGGCCGTGGTCAACTCTAAGATTCTCATAATCTAGTAAAATCTTGATAGTACAGATACGCTTCTGCACACGGGGTCGTGCCCAGCGGACATGGGGGCGTGGTCAACTAATGCAGACAAACTGTAATTAATGAAGAAAGAGAAGATGGGTGGACACAGGGCCGTGCCCAATGGACACGGGGCCGTGTCCGAACTTCTGTGCTGGCTATAAATAGGGGTGCTTGGCTCATTTGCAAACCATCCCTTGGCAAACCACCTCTCTCACACTTCACCCACCCACCACCACCATCACAACCCACATCCACCATCATCCATCATCCATCATAGAGTGTGTGAGTAGTCTCGGGATCCAAGATTGATCGTAAGATTTCTTGACAATCAAAGGCCATGTTTTCCTAAGTCTCTTACATCACTTGGTGAGGACAAGTGTTTAGTGTAATACTTTTTATTTTTAATCTTTTCGCACTTTTTATTTGGTTAATAACTAGTTTCTTATGTTGAAGGTGAATCTTCCTTATCATTTGTCCGTGGTGTTTTGGCATTATTTTACTGTCTATATAAAATAAAAGATTTTCACCATTCATATCTCCACGGTCTATATGGAGATATGTTGGCTACCTGGTCAGGGGTTAAGGGAATGGTTTGGTAAGAATCTTGCCTTGTTCAGTGTATAGATCCTGCAAGGACCTGGGTCAAATTTAGTATGACCTCCTTCAATACCCACTGGTATTGGATGGCGGGGGTCCAAACTCTTTGATCCCCTCATATGTAAGCTACTATTAAAACATTAACCCGGCTACTTAGGACTGTATCCCTGCTGACTCAGACTACTTAGCCGAGGGTAATGTCACCTTCAAAAGAGGGGCCTACCACATTACGCATTAATAACTTAATTAATTATCTTTCAATAATCCAACCCTTTAGGATTGTATCCTTGCTGACTCAAACTACTGGGTTGAGTGTAACATCACCTTCAAAAGAGGGCCCTATTACAATTACTAAGATAATCTCTTAAAAAGTGCAAAAGTGCGGAAATAATCAAAGGTTACACTAAACACGAGTCGGATCCAAGTGATTCATGTTGTCTATCTGTTTTTATTTTTATTTTTATTTTCAGCATTTTTAGTTTTTATTTTCTAGTTTAAAACCTTTTTCTAAACTTTTGATTTGATTAGACGTTGAGGATAAACCGGTATTAAAAGCTCTTGTGTCCTTGGACGACCTTGGTATCTTACCAACACTATACTACGCTCACGATGGGTGCACTTGCCCATATGTGTGTTTGGTGTTAGTAAATATCGTGTTTTATAAATTTAAAACTTGACTAACGTGTAAAAAGGGCTAAAAATATACATAAAAACATACGACACTCACGCACACATCAAGTTTTTGGCGCCGTTGCCGGGGACACAAGGATTTTAAGAAAGCTTAAAATCGACGGCCTAATAAGTTTTTCAAAACGCGCGCACATTTTTCTTCATTTTAGCTAGTTTTGCATTTACAGTAGGTTGAACACGGGCCGTGCTCACTGAACACGCCCCCGTGCTGCACAAAACCAGTAACCTTCATTCAAACGCCCAGATACAGAACCTGAACACAGGCCGTGCTCACTGAACACGGGGCCGTGTCCAGCCTCTGTTTCCGTTTTTATTCTTATTTTCTGGTCTTGAAACTCTGTTGTGGTCTGCTGAATGATTCTCATGGATCAATACTCAGGAGGCTACAACTACACCTATGAGGAGGATGATTATAGGGAAGACTATTGCACTAATTGTGGTGACCCGCACTCAGTACAATATTGTGACTTATTTCAACCATCCACTTCATACACCTACTATGTGGAGCCCAGGTACGAGCCATCGACTTCATACACATCCTATGAAGACCAAAGGTATGAAACTTCTCCCTCATACTCATATTTTGATGAACCAAGGTATGAGCCTTCATACTCATACTTTGAGGAACCAAGATATGAGCCACCACCTTCATATGCTTATTATGAGGAACCATGGCGTGAACAACCCACCTCATATGAGTATTATGAAGAACAAAATTTCGACCCTTATCCATCATATACTTACAATGAGGAACAATGGTATGAACCATCTACTTCATATGAGTACTATGGGGAACAAAGGATCGAACATCCGGATTCAAGCTTTGAGGATCCCGATCCTTAGCCGATAGGATAGTAGAACACATTAAAACTATCGAACGTTGCATACTAGAATCTCGTGCAAGGGAAGAGGAGTCCCGCGCAAGAGAAGAATTAAATAAAAAAGAGATAGTTGAAAATATAAAAATGGAAGAACAAATAAGTGAAAAATCAACACATGAGTTAAACAACGAAAAGGGTGAGTCCGTTAACGTTAAAATTCAAGAAGAGTCTAATTTTGAAGAAATTAATCTCTTGTCACCTTTTTTCGAAAATCATTGTTTAGTACCCACTCATGCTAAGTTTTTAAAAGAGTTAAACACTAACACTAAAATTGACGAAGCGGTAAGCATTAAGTTAACAAATGATCAAACTTCACTAATAAAAGAAGACCCATTTGAAATCAACATTACACCGGTTCCATGTTGTTTTCAAAACTCCTTTATTAGTAATGTTACAATTGATAAAGATCTTTGTGTTAATGTAATGCCAAACTACATTTTCGAAAAATTAAGTATTAGTGATTTTTCTCCACTTCAAATACCCATTTTTCTATCCAATCGGAAAATCATAAAATCAATCGGTATAATTGAGGTTGTCTTGGTTCAAACAAATCAAATGGTAATCCCAACCGACTTTGTCATCCTTGATGACGCTCCTCTAGTGTTGGGACGATCCTTTGTAAAAACCCACGAGGCTTTGAAAAAACGGAAGCATAACAATCTATCTATTCAATTAGGGGCATTTAAAAGGAGCATCGATCTTGAGCGCTCAATGAAATATCCATTCGGCAATAATGACCCCCTAATTGAAGATGAAGATGAACCACCCGATACAAGTGAAAAGGTTGACCACTTTGTTGAAGAAGAGGTCGCCATAGAACAAATTTTTAAAGTTCTTGATCAAAATGAGCAACCAAATAAGGAGTCTCCTAAAGACCCACCTCTTGAGCTCAAAGAACTTCCAAAAGGTTTGGAATATGTTTTTCTAGACAAAGATGGTAAATTACCTGTAATTATTTCGTCAAAATTAAATAGTGTAAAAAAGAAAAATTAATTAAACTTTTGAAAAAACACAAAAATGCGATCGCTTGGAAGCTTGTAGATATTAAAGGAATAAGTCCTTCCATGTGCATGCACAAAATTTTAATGAATGATGACTATAAATCGGTAATACAACCACAACGTAGAGTAAATCCAGATGTTCAAGAAGTGGTTAAAAATGAAGTCATCAAATTACTTGACGCCGGACTTATTTACCCTATCTCCGATAGTCCTTGGGTAAGTCCCATAGAAGTAGTTCCAAAGAAAGGAGGTATGATGGTAATAACTAATGAAAAAAATGAATTAATACCAACGAGAACCGTCACAGGATGGAGAGTATGTATAGATTATAGACGATTAAATGAAGCAACAAGGAAAGATCACTTTCCTTTACCCTTCATTGATCAAATGTTAGAAAGATTATCCGGTCATAAATTTTACTGTTTCTTGGATGGTTTTTCGGGTTACTTTCAAATCCCGATAGCACCCGAAGACCAAGAAAAGACAACATTTACATGTCCCTACGGAACTTTTGCTTATCGACGCATGCCATTTGGTCTATGCAATGCCCCTGCAACCTTCCAACGTTGCATGGTGGCCATCTTCCATGACATGATAGAAAAGACAATGGAAGTCTTCATGGACGACTTTTCTATCTTTGGGGATTCATACGACCAATGCCTCGATAACCTTGAACGAATGCTATTCCGATGTGAGGAAAATAACCTCGCCTTTAATTGGGAAAAATGCCATTTCATGGTAACAGAGGGAATTGTACTCGGTCACAAAATCTCAAGCGAAGGAATGGAGGTTGGTCGAGCCAAAATATACACTATTTCTCGATTACCACCCCCATCCTCCGTTAGAGCTATCAGAAGTTTCTTAGGGCATTCCGGATTCTATAGACGATTTATCAAAGACTTTTCTAAAATCTCAAGACCTCTAACAAAATTACTTGAAAAAGATGCCCCTTTCATCTTTGACAAGGATTGCAACCAAGCATTTCTAACACTAAAGGAAATGCTAGTCAATACACCTATCATGATAGCGCCTGATTGGAAATTACCTTTCGAAATGATGTGTGATGCAAGTGACTTCCAGTTGGAGCCGTCTTGGGACAAAGAAAAGATAAGCATTTTCACCCAATTTATTATGCTAGTAAAACACTTAACGATGCACAAGAAAATTATACGACAACAGAAAAAGAGTTACTAGCTGTGGTATTTGCTTTTGATAAATTTCGTTCTTATCTTGTTCTTTCTAAAACAATAATCTATACAGATCATGCAGCCATTCGATATCTCTTTAAGAAACAGGATGCTAAACCACGTTTGATTCGGTGGATTCTACTCCTCCAAGAATTTGATATTGAAATCAAAGACAAAAGAGGAGCAGAAAACACTGCAGCAGATCATCTTTCGCGCTTAGAAGACCCAGCTTTGGAGGCAACCAGGGACGAGCAAATAAATGAAAAATTCCCAACGGAGTCCCTAGAAATGGTGGAATACAAGGAAGAACCATGGTACGCCGACTACGCTAACTACCTAGCTAGTGGTATAGTCTCAAAAGGTTGGCCACATCATCAAAGGAAGAAATTCATTGCCGATGTGAATCATTAATTTTGGGAAGATCCTTATCTTTTCAAAATGTGTGCCGATCAACTCATCCGTCGGTGCGTACATGGTAGTGAAGCGAGAAGAATTCTCCGCTATGTCACGAAGGTCCATACGGAGGACATCATGGTGTCGCTAGTACCGCATGAAAGGTATTTGATTCAGGATTTTCTTGGCCAACCATTTACAAAGACGCCCAAAGTCTTGTCAAGACATGTGACGCTTGCCAACGGTTAGGTAATATTTCTTCCAAAAACGAAATGCCACAAAACGGCATTCTTTTTTGTAAAATTTTTGATGTGTGGGGACTCGACTTTATGGGACCCTTCCTACCGTCAAAAGGAAACAAATATATACTTGTGGCAGTAGATTACTTGTCTAAATAGGTCGAGGCCAAGGCACTACCAACAAATGATGGAAGAGTCATGGTAAGATTTCTGAAAAAATTATTCTCTCGTTTCGGAACACCTAAAGCATTAATAAGTGATAGAGGTACCCATTTTTGTAACCATCAACTCGAAATTTTTTTTTACAAGATATGGGGTCTATCATCGGGTCTCAACAACATATCACCCTCAAACAAACAGACAAGCCGAAGTGACTAATAGAGGTTTAAAACGAATACTCGAAAAAACCGTAGGGTTAAATAAAAAAGAATGGGCCGACAAATTAGATGACGCTTTATGGGCTTTTCGAACTGCTTATAAAACCACAATAGGTACAACCCCATATAAGCTCGTCTATGGAAAAAGTTGTCATTTGCTAGTAGAAATTGCACATAAGGCCTACTGGGCAATTAAAAATGTAAACTTAGATTTAGAATTTGCCGGTAAAAATCGATTTTGTCAATTAAATGAATTAGACGAACTAAGGAATTATGCATACTCTAACTCCGAAATTTATAAGGAAAGAATGAAAAACTTGCATGATAAACACATTAAACCTAATGAATTTCGAGTAGGAGATCAAGTTCTATTGTTTAATTCACGACTTCGATTGTTTCCTGGTAAATTAAACTCTAGGTGGTCAGGACCTTTTTCCATCACCCATATTTTCCCACACGGTGCAGTAGAAATTTAATCTTGGAATGGAATTCCATTCAAAGTCAATGGCCAACGGCTGAAACTTTATCAAGGATTCATTGAGGATGAGGAAGAAGAAATCTCGCTTCAAACGGTCGAAGAATAAAACCATCAACATCATACCTGGTAAGTTACGAACAAGCGGGTTGACATCTAAATCGGTAAGTCTTCTAACCAAGTTTTTTGGGAAACAAGGGCACTCACACGAGCACTAAAAAAATAAAAAAAAATAAAAATAATTAAAATTGCCCGCCCACGGGGCCGTGTCTGCGCAACTGTCGGGATAAAACCCCTTTTTCATAACAGTTTCTTCATTCCACACGCCCCGTTTCCCCGAAAACTCTCTGGTTCAGGCAATTTTTCTGCAAAATTTTGACGTCTCCTCTGCTTCTAACAACATCAAGGTATGATTCTATCATTATTAGTAGTTAGATTAAGCATTTGCATGTAGTTTAACATCAAAAATTTGGGGAAAAATCTAGGGTTCTCTGAACTTCATCCGGATCGAACCTCAAATTTTTGCTTAGATCTGTTAGCATTAGTTTAGATACATGTTATAGGAAGTAAATCAACTTGTATTGTTTGTAGATATGCCCAATTTCTCACAAAAACCCCAAACCCTTGTTTTTTAACCGAAAAAGATAAAATTGAAGGGGTAAACGGTTTGTTTTGGGAAAAACGGCACTTGGGGTTTCGTTTTTGGGGAAAACCGCCCCTACTGGACCAAAAATTTTCAAGTTTTCGGGACCGGGTCGAAAAATGGGATTTTTGGGAAACAGACGCCTGGACATGGGGCCGTGCTCGCTGAGCACGGGGGCGTGTCCAGCCAGTTTCAGGCCAACTCAGGGCGTGTCCGCTGAACACGGGGCCGTGTGCAGCCGACTGTTTTCCGTTTTCTCCGAATTTTTCATTGTTTCTTGCTAATATTTTGGTGTTTCCTTTTAGATGGCCAAGAAATTCACACGGTTCAATGCAAATGAGTTGGATGCTAAAGCAAGATACGATGTGCTTCGAACCAGGCCAGAGGAATACCCGCGACAAGTGTGCATGGATCTTCTAGGAACAGTGAACCAGTGGGACCGTTTCAACAACCTGGTCACCGGACCACTGAGATCCTCCCTGTGCACTCGACTTCGCTCAGTCCACGAATATAATCTAGAATTCTACAGCACTTTCGCGTTCAAATCAAGGGCCTACCCATTTGATAATGATGGGGTAGAATTCCGATGTGGGGGGACTGTGTACTCAATCTCGATGGCATAGTTTGGGTCAATAGTTGGGTTGTATGCGGAGGAAGATGCGGGTAATGAAGAAAACACCGGAGGTTTATGTGAAATACCAGAAAACCAACGCTAGGCTGCATGGGCGCAAATAGGAGAAGGCAACTACAATCCAAGCAGCACTAAGAGCACTAAGTTGAGGGACCCTCTTTACCATTATATCCATAGGGTCCTCACTTACTCTCTTAGCCAAAGGCACGACAGCAGTGGCATTGTAGGGTTAAGAGATCTGGTGGTCCTTCATTGCATTCATACCCGCACCCACCTTGATGTTCCGTACCTCCTGCTCCGAAACATGCATTGGAACCAGCTTGCTACTCCACCGACCCCTATCTTCTTTGGAGGGTGGATAAACCGTCTCTTCAAACACTTGGTGAACATGCCGAGGTCTTTCCAGAAGAGCCCATGGTCGGGAAGAGTGGACATGACCATCTGCCGCTCCATGAACCTAATTTATGAAGCAGAAGACGGGACGGTTAGCTTCCAAAGAGTTCAGGGGCATGCATGGAACCCGCAAGAGGCACTCGTCTTACATGCTCCACAATTCCAACCACCTCCTCAATACCACTACCAGCCCCATGGTGATCCGGGCCAATCCTCCTCTCAAGGAGGCGGTTTTCCTAACTTCCAAAGTTTACATGATTTATTGCAGGAAAACCTCATGTGCACCAGGAACACCTACAACATGGCCAGCAACACGTACACCCGAGTCGGAGCAATTGAGAGAAACATCTCTGACATACAGGATGACATTGGGAATATTCGGGAGTACATGGTGGAGCACGGAGGAGGAGATGATGATGAAGACGAGGACATGGACTAGGCGGAAGGAGTGGAGGTAGGAGCAGCTGGTTGGAGGTCTCACAGGTTAACCCTCTTTTCTCACGAACAATTTCCGGCCTGCGCGCCGTGTGTTGAACAATTTACTTTCCTCTAACACTTTTTACTTTTCTTGCATTTTCTTTTAACTTTGTGGTATGGATATTTGAACAATAGTAATTTAGGATGCTTGTTATGGTTTGGTGTAGTGTTTATTGATAAAACAGGTACATACGAGACTTAGAGCAATAAACATTAGTGCTACTAAAGCCGGGACAGGAAAACCGAAGCCAAAAACCTGTTTTTCACCTTTGCAGTTTGTCCACAGGGGTCGTGTTCAGCGAACACGCCCCCGTGCCCATTGCCCCAGACCTGCTGTTCGTCAAAATTCTGCAGATTTTTGCCAGACACGGGGTCATGCTCAGGCGACACACCCCCGTGCCACCTTCTGTAAGTTCTTGTTACTGGCACTCTAACCACGGGGCCGTATCCAGACGCCCAGTAACATAAATTTTGCTTTTTCACACCTTTTTACAAATTCAATCAACCTAAAAACTTATTTTTGGGACACATTGAGGACAATGTGTAATTTAAGTGTGGGGGGGGGGATGCTAAAACCTTGAATTTTGCAAGTCCTAATTACAAGCCTTACACAAAACTCTATTGGAACCGCTAAACGCCCCAAATTTTTTCAAAAATTTTTCATTTTTTTACTTGTCTAGGTTTAATTTGGGAATTTCATATTCTAAAAATGTTATGTTTTTACAAATTTAGAACCGATAGCGTCGTGATAAAAAGAACCAACATAAGAAAATTATGAAACGGCATGACAAATCTAGTTAAAATTTGATTATATATATTGATCACATAAAAACCCATTCCCACAAAAAGTGAGTTTTGAGCCTTTATTGAGCATACAAATATACATCTTTAAACTAAATGCTCATTTTTCGTTTCTTGTGTGAATAGCCGCTTGGTTCTTACAGCTCTAGAACTTGCCACGACGATACATTCCCGGTCCTTACCAACTTAAACCCGAGTAAGTAAATGATGGAGGCATTAGGACTAACCCTTTTTATTTCTACACCATTATTTTTTCTTTTTTTTACCACCTACCCAAAATCCCCCTAGTTAACCCCTTTGAGCCTAAACCTTTTCATTTCTTAACCCAAAACAAACACCCTTTTACCCACCAAAACCCTTTTTCATTTTAAACCCTTTATTTTAGTAACAAAGCTCGGTTTTTCTTATGACTTCTTATAAAAAAATGATGAAGCCAAAAGAAATAAACAAACAAGTTTATAAAAAAAAGAACTTTGTTTGAAGAAATGCTTCATTAAATAAAAAGTTACAAAAATAAAAAGTCTTACGAAAACCGATCCTTTTTACGCCTTTCGCCTTTTTCTACTAACCACTAACCCAACCACTTACCTTTAACCCAAGCCTAACCCTTCCCCAAAGTCCTCTTGATATTTACAAAGGTATATAGTTAAAAATAAGGAGGATTCATTGCTTGGCAAGCATATGGTAGGAGTAAGTTCCATGCCGCTCTCAAGTGTTTCACTAAAATACACCTTCGGCCGAGTGTTGAGTGATCCCCCGTGAGGTATGTGAACTTGTATATAAATGGAATTTTAAAAAAGGCATGTTATGCCCTAATAAGTAATTTATCTTATGTAATGTTTTAAATAAATCATGACGAATAGGATTGTAAATAAATAAAGATAAAACATAATAAAGAATCTTGGAAATCCCGACACTCTATGACAAGCCCAAAAAACCTTCTCTTCTACCCGTTCCATTTGGGAGTGTAAAGCCACATTATAAAGAGTTTTGCTTGAGGACAAGCAACGATCCAAGTGTGGGGGTATTTGATGTGCGCAAAATGCAACATATAAATTACATCAAATGTGGCATAAAACTAACCCTTTTTAATACTAATGTTGGAAAAAGTGTGTTTTTGTCTCCCTTTTGTATTTTCAAGATTAAATGAGCTCAAATGAACAAAAGAAGCAAAAAGGCAGCTAAATCTAACATAAATACAAGAAAAGGAACAAACGTGGCATGCCCGACCCCCCGACAGCATCTTCCCAAGCAAAAACAAGAGAACAGAAGGTTGAACACGCCCCGTGCTCAATGAGCACGGGGGCGTGCCCAAGTGTCTGCAGAAAAGACAAAGTTGTAGAAGCTTCTATCACCCACCATGGGGGCGTGTCCAGCGGACACGGGGCCGTGGTCAACTCTAAGATTTAGGAAAATCTTGATAGTACAGATACGCTTCTGCACACGGGGTTGTGCCCAGCGGACACGGGGGCGTGGTCAACTAATGTAGACAAGCTGTAATTAATGAAGAAAGAGAAGATGGGTGGACACGGGGCCGTGTCCGGGCTTCTGTGCAGGCTATAAATAGGGGTGCTTGGCTCATTTTGTAACGCCCATTTACATTTTCAACAATTATATAATAAAAGGTACTTAATTATATATAAATATACCTTGAACCACATAAGTACAATTAAAAGTTTATAAGTAACACCTACTAGTTATCTTTTTTTTTTTTTTTGAAAGGAAACACCTACTAGTTATCTACCGACTAGTTTAAACATTCCAAAACATAGTTAACAATTTATTTACAACATCATCATAGTCTAGACAAGGTTAAGTTTAACGCGGAAACTTCAAAATTTTAGTGTTCGGTTCTTGAAGGCATGCTTGATCACCATCCGGAATGTCCACATCATTACCTATAGTCAAAACTAACTATAATGTTAGTTTTGACATTGAAATGAAGTGTATAAACAAGTTCCTGTATCAAAATAAATAAATAATAAAAAAAATTAAAATTTTTTCCAGCCTTGATTCTGCCGCGTGTCGCGGTGGCGCGGGGGATTACATGGAATCTTCCGCGTGTCGCGGGGGAACCAGTTTTCCAGCAGATGCAGGTCTGTGTCCTGCATTTACTGCCAGCTCCAGAAATTCAGATTTCTTACTTCAAATGACCATAACTTTTGACTCGTAAGTCCGTTTTAGGTGATTCTTTTTCCTATACGTCTGTAAATTCATTACAGATCTAACTATGTAGATTTCACATCAAGTATCCCGCATTACTAGCAATTGTTCATGATTTCCTTATTTCAATTATTCAACCCATTAGCAATAGTTGTATAATATTACATTTCAGTTTTCCTATTATTCTTAGACATGGTTACCCAATTCCCGGGCTTGTAACCTTGGCATATTTACGCCATTCATGGCTTTGTGTTCCCTTAGAACTAAGAGCTCGTTCCCGCGGAATCCAAATGTTCCGTTTCGAGCAGCATTTACAACTTACTTCTATAGTTTGACCCAATATCCCGGATTCACAACTTGAAGTATCATGGGCAAATTCGTAATTGTGGTGCAATCCAACACCTTTCAACATACGAGACTTTCTAGTTACTATCTCTATGATTCTTTTGATTACATCAATTCGACCCGTTTGACTACTTAGTGAAAACCATCACTTTATTAACAAGTCAAATCCAATTCTCAATCTTTATTTTGACCCGTTTGATGGTCAAGTGAACTTCATCACTATAAAGACACATCAAACATATCTATTACTCTACGAATTTATTTATACACTAAACCTAAACAAATATGCATAATTTAACGAGACTATGTCACGTACCTTTAAAGCACACCTTTTCCACGTGTATCTCCTCCGGCGTGTCCGCTTGACGTTCCGGATTCCTTGCCTAAAGAGTTCAATTCATAACAAGTTTAGAACTCTTTCATAAGCTTTAACGCATTATTTCTTAACATAGTCAAATCTGCGTTTTCACCCAACCTTTAACATTTTAACCCTCATTTAGGCGTTTTATCAAACACCTAGCGGGTCAGATTTCTACATGATCTAAACCAAGTTCATGACTTGAAATTATCACCAAAATTAACTTCAATTAGACAATATACACATATTTTAACATCAATAATTTAGAGATTATCTCATAATTTCAGTTTACACTAGAATAAGAGTCTTAATCCTAGTGTTTATCAAGATCTACTAACTTATTAACCACCCACTATAGTGATTTTGATCCATACAATTATCATGCAAGATTTTGGCAAGAAATCGTCTAGGGTTTGTCCCTAAACCTTATATCACTTCCAATTTCATGTTTACAGCACATAATTAAGCTCAACATTCGATTTCAATCACATACAAGAAATTTGGGTTGAATCAAAACAACCTAATTTTACATACTTTATGATCCCCTTGACGAGGTGATCACGATTCTATGTTCAGATTTCGATTTTAACTTGGTTTGAGCCTTCAATTTGAGAGATTAGTGAATGTTAGGGTTTTGAGAGTGGGGGGGTCGCCCTCTCCTGCCTTTTGATCGAACCAGGACCTCAAAAATGGGGTGTTTGGTTTTTATTTTTACTAACTTAGTAATATAAGTTTCAATTTTGACAACCTAGGCCGCTCCACTCTTATTTAGTTTATATCTTTGGCTTTTAACTCATTCGTGTGTTACTACAAGACTCCTAACTAACTGGGTTATTTATCCTAGTTAGCTTATTCTTGTTTATTATACACTCTACAATTCTTATATAATGTTTTATATTTTCGGGGTGTTACAAGTCCACCCCCCTTAAAAAGGGTTTCATCCCCGAAACCGAAATACGTACCAAATAGCATAGGGTAGAGCCGTTGCATCTCCTCATCGGACTCCCAGGTGGTATCCAAACCCTTCCTATGTTCCCATTTAACCTTCACTTGGTTAATCTGTTTGTTTCTCAAACTCTTCACCTTACGATCTAAAATCGCAATTGGCTTTACTACATAGTTGAGACTGTTATCCACCTCGATATCATCGTAGTGAATACGAGTAGTTTCGTCTGCTAAACATTTTCGGAGATGTGACACGTGGAATGTGCTTTGTATTCCACTCAATTCCTCAGGCAGTTCGAGACGGTATGCTACCTTACCAACTCGTTCAACGATTTCGAATGGCCCAATAAATCTTGGGCTCAACTTTCCTCTTTTTCTAAACCGAATTATCCCCTTCCATGACGATACTTTCAACATTACTTTATCACCCACTTGAAATTCGATTGGCCTCCTTCGTTTATCCGCATACGACTTTTGTCGATCTTGAGCTGCTTTTAAGTGAGTTCGGACCAAATCAATTTTCTCATTCGTAGTTCGGATTACATCGATATGAGCTAGTCCTCGTGGACCAACTTCTCCCCAACACACTGGGGTTCGGCACTTTCTACCATATAACATTTCATATGGGGCCATTTTTATGCGTGCATGATAGCTGTAGTTATATAAAAATTCGACCAAAGGTAGATAGACGTCCCAGCTACCTCCGAAGTCGATAATGCAAGCCCGCAACATATCCTCCAACGTTTGAATTGTTCTTTCGCTTTGCCCATCCGTTTGTGGATGGTACGCAGTGCTAATGAACAACTTAGTTCCCATTTGCTCTTGGAATTCACGCCAAAAGTTTGAGGTAAACCGTGTGTCCCTGTCAGACACAATGGATATCGGTACTCCATGGCGTGCCACGATTTCATTGGTATATGTCTCCGACATCTTCTCAGATGTATAAGTCTCTCGAATCGGAATGAAGTGAGCACTTTTCGTCAACCTATCCACGACTACCCATATAGCATCAAACCCGCGGTTGGTTTTGGGCAGTTTGGTCAGCAAATCCATTGTGATTTGTTCCCATTTCCAAACTGGGATATCTAGTGGTTGCAGCTTACTATATGGCTTCTGGTGCTCTGCTTTGACTTGTAAAAAGGTCAAACACTTCTCCACATATTTCACAATGTCTCTTTTCATCCCGGCCACCAATAATTTTGCTTTAAATCATTATACATCTTGGTAGCCCCCGGATGTATCGAATAACGAGATTTATGGGCCTCGTCAAGTAGAAGTGCCTTGGCTCCACACGAATTTGGAACCCAAATCCTCCCAGATCGAGTTTTTAATCCTTGGTTACAGTCCGCCAAGTCCTTTAACTGCCCAACTATTCTTTCGTTTTTCACATTTTCTTCTTTTATTGCTTCAGTTTGCGATTTTCTGATTTGTTCGAGCAAACCCGATGTCACAATTAGTTGCATCGATCGCACACGAATAGGCGTATAATCTGTCTTCCGGCTCAACGCGTCCGCCACTACATTAGCCTTCCCGGGGTGGTAATGTATATCACAATCAAAGTCCTTGACAGTTTCTAACCACCGCCTCTGCCTCATATTTAATTCCTTCTGATCGAAGAAATACTTCAAGCTTTTATGGTCGGTAAAGATAGCGCATTTTACCCCATACAAATAATGCCTCCATATTTTCAAAGCGAACACCACCGCCGCCAACTCGAGGTCATGCGTAGGATATTTATTTTCATGAGTCTTCAGCTGCCTTGAGGCATAGGCTATAACTTTGCCTCGTTGCATCAAAACGTTGCCAAGCCCCGAATGCGATGCATCCAAGTAAACTACCATATCATCCGTTCCATCCGGTAACGACAATACCAGTGCTTGGGTCAGTTTTTCCTTAAGCGTTTGGAACGCCCTTTCTTGATCCTTGCTCCAAATAAACTTTTCTTCCTTACGGGTTAGTTTGGTTAATGGCATAGCAATTTTGGAGAAATCCGGTATGAATCTTCGATAATAACCCGCAAGCCCCAAAAAGCTTCTAATTTCCGAAGGATTCTTCGATGGATTCCATCTTGCCACGGCTTCTATTTTTGACGGGTCTACTAACACCCTGTTTGCACTAATGATGTGCCCGAGAAATTGCACCTCTCGTAACCAGAAGGCACATTTTGAGAACTTTGCATACAATTTCTCTTTTCTGAGCGTTTCTAATACTCCACGCAAATGATTTGTATGTTCTGCTTCATTCTTCGAATATATCAAGATGTCGTCAATGAACACTATCACTGACTTGTCTAGCATAGGCTTGCAAACCCGGTTCATGAGGTCCATGAAAGCCGCGGGCGCATTAGTTAACCCAAAGGACATCACAAGGAACTCGTAATGTCCGTACCGTGTACGGAAAGCCGTCTTCGGTATATCTTCCTCTTTGACTTTCAACTGATGGTATCCCGATCTAAGGTCGATTTTGGAGAACCAACTTGCGCCTTGCAATTGGTCAAATAAGTCGTCGATTCTTGGGAGTGGATATCGATTTTTCACCGTGAGTTTATTCAACTCCCGGTAATCGATACACATGCGCATGCTCCCATCCTTCTTTTTCACGAACAGCACCGGTGCGCCCCACGAAGACACACTCAGCCGAATAAACCCTTTGTCGAGGAGATCTTGAATTTGAGACATCAATTCTTGCAATTCTGAAGGTGCGAGCCGATACGGTGCCTTGGCCACAGGTTTCACGCCCGGAATCAATTCGATTCCGAACTCTACCTCACGTTCTGGCGGTATTCTTGGTAGATCTTCCGGAAATACGTCGGCATATTCGCGTACCACCGGTACGTCTTCAATCTTTAGCGATCCTTTGTCTGGTTCGTTTGCGTATATCATAAATGCCCTACAACCGTGCCTCATGAGCTTGTGAGCTTTTAGCATTGTGCACATAACGGGATTACCCCCTTTCTCGCCATATATGGTAACCGATTTTCCACTTGGAGATGTTAATTTTATCTCCTTGCGGAAACATACGACTTTCGCATGTTGTCGGGATAACCAACCCATCCCGACCACTACTTGGAATTCTCCCAGCGACATAGGAATCAAGTCTATTGAATATTCCTCATCGTCAATGCTTATCTTACAATCTCGACATATATCACACACGAGGAAATTTTTGTTATCACCTATTTCTACCTCTAATGGCATAGGCAATTTTGTTCGTACAAAAGAAGGATGTCGAATAAATCCATGTGAAACAAAGGATTTATTCGCACCCGTATCAAATAACACATGTGCAGGAATTGAATTTATGGCAAATATACCTGAGACCACATCGGGCTCCATTTTCGCCTCCACTGCTGTTAACTGGAAGGATCTTGCTTTTGCTCTTGGTGCCTCAGTGTGTGTATTCTTGTCATCTTTCTTTCCGATCAACTCCGGGCACTCAGATTTCTTGTGACCCGGTTCATAACATTTGTAACACACCGACACCTTCCCTGGGCACAACGCAGCCGTGTGCCCTATTTGCCCACATATAGGACATGGCTTGTCCTTAAACCGGCACTCACCCTTGTGCCCCTTCCTGCATACTTTACAACTTGGCGAATTACTTTTTCCCTCTTGCTTTTTCGACGAGTCAGTCGTGCGTGCCTTTTTCGTAGGGCTTGGATTAACCACTTGCGCCCTTCTTTCACTCCTTTCAATTTGTTTCTTTAACTCTATCTCCCTTTCTCGAGCGGTGTTGATGATTTCGGTGAGGGTCTCGTATTTTGAGGGAGTCATGAACTACCGATACTCTGCGCTTAGCATATTATAATAATAATAATACACCTTCTATTCTTCGGATGTCACCAACTCATCACAAAACCTTAGTTTGTCGAGAAAGATCCCCGTGATCTTATCAATAGATTCGCCCTTCTGTCTAAGCTGAATAAATTCTTCTTTGATTCGATTGATAACCGCTTTGGGACTGTGATGTTTAAGGAATGGTACCTTAAACTCGTCCCATGTCATCGCCTTTGCCGCTTCACTACCAATTTCCTTTTTCTTATTATCCCACCAGTCTTTTGCTTGACCTCTTAGTTGACCCGTGCCATAAGCTATGAAGTCATTTGTGTCACAGTGGGTTCTCTCAAACACCCCTTCAATATCACTCAACCACCTTTGGCACACTATCGGATCCACTTCTCCGTTGTATAGTGGTGGTTTACATGCCATAAATTCTTTGTACGAGCAGCCCTTACGCTCTCCCAATTTCTCTTTAGCTATATTAGCATTATCTTCCAATTTCTTGATTCTCTCGTCAACAACCGATAGTACCGTATTTTGGATCTTGTCAATAAAACCAGATAAGCTATTTTGGATTGCCTTTCCTACTTCCTCGGCAATCACTTCTCTCATTTACTCGGTGACTCTAGGCACCATATCCGTCATCTTTAAAACTGAAATGTTTACATCATGTGTTAAACATTTCATCTATATCATGTGGTTTATTTACTTTGGTTTAGTCAAGTTCGTAACTTGTTTAACTATTCTTACTTAATGCACTTTCCGGGTTTGAGAGTGTTAACACACTCTTCCCGTGCATATCAATTCCTGTTTCGTTTATATTAAAGAACCTACTAAAATGATTAACTCTTACCGGATATTGATCAAGCCCGAACCGAACACACTTTGTTAATAACTTTGAGCTCTGATTACCAACTTGTAACGCCCGTTTACATTTTCAACAATTATATAATAAGAGGTACTTAATTATATATAAATATACCTTGAACCACATAAGTACAATTAAAAGTTTATAAGTAACACCTACTACTTATCTACCGACTAGTTTAAACATTCCAAAACATAGTTAACAATTTATTTACAACATCATCATAGTCTAGACAAGGTTAAGTTTAACGCGGAAGCTTCAAAATTTTAGTGTTCGGTTCTTGAAAGCATGCTTGATCACCATCCGGAATGTCTACATCATTACCTATAGTCAAAACCAACTATAATGTTAGTTTTGACATTGAAATGAAGTGTATAAACAAGTTCCTGTATCAAAATAAATAAATAATAAAAAAAAATAAAAAATTTTTCCAGCCTTGATTCTGCCGCGTGTCGCGGTGGAGTTCATTAAGTTTGTCGCGAGTCGCGGCAGCTCCCGCGTGTCGCGGGGGATTACATGGAATCTTCCGCGTGGCACGGGGGAACCGGTTTTCCAGCAGATGCAGGTCTGTGTCCTGCATTTACTGTCAGCTCCAGAAATTCGGATTTCATACTTCAAATGACCATAACTTTTGACTCGTAAGTCCGTTTTAGGTGATTCTTTTTCCTATACGTCTATAAATTCATTACAGATCTAACTATGTAGATTTCATATCACGCATCCCGCATTACCAGCGATTGTTCATGATTTCCTTATTTCAATTATTCAACCCATTAGCAATAGTTGTATAATATTACATTTCAGTTTTCCTATTATTCTTAGACATGGTTACCCAATTCCCGGGCTTGTAACCTTGGCATATTTACGCCATTCATGGCTTTGTGTTCCCTTAGAACTAAGAGCTCGTTCCCGCGGAATCCAAATGTTCCATTTCGAGCAACATTTACAACTTACTTCTATAGTTTGACCCAATATCCCGGATTCATAACTTGAAGTATCATGGGCAAATTCGTAATTGTGGTGCAATCCAACACCTTTCAACATACGAGACTTTCTAGTTACTATCTCTATGATTCTTTTGATTACATCAATTCGACCCATTTGACTACTTAGTGAAAACCATCACTTTATTAACAAGTCAAATCCAATTCTCAATCTTTATTTGACCCGTTTGATGGTCAAGTGAACTTCGTCACTATAAAGACACATCAAACGTATCTATTTCTCTACGACTTTATTTATACACTAAACCCAAACAAATATGCATAATTTAACGAGACTATGTCACGTACCTTTAAAGCACACCTTTTCCACGTGTATCTCCTCCGGCGTGTCCGCTTGACGTTCCGGATTCCTTGCCTAAAGAGTTCAATTCATAACAAGTTTAGAACTCTTTCATAAGCTTTAACGCATTATTTCTTAACATAGTCAAATCTGCGTTTTCACCCAACCTTTAACATTTTAACCCTCATTTAGGCGTTTTATCAAACACCTAGCGGGTCAGATTTCTACATGATCTAAACCAAGTTCATGACTTGAAATTATCACCAAAATTAACTTCAATTAGACAATATACACATATTTTAACATCAATAATTTAGAGATTATCTCATAATTTCAGTTTACACTAGAACAAGAGTCTTAATCCTAGTGTTTATCAAGTTCTACTAACTCATTAACCACCCACTATAGTGATTTTGATCCATACAATTATCATGCAAGATTTTGGCAAGAAATCGTCTAGGGTCTGTCCTTAAACCTTATATCACTTCCAATTTCATGTTTACAACACATAATTAAGCTCAACATTCGATTTTAATCACATGCAAGAAATTTGGGTTGAATCAAAAACAGCCTAATTTTACATACCTTATGATCCCCTTGACGAGATGATCACGATTCTATGTTCAGATTTCGATTTTAACTTGGTTTGAGCCTTTAATTTGAGAGATTAGTGAATGTTAGGGTTTTGAGGGTGTGGGTCGCCCTCTCCTGCCTTTTGATCGAACCAGGACCTCAAAAATGGGGTATTTGGTTTTTATTTTTACTAACTTAGTAATATAAGTTTCAATTTTGACAACCTAGGCCCCTCCACTCTTATTTAGTTTATATCTTTGGCTTTTAACTCATTCGTGTGTTACTACAAGACTCCTAACTAACTGGGTTATTTATCCTAGTTAGCTTATTCTTGTTTATTATACACTCTATAATTCTTATATAATGTTTTATATTTTTGGGGTGTTACACATTTGCAAACCATCCCTTGGCAAACCACCTCTCTCACACTTCACCCACCCACTACCACCATCACAACCCACATCCACCACCATCATCCATCATAGAGTGTGTGAGTAGTCTCGGGATCCAAGATTGATCGTAAGAGTTCTTGACAATCAAAGGCCATGTTTGCCTAAGTCTCTTACATCACTTGGTGAAGAAAAGTGTCTAGTGTAATACTTTTTATTTTTAATCTTTTCGCACTTTTTATTTGGTTATGTATTAATGACTTTAATAACTAGTTTCTTATGTTGAATGTGAATCTTTCTTATCATTTGACCGTGGTGTCTTGGCAATATTTTACTGTCTACATAAAATAAAAGATTTTCACCATTCATATCTCCACGATCTATATGGAGATATGTTGGCTACCTGGTCGGGGGTTAAGGGAATGGTTTGGTAAGAATCTTGCCTTGTTCAGTGTATAGATCCTGCAAGGACCTGGGTCAAATTTAGTAGGATCTCCTTCAATACCCACTGGTATTGGATGGCGGGGGTCCAAACTCTTTGATCCCCTCATATGTAAGCTACTATTAAAACATTAACCCGGCTACTTAGGACTGTATCCCTGCTGACTCAGACTACTTAGCCGAGGGTAACGTCACCTTCAAAAGAGGGGCCTACCACATTACGCATTAATAACTTAATTAATTATCTTTCAATAATTCAACCCTTTAGGATTGTATCCTTGCTGACTCAAACTACTGGGTTGAGGGTAACGTCACCTTCAAAAGAGGGGCCTACTACAATAACTAAGATAATCTATTAAAAAGTGCAAAAGTGCGGAAATAATCAAAGGTTACACTAAACACGAGTAGGTTCCAAGTGATTCATGTTATCTATCTGTTTTTATTTTTATTTTTATTTTCAGCATTTTTAGTTTTTATATTCTAGTTTAAAACATTTTTCTAAACTTTTGATTTGATTACACGTTGAGGATAAACCGGTATTAAAAGCTCTTGTGTCCTTGGACGACCTCGGTATCTTACCAACACTATACTACGCTCACGATGGGTGCACTTGCCCATATGTGTGTTTGGTGTTAGTAAATATGTGTTTTATAAATTTAAAACTTGACTAACGTGTAAAAAGGGCTAAAAATATACATAAAAACATACGACACTCACGCACATATCAAGTTTTTGGCGCCGTCGCCGGGGACACAAGGATTTTAAGAAAGCTTAAAATCGACGGCCTAATCAGTTTTTCAAAACTTTTTCAAAACGCGCGCACATTTTTCTGCATTTGAGCTAGTTTTGCATTTACAGTAGGTTGAACACGGGGCCGTGCTGCATATTTTTCATAAAAACACCCAGATACAGAGTCTGAACACTGGGTCGTGCTCACTGAACACGCCCCCGTGCTGCATAAAACCAATAACTTTTGTTCAAACGCCCAGATACAGAACATGAACACGGGCCATGCTCACTGAACACGGGGCCGTGTCCAGCCTCTGTTTCCATTTTTATTCTTATTTTCTGGTCTTGAGACTCTGTTGTGGTCTGCTGAGTGATTCTCATGGATCAATACTCAGGAGGCTACAACTACACCTATAAGGAGGATGATTATAGGGAAGACTATTCTCATGTATATTTTTAGCCCTTTTTACACGTTAGTCAAGTTTTAAATTTATAAAACACGATATTTTACTAACACCGAACACACATATGGGCAAGTGCACCCATCGTGAGCGTAGTATAGTGTTGGCAAGATACCGAGGCCGTCCAAGGACACAAGAGCTTTTAGTACCGGTTTATCCTCAACGTCTAATCAAATCAAAAGTTTAGAAAAAGGTTTAAACTAGAAAATAAAAACTAAAAATGCTGAAAATAAAAACAAAAATAAAACAGATAGACAAGATGAATCACTTGGATCTGACTCGTGTTTAGTGAAACCTTTGATTATTTCCGCACTTTTGCACTTTTTAAGAGATTATCTTAGTTATAGTAGTAGGCCCCTCTTTTGGAGGTGACGTTACCCTCAACCCAGTAGTTTGAGTCAGCAAGGATACAATCCTAAAGGGTTGGATTATTGAAAGATAATTAATTAAGTTATTAATGCGTAATATGGTAGGCCCCTCTTTTGAAGGTGACATTACCCTCGGCTATGTAGTCTGAGTCAGCAGGGAAAAAAACAGTCCTAAATAGCCGGGTTAATGTTTTAATAGTAGCTTACATATGAGGGGATCAAGGAGTTCGGACCCCCGCCATCCAATACCAGTGCGTATTGAAGGAGGTCCTACTAAAGTTGACCCAGGTCTTTGTAGGATCTATACACTGAACAAGGCAAGACTCTTACTAAACCATTCCCTTAACCCCCGACCAGGTAGCCAACATATCTCCATATAGACCGTGGAGATATTAATGGTGAAAATCTTTTATTTTATATAGACAGTAAAATAACGCCAAGACACCACGGACAAATGAAAAGGAAGATTCACCTTCAACATAAGAAACTAGTTATTAAAGTCATTAATACATAATCAAATAAAAAGTGCGAAAAGATTAAAAATAAAAAGTATTACACTAGACACTTTTCTTCACCAAGTGATGTAAGAGACTTAGGCAAACATGGCCTTTGATTGTCAAGAACTCTTACGATCAATCTTGGATCCCGAGACTACTCACACACTCTATGATGGATGATGGTGGTGGATGTGGGTTGTGATGGTGGTGGTGGGTGGGTGAAGTGTGAGAGAGGTGGTTTGCCAAGGGATTGTTTGCAAATGAGCCAAGCACCCCTATTTATAGCCTGCACAGAAGCCCGGACACGGCCCCGTGTCCACCCATCTTCCCTTTCTTCATTAAATGCAGTTTTTCTGCATTAGTTGACCACACCCCCGTGTCCGCTGGGCACGACCCCGTGTGCAGAAGCGTATCTGTATTATCAAGATTTTCCTAGATTCAGCGAATCTTGGAGCTGACCACTGCCCTGTGTCCGTTGGACACGCCCCCGTGGTGGGTGATTGAAGCTTCTACAACTTTGTCTTTTCTGCAGATACTTGGGCACGCCCCCGTGCTCATTGAGCACGGGGCGTGTTCAGCCTTCTGCTCTCTTGTTTTTGCTCGGGAAGATGCTGTCGGGGGTCAGGCATGCCTCGTTTATTCCTTTTCTTGTATTTATGTTAGATTTAGCTGCCTTTTTGCTTCTTTTGTTTATTTGAGCTCATTTAATCCTGAAAATACAAAAGGAAGACAAAAACACACTTTTTCCAACATTAGTACTAAAAATGGTTAGTTTATGCCATATTTGATGTAATTTATATGTTGCATTTTGCGCACATCAATAGACATATGAGGAAAATAATCATCTAGTCATATAATACTTGTTTTGACACTATGAACCCAAAAGGGTTAGAATGTTTTCATGGGTCAGAATACCTATTAGAATCATAACAAGTTATTAAAGTCTTAGATGATGTAACCTAACATTTGACAAATGACCACTAGTTCATCATCAAAAGTTTGGTTACTTAGATAATATATAGGTTATATAGATATCATAATGTCATATAAGTCAAGCATGGGGTAGGAGGATAAATCCTCCATTTAGGAACCTCTTTTGTATTTCACATAAGTCATGCATGAGGTAGGAAAGACAAATCTTCCATTTAGGAACCTCTTTGGCGTCCACCACTACATATGTTGTCATAGACAACAAGGAGGGTCATGAACATACAATAAGAAATGAAATAACTACAACTAATCTAGGAAAACATCAAGTGATGTGTGGATTTTCAAGTAGGATAGCCCAAGCTAACCTTATAATCACACAATCTTCAAGCTTCAAGCTTGTTCATCACTTGTGGGTTAAAACCCTATCAAAACAGAATGTTTATGAGGTTTAAACCTCTGATTTTACATGTCACAACCTTGTTTTTAAGCCCAACTAATCATAGACTTGATTATGAGCATAAGGACATAGGAATGCGATGAGATAACTCAAGTTCAAGCAAGTTTAACAAAAGATTAATCAAACCAGAAAGTTTATTGCACTTTGGAGCCTTATATGGTGATGTTCCAGCCTTGGTTTCCATGGAAAACCTGTGGAAACATACCTAAGGTTGTTCCAAGTGATTAGAAAGAAGAATCAAAGAAAAAGAATGAGTAGAAGTGAACTTATGCTCACTTTAGTGACTTGATACGATTCTGATATTGCTACTGTTTTCCAGCTGAAATGAGGGTAATTTGAGAGTGTTTTGAGTGAGTTGCAAAGTGGAAAAAGTGTGGAGGAGGCTTGGGTTTTATAGGGAAAAGAATTAGGGTTGATTAGGTGACATTAAATGCAAGAAACACAAGCTTAAACTCAACAAAACACACAAAGAAGTGGCCCAATCGCGAGCTGATTAGGCTGTTCTGCGGATCGAAGACTGTCGCGGGGCGCGACTCAGCCAGGCTATGGGGTCGTAGGCCGCGAGCCTTGGTCAGACAGATTTGTTTGGTTCTTTGACAATTATGGTCCTTGAACTTATATATATATACATGTATTAAATAGGTTTTAGGTGTTTTAATTATAGATTATCATAAATAAAAGACATGTTATGTATCTAATCACAAAAACAAATATAAAACAAGTGTAAGTAAGTATGTTTGTCGAGATTAAGTATCGATTTCGCATAGATTGAGCATATAATCACGTGTTTGCAAGTTTGACGTATTTTGCACGAAGTATGAATGAGTATCACATGTTTGATCAATCCAAGTGTAAGAACAAGTATAAAATGTGTATAACATGAATGTAAAGAAAATACGGATTTCCATTATGATCCAAGTCTCGGATTTTACAACGATTACACCGCAACAACGATTACAAGAATACAAGATTTCCAAAAATAGAAATACAGGCAACGCTTTCTAATTATGGAATGTAGGATCGTGTATGTGACCCGAATGAGTCGTTCAGAGGAGTTTTGATCTGTTTCAGTTGCGGAAAACAAGAAACAGACTAAGAAATAGCTTGTTCTTCACTTTAAACACTGATTTGATTGATATAACACTGATTACATGCACAATTCAAACCGGCAGCACCTCAGTATGAATTTTAAGAACGTTACACATGATTTCGCTTGACACCTATATATACTAATCAGATTCCGCTTGAAACACACAAACATCAGTTCAAGCGGAATAAGGAAATTGGTGATTCCGCTTGAAAGTGACCAAGGTCATTTCAAGCGGAATAGCATTCTCAAGCGAAATCCCCTTCAATTCAACCTAAAACTTCCTATTTTCTCGAACAACGTGCCCTGATCTAACTTATCTAGAGTAAGACTCGATACAAGACAAAGTCGACAGATGCATGCACTAACAGACTCTCCCTTAGATGTTGACGAGTCTATCGTGTCGAGTCTTTACATCTTAACTCTTGATCAGTCTCTAGGCTTCACTCTTTCGAATCTTCTCTCTAAAATCTTCAGACTTCCCCTTACGATGTGCTGGCATTCCTTAAGTTCATCAGCATCATCAACTTCAGGATCGTAATCTGACTTTCACAGGTTCAAGATCGTTGTCTGACTCAACCTTTGTCCACAGAGTCCTCAGGTATCGGAAACCTGGCTCTCTAAACACAAGCTTCTCAGGGTTGATCAACCTGACTCTGCTAATGTTGTTCCAAGATCATGCTCAGGCTCTCATCCCGCTCAGAATTGTCACCTGGCTCAGACTAACACCTGCACAATCTCTACCCCAAAGTAAAACTTCACAAATTTAAACATTTCAAATTTAGATATTCAGACTCCCTCTCAAAATTTAACTATAATCTTGATGAACCACTTGTAGATTTGATCAAAACACATTTGTTTTCAAACACAGATTCCCCCTCACAAAAATGTCATCATGTTTTGCACTTGGAATTTTGAAAATCAGCTTTTCAACACCAGTTGTCAAAAATCTTTTTGAATTTTTCAAAAGTTTATGCTAAAACACACTAAAAATCTTTTTGGATTTTTGAATATAAAATAATGCAGTGAAGAAATATTTACAAACAATATTTTTGTAAGTTTGTGTAAGAGGATCATATCAGTTTTTGAGACATATCATCAACACAGTTAAGCTTCATTTCACTTTAAGTTCAAAACAATTCACCTAGATTGTCAGTATATTGATCCACTTAAATTTTCACACAAAGTTTAATTGTTCCGAGATACGATATTAATGTTTTAAGTACTTAAACTTATTCGCGTGTCCCACTACTTGAATATACTCCCGTATCCAGATCCCAATATTCAGTCTTACAGGTGAATATAACACAGATGATATCTGTAAAGGGGTTAGATGCGAAACCGTGAGAGCTCAGGTCAGAACTTCCGTTCAGCAGAGAGATGACGGTTCGACTTTAGGTGTGTCCCCTTTAGAGGATCTTTTCTTCAACAGCAATGATTATCAATTTTATTGTTTAATCATTTTTGCTGAGGGCGAGCTTATATTTCAAAGCATGTGTAGAAAGTATTATACGGGGACTAGGTCAGAATTTCCATTCAACAGAAGTCCAGGGATAATACCCCAGATATCACTGAGTATAAAGACCTAGTATCTCAGAAAGAGGGACCTTTCAAACAAGATTTCAGGGGTTACCTATATATCCAAGAAATGTTACCCACGAATTAAGAAAGTTTGAAAATTTAGGTTTATATCTCGTCACAATTTACTAAATGTGCAAAAACCTAGTGGCATATCATTAATGAGATTGTTTATCACATTTTAACTTTCCATTTCTTTAGCATGTTGTGACAGTCCCCTGATGTACTATCATTTCCTCTTTTTGACAACAAAACTCATTTTTGGTTTTTATCATGTTTTTAGCCTTTTCAAATTTTCTAATGTTTTTGGATTTTCTGAAATTTTTACTCCCCCTAAAATGCAAACACATTTAAAGAAATTTGAAAACAAACTATACATAAAGTTGACAACTGATATCGAATCGCTTCAATTCGCCATCCACTTGGCATAAACAATCAGAACTCCCCCTTTCAACAAACTATTTTCTCATTAAGATTTCAAAACACTTAAGTTTGTTTTAATCAAAATGATTTTTCCGGAAAATAAGTTTGTTTATACCACTTGTAAGAATGGGTTCATCATCTTGTTCAATTTTAATCACATGTAGGAAATCAAGTACAATTTAATGTCCTTGATTTACCACTTTCACGTATGCACAAGCCAACCTCTGTACCGGTTGAAAGATAAATCAAGTACAACTTAATGTCCTTAAATTACCACTTGTAGGAATATCACATCTACACAGATACGTTTTACCAATAAAGATGCCGATTCCTGCTTCACACTTACCAACCTGGAAGCTCCGGCATAGTCACACTTGACCTGTAAAAATTTAATCATTATAAGATACATTTTCAAAATCAAATATCAAGAAAGATGCCGATTCCTGATCCACGATTACAAACTTGGGATCTCCGGCATAGTCCTGAGTTTTCAAGGGAAAAGAATTTCCACCCAAGTTTTATCAACCTTGGGTGTTTTTAACTCTTGTTCAGTAGGGTTATATGTTGCTTTCTTTATTGCATAAAAATCATTAACCCCTTTGGCCTTTCCCTCGACCATTTTCCCAAAAAAAAATTTAACATTCCCATTGAATGCTTTCTCAACATCAAATTCCTTCTGATCAGAATAGAATTGATTTGAGATCTCAATCTTATCAACCTTTTTCTCAACGTTTTCAACCTTCAAAGATGGAATTTTAACATCATCTACTTGTAGGATCGTTCTCGGCCCTGTTTGAGTCGATCAGAGAAATTTTTATCCAAATCAAGAGGCGGAAACTAATGATTCGGTGCTATTCTAGCTATATTCACTTTAAACTTGCTGTATTATTGATATTGAACGCAATTACAAGGTTTGACAGCACTTCAGCAGCATGCCGGAACAAAAACACCTTTAACTATATGTTTATGGTTCGCTCTAAAGACCATATATATAGACAAGCATGGTCCGCTTATATGAACATATTCATATAAGCGGATCTACATCGATCACAAGAGCGGACCTACAACATGACCCTATGAGCGAACCTTGATCTAGACTGACACATAAGCGAATCTAGGAATGTACATATAAGCGAACCCTATACAAACTCCTATTTCTAGGTTTCCGTGCCATGTCTGGTCGCTTTATCTCTTAAGACTCGATGTAAGACGTAGTCGACAGACGTAAGTGCACCAACAGACTCCCCCTCGAATGTTGACGGAGTCTTCATAGAGTCATCGCACATGTCAATCTACAATCTTCATCAGTCGACAATCTGCCTCTGAAATATCTGTCATTCAAGAATCCTCGTACTCTTTCTTCATCATCACCAAACTCCTCTCTCTCAGCTGTTAATACGGTGTCTTCAGACTCCCCCTCTCACACAGCTGGGATCGTAGTCTGGAATTCACATCTTCATTCTTCAAATCAAAATCATTAACAGGCTCCCATCAAGTTCCAGATCGATACCTGACTCCATTCTCTCTCAGGATCAATATCTGGCTCAAGTCCTGCACAATCTCTACCCAACTATAAGTTTCTTCAAAGATTAAAACTTTTCAACAATTCAGAAACTATGTTGATAAGCTATAATAATGATTTTGCATTCAGAATCAATTACTAGCTCTTTTCAAACAAATTTACCATCTTCACATACACTCTTCCCAAACCAGTTCTTTAAGTTTAGCACTTTGAATTACGAAAATCAGTATCTCAACACCAGTTGTCGAAACTCTTTTTGAATTTTCAAAATTTTATGCTAAAACACACCAAAAATCTTTTTGAATTTTCTGAAAGAAAGTAGAAAAGAGAAAAAAAACAACTATTTACAAATAATATTTTTGTGAGTTTGTGCAAGAGGATCATATCAGATATGAAACAGATCACAAACACCGTTAAGCTTGATTACATATTAAGTTCTAAACAATTTACCTAGATTGTCAGTATGTTTGTCCACTTAAATTTTCACACAGACTTCAATTGATTCGAGATATGATATAATGTTTTAGAAACTAAAACTTAATTGTGTATCACTCCACTTGAATATACTCCCGCATCCAGTTCCCAAATATTCAGTCTTACAGGTGAGTATACCACAGATGATATCTGTAAAGGGGTAGATACGAAACCGTGAGAGCTCAGGTCAGAACTTTCGTTCAGCAGAGAGATGACGGCTCGACTTTTGGTGGGTCCCCTTTAGAGGATCTTTTATTACAACAGCAAAGATTATCAATTTTATTGTTTAATCAGATTGCTGAGGGTGAGCTTGTATTTCAAAGCATTTTGCAGAAAGTATTATTCGGGGACTAGGTCAGTATTTCCATACAGCAGAAGTCCCGGAATAATACCCCAGATATCACTGAACATAAAGACCTAGTATCTCAGAATACGGGACCTTTCAAACAAGATTTCGGGGGTTACCCATATATTCAAGAATAGTTACCCACGAATTAAGCAAGTTCGAATTTAGGTTTATATCTCGTTTCAATTTACTAAATGTGCGGAAATCTACTGACACATCCGCAGTAAGATTGTTTATCACATTTAAACATTCCAATTCTTTAGCGTGCTGTGATAGTTCACTGATGTACTATCATTTCCTCTTTTTCGCAACAAAACTCACTTTTCAGTTTTATCATGTTTTTGTCTTTTTCAAATTTTCTGATGTTTTTGGATTTTCTAAAATTAACATCTTACTCCCCCTAAAATTCAAATACATCTAAAAACATTGACAACAAACTGTACAGAACATGACAACTGATATCGAAACACTTCAATTCTCCATCCGTTTGGCTTAAACAATCAGAACTCCCCTTCACAACAAACTATTTTCCCATAATGATTTCAAAACACTCAAGTTTATTTTAATCAGAATGGTTTTTCCGGAAAATAAGTTTTGATTTAACCACTTGTACGATCAACTAGTTCTCATTCTGAACCACTTATAACATCCACAAACATACAACCACTTGTAGATTTTGCAATTAAACATTTCAAACCTGTTTTTCAACCAATTACCATCTTTTGGTTGAATTCTCAAGGTGTCGATTCCTACTCCTCGCTTACAAACCTGGGAGTTCCGGCAAGTCCTGCAAAACTTCAAACACAGATTTAGAAGGATGCCGATTCATGATCCACAATACTATCTTGGGATCTCCGGCAAGTCAGGTTTTTATTCTTTCAACAGGCTTGTAAACACGTCCTTTGGAAGCATAAAACTCTTCGATGCTTTTGGCCTTACCATTGACCATTTTTCCAAATATACGTTTTACATTTCCGTTGAAAGTTTTTTCAACATCAAATTTCTTCTTGTCAGAATAAAATTGATTTGATATTTCAACTTTTCCGATTTTGGATTTGTAATTTTTAGCATTCAGTAGCGGAAAATTCACATCGTCCACTATCGGAACTTTCTTTTCAACCTTTTTCTCAACACGTGGCTCCTCTGATTTTATGGAATCAGATTCATCACCAGAACTATTACCTGAACCTTTCACAACCCATTTTTGATTTGGCACTTTATCTTTCCTTTTTAAAGCACTCTTTGAACATTCTCCTTTCTCAAAAGTTGAATTTTCAAAGCCAGTGAACTTCCGGGTTGACAATTCAGTCTTTTCAACAACTTTTTCTTTCATTTTACTTGAGACTTCCTGTTTTGGTTTGAATGTCTTTGGACAATCCTTTGCCACATGACCAGCAACTTTGCATTGAAAACAGGTTCTCTTTTCAATTTTCTTTGGAACTTCATTCTTCTTTAGTTCTTCTTGCTTCTTGGCAAGGAATTCCTGATTTGTCTGTCTTCTGAATGATTGTTCTTTTTCAGCTTCTGACGTTTTCCCTAAAACAAACATAGTTTTTGGTTTATACATTTTTTCATTTTTATAGTTTTTCGGTGGGACAAAACCAAGACCTTTCTTTTTGAAATTACGATTATGGTTTGGTTTCTGTCGGAAATTATAACCACAATTGTAACCCATTTTCTTGTTGATTCTTTGTTGATCTCTTGAAGTGTATTGTTTAGATTTTCCATTAGGATTTAAATCTTTTATTTCAGAAATATTAATTTCTGTTATTTTGAAAACCTTTTGAATCATTTCAAGTCTGACACTTCTTATTGGAAAACTTTCATCTGAATATAATTTGTCAGAACCTTTCAAAGTATATGCCACTTTGACCGATTCATCATTCAAATTAGATTTCGAAAGTAAAAACTCTTTATCATAAACCCGTTTGTCCTTTTTGTTTGTCGGCTTTGACATATTTGACCCAGACTTTGACTCGGTTTTGGACTCCGGTTTTGACTCCTCATTGTCATCTTTGTCTAACACCTGATCTATCACACTTTTTATCAACTTTGACTCATGATCAGTGTCGGATGATGTATACGTGACATCGATATTTTCTGGCAAGTTATCCGACGGCCCAGACTCCCATTGTAAATTGATTGCTTTATTGACTCTTTCAGAATTTGGATTTCGAGGTGAATATCCATTTTCGACCGGGGGCAGACATCTGTTATAGACCACACTTGATTTCTTACCAGAATTCTTCAACTTTTCTTCATCTTTTGTCACGGATTTTTCTTCTTCAGATGTCTTCACTTCTTTAAACGTCTTCAAATCTTTCACAACTGGATAAATCCTGTCAACAACAAAAGTAGAACATGAGTAACTATCTAATAACTTCTTAACTTTCTCAGTTTCTATCTTTTGTGTTGCCAGCTCCAACTCGAGATCAGCACATTTCTTAATATGAAAGTTTGCATCATCAAGCTGCCTAAGATATGCTACTTTCAATGTGTTCATTGCCACAGCTTGTTCACCACTCGAATCTGTATACTTGTTGATTTCTCTGTTCATCATATCGTACGATTCTTTCAATTTGTGAATATTGTGCAACAACTCATTGTTCTGCTTGATCAGTGAATCACAGTTCATGCACTTTTCTGGGACTATGACTGGTTCAGCGTCAATTTTCACTTCAAATTCAGGAACCTCATTGACTGTCTTGTTTGATTGTAAGAACTCAGCTCTTCTCTTCTTCTCAGCTTTTGCTTCGGCTTTCAATTTCTCTTCCTCTTCTTCTTCTTCCTCAAGCTTTCTACGTCTTGCTTCAGCAGCTTCCATGACTTTCCTGGTTCTTTCTGCACATTTCAAATCATAAGCATTAGCAAAGAAAGCATGAGAAATGTTTTTGGACATCTCTTTGGCCATGAGATCTTGATCCGGACAAAAATCATCCCAGGTAAAACCTTCAGCCAACTTCTCATCATCTTGTTCAGCCAAACACACTTTGCTGTCTTTCGGAAGATACTTTTCCCAGGTAAAATTACCATATTTACCCTCACTAACAACACATGCCCTTTTATCAACCATATCTCTCCCATGAGCTGTTTGTGTCTGTTGCTGTACTGGTGGTGTGATTTGATGATAGATGGCCTTCTTGTGATAGTCGTTGTTTCCGAAAGGATTCTGGGCTCCGGTAGCTTCACGGTTTTTGCACTCCCTCTTGAAATGCCCCTTCTCTCTGCAACGAAAACACGTAACTTTAGATTTATCAAAACCTAAAGCTGAAACGTTTGCATCACGAAAATCATCACGGCCTGTAATTTGTTTAAACTTTTCAGCACGTCTCATCACACTTGCCATACACCATTTGATATCCATCAATTCCATTTCCTCAACATCAATTTGATCGTAATCCTCTTTCGTGAGCATTGGATTTCCGATCTTTCCTGCAACAAAGCAACTATAAGACTCTAAAATCATCCCTAACAAAGACATTTGATTTTTTGCAATTTCTTCAGTATAGTCTTGATCATTTTCAAGGCTTAACACAATGTTACACTGAAGTTTTCTACCATTCTTTGTTACAGAGATGTTAGGATCAAAAGATGAAAATCTTGTGCTGCTGCTTGATCCTTGGGATGGCTTCTTCTCAGGAGAATCTTTAACACTGTAAGCAGTTTCGATCTTTGGAGAATACTTTGTAGAATCAGTAGAGCCACTCTTGTAGTACAAACTGATATCCTGTTCTCCATCATAATTTTTCATTCTGGCTATCTTCCTCTGCTCCATCTCCTGAGCTTCCAGATGCTTGATAAAATCTCCCAGTGTCATAGCTTTGTAATCTTTTCTGTTAGATCTTAGCATCATCAGAAATGTTCCCCATGTTTCGTGTGGAAGCGCATCTGCAAGTTTTTCAACTAATTCATCAGTATCTTTCTTAATACCAAGTTTTGTCATATTTCTCACCAAGTTACAATATCTATCAATAATCTGCTTGGTGTTTTCAGATTTTAAACCACGAAACAAATCGAATTCTTTCTTCATGAGAGATTTCTTATTCTTAAGCATATCATCACTTCCAATAAACTTTGCTTCCAACTCTGTCCAAATCGAATATGCAGTTCCATCATGTTGAAGCAAGATCAGAATGTCTTCTTTTATTGCTTGCTAAAGCAGACTCACCATAAGTTTCTCATCACGGTATTTCTTTTTGTCATCTGTACTCATTTCTCGAATTGTTTGCTGTACACCATTTTTAACTGGTCTAACATATGGCTCTTCAGTGTGTTCCCATGCATCTAGATGATAAGCTTCGACCCAATTTCCAAAACGTTCAGACCACACGTTATAATCATCAATATCCATGAGTTTTGGCGGTTTCTGAGACGTTCCGGTTTCATTTTCAATCATAGCACTTTGAGTAATCGAGGTCGGGGTTGCAAAAGCGTTATAGAATTCAGTATCCATTGTTCACAACTTTCAAATTTAAACACAACTGTTCAAATAAGCGAACTGTCTCAAAAGCGGATCTGTAATGTTCCAAAAGTGAACCAAAGAATGTCCTAAAAGCGAACCACAATGTTGACTGTTGGAGCGAACTGGATGAGCAAACCAAAAAAAAATGTCTTTGAAGCGAACCAATATGGTAACTTGGAGCGGACCTATGAAGATTTGTCACAAAAGCGAACCAACTTTGAACTTTCGAGCGAACCTGACCCAAAGTAAATGTCCACAAGAGCGAACCGGATATATGTTTTGGAGCGAACCGGATTGCTGTTGTCACTTTTGTGCGAGAATGTTCGAGCGAACCCCCAAAAAATTAGCTTTCTAGGTCGATTTTAGTTCTGAAAACTTCAAGGGTTTATTAGTTCATGATTCCAAGTGCACTGTGTGATTTTGAGCCGATTTTACCGTGAAAAATTTTGAAAAAATGAAGAAAGTGTAGAAAAAAGAAGAAATGCAGCTAAAATGGCAAGAACTCCTCCTCCTGGGCTCTGATACCAATTGTAGGATCGTTCTCGGCCCTGTTTGAGTCGATCAGAGAAGTTTTTATCCAAATCAAGAGGCGGAAACTAATGATTCGGTGCTATTCTAGCTATATTCACTTTAAACTTGCTGTATTATTGATATTGAACGCAATTACAAGGTTTGACAGCACTTCAGCAGCATGTCGGAACAAAAACACCTTTAATTATGTGTTTATGGTTCGCTCCAAAGACCATATATATAGACAAGCATGGTCCGCTTATATGAACATGTTTGCGGATCTACATCGATCACAAGAGCGGACCTACAACATGACCCTATGAGCGAACCTTGATCTAGACTGACACATAAGCGAATCTAGGAATGTACATATAAGCGAACCCTATACAAACTCCTATTTCTAGGTTTCCGTGCCATGTCTGATCGCTTTATCTCTTAAGACTCGATGTAAGACGTAGTCGACAGACGTAAGTGCACCAACACTACTGAAGGAACAGATTTTACTTCTTTAACTTCAACCTGTGGCTCCTCTGATTTTGTGGAATCAGGTTCATCGCCGAGTTTTACATCACCCTTCTTAACAACCCACATTTGGTTGTCTTTGGCTTTCTTTTTGTAAAAATTTTTCTTTGAACTCTCACCAACTTCATAATTCGAATTTTCAAAAATTTTGAATTTTTCAGTTGGTGGTTCAACATCGACAACTTTTTCTTTAAGTTTTTCAGATACTCCCTGTTTTAGTTTTGTCATTTGAGAACAAGTTGATGCAATGTGACCAGCTTCATTGCATTTGAAACAGGTTCGAGTATCTTTTCTGTGAAAAACTCCAGTTCCTTTTCTTTTCATCTCAGCAAGAAACTCCTGGTTTGATTGCCTCCAGAACGGTTTCTTTTGTTCTTCTTCTGCACTTCCACCTGAAACAAATTTTGTATTCGTTTTAGAAATTTTGTCATTTTTATAGTTTTCTGGTGGAACAAAACCCAATCCTTTCTTTTTGTAGTTACCCTTATGGTTTGGTTTCTTTTGAAAACCAGAACCAGAATTGTAACCCTTTTTCTTGTTTAATCGTTGTTGAACTCTTGAAGTGTATTTTTTTAGGTTTTTCAAGATTTTTCAAAACTTTCAATTCAGGAATATTAATTTCTATTAGTTTGAAAGCCTTGTTAATCATTTCTGTTTTGACACTTCTTATTGGAAACTCTTTGTTATAATATAATTTGTCAGAATCATTCAAAGTATAAACTACTTCGAATGTTACATCATTCAAATTCGATTTTGATAACAAAAATTCTTTACTGTAAGTCCTTTTGACCATCGGTTTTGAACTGTTGACTGGCGAACTTGACCCTCCAGACTCAGATTTTGATTCAGACTCCTCATCAGTATCCAACACCTGATCGACCACCTTTTTGATTAACTTAGACTCATGATCAGTGTCAGACGAGGTGAACATGACATCAATGTTTTCTGGTAATTCATCAGTTGTATCAGTTTTTAACTTTATATTGACTGCTTTTTCGACTTGCTCCTCATTTGGTTTTCTGGGAGAATAACCTTCCCAGATCGGAGGCAGACATTTGTTATAGCTAACACTCGGTTTCTTACCAGTATCCTTCTTCTTTGACTTTTCATCCTGAAATGCTTCGAAACCTGCAACAGTTGGATAAATTCGATCAATAAGATAATCAGAACTAGAATAACTTTGTAACAAACGTCTGATTCTCTCATTCTCAATTTTCGCAGTCTCCAACTCTTATTTCAATCTTGCACATTCTTCAATGTAATGATTGATTGCCTTTTGTTTTGTCATCATCGTAGCGTTCATCATAGTCAAAGCATCTTCTCTTTCAGAATTTGTCTTTTGAAGAGCAGTTACTGTTCTGTTCAAAACGTCATAAGATTCCTTCACATAGTTTAGATTGAACAATAATTGTTCTTTCATTTTCTCAAACTCAGCCAACTTCTCATCTTTTGCTGCACAATCTTTGCAAGATTCAAGACACTTTGAGCATGGCTTGTTGACTTCCACAATCTTTTCAACTTCAATTGTTTTTACTACCTCAACCACCTTTTCTGCTTCAGTTGCCTAAACAGTTTCAACAATTTCCTCAGCAATACTTTTAACTTCATCATCTTGAACAGTCTCATCTTCTTGAGCAACATTTTCAGGCTTCATATGCTTTTGCTCTTTTGCTGCTCGTCTCTCCTTCAGCTTCTCCAAGCGATCTGCAAAATAAAAATGAAAACTTTCAGGGGAGAGATGAGATTTTGCAATGTTAATATGTTTTTCTTCCTCATCATCACTACTGTCATCAGTCGGTGATTGATCAATCTCTACTGATTTGTCGGAACTATCATCCGAAGAACCAGAATCAGATGGTGTTTGATCAAAACAACTTCTCTTTCTGAACTTTCTTCAGAACTCTGTGAACTTTCATCAGATGAAACAGACTTTTCATCTTCATTCTTCACACTGACTCCAATAGATTTCATCCATTCAGTAAACATATCTGGTTCTTTCACAATCTTAGCAATGAAAGCTTTAAACTCTCCCTTTTCATCAACAAACATATCCCAGCTAAAGCCTTCAGGTAGCCTTTCATCATCTTGATTGATTAGGCATGCTTTACTGTCGGATGAAATGTATTTGTTCCAGTTAAAGCTTTCTTGATTCCCCAAACATGCTCTCTTAGAATCCTCAAATCACTTTTCTACCATGAGCCACTTGTGGTTCTTGTTGTTGTTGCTGACCAACTTGTTGGTATATGGCTTTCCGGTAGTAGTCATCTTTTCCGAACGGATTCTTTGCATCGTTCGCTTCTCTATTCTTGCATTCCCTCTTGAAATGACCTTTCTCCCTGCATCGAAAACAAGTAACTTTAGATTTATCAAAACCCAAAGTTGAAACATGTGCATCAAGAAAGTCATTTCTCCCAGTAATCAGTTTGAACTTTTCTGCTCTTCTTAGGACACTAGCTAGACACCATTTGATGTCCATGAGCTCCATTTCTTCAGCGTCTATCTGATCGTAATCCTCCTTTGTTAGCATAGGATTCCCGATCCTCCCTACAACCAAACCTTCATAGGAAAGTAGCACAGAACCAAGTAATGCCATGTGGTCTTTTGCAACTTCTTCAGAAAAACTTTGACCATCAGGAAGATTCAAAGCAATGTTGCATTGTATCACACAACCACCACCTTTTGTACTTTGAGAGTGAAAACTTGATGTTGTATCTTTTGGATTAACACTAGGATATGAAGAGAATCCACTACTTTTATTTGAACTTTGATCAACTTTTTCAGATGAGTCTCCAACACTAATGTTAGGATCGGAGGCTCTCATGATTGTGTTGTTTGTATAAATCGAACATTCAGAAAATATGAAACAGTGTAAAGTGCAGCAGAAATGAATACAAACTTTATAAACACAATCCAAAGAAGAGAATAGTTTGATAAACAATTGCTTTTCATCAGACGAAAGGTTACAAAGCAAATCAAAAGATTACTATGCAAGCTTACAAAACTAAGCTCCCCCTCAGCCTGATACCCCAAGGTTGGTTACACAAGATGAAAGGATTGGACTGGAGAAGAAGAATCCACTCAGTCAATCAAATGTAACAGTACAGGGTACTGCTCCATTTACAGGCAAACCAAACCACTGAAGCATCTCAGCTGACGTCACCATGATAGTGACATCTAACAACCTAACAACCTATAAACACTGTTCTATACAAACTACTGATGTTTAACAACTGATTATAAGTAAAATACAAAACAAGAGACAACTACTGCTTCATCGTTCCGCTGTTGTAGCCTGAGCACTGATGTTGAGCATCAGTGCTTTCTTCAAAGGTGATCAGTCTTTGAATGAGCAGTGCTTGTGTCTTCAGCAGTACTTAGGAAACGACAGTAGATAGAGCAACAGTGTTTGTCTTCAGTAGTCTTTAGAGTTTCATCAGAGTTTGGTTCATCAGTTGTTATAGTGAGCAGTACTTAAGATCCATCAGCGGTTAGATTACCACTGTCAAGGGGAAAGCAAAGTGTAAACAACTGCTTATTCTGAATCCACTGTTGTGATCCGGTTTTGGCTTTCATTATCTGTTCCTCTGGTAGGGTTCAATCCCAACAATCTCCCCCTGGAACAGATAATGCCAAAACCCTTCATTATTCTGGACCTTTATTCCTCATCAGAAGTTCCTTAGCTTGTCTTTTAAATTCTTCTTCAAAATCCTTGGAACTTGTGTCATCTTCATCCCTACACAGTGTAAGTTCAAGGAGATCCTGCAAATCTTCAACACTAAGGCCTAGTGCTTCTTTCCTTGATATGTACTTCACTTCACCGTTGGATCTGAACATGGTCAGTACGTGGGTCTTTTGATCAGACATCCACTTTAGTACTTTTAATCCAGACGGGTTTCTTGGGAGAGAGTTATTTCCTGATGAGTTTGGAGATATTGGCCTAAAGAACACCTGCAGACTTTCAGACATTCTTTTGAAGGCCAAGTCAATGACATTGTTTGCTGCAGCTATGTCTTCTACAGTCTCTTTTTCAATTAGCTCTTGCCTCTCAATGTTTGTCATGTCTGTTGAAGTGTTTGGTGATGCAGGCTTGGTTAATACCTTCTTAAAAAGGTTCTGAAGTTTTGCTGAAGTCTCTTCTTTTAGACCCATTTTCATGATGGTATCATTGAAGTACTCAGCTTCCTTTTTCTTTACCTCTTCTTCAGACAGTTGTTTTCCTTCTGCTTGGTTTGACACAAGAATAGGATTATCTGCTGATTTGAACAGTGTTCTGAGGTTTTCAATCTGTTGTTCAAGCTTTTTGTAGTCAGGCCTTTTTGAAGTGTCTGAGACAATTATCCTTCTTTTCTTCAGCCTTTCATAAGCTTCATCAGTATGCTGTTTTGACCATTTTGCTATGGCATCAGCAGTATCCACTTTCGCATCTACCAGCTCCTGTTTCTTCTTTTTATATTCAGAAGTAAGATCAGCAATTAGCTTTTTATATTTGTTCCAATTTGGAGTTGTCTTCTTCTTACTTGGATCACCTTTAATCCTTTCAATCCTGTTTGCTTCATGCTTCAGAGCAACTATTGGCCATTCTTCAATTTGGTTTTCTTCAGCTGGATAGAATTTTTCTTTCATGATATATGCAATAAGTTCTTTTCTCATCTCCTTTCTTTGATCTATCTTTTCTTTGCTCAGACCTTGTGCATAATCTTTCATCAGCTTGACTTTTGTAAGTAGGAGTTCCAATTTTCCAGAAATGGCTTTATCACCTTGATCTTTGCATTCGAGTTTAGCTCGAATCTTTGCTTGCCTTGCTTTCATTTCGAGATACTCATCCATGTCTTCTGGAATTATGAAGCCTATGAGAGAAGGAAATCTTCTTTTTGAAGGATCATCCTCGGTGTAAAATTGTTTCATCTCATTTTTTACAGCATCTAGTTCCAGTGGATGTTTTGCAGCAACAGGATCATATTTTTCATCAGTGGCTTGAGTTGTTTCTCTTTTTCTTTTGTAAAGCTTTGTGGATGAAATGGATTTTGGTTGTGACGTAGGAATGGTGAGAGCAGTGGTGGATGGCTGACGAACAGTGGTTGAAACAACTGGTGTTTCAACCGCTGTTGTCATTACTACTACTGATATGTCAGCAGATGTCTTCTGCTTTTGAGCAGGGGTTGTGATGGCAGGGGTTTGAGTGGTGATGAGTGACTGACTAACAGTAGTTGGAACAACTGGTGTTTCAACCACTGTTGTCATTACAGTAGATGTTATAACATCTGCTGTCTTCTGCTTTTTGGCAGGAGGTGATGATGGTGTGATCACAGGTGATGGTGTAGCAGTGGTTGTGGTGGTGTGTGGTGATGTGGTGTGTGTTGATACAGCAGTTTTGATTTGGCTATTTTCTGTCTCAATGTAGATGCCATCATCAATTCCTTTCTTTTTCCACTTGATCTTCTCCCCCTTTTTGGCATTATCTGGGAAGGGTTTGTTCATGAAGAGGATAGTGGAAGGAACTTTTCCTGAGGCACTCTGGATAGGAGCCTTGATAGCTTTAATATCTGCCTGGGTATCTTTGAATCTTGATTCCACCATGTTAGTCAGCTTTTGAACATGTATAGCATGCTGCTGATCTGCCAACTGCTTTTGTCTTTCCAGCAGTGGTTGGAACATGTTCCATAACTCATTTGCAGCAGGTGCCTGTTGAGCAGGTGCTTGAGCAGGAGGAGCAGTGGATTGGGCTTTCTGAGCTTTTAACAGCCGCTGTACCATATCCTTTATTTCAGCAACTGAGGTTTCCAGGTTTTCAACCCTGCCCGTCAATTCCTGATATTTTGAATCATCACCCAAGTTAATGGTATCATCTGAACCCCCACCAGCAGTGGTTGTACCAATGTGTGACTTAGGAACAGAGTCCCAAAAGTCATTCATTGATGCCCCTTGTTCTTGGTACTGGGGACTTCTTTCTTCAACACTAGATAACCTTTTAAGGGTGCCAGAGGGCAAAACATGCTCACTGGTGGTTATCATAGGTGTTATTGTAGAAATTGCCTTCAAGGGAGTCTTACTAATGAAACAACTGTCCAAATGCAGATCTGTTGATCCAACATTTGTAGTTGCTGCTCTGCTTGAACTACTGACAGGAATTACTTGTAACTCCTGCAGTGTAACCTCCTCAGTTGTTGCTGGGATAGCAGAGATATCAGCATCAGACCCAGTCACTTGTGGGAGTATACTCTCAGTGATAGGTGATTGAGAGGATCTGGTTTGTGTCTGAGTAACATCAACTGCATGCAACAAAGGTATTATTGATTGTGGTAATGTGGGGGGTGAGGGTAAGGGAGTTGAAAGAGACAAGTCCTTGGGATCAGGACTGTGGAAGATGGATCCGAGTGGGTCCAGAGCTTCATATTGTGGGGTCCCTGTGTTTACAACCTGATCCTTTTGTGAGGATGCAGGAGGAGTTTGAGGCAAGGGTTGAGATCTTTCTTTCATCTGCTGTGAGGAAGTAGCAGCAGTGGTTATTGGTGACTTTTGTGTTGTCACTGGCATTGACTCTGGGATCTCATCTTCCAGAGGTGCCTTTATTTTGGGTTTGGGGGGCTTTCTGGATGTTTTCTTTTTGGTCTTTTTGGTGGTGGCAGGTGTGGGTTTCAAAACAGTGGGTGTGCTGCTTTGATCACCTGGAGCAGTGGGCTCAGCAGCCGATACCTGAGGAGCAGTTTCATCTGCTAAATTCTGCTCAGGCACCTCTGCTTTTGTTTTTATTGGTGCCAACATTCCAGAGAATGTTTCAGGTGTTAAACAGTTTATTTTAAAAGAAGCACCTTGTTTGGGCAATTCTGCATCTTCCTTTACAATTTTTTGTTCAAAATAGTAGCTTAAAAATCTTGGAAAGGGCGGAAATGCTTTACTATCAACGTTTTCACCAAATCATCAAATATTTCCTGGGAATAACTAAAATTTTCATTGTTTAAAATTGCATACCCCAGGCATTGAATTTTTGATGGTATTTCATTAAAAGACGTTGTTTTATTAGAAACACACATCAATAGAGTGTGAAACAAAAATCTGGGTGCAGAAGGGAAATAGCCTTTTTGTAAGGTATCCCTTTTTGGTTGCTCTGCATAGCCCCTGTTCATGAAATCTTTTTTCAACTCGGCTTTAGAAAATGAGGTTTTACCTTTCAAATCATCGAGCTTGAAGACTTCTGAAATGGATTGTGGAGTGATTTGGATCTTTTACCCTGTATCGAGGAGTTGATGGCTGTGACAGTTTCTCCTTGTTTTTCAAGGGTAGCCTTGTTCCAGAACTCTCTCTGGGTTTGTAGATAAATGGGAGCGTCTGCTGTTATCAAAGTTTTATACTTTGATGCAGACAAGATGTCGATGATGGAGTCGAAGGAGTTGTTGATCGTGGGTTTTGTGAGTATGCCCACATAGTTATGAGGGGATTTGTAACGAATTTCTGTGGTTTCAGTGGCCATTTGAGTGGCGTCAGTTGGAGCGGAGGAAGAAGATGATTTTGATTTCGTCTTCGATTTTGATTTCGTCATTTTTTATGAAGAAGATCGAAGAAAGTTTTTGTGAAGAAGAGTGGGAAACTGCTCTGAGAAGAGAATTTTTGGAATTCAATTCGACAGTGTGAGCCCCTGTTTGGGTTTAGTCAGGGTTTTATTTTAGGGAAAAAGTGAATACTGACGTGGCAGCGGTTATAATGATCTGACGACTAAAAACTGACCACGTGCCAACCCCTGATGGAAGAGTAAATAATGGAGAACAGTTGTTTTTGGTGACCACTGATGAAACAAGCATCAGTGGTTACAACGGTAATAAATGAAGCAGTGGGTGATTGTCACCATCAGTGGATGCTTTTACTACATCAGTGGATAGCATATCAGTGGATACAGCACTGATTTTGAACATTAGTGTTTATCAAAGGAAAATGAGAACAGGGGTTGACTTTCAGCAGCGGACAAACATTAGAGAACAGATGTTGAGGCACGACAGCAGTTAAGGGAAAACAGTGGTAGAAAATAAAATGAAGACCATTAGTACAACAACTGTTAGTGCAGCAGTGTTTTAACTTTTGACAAATAATGTTAGCATCTGCTTGTTCAGATGTAGGAATTGATTTTGTCTTGTGTAAACACAATATCATGTCCAACATCTGTTGAGCTCCAGAAATGCTTATGCTTAACAACATACATTTTAGATGTAAATTATCAAGTTTAAATTGCCAGCAGTTATCTCAGAAATCTTTGTTCAAGGTTTTGCCACATGTTCATTATTCCTGACAGTGGTTTAGCATCCCAGATGATGAAGACTTTTCTACTAAGGCTACTCATTTTGTGTCTAATTATTTGAACTAGAACATGAGTATCTCAGTAGTCAAAATCAATTTGCAACCAATTTTTGATCTGTGATAAACTAACTTGAGCTTGACATGACCTTGACATGTGTACCATTTCCTTTTGATCAGTTTTAGGAATAGTAATTTCACACAAAAAAATAAGGAAATTACATCCTGACCAGAGATGAACTTTTTACTATAAAAAATGAGTAAAAGTACAAAATATATTATATAAAAAATAATATATCTGGTTTTATTCTGAGAAAAAAATTTTGCAAAAGTTTTGAAAATAACATCAAAAGGATCTGGTAACTTTCCAAATAAGCTCATGATCATATCATTCTCAAGTTATTTTGACCACTGTTTAGGATCATTTTTGTTAGGACCGGTTTGACTCCGAAACGATTGCGAAACGTACGTATAACGTGCGGAATCCGTACACGAACGCGAGCTAACACACGAGACGTATTCTAAACTGTGATTCTATTGACAAATCTGAAAACGTACAGCACCTGAATCACGAACAATGAACTTTCTCTCTCTAGCTTTCTCTCTCTAGCTTCTATCTCTCCAAGATGTGAAAATGGCAAAAAGTTCTAAATTAGAAGCCCTAGAGTTCTATTTATAGGCCAAGGGATTAATGAGGTTTCTCATTAATTACAGTTATGCCACCTTGCCTTTTTGACTAACTAACTCTAAAATAACAATGTAACTCTCGTTTTCTTCGGTTTCTGCTACGGACTAGATTGACGGAGGCGATAGACAGATAATGCACTAACAGACTCCCCCTTGGATATTGCTGTAGTCAATCTGTAGTCAACTCGTAGCGCCTTTTCTTTCTCTCTCTCTGAGTCTTCTTGAAGCTTTAACATCCTTAGTTACACAGACTCCCCCTTGCTCAAACAGAATCCCGGTGGATCTGTCTTTAGCTTCAGTTTCTCTCTTCTGTAGACTCTTTTCTTCGTCAGGCTCCCCCTTTCGTCAAGCTTCCGTGCTTTTGGGATCGACACCTTGCTTTCCGGTTACAAGCTCTTCCAGGAATGATACCTGGCTCTTTGTACGCTTCCGTTTGCGTTGAGCTCGTCTTCAGACTCCCCCTTAGACTCAGCTCTCGGGATCGTAGTCTGGTATAACATCTGCAATTCTCAAACATTTATAAGTAACAACATTTTAAAAACAACAAATCACATCTCTAAACCACTCCCCCTATCAACTAACTTAACAGATATGGCAGTGTTGAAGAATCCAACTTCCTCACAGTTAATCGTCCAAGTCCAAACTAATGACCTTGGAGATATCACAAACTGTTTTTGAAATTTTAATTGTAATTCAAGTATCAAATTAATGAACTTGTTTTATTTTCAGAAACACAATCAGCTTACTTAGATTTTGAAACTCAGCAACTCAGACATCGGTTTATCGAAAATAAAACAGAAATCAAAATCTTTTTTATTTTCTGAAAATATAAAGCAGTAAAGAAATATGTACACACATATTTACAGACAATATTTTTGTTTGAGTATGCGTCAGAGGATCATATCAGTTTTTGACAAGTCACAAGTACCGTTGAGCTTAGTTACACATTAAAAATTAAACAATTCACTTAGATTGTCAATATACTGATCCACTTAAATTTTTATACAAATTTCAACTGATTCAGGATACGTATTAGATGTTTTAAGAACTTAAACTCATTCATGTGTCCCACCTCTTGAATATACTCCCGTATCCAGAATCCCAATATTCAGTCTTACAGGTGATTAATACTACAATGATATCTGTACATAAATTAGGTATGCGAGGACTGAGGGATCTCAGGTCGATACTTCCGTATGCGCAGAGAGATATCAGTTTCGACTTTTCGGTATGTCCCCTTTAGAGGATCTTTTAGCTACAACAGCAGCGACTATCAATTTTATTGTTTCATCTGCATGCTGAGGGTTTATGCTATGTTTCAAGCATTCGGTGAAAGTATTATCCAAGGACTAGGTCAGAACTACCGTTCAGCAGAAGTCCCGGAATAATACCCCAGACATCATAGAGTATAAAAACCTAGTATATCAGAATACGAGACCTTTCAAACGAGATTTCAAGGGTTACCTATATATCCAAGTAGTGTTCCCCACGAAATAAGTAAGTTTGATTTTAGGTTTATATCCCGAAAAAGTTTACTAAGTGTATAAAAACCTATCGACATATCATCAGTGAGACTGTTTAATGCTATTAATCATTACAAATCTTTAGCATACTGTAACTGTCTACTGATGTACTATCATTTCCTCTTTTTACACAACACTCAAATTTTTGAATTTTATCATGTTTTTGGTTTTTTCAAATTTTCTAATGTTTTTGTATTTTCTGACAATTTTTCTCCCCCTAAAATGCAAAACCATTAAAGAAATTTGACAAACCGATACTGATAGCTTTGTCTCGCCATCCATGTTCTGCTTCTTGTGTACCGAATGAAAAACTAACATAAAGTACCCCCATGATTTACAACACATTGATTTTTACAGTTTGAAAACCGTTTCAATCTGGTGAAAGGAATCATATTTGTTCAGCCGTGAGGGTTTCGGCGTATTCAATCAACACATATTTTTGTAATTTTCTATTTTTGACAAAAATTAAAAACAAACATATTTTTGGTTTTTAATTTTTCAAATTTTTAGGGTTTTGAAAATATTGTTTATTTATGTACAGAAAAACAAACAAACTCCCTGTTTCAACCAAACCAGGGTTCTGCAACCTCTTCCTGTGCCAGGTTGCTCCAATCATCAGTCTCACAATCTTCAACTCCGTTGAGCACCTGCACATTCAAATTTTATCAAATACTACACAAAAATTTTCATTCACTAAAGATGCCGATTCATGCTTCGCGATAAAGGAAGCTCCGGCAATTCAAATTGTTTAATCAAACATTGTGTCCACCCAAGCCTCATCAGCCTTGGGTGTAACCTTGACTCTAGCAATCTGAATCTTAAAGTTTTCAGCCTTAAGTGGTGGAAAATTCGCATCATAATCAATCGAAATTGAATCTTCAGCCTTTTTCACCTCATAAGTTGAACTTTCTATTTCTGTTTTCGATTTCCAGATTTGTTTTTGTTTCTCATTTTTAACCAAATCAACATGCTTCTTAACACTCCATGCTTGACCATTTGGTGTTCCACGTTTGTAAAAATGTGAATCTTTTTGAACACTTTAGTTTTGAACAGCAACTTTTGGTTTCCAAACCTCTTGGGGTTTTGTCATATCAACTGATGTTTTCCAACTTTGTGTTGTTCTGAACCTGGGTGTGTGAGAATTCCAGATCTGTCTTGAATCAAACCTGTTCTGGTTTGATTTCCAATTTTGATTCGAAGCAAACTTATTTGTGTTGTACATCCAAGTTTGTTTTGAATCAAATCTGGTTGACCTTTGTCTCACATACTCAGATTTTTGTTTCACATCATCAATCTTCTCTTTGTCAACATCCACAGGTTTTATATTTTGACACTTGCGTGCAAGATGTCATTTTTGATCACATTTGAAACATGTTCTCATGGACACATCTTTGACCTGTGGTTGTTGCTTTCTCTTTTGTGCCTCAAACTCAGCATTAGACTGTCTCAATTTGAGTTCTTTTTCTTCATCCAAACTGTTTCCTTGAACAAAACTCATTTTTGCCTGAAAATTTGGCATTTCATTTTTGTTTCGATTCTGTTTCTTCTTATAACCAAACCCGCCTTCATGTTTTTCTTTTTGAAACCAGGTTTGTTATATGAACCTTTTATGACTCTTACCAACAAACTTTGAAATCTCAGACTTCTCAATCTCAACCATTTTGAAAACTTTGTCAACTTTTTCTGAAATCACATTCTGAATCGGGAATACAACATCTAAGAATAATTTGTCCGATCCAATCATGGTATAAACCAATCCCTTTGAATCATCATTCAAATTTTTCTCGGATTTTGTGTTTTTCAGATATGCTTCATGAAGATTTCCTTCATCTTCATCCTGTGATTCAGATTTACCTGTATCAACCGACTCTTCTTTCAAGACACTTTCAACGACTTTACCTACCACCTCTGAATCATGAGAATCATCAGATTTGGAATAGGTTATGTCAATGTTGTCTGGCAATTGATCTACCATGTTGAAAGCTTTTTCGACCTTTTCCTCATCATAAAATGCAAACTTTTCCGGTGGTGGAACGTGATGAAACTCTGAGCCAATGCCTTTCTTGTTCTGCTCAGACTCACCATCACCCGGTTTTATATTGAAAATTCGTTCCAGCACATATGACGAAACGTGGTAACTTTTTAACTTGTTGTTATCCTGTTCTAAATCAGCAATCTGTCGCTTTAGCTTAGCAACATCTTCAATATAGGAATTAACAACATCTTGTTTTATAGCATACATTCGTTTAAGCTCTTTGGTTGTTTCAGAAAGATAATTCATTCTAGATTGAGCATATTTCATTTCGTCTTTTACTTTATTATACGACTCTTTCATAACATGATATGATAATTTCATTGAGTCATATTCCTTTTTCATTTCTTGACAAGCAATTTCTTTTCGTTCGCATTCATTTTTCATTTTCAAAACATCTTCTTTCAAAACTTCATTTTCTTTTTCTAACTTTGAACATTTTTCTGAAAGTTTTTCATCATTTTCGTTAAAAACCTTTTCTTTTTCTAACATCTCTTTGCATTTTTCTTTGAAAATGTTTTCGATTTTTGTGAATTCAAGTTCTCTTGTTCTGAATTGCTCATCTTTTTCAGTACAAGCTCTGCACGGTTCCATGCATTTCTTGCACTGTTCAATTGGTTTTAAGACTTCAGAATCAGAATGTACCTCAGTGATTGGCACTTCGGTGTTTTCAGCAGCTTCTGTCTGCTTCATCTCATCATCATCTTGCTCCACTTCAGTACTGACTTCATCACCATCATCACCATCTTTCTCATTCTCATTCTTTTCTTCTGTCTTCACTTCTTCTTCAATTTGCTGTTCTTCAGTAACAGCTTCTTTCACAACTTCTGCTTCAACAGCTTCTGTTTCACCCTCTTCAGCAACCTTCTTCAAATTCTCCACCATCTCTTCAACACTTTTCTTCATTCTTTCCTCATCCCTTTTTCTCAAACATGACAGCATATCATATCTGATATCTTTTTCATACTGTTTAACATATGCATCATCTTTCATCACTCTTCTGTAGTATTCGGCTCTCAACAGGACAGCAAGAAGAACATCATCAAAAATTATGTCTTTCTTTGGAACAACTGGTTCACCTTCTCTGTTGTAGTAACATTCTCTCTTCTTATCCCATCTTCGACTACTGACAGCATTTTCATACTCTTCCTGCATGTCATCCATTCTATTGTAGACCACATTTCTTTCTCTGTAAGTCTTCTCACTCAAGATCTCTTCTCAAGTTTTCTCCTTGATCTCAACTTTTTCTTCATGGATTTCAGCAGTGTCTTTGTCTTTGTTTTCATCTTGAATCTCAGCAACAAAAACAATCTTTCTTTCCTCTGTCATAGCTCTCCCATGAGCTGTTTTTCGAACATTCTCCAAACGATCTTCTTCTGGACAAATTGCAGACCAATCATAGCCTTCATCCTCGTAAATTACAGCATAAGCTCTTGATTTTTCTTTCGGTTTATCTTCAATCAGCTTTGGCTCTTCTCTGCTTCGATGGTAAATCGCCTTTCGATAATAGTCATCGTTGAAAGGACGTTCATTTCCTTCAGCAACTTCAGAGTTTCTGCATTCTCTTTTGAAATGACCTTTTTGCTTGCATCTGAAGCAGGTCACTTTGGATTTGTCGAATCCAAGCTTTGTTGAAGCACCTCCAAGCGATTGTTTCCCGGTAATCTCCATATACCTCTGAGCGCGACGAATACAACTAGCTAAACACCAACGGATGTCAATGAGTTCCATTTCTTCCGGATCAATCTGGTCGTAGTCTTCTTTGGTCAATTCGGAGTTTCCAATTTTACCAGCTACAAGACCTTCATATGACTCCAGGACAGATGCAAGAAAACTCATTTGTTGTTTCGCTGCATTGATGCTCATTGCTGGAGAATTCTTCAGTTTAAGAGCAATGTTGCACAAAATTTCTTCAGTTTCATCAGAATTTGTCTTTGAAGATGAATGATAGCCAGAATGATGACTTGTTGATGTTGTTGGTGGTTCTTTCATCTTTTCACCACTAAATGCTGTTTTTGGTGAACCAACGCCTTTATCAGAAGGTACACTGCCTTTGTAATACAAGCCCACATTCTGTTGATATGAAGAACTAGTCATCTTGTTCTGTTTTTGCAACTCCAAATCATGACTTTCAATCTTTTCAAACAAAACATCAAGAGCAATATTGTCATAAGAAGCATCATTTTTTAAGATAAAAACAAATGTTTGCCACTGATCTGCTCGTGGTAACGCTTCAATGACTTTATCTATAAGTTCTTCTCTCGTTTTATCAATTTTAAAACGTTCAAGCTCTATTTTAAGATGACAGAATCTCTCAATCATTTGTCTCACTGTCTCTCCTTTTATATTATCAAACAGATCAAATTCCTTTTTTAGTAAAGCAATTTTATTTTTCCTAATCTGTTTTCCCCCCTCAGCTTTAACTCGTAAAGCTTCCCAAACCGACTTTGATGATCCATCATGAGTAAGCAAAGCAAATATATCATTTCTGATTGCTGACTGGATCAATGCAATCATTCTTTGTTCGGCAGCAAATTCTGCTTTGTCATCTTTTGTAAAACTCTTGAATGGTAGTTCTTCGTTTTTGTCATTTTTTGGCCTTTCGTATCCAAACTCCAAACAGAACCAGCTTTCATGCGCATACGCTTTTGCCCAATTGATGAAACGTTCTTTCCACCAGATATAATCTTCAATGCTATCAAGAGTTGGTGGCTTTGAATGCGTTCCATAGAAGTTATCATGCTTGATATTCTCGTTGATGGCTTTTGCAATGGTTTTCGGGGTAACATTTGCAATCTCAGTCGATTCGGATGTGAACGCGTTGAAAAACGTGTTGTAGAATTCCTCAGCCATGATGTGAATTTCTTCAATTACCTGAATCACAATCACAAAACAAACAAATACTTTATCAGTTCAAAAACTATCAAACAACTGAAACAAAATACTCGAACTGGTGAATATTCTGTGCGAGATTGAAGGTTGATAAACTGAGCAAACTGTAGATTGACACACCGTGCTAACTGAACTTGATTCGAACTGGAATTTAAATCGTATGACACAGAATTCACTTTCAAACAACCTTGACCCTTTCAAATGACTTTGCAATCTGAAACTAATGTACTGGATCAAATGAGTCCCGAACTGCAATATTCTGTCAACATTTTGGGTCTCAAACAAAAGGAAATAATCATGGGCTGTGACTTGGGCCGCTTGTTTAACTTGGAATTGGGCTGATGTATTGAATGATTATTAAGTGGGCCAAACAAAACTACTGATTGGACCGTTGAACAACACTAACTCACAATATTTGAATTGATTTCATAATATGTCAAACATCAAAACACATAATTTGGGCTTTTATTATTTGGGCGGCAACTTTTTTTGATAACATGAACTCTCATTGGGCCTCCAAGTTCCACTAAACCGACAATTGTTTATGGGCTGACAAACAAGTCAACAACTTAATGGTGCGGCAATGTCAACCTTTATATTTTCGTTAAATGGGTGGCAAACAGTGATTGGGCCAAAGAATTGGTAACAGCTTATAATTGGACCACAAAAGGTAGTGGGTCGGTTTAATAAAGCCAAACAATTTATCTATCCAACAATTAGAACTAAAGCTGTGAATGGGCCATCAATTGATAGTGGGGCGGTTGTAACAAAGGCGTTAACCAACAGACAAATTTGGGGCGGTGTAATTGACTTAATGTTCTTTGATTGGGCCGCAACCTTTTTTTAATCACATAACAAGCCACTTAATCTAAATTCACGTGATGACTTGTTCCCAAATTCAAACGGTTGGAATCTTTCAAACGGCCATCATATTTTCAAACGATAGAAGAACTTCAAACGGTCAGTTCCAACGGGAATCTCGTTTCAAACGTTAATTCAAACGATAGTCATGTTTCAAACGGTATGAATCACTTTCAAACGATAGTCCAAACGGAAGGGTCAATTTCAAACGGGATGACAGCTTCAAACGGCCAGACGCTGATTCAAACGAACTTCGGACCTAAAAACTTGAATTTCTCCTAAACGGCTTGGAATTTGAATCTGAAATTTGGTAGGGTTGTAGATCAGATGTTTACGCACAACATATTCAAAAATCAGCTGAAACGGACCGTGAAAACCTGTTCGATTTGACAAAAATCAGTAAAAAACGTGAAACATATGAAAAAGATGAAGAAGTAGAAGAAATTCGGATCTGAATCTGATGTAATCCTGTGCGAAATCGTGTGATAGATCAGTGCAATCGAGCTCCTGCTCTGATACCACTTGTTAGGACCGGTTTGACTCCGAAACGATTGCGAAACGTACGTATAACGTGCGGAATCCGTACACGAACGCGAGCTAACACACGAGACGTATTCTAAACTGTTATTCTGTTGACAAATCTGAAAACGTACAGCACCTGAATCACGAACAATGAACTTTCTCTCTCTAGCTTTCTCTCTCTAGCTTCTATCTCTCCAAGATGTGAAAATGGAAAAAAGTTCTAAACTAGAAGCCCTAGAGTTCTATTTATAGGCCAAGGGATTAATGAGGTTTCTCATTAATTACAGTTATGCCACCTTGCCTTTTTGACTAACTAACTCTAAAATAACAATGTAACTCTCGTTTTCTTCGGTTTCTGTTACGGACTAGATTGACGGAGGCGATAGACAGATAATGCGCACTAACAATTTTCTTGTTAATTGATTGTAAATTCTTCTTTTAAGGTCAATCTCTGGAGATGCCATTGTTACCTGAACAATTCCTGTATTTGATGAATGCACACAGTTGCACGATGACCATTGTTTACCCAACTTCGACCTCATAAGTGTTTTATGCTTATACTCTTTTTCTTTTGGCTTCAAAAGTTTTGAGATAAGCACACTTTTTAGTTTTGTTCATTTTCTTCTTCCCTTTTTACCCTTCCCATTCATAAGAAGAATTCTCAATCCAAAAACATTTTCAGCAATGTTTTGAGAGATCTGGTCACATTTGTACATGTTTTATTACCAATTCTCACATTACGTATGATTTGGACTGTTTAGACCCCAGTTTTTCTTAATGTTTTTTGACAGGGTTGATTTGGTCCTTTTGAGGATTCTCAACCTGCTTTTTATCACATAAGATTTTATGAAAAAAGTTTTATTTCCCTCTTTTTATGTTAACAAAACACTAATGTTTATATGAACATAGGTTTCATTAATCTGAGGTTCATACTTTAGTATAAAATATGATGAAATCATCACAAATTTCATATCAACAGTTGAGATCAATTTTAAATGCAGATAGTCATACCATAGTTACCAGACATGTTTTCAGATCTGAAAACTATGGGTGATTTGTGCATGACATCACTTGTTGTTTGAAATTTATGGATGCTTATGACATCTTGGTTGTTTTACAGAGTATCTGATCCATCATTTTGAATATGATTTATCGTTGCTCTGTTTTTCAACTAAATACAATCAACCTTAGTATCAATGAATTTTGAGCTGAACTGTTACGTCAAATTGATTTTTAGATCGAATTTGACTGTCCGTGCTCTGATACCAATTGTTAGGATCGGAGGCTCTCATGATTGTGTTGTTTGTATAAATTGAACATTCAGAAAATATGAAACAGTGTAAAGTGCAGCGGAAATGAATACAAACTTTATAAACACAATCCAAAGAAGAGAATAGTTTGATAAACAATTGCTTTTCATCAGACGAAAGGTTACAAAGCAAATCAAAAGATTACTATGCGGGCTTACAAAACTAAGCTCCCCCTCAGCCTGATACCCCAAGGTTGGTTGCACAAGATGAAAGGACTGGACTGGAGAAGAAGAATCCACTCAGTCAATCAAATGTAACAGTACAGGGTACTGCTCCATTTATAGGCAAACCAAACCACTGAAGCATCTCAGCTGACGTCACCATGATAGTGACATCTAACAACCTAACAACCTATAAACACTGTTCTATATAAACTACTGATGTTTAACAACTGATTATAAGTACAATACAAAACAAGAGACAACTACTGCTTCATCGTTCCGCTGTTGTAGCCTGAGCACTGATGTTGAGCATCAGTGCTTTCTTCAAAGGTGATCAGTCTTTGAATGAGCAGTGCTTGTGTCTTCAGCAGTACTTAGGAAACGACAGTAGATAGAGCAACAGTGTTTGTCTTCAGCAGTCTTTAGAGTTTCATCAGAGTTTGGTTCATCAGTTGTTATAGTGAGCAGTACTTAAGATCCATCAGCTGTTAGATTACCACTGTCAAGGGGAAAGCAAAGTGTAAACAGCTGCTTATTCTGAATCCACTGTTGTGATCCGGTTTTGGCTTTCATTATCTGTTCCTCTGGTAGGGTTCAATCCCCAACTAAAAGCAGTTTGAATCTTTAGACTTTTTTCAGCTTCTGGAACACTACCTTTGTAGTACATTTTCACATCTTGTTGACCACTTGGATTGTTCATCCTCGCAATCTTTTGTTGTTCCAGATCTTGACTCTTAATCTTCTCGATGAACTGAGAAATTGTCAAATCATCATAAACTCCGGTGTTCTTCAAGATCATCAAGTAAGTACCCCACTATTTTTGCGGTAAAGCATCAGCTAACTTGTCGACCCATTCTTCACGATCTTTGGTTATGCTCAGCATCGACATAGATCGCACTAAATGGCAATATCGTTCAATTAGCTTCTTTGTATCCTCCCCGGGAAAACTAGTGAAAAGATCAAATTCTTTCTTAAGTAATGCCTTTTTGCTCTTAATCATATTCTCACTACCCTCAAACTTGACTTTAAAAGCACCCCAGATTGATTTTGAGGTCTTGTCATGTTGTAGCAACACAAAGATGTCTTCTTTGATAGCCTGCTGAAGTAAACTGATCATCATTTTTTCAGCTCTGTATATTTCCCGTTCTTTGTCATTAAACTCAGAAATTTGTTTTTCAGTTTGCAATTCAGTACGTGGTAGAACATATCTCTTCAATATACACTCCCACAATCTTAGATGGTTAGCTTGAACCCAGTTCTCGAACCGGTCTTTCCATCCGTAATAGTCCTCAATGCTCATTAGCTTCGGGGGATTTTGTGTAGTTCCGGTTTCATTTTCCAGATTCACGTTTTGAGCAATGGAAGCCGGATTAATCGAAGATGTGGCAAACGCGTTGTAAAATTCGTCACTCATGATTCTTGCAAGTTCAAGCGAAATCACCTGAAAAACAACTTCAAGCGAGATAAGCAGTTCAAGCGAAATAAGACTTTTAAGTAAAATGACCTGATTTCGCTTGAAAGTCAAGCGGAATAAGACCTTTGGAGCGGAATCAAATGTTTCGAGCGATATCTCTGATTTCGCTTGAAACTTTTCAAGCGGAATAGTTAGATTGGAGCGGGATCAACTATTTTGAAGCGAAATAACAGATTTCGCTTGAAATCTCAAGTAAAATAAGCCATTCTCAAGCGGAATAAGAAATTGTTCGGTCAAGCGGAATCACTTCTAAGGTCCATTTTAACCATTTTTAAGCTGAGTTTTAATGTGAAACTTTCAAGGGTTTGTTAATATGCAATTTTACACAGTCTATGAAAAATTGAGCTGATTTTAACCGTTAAATTTTGTTCAATTCAAGAAAGAAAGTGTAGAAGTCAGAAAACACAGTGAAATCAGGCTATAATCTGCAGAACTCCTCCTTCAGTGTTCTGTTCATTCTCTCAGCTACACCATTCTGCTGAGGGGTTCCTTGAACCGTCCTGATCATCTTTATCCCTTTCTTGGCACAATAGTCAATGAACTGCTTGCTTATATATTCACCACCATTGTCCGACTTTAAACACTTTACCTTCAAATTAGTTTCATTTTCAACAGCAGATTTCCATATCTTAAAAGCATCAAATACATCAGATTTATGTTTAAGAAAATAGACCCATACCTTGCGTGTTGAATCATCGATGAAAGTAACATAGTATCTTGAGCCTCCTAGAGATGAAAATGATGTTGGTCCATATACATCCGAGTGAACAAGCTTCAACTTCTGAGCTTTCGGTGTCCTCCCTGTCTTCACAAAAGTGACTCTCTTTTGTTTACCAAGGACACAAGATTCACAAAATTCAGTTTCCACTTTTTCAAATCTGGAAACTTCCCTTTCTGAGCCAACATCTTCAATCCCTTCTCGCTCATGTATCCGAGTCAGTTGTGCCATAAATTAGATGGACTCGGACTGGTGGTCATGGCATGAACACCTTCGGCATGAATCTCTGCCATGTATAGAGTGCATTTCTTCTTTCCTTTGGCAATCACTAAGTTGCCTTTGATCACTTTCCATAGTCCACCCCCAAAGTGTTAAACCCTTCATCGTCCAATTTACCAACTGAAATCAACTTTCTCCTCAAATTAGGAATAACCCTGAGTCCTTGACATCTTTCAATGTCCATATAGTTCCCAATGAGGTCTTCAAGTCTACATCTCCAATACCCGTAATATCAAGCATTTGATCATCGGCTAAAAGAACTTTACTAAAGTTACCTGTTCGTAGATTCTTGACCATATCTGGGCATGGGATAGCATGGAAAGAAGCACCAGAAACCATAATCCAGGATTCCACTGAATTCTCAACACAACATATGAGAGCATCTCCTGATTCTTCAGAGGATACACTGTTTACTTCTTTCTTTGCAGCTGGTTTTGCATGTTGGCGTCTAAAGTGACCTTTTTCTTTGCAGTTCCAACATTCAATGTCTTTTCTGTTCTTTGATTGCCCCTTTTTTCTGGACTTTGATCTACCTCGATTAGTTCCTCTATTGTTTCTTCTTCCTCTACTTTCTGTGTGCAACAAAGAACTTGAACTGAAAGTTTCATTATTGCTTCTCCGTCTGATATCTTCATTTATAATCAAGTCACGAATACTCTCAAAGATGAGTTTGGTAGTGCCGGATGCACTACTAACAGCTGTGACTGTACCTGACCAACTGTCTGGCAAAGATGATAGAAGGAGGAGCGCTTGTACTTCATCACCAAACTTTATTTCAACTGAGGCTAAACGAGAGATAATCGAGTTAAACTCGTTTATGTGATCGGTAACCGACATGCCTTCCTTCATCTTGGTGTTAACCAATTGTCGGATGAGGAATACTTTGTTTGAAGCAGATGGTTTTTCATACATGTTGGACAAAGCTTTCAATACACCATACGTAGTTATTTCATTGACAATGTTATACGCAACACTCTTTGCCAAAGAAAGCCTAACCACACCCAAAGCTTGTCTATCCAACAACTTCCATTCTTCATCATACACGTCATCCGGTTGTTGTCCCAACATAGGCATGCAAACCCTTTTGATACAACAAATCCTCAATTTGCATTCTCCAAAATCCATAATCACTACCATCAAACTTGTCAATCTTGATTTTACTATCTTCTGCCATTTTAACGAACAATTATCAATTTGCTACAAACTAAATGAGTCCGTACTGCTAAAGGATAATTATACTAGCGGAAGCAATAAACGGAAATAAACACTTATCTGTTTCAAGCTTTGAAATGGCACTGAGCAAAATAAAGATGGCTGATAAGAATTTTGTCAAGGTTGGGGGTTCTGTTTGCAGATAAGAGAAACTTGATTCTCCTAGAAGAAAAGAAAGAAAACAAAACACGTATTTTGTCTTCTTCTTCCTGGACGTAACCTGCTCCCACAGAACAAAAAAAAAATCCTATTTCTTCTGAAATCCGGCGAACCTCAAGCAAAAATCGAAACCCTAATCTTCGATTTGTAACCCAAGTTGCGATTTCCAGCAAGGATGGTCTCTAATTTGGAACCCTAGGTGGCGGCGGACATGCTAGCGGCGGGAAGATGAACAGCGGCGGCGGCTGCTGGGTTTCCGAAACCCTAGTCGCGATCTGCAGAGCGACGATGAACACGTCTTCAGTCGGAACCCTAGTCCCGACAGGTATCTTCTTCTTCACCTCTTTTGCTACTAGCTCGTGTGAATCGATCAAGAGCCTGTGCTCTGATACCAGTTGTTAGGTCAGAATATGATTCACACAAACATTAGAACAATATGCAAATATGCAGCAAGCTCACACACTCACACACTCTAAATCACAAGAACAAGAACACAAGATTTATAGTGGTTCGATCAAGCTTGATCTACATCCACTCTCCACAACTAGTTCTTTCTTTGTATTAGGTGCTCAAAGTGTACAGGTACAAGAATAAAAAGTATTTATAGGGTACAAAATTATGTTACTGAATATAAAACTGAGATATACTTCAAGAGTACTAATATCTTAGGTATTAGTCTAGAGGATGACTAATTCCTCTTCCTGAGTCAAATCCTCCATAAACCAACAGGGTTCGTGTCAAGTACGACACACCAACCCACCAGGCCACCAATATGATAAGCTATTTTATGCTAGATCTTAAAGAACAGGTTTAAATTTTTTGAATAGGTTTGCCTTTTAAAGGATTCTAGTGAGTTTATGTTTCATGCTTACCTCACGTAAAGAGGCCTAATCATAAAATTTAATTTTGACACAACATGAAAACTTGATACGAATCTAATAAAAAGGTTAGTGATGTAACTTGTTGCCGGTTTTTGTTACCGGTTTGTTTTTATTTCGATGTATTAGACAAACCATTTTATATAGTAATTAATTTGATCAAAAAATACTTAGATTAAACTCTAAACAAGTCCGGTTCGACCTAACAACGTAGATTTATAACAAATTTCAAAATTTAAAAGAGAAATCGATATTACGTTTTATCGTTTAAACGTAATTGTTCTATATACATTTGTATGAAAAAAGTATAAGATCAAATACATACTTGTTTAACCCATGAATATAAATAGCGTGTTTCGGTTCGTATGCCTAACATAATTTTCAGGTTCATATTGGGTTTAAAACAAAAAACGACCCACTTAACACCCCTACATGACAGACTAATTCTGAAAAAAAAAACTTTATAATAGTATATGCACCGATAAATATATGCTTATTTCTTGTTTAATCTTGTATTATGTAGATTGGGCATTCTATGAGTATAATTATGAGTATCTAACATGAGCATGACCATGATAATCACATTTAATTAAGGATGTGTTTGAGAGTATGAATTAAGAAATAATTTTTTGAGTAAATTAGAAAAATCGTCTTTTATGTATGTCACTTATTGCAAACCGTGTCCTTTGTCTTCAACAATTACAGAAAACGTACTTGATGTTTGCAAACCCTTGCTAGTAATTTCCTTTAGCCCTAACTCAGTTAATTTTTTGTGGTTAAATCTCACCAAATTGACCTCACATGAGGGTATTTTGGTCATTTTACTCTTATGTGGGGTTCATTTGGTCAGATTTAACCATAAAAGTACTCTCATGTAGAGTCCATTTGGTCAGATTTAACCACAAAAATTAACTGAGTTAAGCCTAAAGAACATAACTTGCAAGGGTTTGCAAACATCGAGTACATTTTCTGTAATTATTGAAGACAAATGACACAGTTTGCAATAAGTGACATACATAAAGAACGATTTTTGTAATTTACTCTTATTTTTTATTATGTATTTGTACATCTTCATGCTTAGGTCCTATAGACATCTATCTCCTACGCTTCAATAACAGCACAAACATTAATGAATCGATTTACTAACACTAACACAAAGCAAATGGAGGAAACTAAGTATTTGTGTTATTTGGATGTCGATCTAGTGAATTGAGATCGACTAAAAGATTTAAAATCCTTAATGAAATTCTAATCCTATTCTTGTTAGCTTTTTTATACCTATAAGTATTTAAATACAATTTTTTTTTACAATGAAGATATTTGGAATCATTTTGTAAATGATAGAAACCCCGAATCAAATGGGAATAATTTTGTAGTCCTTTTGCATCTTGCTTTGTCTGATTGGTTGAATTATTCTTGTATATTATTGTTTTTATAGAATAGAAGTAATTATTGTTTTTATAGAATAGAATACTTCTCTTAGAAAGTATATGTGAATACTTAAAAGGAGTGAAAATGAAGGATACGTATTTGGGATGGATAAACTTGAAATTATAAGATATATTTAACTAAAATAAGTTCAGATACGTTACGGCGGGGTGTAAAAACGTGCCAAATAGAACCAACGTCACACCAACATTAGTGACCATCAACACTAAAGTTGCAGTGTGTTAATGCGAAGAAATTAGACCAAAATGTAAAACAGAAAAAAAATACCTAAGTCGATATAGGACCCGCACCTTGCGACGAATTTGTCAACCTGGAAAAACATAAACGTAATAACATTGAACCACACACGCACGTTGCGCCGGGTTAACTAAAAAAAATTAGAACGAAACGTAAAACAAAAATTTGCGAAAGATGAAAATGATAGGGGACCAAAGTTGAAAAAACTAGTTGTGAGATTAAATTACAAAAGATGAAAAATTTTGGTTAAAAGTAAAAAAAAAAACAAATTTTGTAGAGTTAAATTGCAAAAAACGAAAAGTCTTCGGTTAAAAGTAAAAAGTCATTTTTTGGAAGGCACCCTAAGCACGGCTACAACACCATTATGCATAGAAAAGTGATGTAAAAACTTGCAAAACTTAGAACGAAACAAAAAAAGAAGATGTAATAACACTGAATCACACATGCACGTTTCGCCGTGTTAACTCGCAAAAAATAGAACGAAAAGTAAAAAGAATTGCGAAAGATGAAAACTATAGGAGCCCAAATTTGAAAGTTAAAAAGTTGTGAGATTAAATTGTAAAAGATGAAAAGTTTTAAGTTAAATAAAAAATCAATTTTTTAGGTTAAATTGCTAAAGACGAAAAACCTTGGGTTAAAAGTTAAAACTCATCTTTTTAAAAAACACGAAGCATGAAATACAACTTCATTATATAGAAACTAGATTAGAACCCCTTGTATTACACGGGTTGAATAAATGTAATTTTATATAATAAATAATAAAAAGTTATATATTTATGAACCTCGTATATTGTACGAGTTAAATAAATGTAATTTTATATATCAAATAATGATAAAAGTTATATCTTTAAAAACCATGTTTATTACACAGATTAAATAAATGTAATTTTGTATATTAAATACTAAAAACGTTATTAAATAAATCTAATTTTGTATACTAAATACTAAAAACGTCGTACCTTTAAAAAACCCGTCTATTATTGTGTTGAATAAATCTATCAAATAATAAAAAAATTACATCCTTAAAAACCTCGTATATTACACGTGTTGAATAGATTTAAAAAAGAGTTACATCTTTAAAAACCATGTGTATTACACAGATTAAATAAATATAATTTTGTATATTAAGTACTAAAAACGTCGTATCTTTAAAAAACCCGTGTATAGTCGGGTTGAAAAATCTACCAAATAATAAAAAAATTATATCCTTAAAAAACCTTGTGTATTACACGTGTTGAATAAATCTAATTTTACATAGCAAATGATAAAAAGTTATATCTTTAAAAACTTCGTGTATTTTATATAAATGTAACTTTGTATAGTAAATAATAAAAAAATTATATTTTTAAAAACCCCGTGTTTTACACGAGTTGAATAAATATAATTTTGTATACCAAATAATAAAAAAGTATATTTTTAATAAATTAGGATAACATTTAATATTTATATATTTAATATAAGATAAGTAGGAAAGAGAGGTATTAGTTTTAAAAATATATTAAATTAACAATTTAGATTTGAGGATAATATTTTATTAAAGTATGATAAGATTTAATAGTAATTTATTATTTATTTATTTAGTTAATATAAAATAAGTATAGATTTGAGGATACCTTCAATGAATGACACGTGTCCAAAAGTTGGTTTATTTTATTATAGTAGATAGAAGTTATAAATAAATACTATATAAATATGATTTGCTACAAACATTATTAAAACCTTAAATTAGTTTTATGCATTAAGTAGTGTAAAAGATACAAGATTTAAACTATTCAATCTGTATTATGCATTATATAAAATTAGTATTATAGTCGTCGCGCATTGCGGCGGCGTTGATGTCAAAACATATTGCAACTCAAATATATGCTATTAAATAAAAACGTATTATATTTGACAACTTTCATTTGATCTTTGTTCAAATGAGCACCATCCACCATTTTTCGATTTTTCAATTCCACCATCGCCTCCACCCAGCAGTTTCCAATTTTCATTACCATCACATACCTTTAATGTGCTTTATGTTAAAAAAAGGTTTGCAGCTATTGGGAGTGATCGATCGGCTCTCTCTCTCTCTCTCTCTCATACACACATAACTACAAGATCACCGCCAGCTAAACCCCATCCTTCTTCAGCTACTCATCTCCGCAACATAACTCTGGTCATAGACCATCACTCCAATTGATGCATGTCTAAAACTGTCACAAATTTGAAAAAAAAAAGAGGTTTAGTAGGTTTTAATGTATATTGTAGTGAAAAGTTTAACTAAATGGATATATAAGATATCCATCTATAAGACTGCCCGTAGTGAGGCGTTTTTTTTTTTTTTAAATTGCATTATAACGCCCGAAAACGCCCAAAAGCCCATTACATGGGGCGTTTTGCGGCGTTTTTTTTTGAAAAAAAATTCCCCCGGCGTGATAAAACGCCAAACAATTGTTGACCAACCAATCAAAAGCCTTAACGGCTAGTTAACGGCTATAATCTTTTTTTTTTTTAACCTTTTTCCTTTATATATATATATACAAACTCAATCAAATCTTACTCATTTTCAACCACAACTCTCAAAAACTCTCTAAAAAAATACCACCATTTTATAAAAAATGGATTCTCCTAGTTCTTCATCCATGATAAATTTTTACTACAACGAGTATTTTGCGGATGGTGATGGTTCGACCGATGAGGAGCTCGAGCAAGAGGCGGTTACGAGTGCATGTCAACTAGCGGTGCGATATGTCAAGCATTCTAGTCGGCCCCAAGCACAAAAAAATAAAAGAGGCTATGTTGAACGAGACCGACGCGCGGAACACGATCGTTTGATGAAAGACTATTTTGACGAGGCGCCGACATTCTCAAACGAATTTTTTAGGCGGCGTTTCCGAATGAGTAAGCGGTTGTTTCTACGCATAGTCAACGACTTGGAAGCGAACTACGATTATTTTAAACAAAAACCGGATGCGAGAGGGGCACTTGGATTTACGGGTATCCAAAAGTGTACGTCGGCATTGCGAATCCTTGCTTATGGTAACACTACCGACATCAACGACGAGTATCTAAAAATGGCGGAGAAAACAACACGAGATAGCTTGGAACATTTTTGTCGCGGTATAATTCTTATACTTTACTTTTATTTTTTTTAAACGACGAGTATGCTTAGAAATTTTTTTTTTTGAATCTTATGTTTATCTATATTTTTTTTATATAGGTATAATTGATGTGTACGGTGCGCGTTATCTTAGAACGCCTACATGGGAGGACCTTCAAAAGATCTACGAGGTACATAACGCCGAGCATGGTTTGCCTGGTATGATCGGGAGCATAGATTGCATGCATTGGCGTTGGGATAACTGCCCGACTGCATGGCGAGGCCAACACACACGTGGTGACTAAAAAGGACCCACTATTATTCTTCAGGCGGTTGCTTCACAGGACCTTTGGGTTTGGTCGGCTTACTTTGGCGTGGTCGGGTCATGCAATGATATCAATGTTTTTGAACAATCGCCGTTGTTAGAGGAGTGGATTTCTGGCAAAGCTCCAAAAGCGTCGTTTTACGCAAATGGAAACTACTACCCCCATGGATATTATTTGAGCGATGGAATTTATCCTAGGTATTCGATTTTTGTGAAGACGTTTAGTGATCCTATTGATGACAAAAGAGCATACTTTAAAAAGGTTCAAGAGTCTTCACGAAAAGACATTGAGAGATGCTTTGGGGTTCTTAAACAACGCTGGCAATACTTGAGAAATCCTTGTCGTGCATGGAGCAAGCAAAAAATGAGAGATGCTATGTATGCTTGTATAATCATGCACAACATGATTTTGGAAGACGAAGGAAAGGCGATATGCCAGAATTACGTGCCAGAAGCCGTTCAACAGGAGCATCCGCAGGCGTCAATGGAAGAAAGAGTGAATAATGCGCGAGAGTTGCGTTACGAACCGTACCATTCCCAGTTAATGGTTGATTTGGTACACCACGCATGGTCGGTTCGGTACGTACCACCTGAGGGAGAGGAAGAAACGGAGGACGAGGAAGACGAAGTGGGCGAGGGTGAATAAAGCGAAGACGAAAACTAGTTTTTTTTTTTAATTTAATCGGATGTTTTTTTTTATTTCTAGTATTGTTTTTTTTTATTTTCTTTTTTTTCATTTTTTTTTTCAAGTAATGTAATTTTTATTTTTAAATTAATGAAGTTTTTTTTATGTTTTAAATTAAAAAAAAATAATTGGGAAATCATTGTAAAATGATTGAATGGGGGTTATGGCATAATGCCCCACTACACCACTTTTGCTATAATGCCTCCTTGCTAACTAGGACGCCACGTGTCGTATAATACCCCATAGTGGGGGCATTATAACCTTCTACCACTACACATGGTCTACGTCTTCTATATCCTTGCTCAGGAGCAACCAACATCAGCCTCTAAAACAACTTTTCTAACATTACTGGCGACAGGTGACGGTCCAGTGGAAGTTTTTTCAACGCTATTGGTAGTTGATGATCTAACACTCCATATATCCTATATCCACCAGGTCGCCTAATAGAGGTAAATCATACAGTTGAATGTTCGTTATTGAATCAATTGTTCAAGTTTATTATTGCAAGTGAAAAGTTTCAGGTCTAAACTCATTAATAGCATGCTAACAAAACTTTAGGCAAAAGTTTTGGCGTAAGTCATTATTTTAGGCCATTTTATTAGATTTGCCATTTCAAGCCCAAATGTAAAACCGAAAAATAACCCAAAATCGAACCAAACTCATATGTGAAATCAAAACTTGAAACTGATCATTTACTAAAGAGTAAAACCAAAATTTCGGTTTTGGTTCGGGTTGATCCCAAAACATACTCATGCACACCCCTAGGTGAAAACTTCTAAATAGATTATATTTCTTTGAAGAATATTTTTTTTTTCTAGCATCTAAGTTTTTATTTTATCTACAGAATAGGTTTATAAATTTGGGTAAAGTTCCTGTACAGATTGATTTTAAAGAATTTAAGATTTCGTCGAAGTAAAAAACAGATCGTCCCAAACTGGTTCGGATTTGAAACCAGTTTTTAAGGGAAATAACCCACTTCGGTTTGAAACCAATTTTACCCGGGCTCGGTTTGATTTTTCCCGGTTTCAACGGATATACACTCAAACTGATTATCAATTAGGCGGATCGAATTGGATTGGGACTGGTTTCACCCCCAACTAGTTTAACTATCGGTTTATAGATTGTTTTAGATTCCGAGCTGGATTTTTAGTGCACATGTACCTTCTATTAGGGCAAGTATGATGTGCTCCGGCCCACCTAACATGATTGTTGGGTCGTTCTCTTATAAAAGGTAAGGCGACCCAATATCCTTCTTCCCTCTTCACCTTTTGACACCCTATCTCACTTTATACATCATCTCCTTTCAGACCATTCGTAATGGTTAATTTCCCTTAAGGAGCATTTTCCGCTACATCAGCATCATAACGCCCCTATAGAAATGTTTAATGGTTAACGTCCTTAATGCCCTTTCTATCATTACCATCCGTTTTGTTTTCTCTCAATTGGGCATTGTACTAGAAATGTCCATCACTCTTCATGCCCCTATAACGTCTAGGGGACGGTGTTAGGGCGTTATCAAGTCTCTTCACGCTCCCTATAACGCCCCATTACGCATGGCCTCATACATACTGACATGCGATTAAACATGTACCATTTTAACATATTTCTATAATATCTACAGCTTAACTCTGGGGCGCAACATAGTGGAGGCGGAGGGGCGGCCGACCCCCCCGAGCTTTTCGCTTAGTAGTAGAGAGTATGTAGTTTTCATATAGAAATTTTTGGGTATATACGTTTTCGACCCCCCGGTTTTATAGAAATTTTTGGGTATATGTGTTTTCGACTCCCCGATCAGAAATCTCAAGCTTTGCCACTGGCTTAACTCAACTACAAACGGGTTTTACCGGTAATTTCACCGTCGTGCCTAACGGCGGGTGGGTTACCGGGTTTTCCCCGGAATTGGTGGTGGACTCGGGTTACTCTTGGAGTACTCCGTTGTCCAGTGGGTGTCCCGAGAGTACTCGGGATTGAGTTTGTTGGCCGTTCAAAAAAAAACTACAAACTACTCTATAGTTATTTCAACTATAGTGTCACAATAACTACTCTACTAACAACAATTTAAAACGCGTTACTATCATTCGGCATTAAACTAACCTTTTCAAAATTTACATTAAAAGTGATCAAATTCTTTCATCATATATGGTCGTGTATCTATCATTTCTTCTGTAAAAAATATATATCCTAATAAATTTGTAATTACAAAGATGGAAGAATCCATAGATTGAACAAAGAAGAAGCCATGGACAAAAACCATGATAAGAAAGCAAATATGGTCGAAATCATATACCGGCTGCAGATCTTCGGAAGGCAAACCGCCCCATCAGCCGTTAGCAACACATCCACAACAGCGGCCGCAGAAGAGGCTGCACCGAGTGTGAGCGTTGACAACAACTGCTTCCAATTAACCGAACACGAAAACCATTAGTACCTAATTGTGATAAAGTTGCTCAAAAGTTTTGGAAATTGATAACCTTACCCAATCTCCTATAACTATTATGAATAGTATCCCCTTTTGCCGAATCGGGTTGGTTACAAGAACTGAGTATCCATCAAGAAGTGCTAATGCAAAACTCCATGGGATTACCAGCCCCATAATTGTCACCAAGAAGCTGCTCAATTCAATAACCATAAAATTTTAAACTAATAAACTTATTACCTATTTAAAAAAAAGGCAAACCCAGTGCACGAGGCTCCTGCATGTGCTATACAGGGGTCACGGGTGTCATGGGCCGGATGTAATCATATTTTGTTAAGAATCTGTTTCCACAACTCGAACCCATGACCTCCAAATCACATAGCGGTAACCTTACCGATGCTCCAAGGTTTGCCCTAAACTAATTATCTAATATATATTATGAATTTTGATTAAAATTATAAAGGTGTACCAGAAGGATGTATAGCTGTAAAACTGAACACCAAATGACATGAACAGAAGTGAAGCTGAGGAAAAGATGGTTTGACCCAGCCTCAAAGCAAACCCTGCGCTGGTCCCTGTTGATCCGGGTACTTCATCCATTCTTCAGAGAGGGTCAAGAGGGTTCGTTGACTCTCGGTCACAGAATCTATTAGATTTTCATATAAAAATGCGTAGCTGGACCCTTCGTTTGTAACTTACAAAGAAAGAACCTTATAATAACCTGACTAAATAGTTCTGGTTCCGCCACTGTTTAAACTTAAACACCCGTCAAATGATTCATATCATAAAGACTAAGGTAGTTCTTGTCTTCTTGACCTCTGGGCTGAATCTCAGTGGATCGAAGAAACTTGTGTCGGCAGCATACATGTGTGTGTTTTAATGATTCCAAGTGGTGGAAATATGAAAAAGACAACAAGTGTTGTGTTGTTTTTTTGTGGAAGAATATAGATATAGATATTTCCGGCAAACAGATGTTTTGGTGGTGGTGATCGGGTGAGTCTTTTTGAATTATTCTTTTCTTTTTTGTTACGTATTTTAAATTATAGAAGTGGGATCAATTCTGTCGGCGGGATAGCCTTTGATCAAGAAAAACATGTGTGGCTGCAATGCAATGTAATTGTTTCATTAATAAACATGTACTTTTACATTCATGTATTGAATGTATATTTGTACACCAATATTATGTTTGTGGTGGGGATAGGAGCGCACCTTTTTGAATTGTGCATTTTCCTTTTACATTAATATTGAGTTGATGTTCTTTTGATTTAATTAAAGATGGTAACATGTCCTTTTTATTGTTTTTGTTTTAATTATAAAAAAATAAAACCCCTCAAATAGCTTTTTTTATATGATGGTAACTGTATTTTTTTCATATCAAGTTTGTTTACGCCACGTTCTTGTTTCGTTATACGAAAAAGTACTGTTTAGTTCAAGATCAATGGTTTTTTATATTTGTTTTGATGAGTCTCCGTTGTTTAGACACCAAAAAAGGCTTGAATTGGACGTATAGACTCTGAGGGTTTGATTCTGGTTTAATGTCTGTTTGGACTAAAACGTTTAATATTGTCGGTTTCTTGATACTATAATTAATGAGCATTTAATCTAAATTCATTTTAATTTGGGTTTGTTATGAGTTTGTTTAAATTAAAGTCCTGATTTTGATTATCATGATAACCTTTTAGAAAATGGCCAATTGTCACCAACAACCTGAAAAGGATTATAAACCTAACTCATACTAAGCAATTATATATATTATATATATTATATATATTGTGTACGATGGACGATGAATAGTAATTTTATTTTTATAATAACATATAGTTTTTTATTATCTTTTATTTAATATATTATAATAGTTTATTATTATATTTACTTTTAATAATATATTTTTCTTTTTTTTTCTTTTTTAAAACCATATAATATTTCCTTTACCATTTTTTAATATTTTTCCTTTTTTAGAACATTAACTTTTATCCCTTTTTGAAAACCATATACTATTTTCTTTACCATTTTTTAATAATTTTTTTCCTTTTTTTACAAAGGACGATGAATAGTAACTTTATTTTTATAATAAAATATAGCTTTTTATTATATTTTATTTAATATATTATAATAGTTTATTATTATATTTACTTTTAATAACATATTTTTTACCTTTTTTTTTCTTTTTTAAAACCATATAATATTTCCTTTACCATTTTTAATAATTTTTTTCCTTATTTTAGAACATTAACATTTATCCCTTTTTAAAACCATATAATAATTCCTTTACCATTTTTGTAATAATTTTTTTCCTTTTTCTAAACATATATTAATTTATCAATTAATTTGATACCTCTTTAAGTACGTAGTTGTGCTTGATTTTTCCCTGACATTCCGTTATAAGTTTTGTTAAAAACGAAGTTGTACGATGATAAACTAAACCGTTTTAATGGTTTGGCTTTCTAAACAAAATGTTTTATTTTCAAATCACGTTTGTTTTATATTATCATTTGCTCGTTTTCGTCACAACGCGCAACGTACAAAAACTAGTATAACATTAATGGCCAAAATGACCAAATGCTTGGTGGGTAGCCGGTTGAAAGCTGATTATTTATTACGTTAGCTTTATAAGCTTTTAATATTTATATAAGCATGTTGCTTGAATATTCCTTCTGATTGCTTGATTATTTGTGATCAAATAATTTATTTTGTTGGTAATCATCAATGTTTTTTTTTACACCCTTATTGGGGGTACTCGGTTGTGGTGTGTAACAATTATTTTATTAAATAACAAAAAAAAAAAAAACTCAAAACATTTAAATAATAAAAAAATCTCAAAACATCCAAACAATTAGTTTATCAATATAAAGTTCAACCAAACTATAGCAAATATAGACAAATAATTAATAATTAATTATTTACACTGGGAAGTGGGGGACGCGATGACGATTGACGGTATCCTTATCTGGGCTTAAACTAATTAATAGGTAGCCCATCATGTATGAGTCCATGACCATGAGTGATTGACCCAAGTAAGGACTGGCCCATTAGGATATGACTCAACCACTCCCATGTAAATGGGAATGTAACCCCACTAAAAAGAACCCCCTTTACTCATCTCATTGTCAAAGCAACTCTCTCTGCATTTTATCTTCCTCTTAATATTTTGCATAGGAGATCTATGTCAATTCAGGCTGACTTAAGTGTTGAAGAGTGGCCCTCGATGCTTTAGCCTTGAGATCCATTCTAACGATCACTTCTGGTGTTGGTAGTTTGAAGTAGGACTCAAGACGACAAAAAACAACTCCATACAACCACAGAGAACATCCTAGACATAGGTAACTCTGATCTAGCATTGTCAGAAAAGGAGGTGAGTGATTCACTTAACATGCTGAGAGTTGTGCGAGAGATGTGCAACGGTTGTAGGATGCGTTAATTATTTAAAAATTGGTTGTGAGATAGTTGGGGTGAAAAAGATAAAAGATAAATAACTTGTGACCTAATAAAATTATTATAGGTTTGGTGGGTGGGAGTGGACTATTATGCATATTCAAAAAGATTGTGTAACACCCTAATTCAAGAAAGCACAGGTCAATCATACATGTGTTCCAAAGGATCACTCCAAGTTAACAATTTCACACTTGTCATTATATTAAAATTATATAGCATTAGCAATATCAACATCAACCTTTAGTCCTTTATAATTACATACAAGTGGAAACCCCGATGTACACACATTTTCACACTTGTCGTCATTTTAGAATCATATAGTATTAGCGATATCAACTTCAACCTTTAGTCCTTTATAATACATACAAGGGGAAGCCCTAATGTACACATATTTTCCCTACATTAATGTAAGCTAACTAACCGAACCATATTTTTCATAATCGAATTATCCTGACCATTTATAATCAAAACGGATGGTACCTCAATACAATAAAAAATATTGTAATTCTTTGTATCATTCAAGTTAGCTAATGCACACAAACATTTAATGGGTGATGGTCCATTGACAAAGGCAAAACCTTTAAAACACCTGAGTTTGGGAGGAGGATGTCTTGAGTTCAAGTCACACAAACAACAGAGATTTAAAAGAAATTCGTGTTAAAGAAATATGAACATCTAATGAGAAATCAATAAAACTGAATTTCGTGTCATTATTAGAATCAATGACAGAAACTCACACATTCCACTGTTTAATCATCATTTATTGGATCCAACTTAGTCCAAAAGCTAAAACAATAATTAAACATCGGCCCATTCCTTTAATGTGGGATCCAGCCCAATAATTAAACACATAGTGTGTCCTCTTCCTCTCCTAAACACTGTTAAACATTCTGCTACATAATTAAAAAAAAAGTTATTATTTCAACACAAAGGATTAAGTAGGTCTTCAATCTACTGTGAAACCGAGAACTTTTAAAGACTATGATGCTCAATGTGTTGATGACTAAAATCCTATATGATTCATTGATTCAATTGATATCACTTTCACTATATGTAATATATGCTTTATTACTAAATCCATTAGAAATATACATATTAAAAATACAATGTCATTGGAAGATACATAATAAAATTACACTATTATAAATTACATGATTAAATTACGACATAATTACAATTGTTCTCTACAGCCTTTCATTTTTTGAAAACGATCTATTACATCTTCGATAGAAACATTCATTATTTTCTGATGTAACATATGTAACAATCATATGGATATTTATCACTCATCCGATTATACAAATCAAGCTTAACGTATTTCATTGAAAAAATACATTTATCACACTTTTTGTTGTGACGAGTAAAACTAATTGAGGGTCAATTAGTCCTACACAACATCGGAAGAAGTTAGTAATTTTTTAACTCTACCTTACATTTGTATTTTCTTTCAATAACTAACTTAACATTTTGTTGTAAACCATAGAGTTGGGACGCGATCCCATTAGTATTGATGTTTTTGAAATTGAAAAGGGGGACTTGAGAGGCAGGGGACTAGGGAGTTGCCCTAGAGTACGTTTATCCAAAGGCGGGCCAAATGAAGTTACATTATTATTAATCAAAAGCAATAATCTACAAATGTTATCATTCTTGGACAGATGTTAAGTGACTTGTTTAACACATGTAATGAAAATGTTAAGCTTATAGTAGTTATCCTGTCGAGTTTCCATAAATTAATACATTCCACAAGAGAGGTATTATCAACTACATAGTAAAAATATGCCAACACTGACATATAAGTGTGTTCAACGTGTTGATGGCCTAGAGTTGTAGAAGTACAGTGTTGGAGGCTGGAGGAAAGGCCGCCTCTTCGGCTTTGGAACCACTCACGATCCCTACTATGTCAATACCAATGATGTCGGTGCTTCCAACATTGTGCGGTCACACGCTCCTAGTCCTTACACGGAGATATGTAATTGTCATTGTTTTTATCTAATATAGTTTTTCAAATCATTAACATATTACTAATCCTTTTTATAATGTTAATTGATTACCGCCTTGCAAGATAAACCAGAGGCGATGTAGAGGGTTAAGGAGGCAATGCCTAGGAACAAGAAGTCAGAAGGCACATGACGCGACAGTGTGGGTTAGGCAAAAGCTTGGGCAACAGGAGTTCCAGTAACTGCTTTGACCAGGTGTCGAACTGGGAACAACTTTTGCGATAAGAACAATCAAGACAGACCACACTCCGGGACCCTCCCCCTACTTTGCTAGAGTGTTTCTCATTTGTAAAATCAATCCGTCTGTGATATTGCCCGTCAATGATCTCTTAGTAAACTCAGTAGGTAACTTATTACACTACTAGAAATCTTCATTTTTTACTACAAAAGTTTCCCACAAATTTTCTGCAACTAAATTTTTACTACAACTTTCCTACAGTTTTTGCGACAAAAAAGAGAAACAAAAAAAAACCTAAAACTTTTCCGCAATTTTCAGACAAAATCGCCACACAACATGAATTTGTAGCAAATTGAGCAAGTTTCCTACGGTTTTCCCACAAAATGAAGTTAGTTATTTAATTTTAGTAAATTAAAATATTTTAAAAAATAAAATACTTATTTTGTCGAAATTTTGTAGCTAATTGAGTTAGGTTGCTACAGTTTTCTACAAAAAAATTAATATTTCTTAATTTTAATAAATACTATAATTTAAAAAAATAAAATGTTATATTTATCGAAAATTTGTAGCAAACTGAGTTAGGTTGCTACAGTTTTCCGACAAAACAAAAATTACTTTATTTTTTATTTCTTAATTTTAATTAATACTATAATTTAAAAAATAAAATGTTAATTTTGTCGAAAATTTGTAGCATGTTGAGTTAGGTTGCTACAGGTTTCCGACAACAAAATTATTTTATTTTTAATTTTTATTAAGTGAATAATTTTAAAAAATAAAATGTTAAATTGGTAGGAAATTTGTAGCAAACTGGCTCAATTTGCTACAAATTTCCGACAAAAAAAAGTTGTTTTATTTCTTATTTCTTAATTTTACTTGAGTAAATAACTTTAAAAAAAGAAAATGTTAAATTTGTAGGAAATTTGTAGCAAATTAAGCCACTTTGCTACAATTTTTTCACCAAAAAGTTATTATTATATACTAGTTTTACTAAAGTAAATAATGTTAAAAACTAAAACACTATAGTACATATCTTTTACGACATGATATAATACGATACAATATACTATACCATGCCACGCCATGCCTATACCATACCATACTACCCATCCATACCATACCATACTACCCATCCGTACCATACCATATGATATAGTATACTACACTACACTACTTGTAAAATACGATCCTATACTACATTATACGATACGATCCTATAATATACTACACTATACTACATATACCATACTATACTATACCATACAATATCATGCCATACCATACAATACAATACCATACCATACCATAACATAACATACCATACCATACCATACCCCACCCGAACCTGACCTTAACTCCTTGCAACCCGTTTCTACATCAGACCCACTAACACCTTGTCAAATGAACCCGTTTCTGTATGTATGTATGTATGTATGTATGTATGTATGTATGTATGTATGTATGTATGTATGTATGTATGTATGTATGTATGTATGTATGTATGTATGTATGTATGTATGTATGTATGTATGTATGTATGTATGTATGTATGTATGTATGTATGTATGTATGTATGTATGTATGTATGTATGTATGTATGTATGTATGTATGTATGTATGTATGTATGTATGTATGTATGTATGTATGTATGTATGTATGTATGTATGTATGTATGTATGTATGTATGTATGTATGTATGTATGTATGTATGTATGTATGTATGTATGTATGTATGTATGTATGTATGTATGTATGTATGTATGTATGTATGTATGTATGTATGTATGTATGTATGTATGTATGTATGTATGTATGTATGTATGTATGTATGTATGTATGTATGTATGTATGTATGTATGTATGTATGTATGTATGTATGTATGTATGTATGTATGTATGTATGTATGTATGTATGTATGTATGTATGTATGTATGTATGTATGTATGTATGTATGTATGTATGTATGTATGTATGTATGTATGTATGTATGTATGTATGTATGTATGTATGTATGTATGTATGTATGTATGTATGTATGTATGTATGTATGTATGTATGTATGTATGTATGTATGTATGTATGTATGTATGTATGTATGTATGTATGTATGTATGTATGTATGTATGTATGTATGTATGTATGTATGTATGTATGTATGTATGTATGTATGTATGTATGTATGTATGTATGTATGTATGTATGTATGTATGTATGTATGTATGTATGTATGTATGTATGTATGTATGTATGTATGTATGTATGTATGTATGTATGTATGTATGTATGTATGTATGTATGTATGTATGTATTGTATGTATGTATGTATGTATGTATGTATGTATGTATGTATGTATGTATGTATGTATGTATGTATGTATGTATGTATGTATGTATGTATGTATGTATGTATGTATGTATGTATGTATGTATGTATGTATGTATGTATGTATGTATGTATGTATGTATGTATGTATGTATGTATGTATGTATGTATGTATGTATGTATGTATGTATGTATGTATGTATGTATGTATGTATGTATGTATGTATGTATGTATGTATGTATGTATGTATGTATGTATGTATGTATGTATGTATGTATGTATGTATGTATGTATGTATGTATATGTATGTATGTATGTATGTATGTATGTATGTATGTATGTATGTATGTATGTATGTACGTGTGTGTGTTTTGATATATGCATATCAGCGTATGTATGTGCGTACGTGTATATAACATAATTATTTGTTTTCCAAGCTCGAGCTCGAATTGGGCTTGGCTCATCTATTATTTTTTATATATAATTTACATTAGGGTAAATTACTTTTTGAGTCCATGTGTTTTAGGGGTTTTAACCGCTTGAGTTCAAAATCAAAATGTTTAACGCACTGAGTCCCTATAGCCAGTTTTCTTAACCATTCGAGTCCAAATTTCTAACACCATCCACCAAGTCTGTTAACTACAAGGGTAATTTAGTCATTTACACACAAAGTACAAGTCTTATATGCACATGAGTACAAGGAACAAGTCTTTAATGCATAAAGTTTTAATTTAATATATAAAATATATAAAGCCTTTAATACATCCACCTGTCCACCACCACTGTTAAAACCAACCTGCAACCACACCCGCCGCCCCTTTCTTCAAACTGCCACCGCCTGCAACCATATATGCCCAATCTGCTGCTAACAACCAACCTGCAATCATTTATGCACAACCCGTAACCATTTAAAACCAACCAACCTGCAACCAGTTATGCCCAAGATTGAACGAGTTTAATTCTTTAAATGGACTATATTGGTCTTAAAATACTTTGATCTTAAACTAGACAAGAGCATTCCGTAAACCTGAAACATCAGTTCCCTGAATCGATGTAATCAGTGTCCGTGGTGGGAGAGATTTCAAGTGTCGCTTGTATACAACACCCCGTAACAACATTGTTATTTGGCCAAACACCTTTGAAATCCCTAAAACAGAGGATTCGAGTAGATCTGAGACACAGCAACACTTGTTTCAACACAACAATTAACAAAATCAGAAACCCCCTTGTTCACGAGCATATATGAGAGAGGGAGAGAGAGACATGTAGAGTCGCACCAAATCTTTAGTCGGTGAGAGAGATGGGGTGGTAGTGGAGATGAAGGGAGGGTTTGAGGTGGCAGAGGTGGTGGGGTTTGGGGTGGAGTTTACAGACGTTGATGGATGAAACGCTGGTTGATATCGCCTGAGAGAGTTTGTGGTGGTGGTTGGTTGTTTGAAGTGGAGATAAGAGTAAAGGAGATAAGGTTATTTACTTTTTAATTATATGGGTATTTTGATCATTTAACAATACTTAACCAAAAAATTCTAATAGTGTTAGAAATTTGGACTCAAATAGTTAAGAAAATTGGTTATAGGGACTCAGGGCATAAAATATTTTGATAAATCTGTTTATAACATAACATATCTATATATACTTAATTAAAAATAAAATTATTCATTTAATTAAAATTAAAAATAAAATAGTTAATTTATATAAAAATAATTATTATCATATAAATATATAGTTAATATATTAAATAAAAGCTATATAAAATGTGTTGTATAAATGAAAGAGGGAACTCCAAAATGAAAAGGTTAAATATTTATTTTGTCCCGCTTAACTTTTGGAGCTGCTATTTCCCTCCCAATTCTCCCACCAAAGTTCTAGCCCTAATTCCCAATTCCCCCACCAAAGTTCCAGACCTAATCGTCCCAACCAAAACTCAGGGGGCCACTAGTGGTGGTTTCAGGGGAAGCTCCAAAATTGGTAAGTAATTCTGTCTTTAAATCATGCTATTACTCTTAACCCTCTCTAAGATTTGATTTCACCAGTCTAAATCGCTCGGAGTTGGTGGTTTCCTGCCATCGTGAGGCTCAAAGTGGTGGTTTCCAGTGGTGCTCGTTTACTACAGGTACCAAACTTCTTTTAATTTCAATGTAAAAACCAGTTTAGTTTATATGGATTATTGTATTTCTATATCTTTGTTTTTTAACTTTCAATCCACTGTTGTGGATAATTAGAAATTTTATCCTTCATATAGAAATTTTATATGGATTATTGTATTTCTATATCTTTGTCACTCAACAACTAACTAGCAATCAACTGTGAGCTGCAATTCCTCATCACTATCACCCTCGGATTCAGCATCACCAGCATCCGGTTCCACATTATAAATATGTAGTTAATTTTATACCTTTTATATATAATCTTAAAAGTTTAGGATGAAGTCGGAGCTGCCTAGTTGTGTGCGGTGGTGCTTTGGTTGAAGTCGGAGCTGCCTGGTAGTGTGCGAAGGTAGTAAAGTGAGCTCGATTAGTGGATTTTAGGAACCGGTGGTCAAAACATATGTGTCGGCTGAAATTGTGAAGATAAAATAGGTTATAATTTAAATTTGGGCTGTAAAACAATGGACCAGTTTCAAAATTGGGGTTTAATGGATCAAAATTTGGGTTTAATGGGCTGTACAAAATATTGACATTTTTTTACAACCTTTGGTATACGAGCTGAAATTGTTGTTCACACATGGCATTGAGACTTATGATGCCTATCGATGTGACAATTTCCAAATGAAGGTCGTATTGCTATGGACAATTAGTGACTTTCCTGCTTATGGAATGTTGTCTGGATGGAGCACACATGGTAAGTTAGCTTGCCCATATTGCTCGAATAAATCGGGATCCTTCCAACTTCAGTTTGGTGGGAAAGCATGTTGGTTTGACTGCCATAGACAACACCTTCCCACAAATCATGCTTTCCTTAAAGATAAGGTTATCTTTCGGAAAAAACAAAACGGTTTCAGGTGGGAGAGATATTCCAGAGCCAATTGGAGAGGAAATATGGTAGGATATAAAAGATATTCCCATTGTTTATGATGTTAAACCTCGTGGTACTGAAAGATCTAGAAAACCACCTGGTTTTGGGATTACACATAATTGGGTAAAAAGAAACATCTTTTGGGAACTTCCGTATTGGAGTAAGTTGTTAATTCGACACAACCTTGATGTGATGCACATCGAGAAAATGTATTTGATAATCTGTTTAACATAATTATGAGCACAAACTATTCCAAAGACAATACGAAAGCAATGCAAGACATGGAGCATATTTGTAATCATCCTCTTTTAAACCCCATCTATGATAAAAATGGAAATATGACTAAAGATATGGGAGAATACACTTTGAAAAAAGATGACGTTAAAAAAGTATGTTCTTGGTTGAAAAAGCTAAAGTTTCCAGACGGGTATGCATCAAACATAGGGAGTTGTGTAAACATGAAACTCAACTCTTTTCATAGCTTTAAGAGTCACGACTGTCACGTGTTTATGCAACGCTTGCTTCCGCTTGCTATTAGAGGTTTTGTCTCAAAAGAGACATACGAGGCTGTAACAGAGCTATGCATGTTCTTCCGCGTCTTATGCTCAAGAACATTGCATGTAGAAGATTTGGTTAACATGAAGCACAATATTGTTCAAACAATATGCAAGTTGGAAAAAATATTGCCTCCTAGTTTCTTTGATTCCATGGAGCACTTGGTCATACATCTAGCTAATGAAGCTCTTCTTGGTGGTCCGGTGCAATACAGATGGATGTATCAATACAAGAGGTAATAATACTGTTTTATTTTTATGAAAAAAAATGTTTTTCAGATTTTCGTTAATCATTCTTAACACATTCTCAAAGATTTATAAATGTAGAAAGCTTGGTTTAATGAAAAGAAGAATTAGAAACAAATTAAAGGTTGAGGGTTCAATCGTGAGGGAACACCTAGTTAATGAAATTGCCACATATTGTTCTCTATACTTTGACCCGTCGACTGAGACACGCCATAATAGAGAGGCGCGGAATTTCGCACCACAACATTCTAGTTCTTCGAGTGGAGGCTCTCAATTGAGCGTGTTTGCTGTTCCGTTCAGACGATTATATGAAAAGGGTGGAAAAAAGAGACGCATGAGTAAAGAAGAACTAAAAAAGGCGCACACCTATGTTCTTTTAAATTGTGCAGAAGTTTACCCTTACATCAACAAGTTTGATGAGGTGGCGCCACAATTGTATCCAAACGAGTCAAAATTTCTTCTCAGAGATCACCATTTTGCTGATTGGTTTGAAAACCAAGTAAGTAAAGTCAGTTAAATCATAACGATTGATGTTAGTGCATAGTTAACCAACACGGTGCGTGCAGGCTCTTTATTGTAGGTAATGAATGGCTTAATTGATGGAAGCACTCGACATTTAGAGGTTTTAGCAAGGGAACCATCTATTTATGCCCAGTCTCACAATGGGTACTTTGTAAATACTTATAAGTTCCACACCTAAAAGCATGGTAAAGGACTTGTAACCTCAAACTTCGGTGTATGTGTGAGAGGGGAAACGTATAATGCCAAATAGTCTGACTACTATGGCTTACTGGATGAGGTACTAGAGCTCCAATATGATTGCAATGGGCCTCACAACGTTGTACTATTTAAATGTACATGGTTTGATAATAAACACGGTGTAATAGTTAACAAAAATAAGTTGGTTGATATCAGACACAAGTGCCAATCTCAAAATGATGACAAGTTTATCTTGGCATCACAAGCGGAACAAGTGTTTTACACACCTTACCCTGCCATCACACGTGAAACAAAAGATCTATGGGCGGCTGTCAAGACAAAAACGCGACACATTTATGAAGTCACCGCATCTGAAACCGAAGTCACAAAAAATGGGAACACGGAAGCAGATGATTTCTTTCAGACTGATGAACGGTTTGAGTTATCGAATGATGCAACTATGAGTGATCCCTTAGATCATGATACATTCTATGATGACGATGACGACAACTGTAACATTCCTATTTTTATCATATAAGAATTTCAGATTTAACCACTAATAACTAGTAACTAGTTTATTTTTAATATAAATATTCAACCCAAATAGTTTTTAACACCATTTTATATAGTTGGTTGAAATATTATATTAATTAATTGACCCTAATATGGGTAACCTTTCTAAATAAAATAAAAGTATATAAAAACTTATATTATGAGACGGGTAGATTATGAGTAAGTTGAAAATTAGAAATATGAAGTTCCTAGACGGGCCTAGGAACCGTATCTATATACTATATATAAGCATTTCCTATGTCTAAAATTGTAATTTCCCTTGCATTTTGTAAGACGTGAACTGAACCGTCATAGCTTATTGCCCTAATTTTCATCCACTGCTCCCAAATTTGCCCCCTACTTCAAGATTCTTCGATTTTTCCTTCAGTTTCTTGGAATTACCATCATCTCTTCCACATCCGTTCCGAGTTTTTGTTTGCATTGAAGACCCGTCAGTTACCTCATTCAATACAAGTATACAACGATTGAAGGAGCAATCAGTGATGCTTTCGTCTTTACATTTTCTTTTCCGTTTTCGAATTACCCCTATTTCTTCTCCAGATGTTCTCCCTTCGCATCAACGATTCAAGAAACCCTCTCAACATGTACGTTCCAATCTCTTCTCGTCTGCCAAAGCCATTTGACCCTTATTCTGTCCAGCCCTCTTATTCCCTCAGTTCTTAATAAATTTCTTAATTCCACTTGCTTTATTTGTTTGTTTCTAATTGTTGTGGTTGGATTAGTGTCTATTATAGAGGGTTTAAAGGGTTGATTATGGTTGAGTTTCGTGATTTAGAGATTTATCTTTGGTTACAAATTTTTAGGGTTAATTATTTAAGTAAAGAATTAAGCTTTTTGTAGAACATGGTTGATGCTTTATCTTTTAAGGAATTGGTTCTAATAATGTGTAGATTAAAGTACTATTTGGAGGAATTTTGTGTGTGTCGTAGAATTTTTTTGTTTTAAGGATATCTTTTAGGATTGTTAAATAATCAGTTTGATGGTATAGGCAAAACTTAGGTGATGAACGTTGCAGGTGAATGATAGGCTGTCATGGTTAGTTTCATTAGTTTTATGACTTGAATTTTCAATAAGTTTTTCTGCTCAAACCGATGCTAAACTTGCAAGATTTTTTCATGCTAAACAGGGTCATTCAAGATTCGATTGCTGGAGAAGTAGAAAAGATTTGAATCTAGCGGATTTGTTGCAGATTTAAGATCACTCATTATGTGAGACTTCATATGGCTTAGTTGATGTTTTTCCTGTTGAAGATCGCAAAAGTGTGCTTTGTGAGGTTGTGCTTGTCTTTTTTCTCCATATCAAGTTAAGTCTATATTGTTTGTGTGGCTGAACAAATTGTAATTTGTCTTTACTGAATCTGTGATTCGTGTCTTTGTAGTCGCTCACCGAGATCAACGTGCATGTCGTTGCAGCCCAAAGTAGTGGAGGTCTCTCTGTCTCCCCCTCTATGCGTGTGTGCGTATAGTTTTCAGTAGTGTGCTATCTTATATGCAGATGTAAATTGGTTTACTATACTTTAGTTGGCTGTGGATTATCATGCTGTAAATATGTGCAGTTATCTTAATCACGACTTCATGGCACATCATCTAATACGCCAGCCACACTCTCCGAGTTGCGACGACAACAACACCACAACCTCCGCACCGGTTCTGTTCTCTTGGCCACAAGAATTCCAACGAACTACACCGGTGACAACCGGGCATTGATCAGAGGTAATACTGCTATCTTTGTACTCCTCTTGATTATATTGTTATTAATTCATTGCCTCTCCATATAAACATAGGAACATCATATGGATTCGAAGTGTTGTGTTTTTGAGATAAAGATGCTTGGCTGTTTGTACACTAGCACATCATCCACATGCACATAACTTACTTGGTATCTCTATTCTCGAGTCTACTGTTATAAAATATGATTTTACTTTGAAACAAAGACAGATATTGGTCTCAAACTTAAATAAAAAGGAATTCTGCAACTTTTATATATATATAGAGAGAGATATATATATATATATATTATTATTATTATTATTTCTATTTTTATCATTTAACTCCTGCTCGTGTACAACATATAAATTTGATTTGATTTGCGATATTTTAAAACAATATATTGTTTTATTGTTAATTTAGTTTATACAAATCTATACATTGATAGTTATAAAGTAGGGTGCGAAGATGGTAAAAATGTTAGAATCATTGTTTTTGGAATATATTGGCTTTTAAAAAAAGAGTTAAATGTCATTTTACTCCCTGTGTTTTAAGCCATTTTGCCAGTTTAGTCCGAAGGTTTTATTTTTCGTTGAAGTGAGTTTACTCGGTCACCTGCATTGTAATAGACTATTAGCAGCTGTAGTGATACATTACCATATTATGTTCAGCTGTCTCATTTTGAGAATTTGTTTTGGTTACATGATAGGCGTGTGCTTTTGGCATGCATAATACATACATATATCATGAAAACTGTATACCCCTTAAAAGTTAAGGACATGCAGGTGGGTCATATCTTGAAGGCGTAAGTGTCGAATTGGTTGATTCTGATCTACAATATTTGCATCTGTTACACGTTTAGCTTATTTTTTGTATATTATGTGTTTGCCGTGTTCTAGCTTTACTACAGTCTAAATTAACCCGCTTGAATACATGACTTTAGACTTATATCATAGGAGGTTGAAGTGCTTTGTATTTATTATAAAGAGTGATTACATTAAGGGTTGTTTTGTATCTAATGAAATATGCAAGTATTAATTTGATTGGTGTTTTGAATGATTATATTATTGTAATAGTTTATAATAGTCAATGTGAATATGCATACAAACTGTTAAGTATACATGAAATTTTCCGTTTTATCCACTGTCCACATCTAGAACTTGCAAAAAACAAAAGCACCAACTGAAGACTGGAGCCGAACATGAATGTAAGCTAACTATTATTATATTTATCTGCACCTTCATTTTCCTAATTATGGTTTATAATGGGTGTTAATCCTTAGACTATTTTATCATCTTGTTCATTCGCCAAGGTTTTGATCGAACACGATTGATAAAACAACCGAAACGTGCACAACGGTGTAAATTATTGACTCCGCCGCAACGCGCGGGTTCCCCACTAGTAATAATTAAATTATAAAAATACCTTGTATTTTGAACCTACTCTATTTTTAATGAAACTTAGACCCAAATGTAGACAAAAATATTCTCATTCTAATAACATATTTATTATTTTCTAAAACATTTTATTTTACAAGTTATACGCGCCAAATAAGAAAAGCAGTTAAATTAATTAATATATATATAATAAAATATACTATGTAATCGTTTACAATAATAATAATAATAATAACAACAATACTAATATTTAAAGTTAACAATTTAAATTTTGTTGAAGTATGTGTATATCGAAAAGAATTAAAATAAAATATAAAATAATAAATTAACTCACAATTCAATTACAATTGAATTGGTAAACGTGGCATCATACCAAAAGTTGAGAAGCTAATATTTCATTTGAATGAATGGCATGGAACACGTCTACGTCTACGTGTGTATTCTAAAATGAAAAGGAATCTTTTAAACTTAAGGTGTAAGTCTCAGTTTCAGTATAAATAGAAGAAGTTGACACTTTCACAGTTGCTTCATCTATATTTCCATTTCTAGCGATCTCTCTCTTTAAAAAGGTTCTATATTTTTAATAAATAATAAAACCATGTCTCGTTTTAAGTGTTTTAAACTCCCGATCACCGGTACCCTTTCCGATTGATCTGAGCCTCATAACTTATGTCAGGGCTCTGCCCGACTAAGTTGTTGGAATTCGGTCTCGGGACATCGGGATAAGGTTGAATTAGGGGTACTATACTTAAAAACGAGTACAAAAATATATATTTATAGCTCAGAAGTTATACCCAACATTTATACCAGGAGGTTTTCTAGTTAAACCCTAAAGTTTCAAAGTGGGTCCATTCTCTTTTCTCACTGTTTTATTCTCTTTTTGTGATTTACCCAAAACTATTATTTTTCCATTTTGTAAACAACTCTCATCAAAAGTCATGCCTATTATTTTTACCCAATAGGAAACCCTAGTTGAGACACCCAAATGATTCCGCACAAACCCTAAAATTTTCAGAACAATCAGAGTCAGGATCAGTGCCCCTAAAACTCAGGGGGGATAAACCCTAGTTGACGATTATCTTCATATCTCGCTGTAAAATTCGAATTTCATAAAACCGTCGACTCACACAAGCTAATTGGACACGTGGCTACCCTATGATAGGGTGTGACCCGTCGCGCCACGCGACGCCCCAAGGGGTACCCCTCGCGTCACGCGAGGGGGGTCAAATTCTGTGTATAAATAGAGGGGATTGGCAATCGAATTTTGGCACTTGAACGACGTAAAAAGTCGATTTAGGCACTGAGTTATAGTCCGAATACTTCACAACACACACAGATCTCGAAACGCTGCCACAGTAACAGGGTATTAACTCGATCGCTGCTACGATTCAATGTCCGATCGATCTAAACTATCCGATGAATGTTTAAGTGCTGCTCAAATTGAGTTATCCTTTGTCATTAGTCGTGATTCCGACGGGATGTTTGAGTACCACCCGAACTCGGGGAATACTCTGTCATTCGTTGTGAATCCGATGGATGTTTAAGTGATTGCACTTTGTCATTCGTTGTGAGGGTTTTAATCTCATGAGTAAAAGCTGTATTAGTTACTTACCTAGTTCGTGTGCACTAGGTTACAAGGCTAATCAATAGGCTAAAGCTCTGCCTGTATAAATCTGCAATATATCAAGGCTTATCTGTAGACTAAACTTTGCCCGTATGAATCTGCATGCTTATAATGTGAGTCACTCTTTTTATCAACTATTTTACAATACTCCAAATTGTTTTCCAAAGTTATAATTACAGTGATTAAGTTTATGTAATCACCAAATTACAGCCGGTATGTGGGGTATTGTGCACATTACTACTGTTGTTATCACTTTAGGTGGGCGAACCTAATTAGTGATACCCGTCACCATTGGGGCAGCCAATGGGGGATATGACCACAGTCACCGAAACGAGTCGAGTGACAAATACTGTGGGTAGTTGGTTTGATATCAGAAACATTGTAATCTCTCTTAATACTGTGAATTATAACAAATGCGTCGTTTTCAGTAAACTGAATGATTCACTCAGTATTTCCCGCTGACAAAACCTTTTTAAAACACGTTTCAGGTAATTACAGTAGATTGGAGTAAGAATTGGAACCGGCACTGAAGGACTTCAAGAAGTGGCTTATTTATTTTAATTAAATCAACTTAAGAAATATTGTTTTTGGGTTTATCCCGTATTAAAAGCTACCTTTGTAAAACATGGAATTTATTCCATCTATTTAAATAAAATCCGGTGTTTCTAAACTCTGATATTTTTCCTAACTCACGGTACTGATGAAATTTCCGCTGCAATGTTTTTCAAGATAATCACCGGTACCACTGGACTACTCGCGGCACCCGATTCCGTCCAGGGTGGGTCGGGGGTCGTGACAGTAAAGGTGGTATCAGAGCCACTGCTTTAAGCCTATAAGTGTTGTGATAATAATACTTAAGCTTAAATAAAAGAGTTGGGAGATTGCTATTAAATGGTAGCACATCTGATAGCATTTAGACTTGAACATAAGAAAAGATGCCTTAGTATAATCTAAGCCACTTGTTTAAAAGAATTAGGTGTTGTAATAATACCTAAGTTTAAACGGAGAATTAGGAACTTAATATTATCCGATAGCACTCAGGATGATATTTTTGCCTTAAAATCAGCTTCAAAATAAATTACTTATATAAGTATAATGTGATAAATATTGGTATGTCATAAGAATGACGATTAGCAGGTAATAGCACTTAATTGCTATTTATTCTTGTTTATCGATATTACCTGGTCTAGAATAAAATATGTTATACAAATTTCCTTAATTCTGGATAAAAGCCCTAATAAAAGAGGCACTTTTAAAATCTTGAAAAGATACTATTTATGGGAAATAGAAAATTTCCTCCGGCAAAACTGGGTATAGAGTAGCAGACTCTCCAGCTTGTCCGGATATACTGAGATTACCTCTCCGGTGTGAACCGGATAAGACGGGGTATATAGTATGTCAAACAAGTGACAAGATTTCCCTAAATAAAATCATGACCTAATATCTGACTTGTTTTTGGAAATATGAATCTGTTAAATACATTGACCTTATAGAGGGTATGTATATTACAGCATGTGAAATATATGATTATATAGATATGTATATCTATAAGGAATTCCAAAAACCAAATAGGAATAAAGCACAAGCATATGTGTCTAGATTTCTTTATCAGGAATCTCTTTTCAGATATCAAACATTATTTCGCTTGATCATTTGTCTCGTAACTCGTGCGATAAAATAATACTGGAAACCCATTAAGTTAGGACACCATTAAAAATATAAGAATTTCCAAATGCGTTACCATAAACTATTAACGCAAGTAAGAAGCATATAAAGTTGTGCTAGTGCACAAGAAAACACATCAAACTTAAATTATACTTCCCTAGACATCAAAGTATATCACACACGACTTCCAAGTCAAAACCTTTGGAAAATATAAATTGGGCACAATGACACCAATGCTAATTCCGTCAGTAGAAGAACTAGTAATCAAAAAGAAGCACTTTGCCATATGATCCTATAACCGACAAATCTCGCTAAGGTACGTTGTAACAAGATTTCACAATTATCGGTGTACAGTCTAATCAGAGTCATAATTATTATCACTGCAAAAGGAGTCATATACCTTTGCAAACTTCCCTATTTCATTTTATTCGACATTTCCTAGTAATGTCACTTAACAACAGTTATCACACGAAATTCCAGATAGAAGTTCTTATATTTCTTTCATTAAAATTCTGACTTCTAAAGAGTTGACTTTCGTGTTTCTATTTCCTCTAATAGTCATCATACCATGAGGATTTCTTTCATAGTAGCAAATATTGATCTATTTCATTTCTTGGTAAATCCACACATGCACTATTCATTATGCATGTAATTTATGAAGACGACTGGAGGACTTCATTCCGATTTATTATTTTATCCAAATTTAAATATCATTCAACTTTTTGCACTATGAACCGCATTATTGCAAAATGATAACTCTTTGATATCGAGTCAATAAATTTTGTTAAAACCATTGAGGTAAAGAATTTATATTTTATATATATAAAAATTATATTGAGATATACTTTCATTTAAGTTTATATAGTTATTTATTATTAATAATTTTTATTATTAGTAATAAATTAATAACAGAAGTGTTAGTATTATTATTTTTTTATACTAGAGTTATTATCAAGGGCATGTATTGAATAGCCTAGCCTTAGTTAGGCATGGACTGGCCACCTATGCTTAAACAAGGCAGCACTAACCAATATCCAACCATGATAATAACTAGTTAATGTATATAAATTAAAGTCATCCTACTTATTTAGTAAATGTTAACTATATATAAAAATATTTTACTTTGTACTGTAAGGAGAAGACATATTTTCATAAAACGATACAAGAATTAGAGGGACAAATAAAATTTATTATAATAATTGTCTATCACATGTTTTGTGGTAACTAGGTACCGTAACGCTCTGGCAAGAAAATAACCATATAAGAATAATATAGTAGTCATCAACTACGTTGGGTTAGGAGAACATTATAATATATAAAGAATAGTCCCTGTTTTCACTTATTTACAACATTTGTAAATACATTCACAACGTTATATGGTTTCAAGATAAAAATAAGTAATCACATAGAATCGACCCATTAAGTGATATATATATACAAATTATTTTACAAATACTTTTGTACAATAAATATTTTTACACCTTTATTTATAACTTTCATTTAACGTTATAAATAATAGTGATTTCTTTTACAAAATAATAATACTAAAATACTTTGTAAATGTGATAACTTTATTTCAGTATTTTGTAATCTATATTACATAGTAAATATAAGTTATTTTACATAGTATAGTAAAATACTAAAATAATATTTATTTAAAAGTGGTAACCATTTACGTATAGTAAAAATACGTAACAAATAATCTATATTACATTTGCTTTACAAATATAATATAATGGTTGGTCATGGCAAAACAACTTCGAACTCAAAAACAATGATACAATAACTCTGTTGTCTTTTCGTGTATTTTTGCAATTCACTCATCTCAGCACATTGATTTTCTCATATCATAATTTGACAAATCATTTTCATGCTTTTATTTCATTTTGAACCTGTCAATTCTAAATCTAATCAAGGTAAGCTTTCTTTTGACAAAGAATTTTATTGATTCTAAAAATCCTTCACATTTATTTTAAATATCTATTGATCATATATCTTTTGGCTTGAACATAGTCACTTTGAAACTATATCATTTCATCTCATTCGTTTGTCATCAATTTCTTGAACTAATTCAGTTGAACCATTGAATCTTACTTATCATACAACTCATCTTCACAAAAATTAATATTTTAATTCTGTGTCATCTACCTTGATATTGTTTTTATTGACTAAAATATGACATAAGTTTAAAAGAAATATCGTAACCCAAATCTCGAGGACGAGATTTAAAACAAGGTGGGAAGGATGTAACATTCCTATTTTTATCATATAAGAATTTCAGGTTTAACCACTAATAACTAGTAACTAGTTTATTTTTAATATAAATATTCAACCCAAATAGTTTTTAACACCATTTTATATAGTTGGTTAAAATATTATATTAATTAATTGACCCTAATATGGGTAACCTTTCTAAATAAAATAAAAGTATATAAAAACTTATATTATGAGACGGGTAGATTATGAGTAAGTTGAAAATTAGAAATATGAAGTTCCTAGACGGGCCTAGGAACCGTATAATAATTAAATTATAAAAATACATTGTATTTTGAACCTACTCTATTTTTAATGAAACTTAGACCCAAATGTAGACAAAAATATTCTCATTCTAATAACATATTTATTATTTTCTAAAACATTTTATTTTACAAGTTATACGCGCCAAATAAGTAAAGCAGTTAAATTAATTAATATATATATAATAAAATATACTATGTAACCGTTTACAATAATAATAGTAATAATAATTAAAGTTAACAATTTAAATTTTGTTGAAGTATGTGTATATCGAAAAGAATTAAAATAAAATATAAAATAATAAATTAACTCACAATTCAATTACAATTGAATTGGTAAACGTGGCATCATACCAAAAGTTGAGAAGCTAACATTTCATTTGAATGAATGGCATGGAACGCGTCTACGTCTACGTGTGTATTCTAAAATGAAAAGGAATCTTTTAAACTTAAGGTGTAAGTCTCAGTTTCAGTATAAATAGAAGAAGTTGACACTTTCACAATTGCTTCATCTATATTTCCATTTCTAGCGATCTCTCTCTTTAAAAAGGTTCTATATTTTTAATAAATAATAAAACCATGTCTCGTTTTAAGTGTTTTACACTCCCGATCACCGCTACCCTTTCCGATTGATCTAAGCCTCATAACTTATGTCAGGGCTCTGCCCGACTAAGTTGTTGGAATTCGGTCTCGGGACATCGGGATAAGGTTGAATTAGGGGTACTATACTTAAAAACGAGTACAAAATATATATATTTATAGCTCAGAAGTTATACCCAACATTTATACCAGGAGGTTTTCTAGTTGAACCCTAAAGTTACAAAGTGGGTCCATTCTCTTTTCTCACTGTTTTATTCTCTTTTTGTGATTTACCCAAAACTATTATTTTTCCATTTTGTAAACAACTCTCATCAAAAGTCATGCCTATTATTTTTACCCAATAGGAAACCCTAGTTGAGACACCCAAGTGATTCCGCACAAAGCCTAAAATTTTCAGATCAGAATCAGGATCAGGGCCCCTAAAACTCAGGGGGGGTAAACCCTAGTTGACGATTATCTTCATATCTCGCTGTAAAATTCGAATTTCATAAAACTATCGACTCACACAAGCTAGTTGGACACGTGGCTACCCTATGATAGGGTGTGACCCATCGCGCCACGCGACGCCCCAAGGGGTACCCCTCGCGTCACGCGAGGGGGGTCAAATTCTGTGTATAAATAGAGGGGATTGGCAATCGAATTTTGGCACTTGAACGATGCAAAAAGTCAATTTAGGCACTGAGTTATAGTCCGAATACTTCACAACACACACAGATCTCGAAACGCTGCCACAGTAACAGGGTATTAACTCGATCGCTGCTACGATTCAATGTCCGATCGATCTAAACTATCCGATGAATGTTTAAGTGCTGCTCAAATTGAGTTATACTTTGTCATTAGTCGTGATTCCGACAGGATGTTTGAGTACCACCCGAACTCGGGGAATACTCTGTCATTCGTTGTGAATCCGATGGATGTTTAAGTGATTGCACTTTGTCATTCGTTGTGAGGGTTTTAATCTCGTGAATTATCGTAAAAGCTATATTAGTTACTTACCTAGTTCGTGTGCACTAGGTTACAAGGCTAATCAATAGGCTAAAGCTCTGCCTGTATAAATCTGCAATATATCAAGGTTTATCTGTAGACTAAACTTTGCCCGTATGAATCTGCATGCTTATAATGTGAGTCATTCTCTTCTTATCAACTGTTTTACAATACTCCAAATTGTTTTCCAAAGTTATAATTACAGTGATTAAGTTTATGTAATCACCAAATTACAGCCGATATGTGGGGTATTGTGCACATTACTACTGTTGTTATCAGTTTAGGTGGGCGAACCTAATTAGTGATACGCGTCACCATTGGGGCAGCCAATGGGGGATATGACCACAGTCACCGAAACGAGTCGAGTGACAAATACTGTGGGTAGTTGGTTTGATATCAGAAACATTGTAATCTCTCTTAATACTGTGAATTATAACAAATGCGTCGTTTTCAGTAAACTGAATGATTCACTTAGTATTTCCCGCTGACAAAACCTTTTTAAAACACGTTTCAGGTAATTACAGTAGATTGGAGTAAGAATTGGATCCGGCACTGAAGGACTTCAAGAATTGGCTTATTTATTTTAATTAAATCAACTTAAGAAATATTGTTTTTGGGTTTATCCCGTATTAAAAGCTACCTTTGTAAAACATGGAATTTATTCCATCTATTTAAATAAAATCCGGTGTTTCTAAACTCTGATATTTTTCCTAACTCACGGTCCTGATGAAATTTCCGCTACAATGTTTTTCAAAATAATCATCGGTACCACTGGACTGCTCGCGGCACCCGATTCCGTCCAGGGTGGGTTGGGGGTCGTGACAACAACGACCAGGATGGTGATGGTGATGATGATGATGAAATGGTTTTTTTTTTTATAATTCTTCAGATGATGATGAAATGGTTTTTTCTAATCACTCTTCAGATGAAGAAGAAGATGAACCTGATTTTTAGGAATAGAAGTTGATTGTTGTTGTATACTTATTATTATTTGAGATTTATCATTTGGTATGTACATTGTAAATTATTTCCTATCGTAGGGTTTGTCGATCTTATATTATCTAGCTGGTTTCTGAATCTTATATTATGTATATGATGACTCTTATTTCATTAAAATGCAGGCTGCATACATTATGAATTGTGGTAAAGATAATGTTGCTCATTGTGGTGGTAGTGCTGGCGGTCGCGGTCGTGGTGGTGGTGATGGTGGTGGTTGTGGTCTTCGTGGTGGGAAAATAAAGAAAGTTGTAAGCAGACGCATTGATAGTGACATTGTTGTTGATCTCAATCTTCGTAGAGGTGAAAGTGATGTCGCTAATGTTGCTTCTGGAAAAGGAAGATCTAAAATGTCTGATCCAAAAAATCCCAATAAAAAGACACATGTTGATAAAAGTAGTGTATGGACCCATGGGCCGTATGTGGTGATACGATCTCCAGAAGGTAAAACAATGGCATATCGTAGATTCGGAGCTGGTGGTTGTAGCCAAGTGGATGAGGGTGATCAGATGGCTGATGTAGCTGGGATGTCAGATAACATTGCGCCGCCCATGATGTGTCACGTGATATTGTTAATGATGATAATGATTTCGATGAGGATTTCGGTGATGGTGACAATGGAGATGGTAGTGACGATAGTGACAATGGTGGAGATAGTGATAGTGGCATTGGCGACGAAGGTGTCGACGGAGGTGGCGACGACGGTGGCAACGACGGTGGTGGTAACGACGGTGGTGATGGCGACGGTGGTGATGGTGACGGTAGTGAGAAGGAATTTATAAAAAAGCAACGGAAAGAAGTATGTCTCCAATTTTAAAGTTTTATTTTATATTTTAAAAAATGTATTTCATGTTATAAATAAAGTTATATGGTTATTTCAAAATTGTAGGTTTACAAAGAATAAGGTAAATAGATGTGCAATGGATATATTTGAGCAATGTTATGATAGGGATTGCGTCACATTCAAAAAGGTCCCACATAATGTTAGGATGCGCTTGTTCAACCGCTTTCAGGTAGCTTATCAATTAGTTATTTGTATATGTTTTTGATTATTTCTTTTAATCATGGAATTTTGACTTTTGTTTTTAATTTTACAGACCAAATATAGATGGAATCGGGAAGATGACCAACTAATATATGATACATTTATCAACGTGCTCAAAAAGAAGATTTAGAGACATAATGAGAAATCTGAGACAAAAAATCTAAAAAAAAAAAGGCTACTGATAAGGGGCATAAAAAGCCTGCTGGTAAATACAATTTTACTGTCCAACGTAGATTTCCACCAGATGGGATACCTCTTGAGAAGTGGGAACGAATGTGTAGTGTAAGGAATTTAATAAATTACTTTATATTTTTTTAGATTCTATTTCTCTGTATATATTCTGTGTATATATTTTTTTCCCTTATAGTTCTGGAACACTGAAGAATGGCAAAAAAAGTTTGAAGCCGGGAAAAGCAACCGCAAAAATGACTTATGCATTCATACGGGAGGGTCAATAGGATTTGATGAGCACCGCGCCAACATGGTAAACTAATCATAATTATAAATTTTAGTAACTATTTCTACATTTAGTACATATCATTTACATTACTCCGTTTGATGTAGGAAAAGAAAGAGGGTAAAAAAGTTGGATACATGAAAGTATTCTTCCAGACCCACGCTACAAAGGAGTGCAAAAAGAGGGTATAAGATGGGGAGATCGATGAAAATGACTTTGAAAATTTAGAGTTTGTTACTAAGCGTGCAAAGAATTCATATGTTAGTTATCATTCATTATTTGTTTATAGTTATTGATTCAAGTCTTAGTGTTCAAAGTTTTCATTTCGTAAATTTTAGGTCGTGTACACGCAACAACTTAAAAAAAATGTACCCTGAAGAAACAGAATGTGATGATTTGGCTATTTGGGAGAGTTTGAATCCGAAGCGTAAGGGTGGTAACTTGTTCGGGGTAGGAACTTCTGATCCTCATTTTATGGTGACCGGCACACCATCTTCCACAACTTATGCGTCATATGATGATGCCAGTCAGTCACAAGAGGTATCATCATTATTGTTGTTCTTTTAGATTGACCCGTTAGCCTTCACATATATAACTATATATAAAGTTTTAGGTTTATGATATTTGTTGGCTTGTTGCTTTCATATGGTAGTACAATGCTAAAAGAGTACAATGTGTTAGAAACTTGTTAGACCTTTTTTAGGCTTACACGGACATTGGGTTATGGCATGGGTTAACGCCGATGTATTTAGGAATTTTTGCATTGGAAGAAATCCACTAGTTTGTTTTAAATATAGTCCATAAACAAGCATGCAACTATGGATTCTTTTGATAGGCACCCAAACTCTTTTCCCAATCCCAATTGATTATTGATATTTGTAGATTTGTATATTTGACAGACTGATGGACTTTTATTATTTATGTGTATTCTTAATATAAATTTGTTTATCGAGTGTTAAGGTGGAACAAAACAGATCTGACTTTCATTTTTAGTTTAATTTGTATTGAAGAGCTACCCATTTTATGTGCTTTGGAATGAATAGTGTTAGTGCATGCATCTGTCGACTTCGTCTTGTATCGAGTCTTAGACTAGATAGATTAGATCAGGGCACGTTGTACGAGAAAATAGGAAAGTTTAGTGTGGTTTAAGCTGATTCCGCTTGAAAGTGCACATGGCAGTTTCAAGCGAAATCATAAGATCAGATTCCGCTTGAGTTGTTTGTGGTGATTTCGCTTTAGGGACTAATTCCGCTTGAGCATGTTCAAGCGAAATCAGGTGCCCTATATATAGGTGTTCCGAGCGGAATCTCTAGTTAGTTGTACGTGTGGTCTTGTATAGGATACTGAAGTGCTGCCGGTTTATCTTGTGGATGTATTAGCTGTTAAATCAATCAGAAAGAGTATTAAAGTGATATTCAAGCTGTGTCTAACTTTGTTTCTTAGTTTCCGCCTCTGAAACAAAGTAAAACTCCTCTGAACGACTCATTCGGGTCAGCTACACGATCCTACAAATAGTAAGATTATACAAATTAGACTTGGCTGCCAAATTGCATTTCATCAACTAAAACGTGAATAACTAGGTATAGTGGAATTAATTGTAGTTATTTTTAACTGTAAATTAGGTAAATCTCTTCTATATTTATACTATATTTTTTTATGTTGATGAAATAGTTATATTAATTATATAGTCTAATCCTTTTTGATGTTTTTTGCTAAAAAATCTACATTTTTTGCGCTTTTTTTTTGCTGAATGAACATGTAGTTTTTAGGTCTTTTTTTTGCCGAAAGAACTTGACTTTTTTGACATTTTTTGATGATAAAAACCTGCATTTTTTGGGTTTTTTTTTTCTGAAAAATCCTGTAGATTTTTGGGCTTTTTTTGCTGAACGACCCTTCAATTTTTTATGATAAAAACCTGCATTTTTGGGGGATTTTTTGCTGAAAAAACCCTGCAGTTTTTAGGCCTTTTTTTGCGGAAATAACCTGAACTTTTTTTTTTTACTTTTTTTTGATGATAAAACCCTGCTGTTTTTGGCATTCTTTTCGCTGAATTAAACCTTCAGCTTTTTGCCGATTTTTTGCTCAAAAAACCTTATAAGTAACGTACATGTCGTTAACTGACAACGTACACATCGTTAACCGATTTTTTGCCGATGCTGTGTTTACTGAATAGTTTACCTGTTTTATGGTTATTTACAATAATGCCCTTGCACATGATAATGCCGCTAAATATGTGTTTAATGTTACAATTTGTTTTTTTTTTTTTTTGTTAATATGTATTAATAATGTCCACTTTGATGAATTCTAGCTTAAAAAAGTTCAAGCAGAGTTGGAAAAAGAAAGGGAGACCCGAAAAAATATGGAAGCTCGTTTTGCACAATGGGAACAAGAGCGGGCCGAGCGTGAACGGGAGCGAGCTGCAAATGCAGTATGGCAAAAAAAAAAGATGGAAGAAATGATGAATAGTTCAAGAAAAAAGTAAAGATCGTGTTCATTTTTTAATATGAGAACACGCTTTTCATATTACAAAAGCTCGTTTTCATATTAACTTTCGGTTTGTATTACATTTTGAAATGTTAAAATCGTATTAGTTTTGTAATATGAAAACGCGTTTTTCATTAGAAATTTTTGGTTATTATTACAAAAGCGCGTTTTCATATGAACTTTCGTTTTGTATTACATTTTGAAACGTTAAGATCGTATTAATTTTGTAATATGAAACACACTTTTATTAGGATTTTTGGTATTCATATTTAAATATTGTGTATAGGTTTTTTCTATTTTCTAAAAATTTCCTGCAATTATTTGCAAAAAAAAAAAAAAAAAAAAAAAAAAAAAAAAAACTGATTTTATTAAAAAAAATTGTCGCAAATTTGTCGGAATCTGGTAACTTATCTTATTAAAAAAAATTGTCGCAAATTTGTCGGAATCTGGTAACTTTATTTCTGTAGGAAATTTGTAGGTACCGTGTCGCAAAAAAAAAAATCTAAAATTTGTAGGAAATTTGTCGAAAACAGTTTTTAGAGTTTGTAGGAAATTTGTCAAAAACGTTTTTTTAATTAATTGTTTTCTTAAATTATTATTATTATTAAAAATGACTAAAAATAAAATATTAATAAAGTATTTTAAAAGTGGGATTTGTGACAAATTTGTCGAAAAATGGTAGTAAAGGCTTTAAAAAAAATTGTCAGGGTTTTGTGGAAAATCTTGCGATGGTTGTTATTTGTCGGAAAGTTGTAGCAAATTTTGTGGTAGTTTTGTCGCAAACATACTTTCCGACAAGGATTTTTCACACGGACCTGTTTTGTCACAAATTTGTAAGCTAAGGCCAATTTTCCACAGATTTGCTACAAATATGCTTGTCGTAAATCTGGCTGTTTTCTAGTAGTGTTAGTAAACTCTTCACTCACGGGGCGATTTTCAACAAAATTTCACTAGGGAAGTACCGATAGACTTCTGAGGCTTTGTCCATCTTAAAAGCCCTATGTTTTGTATTGATACATTGAAAAGTTATCTTTAGTTGTTTGGCCCGCCCATGCTGTGCAAATAGTGCTATAGAACTAAAACATGTTTTAACCTCTTAAGGTTTTGTTTCCGTTTGACGGTCCGCAATGGGCTCCCCAAGGAAGAGCTATGTGGCCTCCTTCATGGACATCAAGGTTGGATCCATCGTTGACCCCTTGTGTTCATGCATGTTTTTTTTTGTCTGTGGTTGTGGATGGATATGTAGTCCCACTAGTATGCATCAATTAAGAAAACATAAAAAATATAAAATCACAACACAGTCCCAAAATATTTGGATAAATGAAATACTATGTAGTTTGGTTTTTTACGCAACAAGTAAAAACTGACGAGGTGTAAATAGTATAATTAAGAGCATCTTCAATATGTCTCATCCGGAAGTTTGAATGGATTAAGTAGACAAAAAATTTCGGAACGGCATCGTTGCAACGAGAGCGTTAGTGGCTCATCTAGATATTCGAACGATGCCGATAAGAAGGTGGCAGGCGCACTCTCTCACAAGTCACAACCAACTTAATATTTTTTATATTTAGAAAATATGTTTGGAAAATGATGTAGCATTGGAAGAGAAATGAGTGTATGTGAGTATTTGAAATTAATCTGATGTGACATATAATGTGACGCATTTGAGTTTTCAAACTTTGAAATGTCGAAAATTAGAGATACTCTAATTATAATAACCATTGATTAGGGTAATGAGATAAGTATCTAGCCATAAACACATCAAGAACAATTCACTAGGCCAATGAAATCAATGTCATAAAAAAGAAAAGTAAAGAAAAGCCACTTATTTGTTTGTTACTTAATTTGCTTTTTCATGTACAAGAGGGAGAGAGAGAGAAAGAGATAGCTTAATCTGTTAAGCTATAGAAAGCAATGTTATAAAAAGAAAAGTAAAGAAAAGCCACTTATATGTTTGTCTTAATGACTTTGCTTTTTCATGTATGAGAGAGTCTCCTTTATTAGAGATAAGAGGCTATGTTTGTAGCACAAACACTCTCTTTCAATCCTTTGTTGCAACAAATTAAAATGCAATGTTCAAAAGAAACCATTGTTCGTTTGTTCTACAATGCCTCCAGTTCTTTTCAGCTTCTTTTCCTCTTCTTCTACCTCACCTCCATTTTTCTTTCTAAGTTACTCTTCTTCATTTCTGCCATCCCATTCCTCCCAAGGTACCATTGTCAAAACCCTTGTTGAAATTTGCGTTTATTAGATAGAATATATTATATTATAACATATTTGATCAATAAAAAACAAAACCCTTGTTGAAATTTGTGTTTATCAGATAGAAAATATTAGTTAGCGTTTATTATAACATACATGTACGATGTTTTATTAGGTTTGCTTTGTAATTATTTTTATTGTAAACAGTTGATAAATAATAAATAAATAATACCTTAGGAGGTTTTCATTATTTCAAACAGTTTTTGCTACAAAGTTTTTTCTTTGTGTAGAAACGAAGAAGAATACGAATATGGGACGTTTTCGGAGGAAGGATCGGTAGAGGAGGAGGTAAGCGACACGTATAACTACGATGAGAGTCCGGAAAAAGATCATCTAGTTGCGGATATAATCGGAGACGGTGAAGACCTTTTTTTCCTGCACACTAGTGCAACAAGTTCGGGTCAAAACAGTGTCGTTTTAAGTTCGGGTCAAAACAGTGTCGTTTTCGATGAAGAGACCGTGGACGACATTTTGGAGGCTGCCGTGGTGGAAGAGAAGGAGGACGAGGAAGCGTCGACAAGAAGCGTAGGAAGTAGTGATGATTTGTCTTTCTACAGCGTACCCGAAGCCGAACCCGAAGAAGAGAATCAAGAAAACCGCCGCAAGGAGGAAGAAAAGACGGTACCGGTGGCCGGGGACGGTGGTTCAAGATCATTTAGATATGAAGTGAATACACGCGCCGTCACAACGCGTGCAACATCTGCTTGTACTTCATTTAGATACGCTGGAGACGAACCGTCATTACGTGTCATCAAGAAAATTGCTTTTGTGCTTGATGACGACAAAATTGAAGGTATGTAACGGAATCTGCATCTACTTTGATTCTCCGACATGCTTTAAAAACTTGTATTTTACAACTTTGTGATGCGTTTGGGGAACTTTTAACAGTAAACGAGCAGAGCCCGACCCGAGCTTCACCAGGCTCAAGCTTGACTTGTTTAACTTATAAGAATTCAAACACGAACTCGACTTGTTCGAGCTCTATAAAATTTCTAAAGCTCGGCTCATTTAACTTACTAGAGCAAGAACGAGAGCTTGGCTCGTTTCGATTGCTAAAGCTTGAGCTCCATTCGTGAGTAGATTTTCAAGCTTAAACTCGGTTCGTTTATTATTTATTAATTAATTTATATAAATTTCTATATCTATATACTTTTTTTTCCATCTATAACATATAATTTGTATTATTTATTTATTTTTATCATGTTTTTATATATTATATGATAATTATTAGCATTATTTTTTTCACCTATAACATAAATGTATTATTTAGTTATTTTTATCATAATTTTATATTATATGATTATTATAGTTATAATTATTATTATATAAATATACAAAATACATTAACTAAAAGCGCAATAATACCTTTAATTAGGCTTGTGAGCTAACTCGAGTTTAATAAATGTGTGACGCGTCATGACTTTATATATTATATGGTAATCATTATTATATAAATATACAAAATACATTAACTAAAAACTGTATCAACAATATTTTTAATTAGGCTTTCGAGCAGACTCCAGCTTAACAAATGCGTGTTGGAAATTTGATAATTATTTTGCTTTATTGCAGGAAAATATCGTGAAAGTGGAAAGAAGTTAGAATCAAATATATCACAAGTAGACAAGTTTATGAATAACTTGGAGACGAAGAAACTTGAGCTAGAAGAAAAGAATAAAGAAGAAATATTTGGTGATACGTTGACGGTGGGGTCAACCTCAAAGAGTTCATCGGAATGGCGGAGCTCCATTAACTGTCAGGATCCGGGTTACGACCCGTTTTCTTCTTCGTCAAGAAGAAGCTGCCCAAAATGGGAGTCTTATACAGTGTTTCAAAAATATGATGAAGAAATGTTGTTTTTGGATAGACTTAGTGCACAAAAGCTTCAAGAAACAGGTACATGCTTTAATACTTTTTTTCTGTTTTTTTAGTTAACAAATTCAAATCATAAGAATAATTATTTTGAATGCTTTAATGTTTATTTTGGATATAGTTATAGGAATGGGAAGTTTTAAAGAAAAAAAAATAAGGGGGGGTGGGGGGGGGGGTGGGTGTAGACATAAAATTTTCAAAACTTTTCAATAAAATTTATACTTTGAAGCGAGAAAACAGAAAGAGCCCGGGCCCCCTAGCCCAACTAAATATAGGGGGGGGGGGGAGGGGGGCACAATAGATATAAAATTATCGGAACTTTTTAATAAAATTTATACTTTAAAACGAGAAAATAGAAAGTGCCCGGGCTCCTTTGGCCCTAACTAAAATCCTCTAGTGAGTTACAGCATACATAACTATTTTGTTTTATATATTTTAGATTTTTATATAATCATAAGTGCTTTAATATAAAATTCCGACCAATTTTTTTTAGATTTTCTTATATATTTTTAGCTTTTCTTATATATATACGTGAAAGATATACAAGATAAAGTAGATAGTAGGGTATACCTGTTTTTTCTTTTAAAAAGTGGTCTTTTTACGTGTTTCTCTAATCTTAATCTATAACCTATTTTATTATGTGTTAGTTAAAGATGTTTTAAATATCTTATTTCCAACAATTATAAAGGATTAATTGCTCATGACTTCATATATATGATCATGATCATGATCATAAATTTAAACCTTTTGAACATTTATAAATATAAAAAGGCCATGGATAATCGTGTTTTCCACAAATCTAATGTATGTGATTAAGAAAAAATCCATTACATAATTTAATTTATTGTTCATCAATCTAACCTGACTTATCGTATTTTAGAGTCGTTTAGGTCATCAATGACATGCCCTTCATCAATATCCGAAAGAATCGTTCACAAACTATCTTCCAAAAACAAGAAAACATCATATGTTTATCAAAATTCGTATCACGAATTAGAAGCGGCATATGTAGCACAAATTTGCTTGACGTGGGAAGCACTTAACTGGAACTATAATTTCTTCCATCAGTTAAGTGCTTCTCGTCGAGGTAATGACCCCGGATGTCCCGCCTACATTGCTCAACAATTTCAACAATTTCAAGTGCTCTTACAACGATACATTGAGACCGAGCCATATGAGAATGGCAGGAGACCGGTAGTTTATGCTAGAAAGAGAAGTTTGGCTCCAAAGTTGCTTCAAGTCCCAGAATACCGAGGTAACAATATTACTATGAAAATTATTTCTAGATAGGTTTGAACAGAAAAATCGATTAATCGAATTATAACCGAAAATGAAACGATAAAGACTTGTTATTAATTAAAAATAGCTCATATCTACACATGTCCAAAGTTGGCGATTAACCAAATTAACAAAATATTCTTTTCTAATAACCAAACTATCTTTCTAAATAACTGAATTAACCGAACCGTTTATAACCAAACAAGATTGGTTATGAGTATCTAAAAAGCAAAACATCCGTTGTAGATTCTTAGAATATTCAAATGTTATATTACATTATAAAAAAGTTGATTTCTGTAGATTCTGAGGAGGAGAAGAAAGACGAATATTTGGGATCAAGAATATCATCTTTATCATTCCTTATAATCATGGAAGAAGCAATCAAGACATTCATGAATTTTCTTAGGGCTGACAAAGAGAACCAGTTCCAGATACTTGCAAAAATATTTAGAATCAAGAACCCGAGAATTTCGGTCGACCCGATCCTTCTCCTCATGCTCAAAAAGGTCAACCATAAGGTCAGCGCCTCTAATCACTTTTCTCTAATACACATTATTATTATGGTTAATGTTCATGTACAAGATAAGTTTGAACATAGACTAATTGGAGGAAAAACCTATTGGGATAACCGACTACTCTATTGGTTCACTGGTCAGACTATCTTAAAAACCAAGTAACGTTATAATCAGTTTAAAAATGTAATACATACAAAAAGTAGTTCGAAAAAAAAAGGAGAATTGAAGTGTAGACACTAATAATCTAAACATAAACAAGTTTAAAAATCAATTATTCAAACATGAAATACGTTACAAAAAAAATGGTCAGGTTGGATTAAGATGGAAAACACAAGAACTGACTGGTTCAACTAGTGACGAATAATCGACGAGGTGGTTGGTTCCCGATATAACCGGTCTTGTTTGGTTTTTGAAACATTGGTATAAACACAAGTCAAACAATGAGATTGAGATAAAGAGCAAAATCTACTTTTATAGAGAGATGAAATTCATGTGTAGGACTTTAAATGAATTATATACTTTTTAAGTTTATATTATAGTTTCCCATTCATATTTCTATCACACAAATTTCAAAATAGCATCTTTTTATGTTAGAATTATGGGACCTACGTGATTTGTACCAAAAATTTGCTTTTCACCCTACTCCTTTGATCTAAAATTGAATTGTTGCACTTGGACCAAAAGGTCCAAAATCAATCTTATTATATCTTACAAACGTGTGTTGATTGGAAAAGTGTTATTTTTTTTAAAATAATTCTAAAAAAAAACATGAGTTAACAAGATTGCCAAACTTTAAACACTAGTTTATAACATCTTATGATTATAGTTTTGGTTCTATGCAACTTGAAATATGCAGAAGAAGTTAAAGTTAAAAGATCTACAACGATCGCGCAAGTGTTTTCGCAAAAGGCGATCGAAGCTAGACAATGAAATGGAGTTATTGATGGCACAAATAGACTTAAAAGTGGTGTCAAGAGTTCTGAGAACTACTGATCTAACTGATGAACAATTGCATTGGTGTGAAGACAAGATGACCCGAGTGAAAATCAGTGATGGCAAACTACAAAGAGATTCTTCACCACTTTTCTTTCCAGCACATTAACATGCATGCATGGCCCACCCTCTTGTTGCTTATTGCTTTCATGACTAGATTCTGAATGTGCACATCACCATCCATCATCCCTCTTTGCATGAAACATAAAGATTATAAGGGAATATCCCTTTTTCAACCGTTTTGTAAATAGATTTGGTGAAGGAAAAGAGAAAAGTTGGCTATGCATGCATGTGTCAGAAAGCCACATGCAATGATGGATGGATCATGGATGGATGAATGGATATTTGAAGATGGATGATATGATGGGGCTAGCAAGATTTTGGATTAATCAACTCTTTAATCATGTTTAATGTATTAGCTTAGTGTCATGACTTAATAAGCCAATCAAAACTCTAGGTTTTGTTTGTTATTCAATGACAACAATGGACATGATGAGAAAATAATACTTGAATAAAATGTTTTTTTTTTCTATCATGTCATTTTGCTATCTGAATACAATTGAACGATAAATCTTTTCGAACAAAAAGTATCATTTGATATCGTTTTGGATGATGATATTGATTTGTTTCATGTATTGTTAAAAGAAGACCATATTAGAGCATTAAGGATGCAATGGGCCACGGACACATGCCATACCTTCTTGTCCGCGATGTACGTCCTTTAAAAAACCATCATTTTCTCTATTCAAAAACTCCTTCTGGAACTCTCGTTTTCTGTCATTCTCTCTCTTCCACATATATGAGTATTTGGCAACAAAACCTCTTATTACCGATGCTCTTATAGTAACGCTAAAAAACGTTGCAAAATCGAGTTTTGTAGTAGTGTTTTAGGGATAATAACCAAGATGGGATAAAAATGATATTGGTGGAGGATAGCTTTTTCAGTAGGGTTTATTTATATCTTTATCTTTTGAGAGTGGGGTTTATCCAAGGAGGAGAATTAGGATTTAGGAGGGTGAATCAAAAGTTAAAGGTGGATCTTGAAATAAAAAGGTGGCCATATGATACACGCAAGGGATAAAGAAGGCGTAGACCACAGGAAAAGTAGTTCTATAAATAAATAGAATCTAAGGGCACTAAGCTTCATTGTATTTTGTGCTTTACAATTAACAAAATTAGCTTCACCTTATTATTATATGATTAAAAAAAAAAAAAAAAAACCTTTAGGGTATATACCTTTCTAGTATGTGTGTATACGTGTGTCTGAGGGAGTTCCGATTAGGATCAACATTATTCTGAAGACTAGTGAGAAATGTTCACTAATTTTAAAATAACTTAAACATATTAGCCGAAGATATGCAAACATCCATACACATACTTTAAGGCATCTTTGGTTATAGTGTTGCAAGTCATATATATTACAAGGGTTCTTATTGGTCTTTCATACTATTGTGTTTTCATTTAGATAGATACTAGAAAGGGTATATATTAGCTATGGTTTTATTGTAATACTAGTATTTAATCCCCGCTTTGCATGGTGATAAAACTGTGCTAAGCAGTAAGCAAGCAAAAATTAAACCGATAAAAAATCTTAAACAAAAAACACGAACGCCATGTGACGATGAAGACAAACACGAACTTATATCGCATATGACATAAAGCGTAAACAAGATTGAATTTATATTGAAACTTATTGTAAAGTCGAGTGGGTCAAAGTGATATATATTTAAGTACTTTTTTCGGTACATTAGAAAGTGGGGGTAAAACCTGTGTTGTGAGTGGGGGTATAAGCAAGCGGCGACCAAAACTGATAAAATCATAAAACTAAAACACGACAGAAACGACTCAGATTAGAAAAAGAAAACCTATTCGAAAAAAAATGAGATTACAACAAAAAATACCTGAAATCGCGGACCAATAAGTCTGTTATACGTTGCCGTCCATGTTAGCACCACCATATCCTACCACATTTGTTATAATATAGTAATGCAAATATTTTATTAAATACCACATTTGTTATAATATATAGTAATGCAAATATTTATTAAATAGTCAAATACTGGAACATTATTATGTCAAAAATATTCATATATCTATCTACTATAATAAAAGAAACCAACTTTTGTACACATGACATTCATTGAAGGTATCCTTAAATATATATACTTATCTTATATTAACTAAATAAATAATAAATTAATATTAAATTTTATCATACTTTAATAAAATATTATCCTCAAATCTATATTGTTAATATAATATATTTTTAAAACAAATACCTCTCTTTGCTACTTATCTTATATTAAATATATAAATAATAAATTAATATTAAATGTTATCCTAATTTATTAAAAATATAACTTTTTTATTATTTGGTATACAAAATTATATTTATTCAACTCGTGTAAAACGCGAGGTTTTTAAAATTTAACTTTTTTTATTATTTACTCTATAAAGTTACATTTATATAACCCGTGTAATAAATAAAGTTTTTAAAGATATAACTTTTTATCATTTGCTATGTAAAATTATATTTATTCAACACGTGTAATACACGAGGTTTTAAGGATATAGTTTTTATTATTATTTGGTAGATTTTTCAACCCGACTATACACTGGTTTTTTAAAGATACGACGTTTTTAGTATTTAATATACAAAATTACATTTATTTAATCTGTGTAATACACATGGTTTTTAAAGATATAACTCTTTTTAAATCTATTCAACACGTGTAATATACGGGTTTTTAAGGATGTAATTTTTTATCATTTGGTAGATTTATTCAACCCGATTATATACGGGTTTTTTAAAGATACGACGTTTTTAGTATTTAGTATACAAAATTACATTTATTTAATCTGTGTACTATACATGGTTTTTAAAGATATCACTTTTTTTATTATTTTATATATAAAATTACATTTATTTAATCCGTACAATATACGAGTTTCATAAAGATATAACTTTTTATTATTTAATATATAAAATTACATTTATTAAACCCGTGTAATACACGGGGTTCTAACCTAGTTTAACATATAAGATTCTCTAACGAACCCTGTTGATGCACTTATGTCTGTACTTTGTCTGTATTCGGTCGCAATGTAAACGATGTCCGTGTTAGTGTTGTAAGTTGACCAAGTCAACCGTCCTCCTGGTTTGACTTGGCCCAACAGTTAGAAATATGTTTGTAAAGTGTCTGAAATATGTTTGTAAAGTGTCTGAGTCGAAAGGTGGGCCATCGAAGGATAATGTATATCCTTCGATATGCTCGAAAGATGTCCACGAAGGATATTGTTGAACCTCGAAGGATATACCATCCTTCGAGGTAAATATAGATCCTTCGAGGCAATTGTAGTCGACAGATGGTCCTTCGGACAGTCTGTCTAATCCTTTGACCAGACCTGCTGTGTGTGGGTATAAATACCCATGTAGTGTGTTGTTTTAAAGAGACTTGAGAGGCTTGTGAGATAGATGCACACATAGAGAGAGCTTGAGAGCATCTATCAAAACACACACACACACACTAGAGAGTTTGCAAGTTAGATTTGTAAACATTGTGCTTGTAACCGGAACCTTCATTCGCATTAATACAGTGGTGTTAATCGGTGAATCCTTGTGTGTTTGTGTTTATGCTTGTCTCAACCCGGTTTGCTTGCTAGCTTGGATTCCGCACTTGCTAGTGGGTTTGTATAACAAGGTTTAGGTTCGTCATCCTCCGAAGAGGGACCTACAAGTGGTATCAGAGCTAAGGCTCTTTACCTTGTTTAAAATCGGGTTTTTGTTCAAGTCTTGGGTTGTTTTTCGTCAGATCTGGAAAACCCAGTCGCCATGTTCTTGATGTGTTCTTGAAGTTCTTGATATCTTCATACTTCGAAAGATATCTTCATATTTCGAAAGATCAGGCTGAAATTCGAAGGGTCACATTTTATTATTCGAAAGATCTAAAAGTATAATCGAAAGGTCAACTGATTTCGAAGGATCAAATTAAATTTTCGAAGGGTCAATCTTTGTTCTTCGAAGGATCAAGATATTTGTTGTTAGTGGTGCACCTCCCAAGGTTCACTGACCATTCTCACTGCCCAAGAAAACAATAAATTGTGTTGACTTTTGCTTGTGATCCGTTCAAGGCACCGCCGCCTGACAAGAAAAATCAAAAGGATTTTGCATGTTTAAACTTTATAAAAGCCAAAGTGATCACAAACAATTTGACCATTCCACCGCCCCAAGTGACCACTCATAATTGTTTGGTTGTTGTTGAGTGGTGCACCGATCCAAAATAGACAAATACTTTTTGTTGACTATTGATTTGGTATTCACGGCCCGATACCACCGCCCCATTTAACCAATTGTTGATTGGTTGTTGTTGGATTCAAGACACAGCCACCGCCCAAGTGACCCAATGGGCTTTAATTGATTTTTGTTGGTGTTCTCGGCCCATGTAACCGCCCCAATAAACCAGTAATTGGTTGTTTTATTGTTAGTGATCACGGCCCAAGGTTCACGGCCCATGTGCTTAAATTAAAAAAAAATAAAAAAAAAATCATTGTGCACGGCCCACGTTTAGAAAATCACCAAAGCCCAAGAGCTGCGAATCATTTTTAATTCGTTTGTATCAACTTACGAAATATCATCCTTCGAGACCGGTTTGGTGTTTGTCTTTCGTGTGATTTTTCGGTTGATCCTTCGACAGTGGAAAATACACGTGTACAAATTGTATCTCCATCAAGGGCCGTATCTCCCACACCACCTTTGAATTACTGCAGAAATGGGAACAAACGGTCAATGGGATCCATCCGCATGGACTTTGAATCCGAAATCATCTGATACGCAATCATCTGCTTTTCGATCTGCAACAAATTGGTTTGACAATCCAATACAAGCTCTTGTAAAGTCAGCTCCAACCACAGACTTGTATGGAAATCCATTACCCCCAGTTGGTTTACAACACCATCGTTCTACTGTAGAACCATCACCTCTTGATCCAAAGAACAGTAGTCAGACAAAATTGGCGTTGTATGCTGAAATTGTCAAAGATGCAAGCAATGGTGAATCCTCGGGAAATGATGACAGTTCTGAACATGACAGAAGTTCAGATGAAGATGTTTCAACTTCAGTTGAGGGTGATACAACTTCAAGTTCGAGCGAGGATGGATCTAAATGTGAATCATCAAGGGAGGTTATTAATTCTGATGCAGAAAGGCCAACACCTGAGAGTGATTCCAGTCAGGTATGTGATTCTAAACCTGACTCTGTTTCTGCTGCTGTTGAATGTGCTAAATGTTTAGATTATGCAGAAAAGGAAAGTGAGCTTGAAATTACACTGCAACACAATCAAAAATTGATTGTTGATCTTGCTAAAGCATCTGAAGCTAACTTCTTTTTAGCCAAAAATGAAAAGGAGTTTAAAGAAACAATTAAGTCATTAAAACATGATGTTTCTGAATTACAAAAGGCTGTTTTGAGAAAACAACATGCTAATAATAACTTAATTGACACAATTGAGAAACAAATGGTGGAGTTAGCTACAGCTCGATGCGAATGTGATGCAATCAAGCAGAAATTGGACAGTTATTCCAATTCCCGTTTTGTTTTGGATCACATCATCAATGTTCAAAAGAAAAAGGGGGACGTCAAGTGTATTGGATACAAAAAATGTCCTCCCCCAATGAGTCACAATTATTCAAAATTGCCTGATGACGAGGATATGCCCCGTTTTGAACCTACTGTGCCACTTGCGCGAGATGACTTTGCTGCAGGCCTCGGGTTCAAAACTGGTACATCTTCCTCGGAACAATTAGATTCTGAGAATGTGAGCAATTCATCGTGTGCTAAGGAACAGAGTCCTCCAATTATTGAGGATGCTGATTCTTCAGACGATGAATCTGAAGAAATTGTGAAACCACAGTCTAACTCGGTTACACCAGACATTCCAATTGAGAATCACATCTTGTGTGATCCACAAGTGAAACCGAGTAAGACTGAAACACCAAAGGCAGTGAAGTCCAGTGTACCTAGCATTAAGGAGAATAACTTGTTGTATACGCTCAAGGGAGACAGCAAAATCTATTCTGACAGAGATTTTCCAATTAAAAATGTAAATCAAGATTTAATTGAGAAAGTTTTTGAAGGACGTACTGATAAGTTTTTGGGAAACAAAGGTAACAAAGTGACGGTCACTCAATGTGAACCAATTCCATGTGACCAAATAAGAAAACAATATGGAAACCAAAAACTGCCAGTTGAGCGAAAACAACAAGTGAATTCTGGAAAAGGTAAGGGCAAGGTGCAAGAAAAGAGGGCTCAGAACAAGAATGTTCAAGCACCAAAAGTTCAGCAGCCTAAGACTGAACAACCAAGGGTTCAACAACCTAAAGTCGAACAGTCTAAGGCTCCTAAACCTAAGGCTGCACAACCTAAAATTCAACAATCTAAGGTTGGGCAACCTAAGGTTCAAAGGGTGCAAAACAAAAGAGCTCCAGCTAAGAAAAGAGAACAGAAAGTGAACTTTGTTGAATCAAAGGGTACGGACAAACTTGAAACATTTCAAAATAAATCTAACATTGATTTTGTAAAACAAGTTAGAATTTTAAAACGAAATGATCAGAACAATTATACCCAACACACAAATGGATGTGACTTAGGTCCAAGCACATCTAGATCACAAAGTTCAGTGTCTGGTTCTCCGTCTGGTCATCAACATGTTTCTCCGAGGCTTGTAGAGCGGAGAATGTGTTTTGAATGTGGTACAATTGGACATATAATTCGAAATTGTCCATATCTTCATAAGTTGAAAGCAAAGGTTGATGATCCCCATGAACAACATCATGCCGCCCAAGAGAATAGAAAAGGCAAACAGGGCGAAAACAAGAAAAAGGATCGGAAGATAAACTTCGTGAAATCAAGAGGGACTGATAAAATTGATACTTTCAAAAACAAATCCAACAAGGATTCTGTTAAACAAAGTAAAATTTTGAAAAGAAACAGTCAAAACAACTATACACAACAAACAAACGGTTGTGATGTAGGACCAAGTACCTCAAGATCGCGAAGTTCATCATCCACCTATTACAGTTATGATACTCCAAGGTTTGTTGAGCGGAGATCATGCTTTGAATGCTGTGAGTATGGACACATCATTAAGAATTGTCCATATCTCACCAAGAGAAAGTCAAAAATTGATGCACCCCATGGTAACAATTACCATAAAAGATTTGTTTCACCAAAACAGGACCCTCGTCTTGTTAAACAACGAGAAAAGAAACAGAAAAAGAAACAAAGAAAAGAAGTTGAAAAGGCTTTGAAACCGGAGGTTATCCAAACAAAATCTTTTAAATCAGATGTTAAACATGAAAAACAGAAAGAGATTTGGATACCAAAACCGGTAACTGTTTCAGGGGGAGCTACATCAATTCCGAATCATCGGGAAATGGATGTTACAATCCTCGATGATGACGGACGACCCAAGTCTGTGAAGGCTTGGGTCCCCCTCTCCAACTAATCTCTGAATGAGTGTGCAGGATGTTCCAGGAGGAACTATTGATAGTCCTAAGATTGTTGATAGTGGAGCGTCCATGCACAAGATTGGCGACATATTACTCCGAAATATTGTTATATCTAGGAGAATGTTGTTGTCATTGATGGAGAGAGAGAGGAAAGAAAAAGAGAAGGAAGAAGAACGTGGTTGAATGAAGTTGCAAAATTTCGACCAAATGAAGAACGCGCCAAAATTGGTTGCTATGGTTTTTAATCGGGTTCTCAGGAAAGAATACAATGAACGATGTGCAGATGCCGTGGTGTAGATTGAACATCCGCACACCGCTTCTGAAAGAGAAAGACAAAGACCTTCGCTGGTGCAATGTGGAAGACCAGCCGGAACAAAAGGTTTTTGATCATGTTGCTGTGGAGAGATTTCTTAGTAGCTACAAAATCGACTTTGAAATCCACACCGGGTGGATATCCAGTTGGGAGAGCGCTCAGATTCCGTGCAATGCATGAAACAGTTGCAGGATACGGTTTTAAATTTCTAACCTCTCCTTTGCTTGTCGATACTTAAGCTGCTTTATGAATTATATCGTCTCATACAACACTCTTTGGCCTGACACGTTGATCTCGTATATCACCTCACACGTGATTGTTTCTTTATGAAACTCGTCAATGTTGTCTCGGTCCGCACCGCTTACCGACATGCCAACTGATTTTTCCAAAATTCAATAAAATCATGTCTGATTAAAATTAATTTTGGTAAACGGCATTGAGGTAAAATTCGAGTAAAACCAACATCGGAAAATCATTTTTGTAAATATCTTTGTGTTTTAAATTTGTCTTAGTTTATTGATTTTAGGGGGAGTAAATCCAAAAATATGAAAATCCAAAAACATCGAAAAATTTCAAAAACTCAAAAACAATAGAAAATCAAAAATGAGTTTCCTGGCGAGCAAAAGAGAAAGTGATAGTACATCAGTGGTCTATCCAAGCCTCTTTAAACCCTAAATGAAAAACGATAAGCAGCTCTATATAAGATGTATCGGTAGGCTCACAATCATTTTAAAGTGTGCAGGGTGATATAAATCTTAACCCGACTGAAGACCAGGTGGGAACCATTCATTGGCATATGGTCTTAGTACCGAAATTTCGTTTGATAGATTGCCGAGGTTCTGAGATATTCGGTCTTTATGCTGCTTATCATCTAGGTATCATGGTTGCTTCTATAAATAGACTAAGTCTAAGATCTTCCATGATACTATACATACGTGTAAATATTACATTCTGCATTCGACCTCAATAAGTGATAAACAATCACATGTCCCAAAATAAGTGATAAAATATCACATTTATCCGGGAGTCAAGTTCGTCTCTCTGCTGTACGGAAGTACTGACCTGTTCACGGACTTGCTCCTGTGCCCTCATGCATATGAAAATCAAGTTCCTCATCAATAAGTGATTATATCACAAAGGGCTTGTTTTCAAATCAAAATAAGTGAGAATCTCACATCATATACGGTCAAACAGATGATAATCGGTATACTCACCGGTAAGATGAACCCTCGTGCATACCTTGATACGGGAATGTGTCGTGATGTGGATGAACACCGGTTGGTAAGTTTTAAATCATACCTTAATGTATCTCCTAAACATGATTACATCTGATAAGTTGAGCTTAAGTGGACAACAATACCGATAATTGTTATAAGATGCTTATCTTAATGTTAACTAACTGAACAACAAGAGCGTTTTGGCGTGACCGTACACTGATATGATTCTCTTACCCTCGAAACTCGAAAAAAAAAGAATGTATGTATATATTTATTTACTGCTTTCAGTATTTACATTTAGAAAAGTCAAAAATACCAAAAAGATTTTAGGTGTGTTTTAATTTAAACCTTTTAAAAGCCAAAAATATTTTATTTCTATTTTATTTTCGATCGTACGATGTTGGAACTCGAGTTTTTGTTGCCTGAAACCTGAACGAAAACCGAATTGACTAAATCTTCATAAACGGTCGAAATTTTCAAGTTTTGAAGGTTGAAAGCTAAAATTGACAAATTTAGTAAACTTTCAAACTGTCGGACGGTGTTTGATTGTGACATGGTCATATGTGTGTCATTTGTTTATGATTAACTATATTCCAAGCAGTTGTTCTCATTACGCGTTTAGATTTCTTGCATGTGCAGATTCTAAAGGCTAGGAGAACATGGTCGATGACAAGCTTCGGAATGAAGACACGACGTGAAGGCACTCAACTGATGAAGATGATCGAGTTGCCGCTGGCCATCATCAACACCACAAGGATCTCACTTCATAAAGATAAAGTATTTCACGAGCATAACTCAAGGGGGAGCTTATGTTAAGGGGGAGTTTGTCAACACACTTCCTTTATGATACGGGTAGTTTGTTGATACACTCTCTGCTCTCAAGATGTGAAGACTTTCAAGATCCTCCGACATTGAAGACATCAAAGGCGAATCTTGTGAGTAGTGTCCAAGGGGGAGTTTGTTGATACATATTTGTGGACACGACTCACGGAACGAGAACTCGAAGACCAAAGACCATCGAAGTTCGAGATGAGTTTACAACTATAGAAGATAAAGACAAAGCTACAGCCAAGGGGGAGTTTGTTGATGCACTTATGTCTGTACTTTGTCTGTATTCGGTCGCAATGTAAACGATGTCCGTGTTAGTGTTGTAAGTTGACCAAGTCAACCGTCCTCCTGGTTTGACTTGGCCCAACAGTTAGAAATATGTTTGTAAAGTGTCTGAAATATGTTTGTAAAGTGTCTGAGTCGAAAGGTGGGCCATCGAAGGATAATGTATATCCTTCGATATGCTCGAAAGATGTCCACGAAGGATATTGTTGAACCTCGAAGGATATACCATCCTTCGAGGTAAATATAGATCCTTCGAGGCAATTGTAGTCGACAGATGGTCCTTCGGACAGTCTGTCTAATCCTTTGACCAGACCTGCTGTGTGTGGGTATAAATACCCATGTAGTGTGTTGTTTTAAAGAGACTTGAGAGGCTTGTGAGATAGATGCACACATAGAGAGAGCTTGAGAGCATCTATCAAAACACACACACACACACTAGAGAGTTTGCAAGTTAGATTTGTAAACATTGTGCTTGTAACCGGAACCTTCATTCGCATTAATACAGTGGTGTTAATCGGTGAATCCTTGTGTGTTTGTGTTTATGCTTGTCTCAACCTGGTTTGCTTGCTAGCTTGGATTCCGCACTTGCTAGTGGGCCCTTAATACCTTAATCTTATTGGTATACAAACATGATAAGATACATATACAAATAATAATAATAATAATAATAATAATAATAATAATAATAATAATAATAATAATAATAATAATAATAATAATAATAATAATAATAAGGGTGGGGTTCGGCTACAAAGTCCATTTTTCCTACAAAGTGCACAAAGTCATAAAATACCACAATTTCAACCATAAAACACACTCAAAACCCACAAATAATAGAGCGAAGATCACTAAAACGCAATATCCAAACCTTAACATTCCATAAAAACTTCAAACACACCATAGTAGAACTTTGAATATAAAACACAACATGATGATCATCATAAAACACACTAATGTTAGTCATTCGAAAATCAAAGCCTTGTCATCCAAAACACAACACAAAACCCACAAATATGACGTTTTAGTAATCTTCACTTTGTTATTTGTGGGGTTTGAGTGTGTTTTATGGCTGAAATTGTGGTGTTTTATGACTTTGTACACTTTGTAGAAAAAATGGACTTTGTAGCCAACTCCCACCCTAATAATAATATGATTATTATTATTTGTTAATGAATAATAAATAGCAAAACAAAGTAGATGATGTATATTATTTGTTAATGAATAATAAGGGAGATGATCAAATAGGAAGTATAGTTTGGGTAAAAAGAATAGGAAGCAATGGGGTTGTGACATGTGACAAAACTGAAAAACAAAGAGGAAGGGTATTTTAGTCAATGTTATCACATCTTCTCTCTTCCTCTTTCTCTGTAATTTCAAAACCCATCATTTTCAAAAACCCATCATCTTCAACATTTTCTTCACTTTCTATTCAATAATCACTACATCATAGTACGATTTTCGTCATCAATCAGTGATTCAAAGACTCAATCAACGTGTTCTTCAATTTTTTTAAAGAAATCCAATTTAATTTCATACAATTTCTCATTTTTCCCAGTGATTTTGAAGTGAATCACTCGATTCGATCGTTGATAAGTGTTCTTAACATTCAAATGTTGTTAATCGTTGAAGAAATTCGAAGAAATCGGCTTCGATCTGTGTATGAAATTTTTGAATTGCGTTTTACGATCTATGTTTTTGAATTAAGTCATTGCGTTTTACAAAAGAATGAAAAAACATATTTATTTATGTTTTTAATCCATTGCGTTTTATAAACAACACATTTCTTTGTTTTTAGTCCATTGCATTTTTTTGAAAAAAAAAAAAACATTTCTTTGTGTTTTATCTTATTGCCTTTTAGAAAAAAAAAATATTTATTTGTGTTTTTAGTCTATTGCGTTTTAGAAACAAAACATTTCTTTGTGTCATTAGTCAATTGCGTTTTATAACACAATAAAAAAATAAATTTGTTTTGTGCTTTTAATCTATTGTGTTTTATAACACAATGAAAAAATCACATCATTTTATGTTTTTAATCCATTGCGTTTTAGACCTGTAGTGTACAGGAGTGGTGTTGGAACAGAAACATGACCATTTTAAAACAGAAACATGACCATGTGAAACCTCATTGCATTTTAGACCTAGAAGGTGAGGTACAGTAAACTGACATGATCATGTTAAAACATGATCATGCTGTTGTGAAAGCCAACCCAACCCAACCCATTGCGTATTAGACCTGGAAGTAAGTGAGTGGGGTACAACTAAACTGACATGATCATGTTAAAACAGAAACATGATCATGCTGTGAAACCCAACCCCTTGCATTTTAGGTGTGACAACCCGCAACTTCAGGTTACTACTTTAACCTAACCACAGTTAATTTAATCATACATTCATGGCACTGCATTTAACTAGGGTTAGTTAAATGAGTCTACGTTGGTAATTCGGGGAATTACCGAAACACATACAGGATAACTCTCGAACATTGGCAACTAACGCGAATAATAAGTATAAACGAATGGTATATATGAAACTTATGTGTTGCATGACAAATACGTGAACTGTATGCTGAAAATGTGAATTACATGGTATTATGTGGCTTTTGTGTAAAAGTTATATTATTAGGGGGTGTTTAGTGTATTGTGAAACTCTAATAACTATTCAAAACCCTAGAAGTTCCCCATAATCTCACTGTACGACATTTCCACCATTCCCTGATCATTCTCTAATCTCCTTTAATCATCCTTGGATGCATAAGAACGAACGCCAAGTTTCGGTTCATTGTTCTCCACATATCAGACTTTTTTTTTACAACCTTGCAGGTTGTAACACATGTATATACACATTTCACATATGCTTACTTCATGTATATAAGGTGTGAAAGCTAAACTTCAAGTTCATACCTGACCCGCCGTCTCCGGCGGACAGTTTTCATGATTACGCCAACTCGGGCGATAACTTTCTTTGCCGCACCATTCCCGGCGTGCACTTATTTGGCCATTTTTGGCCTGATAAACCCTTTTTCAAGCATTGTTCAAAACACGAAACGCCTTACTTTATGGCATTTTCTAGCGTGACTCGCTGTTTAACCAGCACACTCTTAGACGCCTTACCGGTTGAGTTGTGTGGTCATTCTTGCCCGCGCCGCCACCGGCAGAAACTCTTGTTCACTCCGGAGCGTTTCAAACAGACGTTTTATCCACCTACAGCGCTTCCGGCCAATTACTTAATAATTCCATCACCTATGGCGGATGCTTCGATCCACCACGTTGCACCCGGCAACACTTTTTATTCAATCCGCCACTACCGGTGGAAGCTTTTATCCAACCCGATACCTCCGGCGAAAGCTCTTATTCAATCCGCCACCTCCAGCAGAAGCTCTTGTTTAGCACGTCTTTCCTTCGGACGCATATTTTTCCACCAGCGCCGCCGCCCTGGGAACGCTCGTTTCCCGTGGCACTTCCACGAATGCTCTTATGCACCCTCCGCTTCTGGCGAACGATTTTACCCATAGGTCGCTTCCAACAAAGGCCTTAGGTCACCCCACCACTACAACCGTAGCTCCCATCATACTCTCCCACACCGCGCCGTCAAACGCATCCCGTTACCCGCGCCTAGCAGGAAGGATCAGCCACTTACGCGTCTGATACAATCGGGCGGGAGACTCATGTGCTTGCTTACGGATGAATGTAACTGCGACGAAAAGCCATCTCGCCGACACGACCTTTGAAACCTACCCAAGCGGAGGACTTCCGCACTCACATACGTCCTAAGGTAGTGGCATCGGCTGAAATCCGCCCCACATCCATATCATCCTACCCACCTAAACTAGCGCCTTATTTTTTATTTTAATTACGTCGTGTGTGAATCACGTTTATCTCTTTAAACCACACCACATCTTACACCATTTTACATGGGTGGCCCTTACAAATATTATAAACAGACACTTTCATGTCCTTTAAATCTCTAACATTAATGGACATAGTTTGTTACAGACCAGGTAAGGGGCATGTTGTACCATACAAATAAAGTATATATATACATAAATGAGAAACCTTCAGTAACTTTAAAAACCCTACCATCCTTGGGATGGCATGTACAAGTCAGCAGTTACAAGGCTTTATTTGTCTACAAATAATCCCTACTTGTTGGCTTCAAAATAAAGTGTAAACGTAAGATCTCATTTCTGATCATGCTTACATATCTCATTTGTGATAACATCATATACATGTTATATGCTATATGCTTCGCACCATCGTCACATGTGGCACTTATTTATATTCATTATTTGAGTTTCAATGCTACTAACATTTATTTCTCAGCAATGAATTGGAAACTAACATGATGTAACCCTGCTACAACCTAGACTGGTTGCCTATTTGTGATGAATGCTCAAAGTGTTTAGCAATTAGTCTCTTGTCATCACATTACTAAAATGAGTTAGCGACAATAGGCTAGAGCCTAGATTGTTACCAAGAACTCGTTTGACGTGAATTCAGTGGAAACTTATGGGCAACATAGCAAGGAATCAGGACTCGCAAGCTATGGCATCATTATCACTGGGTTTTATCGAATGTTTCGAATGTTCTGATGGTACCAAACAATTATTATTTGAGGATGGTGGTTCGGTACACCGCTTATTCATCAAGTATATTTTCATGATAAGTAATTTGATAATAACTCTTACTTGATTGCATCATTAATTTAATAGATGGTCATCATTGCCTTTGATAAACCATTGGATAAATATGTCGTATTGACTTACATATGCCATATTTCTATATGTACTTGGATTAGCTTTTAAATTTAATGCTACTAATATATCTAGCATCATTAAGCTGAAAGACGGCACATACGGGTGTTACCGGACCATATTGGTCGACATGGATGAAACTTCAGACGTTTCAAATTACACACCTAATGGTCCTTACTTGATAACGAGGGTTCACATACTGAACCAGAGGACTTACATGGTGTGTCATCGCTACAATTATCTGGACATTCCGGATTACGCACCACACAATTCTTGAGTAAGGACACAATCTTGGTACAACTCTTACATTCGTTGCATTACTTGCTTGATGATTAATTCCAGTTAGGTTGTGTGCCACCAAACAACTTTATAGCACACTAAATAATTTGAGAATCATTTCATTGATTCAGTGACTACCGAGAAGCAAATAAAAGAATTCACTGCTATCTCACGTAAAACTGTCTACAGCTTGATATATATGTCATATTTGGCGATATATGATATCTTTTCATACGTACTCGCATTATTACTTTTTGAGTACTTAAGTTCAATACTACTAACACAATTTAGCAGCAATGAACTGGGGGACTAGCAGGGTATAGTGCCACTACACCTCAAAAGTGATCATCTTCTCTCAGGCTGCCCATTAAGGTAATATCCACTACATATTATCCTGCATCGGGTCTCATATAATGTGGATATTTCAATACGTCAAACGATATTTATACTTCTCACATCATTTGGCCTACGACTGTACCACTTGACACAATATATGCAATTTGGTAGTCAAGATAAACGCACGACAAAACTAGTATACTTGATTATTCGAATAAGTATTCCACACGCTATGCGACAGGAAAAATACTAATTTGGATATGTATCCTACACACCAGTTTGCGACATGGATAAAATAAAACCCTCACGCCACAGTCGGCGAGGTAAACAGACATGCCACCTACTATAAGCATTCCACACGCCAGTGCGCGTCCAGGAAAAGCGCGTAGTAGCTTACATAAAGTGCTCCTTCACGCCTAACGTGATAAAGCATTTTATTATCTTAATAAGTGTTCACTCACGCCAAGCGCGTAGAAAGCACTTTGTTGTTCAAGTGTTCATTAACGCCGCGCGGGTTATAAAGCACTTTCTGATATCTACAAGTATTCATATAAACATTTGTAAACACAACATACCACCGCATGTAAACTGCATATTACGGTACAAAATATTACCACCGCATTTGAACTGCACATCACGGTAAAAAACAACCCTGACACGAAATATTTTTCATAATAAAGTCAGATGATCAAATTATACAGTGCTAAGAGTGGGCATCTTGGTAATAGATGTATTCAACCACTACTATTCCAGTGGGTATCTTGGTAATAGATGCACAACCACTGATGAAAAACCAAGTACTTGTCCCACAATCATAAAACATTGTGGGAAACATAAATAACGCTCTAAGCACCCTTTTGAGGTCACTGAGCATAGCAAGCACTTCTGCAGGGGTGCCTTGTATATCTTTCTTTCCGACTGCAACGATAATTGCTATAACCGGATCGTCAATAACAACGACTGGTACAACCACCAGCGGTTTCACATTCGCCTAAGGTGGCATAACATCCGCGTATGCGTCTATAACCACCAATGGCTGTACAGAACGACAACGGGGATCCCGGTGACACGGACGCGTGGTAGGGATCGTCGTCGCATCAACATCGACTCTTTCAATGGGTTGAACGTCGTTAGCGTACCATATGCTAACCAACAAAAGTCACATCAAAGGGTGAATATTCTGCAATGGCCCCCATGACTATGGGCACACCGCTAAAGCAGGGCCACACCTGAAAAAAATCATCCAAAGGCGAGGTACTTAACTACCAAAACTAGCCTGTTCCAAGACTCATGCACGAGACCTAACCACGTACGCGCAACCTTAACGAGCTCATAGCAGTGCACCATTACAAATGGCAACTGCCTGCAATCAATCAGCTTGCGCCAGGTTTATCCAACCAGTTTCCACGACCGTGTGATATTCACTGCTCCATTATCTCTACTCACGACCAACGACAACCACAACAAACGTGGCCGGCGACTTTCTCGCACCCGGACGACATGTAAGCCTAAAATTAGTGATCTTCACTCCAGAGCTCCTAATAAGTCTAAGCGCTCCTCTCGCGCTTGCACGTGGGAGCAACACTAGACTGGGGACATGACGAGGTATGGTACTGGACCCGACCCGAGCGGTCGGACTTTCTTGCTATTTATTACTTTTATAGTAAGTATATATTATTATTGTGTACTAACCCGCGAAGCCCAGCGCGTTGTAGTTTATGCTACACTAGGCTGTGGGCTCGTAGAGACAACCCCTAACTGGGCCTGGCCCATTGAGGTTAGGGTTTTTCCCATATCTCCTATATAAGGAGGTCTCCACCTCCTTATTAGGGCATGAGATATAGGGCAACACTTTTGTAGCTGGAAATAGGGGATTCTTCCTCTACCGGCCGTCTCTACATTGCCCACGTTTCTCTCTTCTTATTTGCAGGTCTAGGATTCGGGCGAAGAAGACGAGATGTGGCCATATTCGTATCCATCACCGTAGAAGAATCGACTCGCTCGGGCGATGCTTCTTCATTAATCTTGTTCTTTAATTCATACAAACCCTAGACATCCAAACAATTTGTGTTTTGCTTTGTGATTGATGAACGTGTGATAATTGTTATAGACAAATCATTATGCAATGATTTTCTAATGATTGTAGTATGATAATACTGATTGATTGATTTGATGCCTGACATGATTGATTTCTGTGTATTTGGGATTTCTGTTCGTCATTACGTTGAAGAAAAGAGATTTTTGGAAGTATGTTTTCAGGTGTATGTAAATAGATATATGAGTATACATATATGAACGTATGTATGTAGATATTAAATGGGATTGAATGTACACAAAGGAATAAAGCTTGTATGTATTCATGTAGGTATGTATGTGTGTATGAATATACGTGTGAATGTACGTATGCACGAAGTAGGATTTATCGCCCATGAAGAATGGGGCGTGTATGTTTGTATGCATAGTTTCAATACGTTTGAGTATTGACGTTACTAATAGTATGCCTTGAGATTGAAATGTAATACAGGTACATTATTGAAGTCTCACCAAGAATTAAACACCCAGATGAAATGCATGAATTTAGAAAGATATCGGAATGGAAAGTATACGAGGATAGAACATAACGAGACTCCATAATTATGAATCTTGTTTATATATAATATGTGGTAATGTTACGAATGCATGTGGTGAGTGCATGTTATACAGAATTACGGATCAATATTATGAAGAACAAGTGATTGAAGATCGAGTTAAAGAGACATGGATTGTACGGAATGGGTGGTCATGTAATCTGTATTAGTATGTTATAATCGGTACATTAATGAAAGGTAAACAATGTAGTTCCTTACATAAAGATGTTTTTAAATGATTTTCTAGTATAAAGGAACATTTTAAGAAAGAAATTTTATGGTATGTACTTCCGCTGCGTCTTTTTGATCAAAACGTTTTAGGGTCTTACATTCTATGAAAGTTGTGATTTGAAGAAAGTTGAGTTGTGAGTTGCGACGTAAGCTATGGCTGAACTGTAGCCTACGGTTCTATCATAACAAAATAGATCAGCAGTTACGTGTTGTAGGCTACAATTCATCTGTAGCCTACGGTTCAGCCAGACATAAAGAAACAGCCAGCACGATCTGTAGCCTGCGAATCAGACCGTAGGCTACGACGGGAACAACAAGGGGGGGGGGTCGAAAACGTATATACCCAAAAATTTCTATACGAAAACTACATATATAACACTACTGAGCGAAAAGTTCGGGAGATGCCCCCCCCTCGCGGCCTGATGGAAGGTGTGAAACCCAGGTGTTAATATGTTTATATTATGTGATTTATTGCGTTTTAGGCGATTATGTGTGTTGAATGTGATAACTACGAGAATTTGTGGTTTTACAGGTTAATTGCTTAAATCAGCAATGTTAGATGTTTGGCGATGAAGCGGAACACCCGTGGATGATAATCAAGGTATATTACATTATTCGGTATTGATTTCGGGTTAGAAGATAGCTTGGAAGTGCGAGAAATGCAAAAGAATAAAGTCCAGGGGTCTATGTGTCATTCTATGAAAGTTGTGATTTTAAGAAAGTTGAGTTGTGAGTTGCGACGTAAGCTACGACTGAACTGTAGCCTACGGTTCTCCCATAAAGAAACAGATCGGCAGCTATGTGTTGTAGGCTACGATTCATCTGTAGCCTACGGTTCAGTCAGACATAAAGAAACAGCTAGCAGGATCTGTAGCCTACGAATCAGACCGTAGGCTACGACGGGAACAACAAGGGGGGGGGGGTCGAAAACGTATATACCCAAAAATTTCTATACGAAAACTACATATATAACACTACTGAGCGAAAAGTTCGGGGGTCCCCCCCCTGCGACCTGATGGAAGGTGTTAAAACCGGGTGTTAATGCATTTATATTATGTGATTTATTGCGTTTTAGGCGATTATGTGTGTTGAATGTGATAACTACGAGAATTTGTGGTTTTACAGGTTAATTGCTTAAATCGGTAAAGTTAGATGTTTGGCGATGAAGCGGAACACCCGTGGATGATAATCAAGGTATATTACATTATTCGGTATTGATTTCAGGTTAGAGGATAGCTTGGAAGTGCGAGAAATGCAAAAGAATGAAGTCTAGGGGTCTATGTGTCATTCAATGAAAGTTGTGATTTGAAGAAAGTTGAGTTGTGAGTTGCGACGTAAGCTACGGCTGAACTGTAGCCTACGGTTCTATCATACCGAAACAGATCAGCAGCTACGTGTTGTAGGCTACGATTCATCTGTAGCCTACGGTTCAGCCAGACATAAAGAAACAGCCAGCACGATCTGTAGCCTAAGAATCAGACCGTAGGCTACGACGGGAACAACAAGGGCACGCGTATTGATATCTTGGACGGGTATAAAAGGGTTTTTAAGACCCTAAATCATCATCTTCGATTTTGGGGACTAGTTTGGGGATCCAAGGCACATCTTTAGCATCTTTTTCACTTAAAAACATCATTCTCCTCATCACATTAAGAAGATTGAAGATGATTTCAACCGTGGCACAAGCTTTTGAAGATCAAGTAACCGAGATGAGCGACTAATTCTCTATGGTTTCCTCCGGGTGGAGGATTCTTGTAAGTGAACTAGGTTATGTGTTTGAAACTTTGTTAAAAATCTAAGCATTCGATGCTTGTTACCGGTTGATTTGATTCTTTCAATTCCCGAGAGTTCTAGTAATTGGGATATATTAGATAGGGATTGGGTTTGGTAATCTTCAATTAATAATCATGTGATAACCTCTCGTTGTAATTCAATCAGAGTACTTAGTCCTCTTTTATCACAATCAGTTAAATCAGACTATACAGTTATGTCTATGTAATTGTAAACAATCCAACACAAACCGAATTTACTTGGAATCTGAAATCCGGAGGAACCATTGTTCTCTCCCATTGTTTACAACTTTGTATTTTCCTAATTTGCTAGTTAATCAACTCTCAAACAAACAAGGTTTTCCGTTATTGCAATTAGTTTAAAGGTATTTAATTCACAACACTTTTCACAATCCTCCTCTGGTTTGATATCCGACTTATCCTATCTACATAGTTTAGTTGGTTTTTGCATGTTCTTCATGATAGACATCAAAATGGCGCCGCTGCCGAAGAGGCGTGCGTAAAGTGTTTAGTGTTAAGCTTTTAGTAGAAATAGATAAAAATCCAAAAGTAGTGTCATTTTATTTTGTTTTCTTTTGTTCAGAATTACGCGAGGTTCTGTTTGTTTGTGTTGCGCAGGTGATCTTGTACGTGCTAAATAGATAAAACAAAAGAATATCAAACTAAAATTTAAATATTCATCAAAAGCACATCAAAGTGTCAAATGTCATTACAAACATATTTTTAAAGATTTTAGGCCCCTGGCTAAATTGTAACGTGATATAAAAATAAAAATAAAAATAGAAAAATAACTTCATGTCACATTTTAGAATTTTAATATACAGGTAGTATTTAAATTTTATTTAACTTTTGAAAACAAGTAAAGTAATTGAATGATTTATAAATTTATTAATTTTTTTTTTTGAACGACTGCAGATTTTATAGAAAGGAGCTAGCAAGTTGCTAAAACCCCCACCAAAAACAAAGAAACACAAGCATAATAACAAAACCAAAATAGTACATACTCCTCATCCCCTATTCTGTTAAGTCAAAACTATAGACCACTACAGCAAGCAATCCTGCTGCCTTGCCTTCATTCTCTTATTTAGCCATAGTGAACTCAGAACTTTTATCTCAGCCAAGAGTCGTGACACCGACACCGTCTTCTGACTGAATGTAACTTCATTCCTCATTTTCCATATCGACCCACACGAAATAAGGATTATGGCCTGGACAATTTTCCTCTTTGATTTTACCTCCGTGATCGATCTATGAATCTCAATAAGATTCCTATATGAAAAAGCCAAGATGGGATCAATTTTGCACCATTCACTAACTTGCATCCAGATGATATTCGCCACCGGACACGAGATGAAAAGATGGTCCACTGATTCCCCAGATTCCCATAAGTTATAAAGAAGAATGCAAAGTCCGTAAAGAATTATATATCGTATATATAGTAGTATAACTATATGTGTACAAGGTTAGTAAAAGATTATGATTTCAGTTATATTTTCGAACATAAATATCGTTTTTGTGTAAAGTAAACTGTAATAATATGATTGTTATGGAGGAGAATGGATGAATAATACACAAGTTTTTATTTATTTTTTACGAAGATTCAAGATTGAAAAGCTTGAATATAGGAACAAAAGAAAAGGTATTTATTTTGATTTATTTGGGCCAGACTTGCCTTGCGTTATGTTGTTTCTTTTACTGGGCCACTATTTCATATGCCTTTAAGCTAATGATGGAGCCCACTAAAAATGTGTTAAGCTATGATCATATGAAGGTCGTAATTGGTTATATTTGGTTGGTGTAAAGTTGATATACAAATTACAAAGTTACATACTTATTTTAGTTAATTTTGAGCTCAATATTGTTTTAGTAAAGTTACATACTTATTTTAGTTTTGTTTTTTTGAGTATTATTCTGATTTCGTTTCGGTTAATAAATTTTGTGTGTTAAGAATGAATCGTGTAAGTTTAACATAACGAAAACATCGACAAATTAGGACTCGTACCCATAATATTTGTTATGGTCCCAAATTGTCAACTATTTTCTACAAATAATGAGCACTAGTGACCTTCACCTGCTTTTCTTTTGAAGATTCATGGGGCAGTTCCTGAATTCCTATTTGAGCTTCTTTCTATATTTTGGTTACTAATGCATATGACAATTATATCATGCTAAAAATAATTAACATATTAGAACAACAACGTTTCAACTAAAGGACACAGTAGAAATTTATAATGTTTATTCGTTTCATCTGAAGGACACAGTAAAAATATATACTTTTATTCGTTTCAACTGAAGGACATAGTAAAAATTTATACTTTTAGACGTTTCAACTAAAGGACACATTCATGCATAATCAGATCCTTTATGCCAAGGTTTAAACTGTTCATGGATTAAAATGTAAGTCATATTAAAGATTAATTTAAAAAAATTTGAGATTATTATGCCAAAATATACTTGATATACTTTTGTGTGATTTTATGAAGAAGAAGAAAATGCTTTATACATGAAAATAATATTTTTTGCCTCATCTTTGATAACTTTCACGTTTCTACCTGTTATATAAACATTAAAATATAAGTAACCAAAAATGAATAAAAAATACGAATATTGCTACATATATTCCAAAAGTTGTTATACTATCTTTTCATCTTTGAATTGATAATTGTTTTTATTTGTTATTTTATTATAAATTTGTTTCTAAACAATTTTCTAACTATTAGTTTGTGGCATCCATTTATATATAAAATATTATATTTTCATTACTTTTCTCCTTCCTCTACAATAAATTAATAATCCCTTGTAAAACCACCAAACACCACCGACAACCGTCTTCGACCACCACAACAAAAAGAAAATGTAACATATTGAATACCTTAGTTGTTATTTTAGGGGGACTAGTTTAAAATTATGTGTACTTTTTTTATACTCGTAACAAGTCTTGTAACTCATGTTGATCAAAGAAGTAAAGAAATGTATTCACCTTGACACCTATTTGTCATTCTTATTAGGAACCAAAGTTGGCTTGAGAAAAACATGGAAGTGTATTGCATATTTTATGTGTAATCATAGTGTATGGAGAAATGATTGAGAGACCTATATTTTGATAGAAGAGGTAGGTTCAGACAAATGATAAAGTTAAATGTGAAACTAAAAAAATAACCAAGTCATGTATCAACTTTTATATGAACTAGGGGCCGATCATTGTTATAAGACCTCCCGTAGTGGGGTGAAATTGGGCGTGGAATGCCCTAAAAACGCTCCATAAAGCCTACCACACCGTCCCTCGGGGCGTTTTTTTGCCTTTTTTTAATGGTGTTTCCTCAAAAACGTCTGAGATGAATTTGAATGGCCAATCAGATCCTTCCACGTCTATTTTGAACCCTTTTTTAACTTGAAGAAAAAGAAATTAAAAACCAGATTTCCCCACATCTTCATAAATCTCCACTACACCCATTTTTAACTTCACCCCCATAATACCGCATATGTCACATATCACTTCATGCCTAAGGGAGGAGCATTATGTCACTTATCCACTATACATGGTCTAACTAGAGTTAACATAGAAGGTTTTTTTTTCTAAATATAGATAATAAACAAAGATACTTTTTTTATTCATGGAAAATATATATTAAAAAAATGAATTATAGAAAATGTAAAATACATTGAATAAACGTAAAATGACTCAAACCAGTATCTTCAACGGTGTTTTCTTATATTACCTTTGGTTGCAAAAATTGAGCACACTAAACCGTTAACGTTGCCTGAGGTTCATGTTCAAAATGGATCTCTTTGTTGTAAACTAGAAATATGATCACATGGAAAGCACGTGCAAGGACCTGAAACGTGACGTGGGCCATTCTACAGTGCATGTGGATTTTTTAACAAGTGTAGTAGAGTAGCGTAAAGAGGCAATTCCCCTTCTTTCTCGCTTAAATCTCAAGTGTTTTTCTATTACTTGTAAATATGGAATCAACTTATCTAAAATGTATAACTCTTTCTATACTAAAGATTAGTACAAACTAGTGGTATTAAACCCATTTGTTATGACGGGGAAGCGATGAGAATTCGGTCTATATCGGCTCATTTCATCACGGTACCAGTGCGGTATCCACGTACGCTATAACAACCAAAAAGGGAAACTCAAAAAAGAAAATCATAATATTCGCCAAAATGATATCCACACATGTTCGGTCCGTTGTGACGGCGGCTCGTGTGTAAATCATCAAAACATAACTATAAAAAAGTCACGTCAACAAATTTAAAACGTCGCGATATAAACCGTTTGTAATTAACTTTTGTGTTTCCTTTCTAAGGCTGAACGGTATGGTGACGGAGGGAAGAAAGAAGACGGGGGTGGCGGGATGGGGTGACGGAGCGGCGCCGAGAAGAAAGAGGGGGGCCCACATGTTTTGGTCCGTCGCAAACGTCCATATTCGGACGGTGAGGACGGGGGGGGGGGGGGGGGGGTTGGTGTAGATGCCGTCGCCAGAGCAAGACGAGTGGGTCGACGCCCCCATACCGTGTAGCCTAAGAAAATAAAAGCAAAAAAGGCATCCCAAAAAGAAAGGAAACATGAGTGGTGTAAGCTTCGAATCCATGACCTAGAGGTTAACAATATAGCACATAACCAATCCACCAACTTGTTATCTCTATTAGTTGTCCATTATCTCTCTTAGCTTACGGGTGTAATTGAGTTGAACCGAGTTTGCCTAAGCTCGCAAATAATTTTCAAGTTCACGATTAACTCTGGTTTGCTTTGTTTATTATATATTATATAATGTATAATTATTTTATTTATAAAAAATTATAATTATTTACAAACGTGTATATAATTAAAGTTAAAAAATTATATAACAAAATGTATATTTATTAGTATTTTTATATTTTTTTTTTTGAAAGGTTAACTTCATTCACAAAACACCCGAGCTCGAAGACCGAGCCGGGAACCAAAACAACACTAAATAATTACAAAATTACACCAATCCGACCACGAGATCGGGTTGTTCCTGATTCTATGTTTATACCATAAAAATCCCAAAGATCTAACATCGCTAAATATCTCTTCTACCTTAACCTCTTTTCCCGAAAAAATAGCATTGTTACGCGCCAACCAAATACTCCAACAGGCTACCCGAATGATGCCCTGAATCCTCTTCTTTGCTTCAGCCTTGTGAGAACCAGTTTTGTGAACATCCAGCAAGTCACGGACCGAGAAAGCGAAAATAGGGGGCATACGGCACCAGGAACTCACCTTCTGCCATAGAACCGAAGCAACCAGACAAGAAGTGAACAGGTGGACAGAAGTCTCCTCCTCCGACCGGCAAAGAGGGCACTTGTTTACCAAGTCAGTAGTCAACCACATGCAATGCAATAATATCATACATGTATATTCTCATTTCTGGATTAAGAAATTATACGTATGTTAACTAACTTTATTAAATGACTAGTATTAAGCCCCTGCGTTACAGCAGTTGTCGTAAAACTGTGTCAAGTAGTATCAGTGCTATACCATTATTAGCGATCACCAATACTGGAAAACTCGTAAAAACAAAATAAATAAAAACGAAAAAAAAATAAAGCCGAGCGAAAAGCAGACATAAAATCTTTGAATTACGCACGCTCTTGCAGAGAAATTAAATCGAAACGTAATACATAGAAAAAAAAATAACTAAGTTAATCCAAGACCCGTGCGTTGCGACGAACGTGTCAAACGGAGAAAAATAGACGTGTTTTGACGGGCTAAACGGGAAAAATATACGAAAAATGTTGAACTCCACACGCACGTTGCGGTGCGTTAACTCACAAAATTTAGAACGAAACGAAAAACTTGGGAATGATGAAAAGTATGGTGGAACAAAACTGAAAATTAAAAAGAGTTGAGGTTAAATTGGAAAAGATGAAAAGCTTTAGATTAATAAGTAAAAAAAAACAAAGGGTCTAAATTGCAAAATTATAAAAGTTTTGGGTAATATTATTAATAAGTAAAAAAACAAAGGGGCTAAAACAAAGGATATTAATATTTTATTAGATATTAGATTTAGATATTTATAATATTGTTAATTGGATTTATTAATATTAAAATACAGATAAGGATAAAGATAAAGATAAGTGATATTATATATATTGGTTATTAGTATTAAAAGAAATATATTAATTAAATAAATATAAATAAAATTTATGTAGTTGAAGGAGAGAATATCATGGGACATTATTTGTAATCTTTTATTAATATTTAGATTTATTATTATTAATCAATAATATTCGAGTTTCATGAGAATCCCCCTCTTCTAAGAAATTATATATCTCTAAATGTTGTTTAATCTCATACATTGTAATATTAATTTCTATCTCTGTATTCTTCTATTTTATTTTTATTTTTTCTTTCATGTTTGAAGTACAAACCAAAATGTTTAAGTTACAATCTTTAAACTTTAAATATGTGAATAGTGAATCTCTATATAAAATTTTATAGTAACAAAATAATTATATTTAGAGATGAAGAAGAAAAATACGAGCAACAATTTGAAGATAACTAGGATTGCGACCCGCCGCAATACGGCGGAGATTCTTTAGTTATAACTAAGTCGTTCTACGACTCGCACGTTATGTTAAACCTGTCAAACGAGAAAAAATAGACGATATAAAAACATTCACCCACACACGCACGTTGCGTCGTCTTAACTCGCAAATTTATAACGAAACGTAAAAACGTTAAGCCAAAGACGCACGTTGCGATGTGTTAAGTCACAAAATTTAGAACTAAGCATAAACGAAAAATTTGCGGAAAATGAAAACTATAAATGACCAAAGTTGAAAGTAAAAAAAGTTGTGAGCATAGATTGAAAAAGATAAAAAGTTTTGGGGTAAAAGTAAAAAAAAAAGTTTTTGGTTAAAAGTAATTTATGAAATACTTTTGGGTGAAATGTAAAAAAAAATGATTTTTTTTGGAAAACCCCCAAAGCCAAGGTTACAACAACCATATGCATAACCATTTTTTCTTTGAAACCCCCCCCCAACGCACACCCCGCGTTGCGGCGGGGCATAAAACGGTGTCAAATAGTACTAATGCCATACAACCGTCATCGACCACCAACACTGAGTCGACCTAGGATTTGCGTGTTGCGACGAACCTGTCAAAGATGAAAAAATAGAGGTAAAAACGTTGAACCATACATGCACGTGTTAACTTACAAAATTTGAAACAAAACACAAAAAAGTTGAACCACAGTCGTACGTTGAGTCGTATTAACTCGAAAAATTTAGAACTATACGTAAAACAAAAATTTGCGAAAAGTGAAAAGTATAAGTGACAAAAGTTGTGAAGTTAAATTACAAATAATGAAAAGTTTTGGGTTAAAGTTAAAAAACAAATTATGTAGGGTTAAAATTGTAAAAGGTAAAAATCTTTGATTTAAAACTAAAAAATCAATTTTTTTTTTTGAAAAAGCCTCAAAGCATAATTTACAAGTTGTATTGCATATATTTATTGCTTATTTATAGTATTAAAATAAAATAAAATGAAGGAGATGAAAACTAAAATTTGAATGCCATTTAAGAAGTGACACATAAAAACACAGTAAATGGTGTACATAATTAGTGATTTAATAAAAACCTTTATACATATTCATGATACTTTTTTTTACATTCGTTCAATTACTTTATTGACCAAAATTTAGGATTTCAAATTACTAGAAAACAACATACATTGAATAATCTTGTTAGTAGTAGTGGCGGATCTAGAAAATAATTATAGAGACAACGTTTGAAAAAAATTCAAGTTAAATGTCATTTTAGTCCATGTGGTTTGGGTTATTTTGCTCGTTTAGTTCAAAGGTTTCATTTTTCGCATGTGGGTCCAAAAAAATTTCACCGTTATCATTTTAGTCCACTTAGTTAACTTCATCCATTATTTCTGTAAACCCTAACCATTTAACCCTAACACCGAAAAACCCGAACCTAGAATGGTTCGGTTATCGGGTTAAATATTTAGCTTTGAAAAACCGAAAAACACGACCCGAAAAAACCCGAAACCCGATTAAAAAACCCGAAACCCGATTAAAAAAACCCGAAGAACACCCCTAGTGAAGAGGCTTGATAACATCCTAACTCCGCCCACTGGGCGTTATAGGGGATTGAAGAGGGAGAAGCGTTTCTAGCATAAAGCCAAATGAAGAGAAAACAATTGGAAAGTAATGATGGAATGAGAATTAAAAGACGTTAACAATTACACATTTTTTAAAGAGAGGTTATCATTCTGATATAGAGGAAAATGTCCCTTGGGGGTGGGGGAGGGGACATTAACTATTAGACCATCTGTAATGGTTAATGCCCCTAAAGGGCAGTTTTCGCCAAATTGGCATCATAACACTCATTCAAACAATGTATAATGGTTAATAGTTAATACCCTTTCAATCATTAGTTTCTTTTTATTTTTCTTTTCAACTAGCGTTATACTAGAAATGGCTCTCCCTTTTTATGCCCCTATAACACCCAAGGGAATAATGTTGAGAGAATTATCAAACTCATTCACGTCTCTATAATACCCATTACGAATGACCTTGTAATCATTAATATAGTTTTGACATGAAATCGCCGAATGCCAACTATAAGCTTGTGAGAAACAACCGTTGAATGGTGTTTAAGGATGTACACAATGATTGGTCCGAACTTCTAGAACAAATTATAGTGTATTAACAAATATAAAACTGAATTATTACTAGTGTTCCCGAGTTAAGTTAAGGGGAGAAAAGAAATGATTCTCTCATTTTCTTTCCAGATTGGAAAGATTAAATTTAGGCAAAAAACCTCTCAATTTCTTTTCTCTTCTCTCCTTTAATGAAACTCTGGAACACAACTAAAAATTATTTCCTTCCAAATATTTTCTTTTCTCTCATTTAATGAAACTCAGGAACACAGTGTAAGGCTCCAGTGATATCACGGGTATTTAAGTTTTACTCATGGTGGGTTCGGGTGAGTTTTCCTTTCTAGGTTTCAAGTTCGAATCTAGATGATAGGGGTTTCTCATTGAGGGTTTAAATTAGGGATCTATTGTGCGAGAGGGCTATCTAGCGCGGATCCAGTCAAGACAACGTATACTAAACCTCCCAACATTCACGAATAATTCACACCTTTAAAAAAAACAAATATAAAACTGGATTCGAAGGGGTACGTTGTCTTGGTAAAATTGTTTAACCGAAAATGTTCCTCCCGGGCGAATTACCTGCTGTGGAGAGCGTATCTAGGTAAAATTGCGTCTAAATCTAGTCTGATTCGAAGGGGTATCTCTCTGGTTGATAACCTTTGTCCTCGTTGCGGTTTGTTTGAGGAAGACCATAATCATATTTTTGTCAACTGCATTTGGGCCGTAAGCGTGTGGTGGAGTGTTTTAGCCTGGATGCGGATCCCCTTTGTTGACAGTAATAATCTACATGATTTAGTCGCTAGAATAAAGATCAGTCCGGGAGACAAGGTTTGGAAAAAGATTGTTTATACAGTCATCCTTGCTACGGTTTGGAGATTGTGGAGTGCTCGTAATGAAAAGGCTTTCAACGATAACTTCGTTCCGGTTAGCAAGACGGTGGAGCTCATCAAAGATGATGCGTTTCTCTGGATCTGTAATAGGGCTAAGCTGAAGCTTCGCCCCTCCTGGGAAAAATGGAAGATATTTGATGTCGTTGAGCTGTTGTAATGTCTGTTTTGTTCGTTTGTTTTCTTTGTTTCGTTGTTTTTCCAGCTTCTTGCTGACTCTTTATATATATATATAAAGTGTGTTTGCCGTTCAAAAAAAAAAAACTGGATAATTAATTAAACAAGGAATCTGTAACGTGGAGATTCACAAACTCTTTCATCGATCATGCCAACTATAAGCATGTGAGAAACGACCGTTGAATGGTGTAAGGAAAATACGCTAACCTACTTTCACGGTTTTGTTAAAAGTATATAGGGTGTATCAAAGCAAAATGTAATTTTTTTTTGATTTTTTATAATAATAAATATAAAAACTGTTGTTTGTTATTATTAGTTGTAGTTGACCTACTACGCAAAAAATCTTTGTCACGCCATATTTTGTTACTCCTTACAACCATTTTTCTCATAATTGAATCGTACCCGAAAATCTACGTAACCCGTCTAATTGAGTACTTTTGAAATGTCTTCATTGGACCGACCAGGTTATAGTGTCGACCGGTTGAATTAGCATCGACCGGTTGAATTAGCAAACTGAATGAATGATCGGACAAGAATTTCAAACTTTTTTTTATAACATCTCAATTAGTTATTCATTTACTAGTCAAGTCTCTGTGTTCTGTTTATTTCAACAAATATTAACATTACAATTACAAATTCACAACAAAAGAAATAGTAACTCCATATACATAGCTTTTAAATTGTTTAGTGTTTATAACGTTGTTTGGCTTCTCAAAACACAGTTATAATAGATAAAAAAAATAATGATCAGGTCAACTTTTTTTTTTCCCATTTTATAACATGTTATCACATCATATGGTAAAGTCCTAGAATGTTAATATCCAATCATAGAAATATAAAAACATTAGGGTGGCATGGTTTCCCTTCAAACTGAAAACTAAATAAACAAAAGGACCATAATGTTAACTGAATTGTTTTTTTTTTTTTTTTTTTTTCGGTAACAAATCAATCTCGGGCACTCTCGGGGCACCCACTGAACAAACGGAGTAATTCGAGAGTAACCCGAGTCGTCCACCACCAATTCCGGGAAAAACCCAGTAACCCATCTGCCCGTAGGCACGACGGTAAATTACCAGTAAAACCCGTTTGACTCAAGTATCGAACCCAGGTTTCTCTGGGTCTCCTATCACTGCTCATCAATGTCTCACTCTTTTTTAGGCAATGTGTACTGGGGCGCGAGAAGGGGCCATAGCGCCATTATGGCGCCGCGAACACCGCCCCCCCCGGCGCCATGTTTGAAATTTTTTGGCCAGCGCGAACATTATAGCGGCGTGATGAAGAATTGTTTTAAATTTTTTGACCGTTACAAACGGTCGAATTTAATAAAAAAAAAAAATCAATTTCTTTTTAAACTTTCCTTTAAAATCATTCTCATCTCATTATTTTTTTACCATACACATTCAAACATTCTCATCTCTCTCAATATTTTATACAATTCTTAAATATTTTATACAATGAATCCATTCAACCGGGGCTTCATTCCTCCCCGATCTAGTGCGGACCCAAACCAAAGTGGCAATCCTACTCGTCCCGTGGCACCGGTTCCCACTAGACCCAACCCTTACGGCTCCGGTTTTCTCGATTACAATCAACAAAGTCCCGGGTTCATGAATCTTTTGAACCAACCGCTATCATGGGACCCTAATCTCTACGGGTGGAACCCAAGTCAAAACATGGATGGGATGGGGTCGTCTCAAGCGTTTGGGTCGGCTCAAGCGTTCGGCTCCCCACTACACGAACCCGATGTTGTTCCGGATACGCAACCGGAGACGCAAAAAGGAAAAGGAAAAGCAAAACGGGCACATAAAAAGAAAGTGGAAACCAACACCCGAACGAAAAAAAATGTGCAAACGTGGGAGCCCGAAGAGGAGTATGCGTTAACCCGCGCTTTCATCGATGTTTCGGAGGACCCGGTCATAGGTATGTTTATTTTTTTTCTGTTTTTATATTTTTTTTCTGTTTTTTTTTATTTTCGGTTTTTTATTTTCTGTTTTTAATTTTTTTTTCTGTTTTATTTTTATTTTCAGGTTTTTATTTATTTTGTGTTTTTTTTATTTTCAGTTTTTTGTTTTTTATTTTCTGTTTTATAATTTTCTGTTATTTATTTTCTGTTTTATTATTTTCTGTTTATTATTTTCTGTTTTTTAATTACTTTCTGTTTTTTATTTTTTTTCTGTTTTTTATTATTTCCAGTTTTTATTTTTTAAATTTTGAGCTAACATTTTATATTGTTTTGTGTGTAGCAAACAATCAAAGTAAAACCGTATTTTGGAACCGAATACGAGAACTCTTTTTCGAGCTCATGGGTAGGGGAGAGGAATACCGCCTACCGGACTCTATATCGGGGAAGTGGTCCGATATAAACAAGAAGTGCACAAACTTTCAAACCGTGTACCAACGCTTGTATTCCGGGTGGAAAAGTGGAAGTAGCGATGAAGACATTACGCAAGAGGCATTGGTCGAGTATACGAACGCTAATGGCCATTTCCCGTACATGAAGTGTTGGCAAATCCTTCGCCATAGCCCCAAATGGGCCGTCGTAACTACTCCTAGTGGTCGTTCGGGAAATACACGGCCATCAAAGAGGTCCAAAACAAACGAGTCGGGTGAACCCGAAACGCCAACCTCCGACGCTCGAAACATCGGCTTGAACGAGAATATTCCGGATGACGAGCCGGTGGAGGAGCTACCAAGACCGCCCGGAAGAAAAAGCCGGGCGAAAAAACCCGAGTCGTTGTCGATGTCTATGGGAACGGATATGAGTCACGCATTTTCGGAGATAAACAAGCGGCTTCAAGACATACACGAACTCGGTAACAAACGTTTGGAGGAGAACGAAAAAGTTACGGAGATTATGCGGGATCGACAATGGGCTAACGACTTTGACTTCTACTCCAAACCGCATGACCACTTAACGGGAAAAGCTTTGAAAATGGCGTTGGCTCAAAAGGAGCGGATTGAAAAAAAATATAATCTTTGATTGTGTAATTTTTTTTATGCTAGTTTAATGTTTTTTTTCTAGTTTCATGTTTTTTTTATTTTATTGTACTTTTTTTTATTTAATGAAATGAATTTTATTTTTAAAAAACTTACAAAATGAATTAAAAAATTAAAAATTAAAAAAGAGTAATGATTACACAGGGGCTTTATGACTACGGCCTCAAATTACATAAAGCCCCATAAAGCCCCGGGGTGACGTGGTATGCCACATGACGCATAACGCCCCTTTAAGGGCTTTATGACTACACATGCCCTTACACCAAATGGGAATTAAATTTGAGTCTTTAAAGAAGAACTCAAGTTCTAGTACCACTTGTGCTAGAGGTGATTGGCTAACTGAATTGTTTTTTACCACAACAAATAGATAAACCAAACTTGTAGGTTAAAGTGTAAGAACCAAAAGAGTGTAGGGACAATAAGTGTAATTACTAAGAATGACAAGCATCCAGTCATAATCAGAAAGAAGTTTTTTAAGACAGTGGGACACATGTCATCTTCTTGACCGATAAACCAAGGCACCGTCTTATTTACGCTGCTGTCAGAATAGCATTCCTCTGTCACCACAAGTGTACTCTTTGGACCTAAAGACAGTTACACCATACCTATATGTAGAAGATACCCTAAATGAATTCCAATTTAATGTGCGATAAACGAACACACTTTTAATAAGCAATTAAAACATAGCTTAGTAGTTGTTAACACTTATTATGTATATGGAAATAATTACATGGATATGTATGTCCTATATTCATACTACGGTTTTTTTCTAAATTTGAGAAACTATATACATATGATTGTAATCGTTTGCTTAAATATAGCTAAGGAATATTTAAGTTTTGTGTTAGACCATGTGTAGTGGTAATGTTGTGTAATGCCATCATTATGGGGCATTATCCGACATGTAGCGTCCTAGTCAGCGATGGGGCATTATAGCAAAAGTGGCGTAGTGGGGCATTATGCCAATAACCCCCATTCAATCATTTCACAATTATTATTTTTATTTAAAACATAAAAAACTTCATTAATTTTAAAAAAAAATTACATTACTTGAAATAAAAATAAAAAAAACTGAAAAAAAAAACAGAAAATAAAAAAAAAACAGAAAATAAAATAAAAACAGAAAAAAAAACCGAAACAAAAAAAATAAACTTAAAAAAAAATAACATGATCTAGAGTCCATATTTTTCTCTAATTTTTTGGCGACGCATTTGCGCAAGGATCAACGCATCGCCTTGTAGGTGGTCGATAGGTTTGGACAAAAACTCAATGTACTTTTCCATTTGCCACGCCTCTTGCATCTCGTTAAATTTTTTGGTTTCGGCCACTCGTTCCTTCATAATCTCATAACGTTGGTGGCCGAGGTCGCGAATGTCTTGGAGACGACGGTTCATCTCCTCGAAATCTTCCTTTAACTCGAAATCGGAAGACGACTCGACCGTTTTTTTCCCGGTTCCCTTTCTTCTACCGGTGGGTCGGACCAACTCTTCTTGAATTCCCTCATCAACGTCCACCGCCTCATTTAAATCAACATTGCGGGCATCCAATGTCGGAGTTGACGGGTCAACGGAGGATGATGTTTTTGACCTTTTAGCCCGACGTCTACTACTAGACGTCATTGGATTAACTACCGCCCACTTTGGACTTTTTCGTAGTAGCTCCCAACACTTATAGTATGTGAAAAGGCATTTTGTCCTCTCGAACTTCTCCAAAGTCTTCGTTAAAACCTCCACATCACCTTCACCGCTCGGCCGATTATCGTAGTTACGTTGGAAGACTTTTTGGAACGCATGACACTTGTTGTTGATGTCGGTCCATTTGCTAGAAATGGAATCTTTGTCCCGATGTTCGCCTTGACCCCACGTGCTAAAGAAGAGTGCACGAACCCTATCCCAAAAAATCGGGCCCGTTTGAAAGTTTGCTACAAAAAAAAAAAAATATAAGTTGTATGTTAAAAATTAAAGTAACAAAATAAGTAAAATAATATTTATATAAAATAGTTACCGGTCTCTTCGTCCTCCGAAATGTCGAGAAACGCCCGAGTCAACGTGAATTCTTCTTCCTTCGTCCATTTAATGATATTTTTTGTACGCCGCGGTGCGTCTTTTTCCTTCTTCTTATGCGACCTTTTGCCGCGTTTCGATGTTTCTTGCATCGGTTCGGGTTGCGTCTCCGGTACGACTTCCACATCGGGTTCGGCTTCGGGTTGTGACGGTTGAGACCCGCCGGCTTGACCATAGCCGAAAGTGGGAGGAACAAACGGAGGGGCGCCACTCAAGTAAGCCGCGTAAGTTAAAAAGCTCGGGTCCATGTCTTGAAGGTTGTACGGGGTTTGCGGTTGGGTTGTGTTCGGGTTCGTGGGTCTTGCGGGGACACCAAAAGGGGGGCGGTATGGATGCATGATTGTATAAAAATTAGAAGAAAGTGGGTTTTTTTTATAAAAATTAGAAGAAAGTGGGAGGAAAAGTAGGAGAGAAAGTGAGTTTTTTATAAAAAAAGGTGAGAATGTGGGGTATATATTTATAGTAGGAATATATTAAATTGAAAAAAAAGTTAAATAATATGACCGTTGTCAACGGTCAAGAAAGTGAGCCCCCTCTCTTTTTAAGCGTTATAATTAAAACGCCGGGCGAATTTTTTTTGAAAAATAACGCCCTATAACGCCGTGTGTAATGGCATAAGGGGCGTTATAGGGCGTTTTAATTGAAAAATTTTTAAAAAACACGCCCCAGTACGGGCGGTCTTAGTTTTCTTTTAGAGTTAATTGCTAGAACGGTCCTTGTGGTTTTCAATTTTTCATCTTTAGTTCTCAACTTTTTATAATTACATGTATAGTTCTTGTGGTTTAACAAGTTGTTACTCGGATAGTTGTTTGGTTGGATGAACCTTAACTTATCCAATTAAATGTGTTTGAAATTACTCTTTTTACAATTTATGGTAATGATGTTCTAAATCTAATTATCTAATCTAATCATGCTACTATTATACAAATGAACGTTTGTTGAAAACTGCGAAAACTATATATTACACCTGTACGTAGTGTTTTAAATACGATTTATGACGGTTACGTAACCATCACGTTTTTAGGCTACTAGTATTTTGATCGTATTCTATATAATATCATGTACAAGTATATCATACTAACTCTTAATTAGTTAATTAGCCCAATATATTATATAAAGTAAAATGCCAAAATGGTTACTGTGTTTAGGTTACTTTGATCCAAAACGGAAACTTTTTGCATCTAGGTACCTGAGGTTTCATTTTTGTTACTATTTTCATCCAATTGGTAAACTAGGTTAGAATTTTCTGTTACGTTCTACCCTTTTTTTGTCATTTTCCTCATTTAATTAAAATATATTATGGCATAAAATGGCGATTATACCCTTCATTTAAATAAGGAAAACGACAAAAAAGGGAGAAGTTAGTAGAAAATTCTAACCTAATTTGACAATTGGATGAAAATGACAATAAAAATGAAATCTCACGGATCCAGATACAAAAAGTTTATTTTTTGACTGAAGTGGCAAATGTAGTCTAAAGTCAGGGACCATTTTAGCATTTTACTCCATTAAATATTATTGGTTAGTTAATTATTCCAGTATTATATATTATCTAACTTATAATAAAAGACTCTTATTAATACTACATGACATTCTCTCATTAAAACTTTAAAAATTTAAGTTATAATTTATTTTAATATTTTTTAATCCCTGATCTCTCATTAAACTTTAAAAAATTAAGTTATAATTTATTTTAATATTTTTAATCCTTATTATTATTATATCATATAACACAATAATCACGCACACCTGATATATTAAAATTTTAACTTAATATCTATATTATATAATAAAAGAAACTAATTGGAGGATACATGTTATTCATTGAAGCCATCTATTTTTTATAGATAATTAATATCAATTAAAAGATATTTATATTTATCTTATTAAACTAAAGTAGTTAAGGGTAAAACCTATTTCAAAAATGTTTATAAGGGTAAACAAAAATATTAATCAATGTTTATTGGTTCTATACTTTTATTTTCGTGTTCAACTCTCAACTCAAATACGGCAATCACTATGTTTACGTGACATTTATAAGAATCATCACCTCAATCACCCCATCCATCATATATCGAGTATATCCGTTAGTTTTTTTAAGATATACATTTTTATTAGATTCATTCAACCCATGTGATAAACGAGGTCTTTTAAAGATATAACATTTTTATTTTTTACTATACAAATTTACATTTATGCAACTCGTGTAATACACGGGGTTTTTAAAGATATAACTCTTTTTTTATTATGTAGTATATAAAATTAGATTTATTCAATCCATATAATACATAGGGTTTATAAACATATAACTTTTTATTGTTTGATATATAAAATTACATGTGCTCAACCCGTATAACACATGAGTTTCTTAAGAATATAACTGTTTTCGTTATATAATATATAAAATTAAATTTACTCAACCCGTACAATACACAGGGTTCTTAAAAATACAACATTATTATTTAATATATTACATTTATTCAACCCATGTAATAAACAAGATTTTTAAATATATATTGTTTTATTATTTGATATATAAAATTACATTTATTCAACCCGTGTAATAAACGAGATTTTTAAAGATATATATATATATATATATATAGGGTTGGGCTATATAGAAAACCCTATATATATAAAAAACCCTAGAAAACCCAAGCTCCCGACATTTTTATTTTTGAAAAAAATAACACATGTAATATACATGTTTTTAAGACTTTTGGGCCAAAAAAATCAAAAAAGCGCCGAAGGGATAATTTAAAAAAAAAAAAGTTTCAGCAAATTTCAGCAAATTTATGTCTTTTTGCCTAACACATGTTAGGCACTGAAATTTGTTTATTTCAAACATGTATATTACATGTGTAATTTTTTTCATGTGTCCCACTCTAAAACATGTATATTACATGTGTAATTTTTTTCAAAAAAAAAAAAATGTCGGGAGGTTGGGTAAAAATGGGTTCCCATTTGGGTTTCCAGAGTTTTCTAAGAATTTTAGGGTTTTTTGTCTAGCATTACCCTATATATATATATATATATATATATATATATATATATATGTTTTGGTCAAAAATCAGGCAATGATAATGCAACCAAACTTTCTGTTGTGAGGTATGATGCTTGAATCAATGAACAATATTAAGGATCACTCTGAAATGTAATGAACAAGTGACACAGAGATTTATACGAGGAAAAAGCCCTTGATCAATGAATGATCTCCGGCATAAAAAACCTCGGGTGATGGAAACTACCGATCACCAACTCAGATTAAACAATAAATGTATTACAACTTCGGATGATAGCGAGCTAATTACAAGGATCACTATAGTGTAATGTGCACAAAAGTTTGTAATCGCCAAGTGAATTGTCAAGAGATGGTGAGAGCAGTTACGAGTGTGTGTGTTAAGCTAAAAATAGCCAAGTGTTTTCTATTTAGCTCGCTATCCCCTTTAAAAATGGAAAAATATCTAAGCTAACAAACATTCCGCATTTTGTGCAAGTCCTCCACGAACTCCATAACGTCCACTTCAGCCATGCACGTGCGGAATAAATATGGAATATGCTCCAGGAATATCGCCAAGACCAAGTCCAAGCTCGTACTCCTGCAAAACAACATCATATTCAAAGCAGACAATCGTTAGTATAAGGATCCCTATGATGATCCATGATCCTGGTCCTGCAATACTTCTGAGGATCACTAACTCAAACAGAAGTGAGATCACTAAACCCAACAGTAATTGAGGATCACTGATCATTGGAAAATCCTCCCCTAACAATTGCCCCCAAGATATAAGGAGTAATAATGTAAAATAACGAGTTATATTTTCTCGTTCTTATCCGCAATGAATCAATCGGATAAGTAGCCGTTATGAGCGGACTAGCCGTTAACATCCTGACGTCATTGAAGAGGCTACCCTGCAAGATCATCATTATAAATTGAAGTTAGAGATAAGGATTAGAGAGCATTTAAATTCGTGCGTTTCCTCTTTAAATCCTCATTCGAAGACTTGGATCAGGTATTTCTCCTTCCTTTCTCTCTTCATCTTCTCACTCTGTTTCTCCTTCTTAACCACTGTCATAATCAAGATGATGTTGAGATCCTCACCGGCTAAGGATCACAAGAAGGACTGCCCCTTGAAAAGCCAAGGGATCATAAAAAATTCTGCAAAAGAACGTTGCTGCTTCACCGATCCACAGATAGACAGAGTCCGCCATTGGTTTCCGGCGAATACCGTTTTCAAACCATTTGATCCCACCGTTCTAAGTGATTTAGTTTCTGAAACCTGGGTAGCTTTTCCGGTCACCCCATTCACAATAGGATACATATATCCTTTTCCAGATTTCACCCAATCCTTCTTCTCTCTCACTGGCATCTCCTACATCCAAGCAATGCCTATGATCTGGAGGGTCTTGATCACCCTTGAAAGGATCATTGAGCAACAAGGTATTGATCTGGGAATGTCGGAGCTTGCAGAGATGTACGACCTCGTAAGCCATGGGTCTCACCGGTATCTACTCAAACATAAACCTGGTGAAAAACATCCCATCTTCAAAGCCACTAAGAATGACACCAACTGGAAATAGCGATTCTTCTTTGTCAGAAGGGATTCTATCCCTGATGGAAAGGATCTGCCTAGAAAATGGACCACTCATGGTAGGATAGAGGATCCTTAAAAGGATCACCGGATGAGTTTGCTTCTGATCAGGATTACTAACACATTTCCATCTCTTTTGTGCAGCTGTTTCTGTTTCACATCTCTTCAAAACATCTGCAACAAAGGAAAGGCTTGCTGCTTTCCGAAGACTCGATCCTGCAATAAGATCATTTAAAGTAAACACTCAGGATTCTCAAGAGGTATCCTCAGGTTCTGTCACTATGTCGAGTAAGTATCCATGTTTATATGTAATTAAATGCTTAAATAAGAATAAAATAAGGATACTTATCTGTTTTGAATGTGTAGGTGCTGGGAAATCTTCAAGATTTGCCTCCAAATTCAGTGTCACTGACCTTGACACTGTCCGATCCTCAAAGAAGAAGCTTGCTGCCAGTCCAACTGTCATGATCCCTAAGGCAACCACTTCTAAAGGCAATGGTGGCAAGAAAAGGAAGACCTCTGAGGCTGACAATCTACAAGGCTTGCCTCTGATCCGTCATCAGTTCCTTGAGTACTTTTCTGATGTAAGGATCACTGACTTAGCTTAAATATCCTGCTCACTTGAGGATCACGTGATCCTGAACTTTGTACTGTCTTCTTTGCAGAAATTTGCTGAAATCAAGGACTACGTTGGGAATGTTGAAGAGCTGGAAGGGAAATACTCGGACCTTCAACAAGTAGCGGTGCTCAAGGATCACAAGATTGCTTCTCTTGAAAAAGACCTCAATGATGCCAAAACCCAGACGGCTAAAGTTCTGATCAACGCTGACTATGAGAAGCACGAGCTCATGGAGGGTGCAAAAGTCTCCGCTGCCATTGCCATGTATAAGACCAAGCTGCAGATGGCCCAAGAAGCTCAGGATCCTGACTTTGACAGGAGCAACTGGGACATTGAGGGCTGGAAGGCTAGGCTGGTTGAGCTAGAGGATGAAGAGGAGGTTGAAGAGGTTCTAGCAATCGAGGTTGGTGGCAGTGGCAAGGATCAGGGTGGAGAAGCAAGTGGAGCTGGTGATGGTGATGCAGCGAAGGTGTAAGCTGTAAGGATGGGCGATGATGGACACTTCTAGACATAGCCGGAGCCCATTTTTTAAGTTTAGTTGTTTGGTTATGATGTTTTTGTTGAACAATGGTTGGTCTGTAATAACTTTAGACAATAGTTTCTAGGGTGAAGGATCATGGATCCTTGAACAATAGGCAGGATAATGGGTGGTGGATGGATCCTCTGTTTGGGGGATGAAGCCACTCGTTATCCTTCCGCCTTTATTTCCTGCACTACAAAGACCCGTAAACAATGGACACCCTTTGCCAACCCATGTGGACGGGCCACGTTTTGCTGGTAAAAACGTGGGCTGGCAATTTTGACAACCTTAAAGGGTTCAATGTTTTTTTGAATAAAATAACTTTAACTTTTTGGCTATCTCCCGTGTTGCTATCCTTGTTAGTACTTTACTTTTCAATTGTTGCGATATTCATTTTGTTTAAACTTATCAAGTAAAGAAAAAACTTAATAAATATCCTCAAAAAGTTTAGGATATGATCAAGGATCACATATCCTATAGTCGATAAGTTCCGAAAAGTAGTATATTTTAAGGATCATAAGTTCAGTTGTCAAAGTATAAGGGTTACTCAAATGAATAATGAATAAAATCAAAATAGTTAAGGATCATACCTGAGAATCCAAGTTAGGATCCTAACCTTTATCGTTATAATCAGGATAACCATAAGACAAACCTTAGTAGAAGGTAAGGATCAAGGATCCTTGGTCGTTCGTTTCCAAGAACCTGAAATAGGATACAACTTGGGACTAAGCCAATATAAGATAAGAGTTAGCAACTGGGGATAAGCCCAACAATTCTGGGGACAAGCCCAGTATACTGGGGACAAGCCCAAAGGATAACTGGGGACAAGCCCAAAGGATAACTAGAGACAAGCCCAAAGGATTACTGGGGACAAGCCCAAAGGATCGTGTGTAAACTGGAGCATGGCCCTACTATCCAAACTTAGTGACATGAAAATGCCAAAACCTTAGCTAATGCGAAAACGTTAGAAACCTTAGGAACGGATGTATGGTACGTCTACCATTATACGTGGGATCCCGGATACAGCCAGTACAATGAAATTGCCAGCCCCTAAAGCGAGTACTGGTCCCATTGCCATGAACTATACCAGGATCATCGTGCGCTACTGGCGATACTGGGGACATGCCCAAACTGGGGACTAGCCCAAAACTGGGGACAAGCCCAAATAACTGGGGTCAAGCCCAAATAACTGGATACTTCTGTGGACAATCAGTCCTTTGTTAAGGATACCTGAACCTTCAAAATTCAGAATCAAGTGAAAGGAGGATAAAGGATGCAGGATCCTTATCTTTATATAAGAGAATAAAAGAATGAAATAGTTTGAGATTAGAATGTTACCAAAATGAGGATCATCTGTTCTGTAAGGATCCTTCAAGTATACTTGTCATGTGAGGATCATGGATCCTTATCACATGAAGTATTTCTTCAAATGGACAGCATTCCAGGATCTTGGTAGCAAATCACCTTCCATTGTTAGCAATCGATATGCCCCCTTTCCTGCCTCAGCTTCAATCAAATAAGGGCCTTCCCACTTTGGTGCCAACTTTCCATCAGCAGGATTGGTGGTATTCTGAAATGCTTTCCTTAGTACCATATCACCAACTTGGAATTTCCTGATCCTTTCCTGCCTCAGCTTCAATCAAATAAGGGCCTTCCCACATTTTTGTTGTAAGCTCCAGCCATCCTTTGTTGATAACTGGCCATGCTTATCCTTGCCAAATCCCTGAGTTCTTCTATAGTATCCAGGTCTTAAACCAAGTTTTCAGCATTTCCTTCAGGATCACGGATACTTGTTCTTGCAGTAGGAACCACCATTTCTGTAGGGATCACCGATTCTGCTCCAAATACCAAAGAGAATGGGGTTTGACCAGTAGCATTCTTGGGAGTTGTCCTATCAACCCATATTACATAAGGTAGCTCTTCTGCCCATTTCCCTTTCTTGGATCCAAGTTTTGTAACACCCCAAAATTTCAAGATAATTTGTATAAAAAAAAAGAAAAGGAAAGATTTAAAAAGAAATAAATGAAATGCAAGATGACAATAAAAGAATTAGAGGGGCTGAATTATAATAAAACATAGTTGAAGTCATAAAAAAATGTCTAAATTAAATATCTTTCAATTTAGGAGGGGTTAATGTGATAAGTTGTAATCAAAAAGGGGTTAATAGGGTTTAAACCCAAAACTCACCTCAGGTGCGTATTTGGGATCGACCAAATCAGAGAAAGACAAGGGTAAACCCTTGATTTGCAAGATTCATCAAATCAACAAGTGAAATTGAAGCAAATCGATTGCATGTCCTCAAATTTTTGAGTAGTCTAACATTCTTGATAAGTGGTAAGTTCAATTTTATGTTTTGGATGAATATTGGGAATTTGGGTTTCACCCGATTCATGAGTTTATGAAACACCTTGTATAATTAGAGGTTAAGATAGTGAAATAAAGCAGAATATATGTTCGATTTTGATTGATTGATATGATTGTAGCAAAAACCCACTTGTTAAGAAGTTAGTAAGTGTAGGATGATTGAGTAAAATCGTATAACTAGAATTGTGATGTATAAGCTTGTTGTGATACATGAATGATGAATAAAATTGATGTAGGATGAAATAGTTATGTAAAGTCAAATAAATGTGAACGTTGTGTGATGATGAACTAGTAGAGATGTGCTTTATAGACTTGTACATGAGGCCTACCAAGTGTTTGATGAAATGCTTAAGAGATGAATGTATGTGTAATATGGAAAATGGTGGGATGAATTTGATAGACTAAATGAATGAATGAATGTTGTAATGTAGGCGTGAAGGAAGAAGGTGCAAGCACTAGGAAAACGGAAGGCACGCAAGATCGAGGTATGTTCCGTTGCATACAAAACCTTACTTAAATTTTGTTATTAATTATGATGAATAACTCTTATTATAATGAATATGGTGATTAGTAAGTGGATACCAAATCCCTTGCGGATTTGGTTATGCTAACGGAGGTTATGATAAGCTATGCAAATCGACCCGTTCGAGTTGAACAAGTCGAGTAAGAATAAGGCACCATCCGTTTAGAACGGGTGGTCATGAATGCAATAACAAAATGTATGAAGTTCAATCTGTCAAACGGATAGAACGAAAGATCTATGTTGAAAGCAATTAACCCGATGTTACCGGGTCGTAAGTGGATGCTTGAACCTCATTATGAGAGTATATGCCATACCTATTTAATTGGGTAATCGAATGCTTAAGAGGAATGAATGTACATAAACGAATGGAACTAGTATGATGGTATTGTAAGCATAATGACTAACTTTTTAAAGTTTTTTTGTTGAATGTAGGTAAATCCTCAATTTAGGCAACTTGGAGAATTGGAGCGAGCATATGTTCATGATATGTTATACCAAGCGCTTCCGCTAGTTGCACTAATGTTTTGGGTCAAAATTTCTATTTTGTACAACTTGTTTGTGGACATACATTTTAACACTTGATGTCTAGGTTTTTAGTAGTGTCTTGTTGGACAAATTGTAGAATGGTAATTATCTTACTTATGTTTATAACAGGGGTATATCCGTTTTACGGATGGGTCATGCCCAATTTTTGTCAAAAATATGTATTAATGTTGTTATTTTAAAGTCTTTTAATTACCCTTGTAAGTTAATTTATAAAGACGAAAAGCGGTCCTTACAAGTTGGTATCAGAGCCTAGGTTTGAGGGATTCGAGCAAGAGCAATAGTGTTTGAACTCAAACTGATGGCTCGTGCAAAAGTGTGTTCGCTCTGATGTCACACCCCGATTTCCACGTGTTTCACCGGTGGGCCCGGTGGGGGATTACCGTGACGTAGTTGGCAACAATTTAGTCAAACCACAATATTTAAATGCACACCAGAAGCATAAAGATAGATATATTCCAACCATTAAATGCAATATCCAAGTATCACAAATAGTTGAATATAATCCACAGGGGATCAAATAGTTAAAGATATAAATATTGTTCAACAGATATGGCATCCCAAGCTTGCGAGACTCTGACGATGCTTAAGGAGTGGCCAGCCTATTTCGTACAGAACCTGCATTTAATCTTTTGGGGAAAATACGTCAGTTTACACTGGTAAATACATTCAACCGACACTTTTGTAAAAATGTTAAATAAAATTGATTTGAATGCATAAGGCACAAACTCTTTATAACTTGGGATAATTTATCAATTAAATCTTGTAAAACAATTACATGTTCACTATGCGTTCGGTCGCCCGGGTCGTGCCGGGTTTAAGGTTAATAGACACGCCACAAAGCATAAAGCCGTGGCGGGGAAACCAACGGTTATACCTTTATAATATAGACACATTTACGGGTGTACGCCTACACTCGTGTGTCAAGGTCGTGGCTATTTCGTAAAATGATGCCAAGGATATCCGGGACATGGTCATTAAGCTCCTAAAGGCGTAAAGCCAACAAAACCAATTTTTAAATGGGTCACATTGATAATACCCAACTACTAATGAGTTGGGGTCAATTTCCCGACCAAGCGGTATTTTAAATACCGTAACCCAAGCCCGTATAACAGAAAATAAGTTAAAAGTATTTACCTGAGCAAGTAATAACCTCAATCAAATAAATGCAAGTTTCTTTTACTGGTCTCCTACTCTGGAACGAAGGTTTAAACAACCTATTAGAATCCTAACGGGTCTTTAATCTAGACTTAGCTTAGACCGGTTAGTTTCAAAGGATAATTTCGGTTTAATCGCGTGAAAGGAGAAAATCGGGAATGGAATGTGGTTTGGACCCAATAAGTTTGAGGACTTGTTTTATATGGGTATAATAACCACACTCTGGATTTTGAGGTATAAACGATAAGGTTTGACCCGTTTCGGCTAGTTTATGTAAACTAGTTACATAAACCGAACCGTGCGTGCAAAAGGCGTAACGGGTAACCGTAAGAGTCCTACACAGGTTTCCTAAGTTAATATGCTCTAAAGAGGTTGTGGTATCAGTAGAATACCTTCCATAATGCCCGTAATGAGTTTAAATCCAATAAATGCCCCGTAGGGGTATTCCGGTCAATTTAAAGATTATAAATGAGGTTTCTGAGTTCTACAGGAAATCTGAGTTTTCTGAACAGTTTATAAAGTCCAAAATACTCTATTTATTATTTAAAATCAGTAGCAACTGGAATCGGGTCAAAATACCTTGTAGAACTCAAGTTATGTCCAAAAAGGGTATATTCGGTATTTACCGAACCGATGCCATAACCGCAGGTTATGAGCAGGTTAAAAATGATTAAAAATCTTTAAAAACCTCAAAATATTATTTTACATCAGTGTGTAGAAGGTTTGGTGTCGAAATTTGGGTTTAGATAGGCTTTTTGCTAAATGCGCCGTTTAATTACTAAAGTTTCTGTAATTGCGCTATTTAGCATAACTCCTATTCTAGACCTCGGATTGACGTGAAATTTTAGGGACATGCTTAGAAATCAGTAACTAAGGTTATTGTCCATTCACATATCCAAAATTTCTCGTTTTAAAGTAAAAGGGGCGTTATGGTCAACTTTTAGGCGTTTAACGGAAATGTGCAAAAGACTCGGACAAACAACGAACCGGTCACAGAGGGTTATACCATCATGTAACCTGGTCCTAAGAGAGTCCTAAGGCATATCTAAAACATACCATAACGGGTCAGAACTGAAGTCAAAGCAAAAGTCAAAGTTTTGCGACTTTCGGTTCCGAACCGGGTCAAAACAGTAAATGGTCGGATCAAACAAGCTTAGACTAGTTAATATACTTATTATCATGTTGTATGAGTGTTAAAACAGGTTACACGTCGTCTACATTACTCATTATGCATAAAATCGCAATTTAGCATTCTGTTGACTTTTTCTAAATAAGTTTGACTCGACATTCGGACTAGTTAAAGTGGGAATCAGAGGGTGCCCTTTTAGGGGTTTAATGCCCACATGATTACCAACATATAACTGCCTTTGATTCGACAAATCACTGGACCATTTGTGATTTATCGTCAAGTCAATCGTTAATTACGACGGATTGACTTTTAGGCTATATCTAAGCAAAACTTAACCAAGGAAGGGTGGAGCATACTTACAGGAGTCTAATACAAGATTTGGAAGGCTTAGAAATGGCACTTGTGCTCCAGAAAAACTCCAGGAATGCAGAAGTGATGAGTGAACACAATGTGCAACTCATTGGCCTTTTATAGTGAATTTAATCCATTGAGATCATGACAACTAGGTCTAAGGGGTGATCCAGATCATTTACAAGTGTTTCCTAGTGTCTAGGAAAGGTTAGGGGTCGCCCATGTTGCTCAAAATATCTTACTAAGTCGGTTTAACCGTTATAACAGCCAACATCCAACTTACTGTCGCTGGGCACCCCTTACGGACTGTAAGGCAGGGCCCTTGCGGTCCGTAAGCCTTTGACAGAGAAAATGTTTTACCCTTTCGCACCTTACGGACCGTAAGGCAGGACCCTTGCGGTCCGTAAGCCCTTGTTAGAAGCAAAAAAAATTAACCTTTCATGCATTGAATAGTCAACTTGCAATGCATGATTTCTGGCCATGAATTATCAGGACTATGCCTTTAACCCATGCTTGAATAATTGTCTACCCCATTATGCAATGTAATTGAATTGAACATGATAGGATTCATGAATGGAGATTTAACGTGCATTATTTTCATAGGATCCATTTCTTGCAAAGTTGGCATCCATCATTATTAGTAATCACCGGATTAAGGTATATTAGATGTTTATTAATCATGTTAGGGTCTCGGGATTTATAATGGAGTCGCTCAGAGGTGTAAGTTAACATGTCGATGTGTTCAAAAATCCTACCATACATCTTTAATTAAATCCGGGTTTACTTTACTTTGTCGTAAGTGACACGTGTCGTTTATATATTGACACAAAAATTTCGAGGTGTTACATCCTCATCCCCTTAAAAGAAATCTTGACCTCGAGATTTATTGAAATAACTGAGGGTACTTTTCTTTCAATTTGGACTCTACCTCCCACGTGTACTTGGGACCTCTAAGGGCATCCCATTTTACCTTCACTATCGGTATATACTTCCTGCGAAGCTTCTTAACCTGTCGATCTTCGATCGACACAGGTTTTTCAACGAACTTTAAGCTCTCGTCGATGTGTACGTCTGTATGCGGTATAACCAGTGATTCATCAGCGAAACACTTCTTCAAGTTACAGATGTGAAACACATTGTGGATACCACTGAGCTCTTCCGGTAAGTTTAATTTGTAGGCAACTGATCCGACACGTTCGATTACCTCGAAAGGTCCAATATATCTCGGGCTTAGTTTGCCTTTCTTACCGAATCGCATCACCCCCTTCCAGGGTGATACCTTAAGCAAAACCTTGTCGCCTACTTCGAAATTGATAGGCTTACGCTTCAAAGCTGCGTAGCTTTTCGGCCTGTCTCGGGCAGCTTTCAATTGATCGCGAATTTGGACAATCTTGTCCGTTGTTTCAAATATTATATCAGGTCCTGTCATTTAGACATCTCCAACTTCTGCCCAACAAATGGGCGTTCTACATTTTCTACCATATAGAGCTTCAAAGGTGCAGCCTTAATGCTGGTATGGTAGCTGTTGTTATAGGAGAATTCGACCAAGGGTAGGTGGTTATCCCAACTGCCACCTAAGTCGATCGCACATGCACGAAGCATGTCTTCTAACGTTTGGATTGTACGCTCACTCTGTCCATCTGTCTGAGGGTGGTAAGCCGTACTGAAATTCAAACGTGTGCCCAAAGATTGTTGGAAACTTTTCCAAAAGTGTGATGTGTATCTGGTATCTCTATCAGAGATGATAGACACAGGCACTCCATGAAGGGCTACAATCTTGTCTACAAACAACTGGGCTAATATATCGGAGCTATGAGTTTCCTTTATGGGTAGGAAATGTGCTGACTTGGTCAGTCTATCGACTATTACCCATATTGTATCGTTTCCCTTCTTTGTCTTTGGTAATTTGGTGATGAAATCCATCGTCACCATTTCCCATTTCCACTCGGGAAGTTCAGCCTGTTGTAGCAAGCCTGACGGCTTTTGATGTTCAGCCTTTACTTGCGCACAAGTCAAGCACTTTGCTACATAGGTGGCTATAGACTTTTTCAAGCCTATCCACCAAAAGTTTGCTGATGTGTGTAAAATGCAACATATAAATTACATCAAATGAGGCGTAAAACTAACCCTTTTTAAGTACTAATGTTGGAAAAAGAGTGTTTTTGTCTTCCTTTTGTATTTTCAGGATGAAATGAGCTCAAATTCACAAAAGAAGCAAAAAGACAGCTAATTCTAACATAAATACAAGAAAAGGAACAAAAGTAGATTGCCAGACCCCTCAACGGCATCCTCCCAAGCAGAGAAGAGAAAACAGAAGACTGAACACGCCCCGTGCTCAGCCAGCACGGGGCCGTGCCCAAGAAGCAGCAGAAAAGACAAACCTATAGAAGCTTCTATTGCCCACCACGGGGCTGTGTCCAGTGAGAACGGGGGCGTGGCGAAAGTACAGCAGGCGCATTAATTGTAATTGCGAATTACAATTAATGAAGAGAGAGAGTGTCAGACGGGCACGGGGGCGTGTCCAGCGGACACGGGGCCGTGCTCAGCCTTCTGTTCAGCCTATAAATAGGAGTGCTTGGTTTCATTTCAACTCATCCCTTGGCACACCACCCCTCTCACACTTCATCCACCATCCACCACCACTATAACACCATCATCCACCACCACCATCCATTGTCCATCGTAGAGTGTGTGAGTCGTTTCGGGATCCAAGATTGATAGTAAGAGTTCTTGACAATCAAGGCCATGTTTGCCGAAGTCTCTTACATCACTTGGTGAAGACAAGTGTTTAGTATAATACTTTTTATTTTTAATCTTTTGCACTTTTTATTTGGTTTTGTATTAATGACTTTAATAACTAGTTGCTTATGTTGAAGGTGATCTTTCCTTATCGTTTGTCCGTGGTGTCTTGGCATTATTTTACTGTCTATATAAAATAAAAGATTTTCACCATTCATATCTCCACGGTCTATATGGAGGTATGTTGGCTACCTGGTCGGGGGTTAAGGGAACGGTTTGGTAAGGGTCTTGCCCTTGCCCTTGTTCAGCGTTTAGAGGTCCTACAAGGGACCTGGGTCAAATTTAGTAGGATCTCCTTCAAAGCCCATAGGTATTGGATGGCGGGGATCCAAACTCTTTGACCCCCTCATAAATTAACTACTATTAATACTATAACCCAGCTATTTAGGACTGTATCCCTGCTGACTCAGACTACTTAGCCGAGGGTAATGTCACCGCAAAAGCGGGGCCTACCACAATTTGCATTAATAACTTAATTAATTATCTTCCAATAATCCAACCCTTTAGGATTGTATCCTTGCTGACTCAAACTACTGGGTTGAGGGTAACGTCGCCTTCAAAAGAGGGGCCTACTACAATAACTAAGATAATCTCTTAAACAAGTGCAAAAGTGCGAAAATAATCAAAGGTTATACTAATACACGAGTCGGATCCAAGTGATTCATCTTGTCTATCTGTTTTTATTTTATTTTTATTTTTCAGCATTTAGTTAGTTTTTATTTTCTTAGTTTAAAAAACCTTTTCTAACTTTTTGATTTGATTAGACGTTGAGGATAAACCGGTACTAAAAGCTCTTGTGTCCTTGGACGACCTCGGTATCTTACCAACACTATACTACGTCCGCGATGGGTGCACTTGCCCATATGTGTGTTTAGTGTTAGTAAATATCGTGTTTTATAAATTTAAAACTCGGCTAAAAGTGTAAAAAGGGCTTAAAATATACATCAAAAAATATATACACGCTAACACGCATCAAGTTTTTGGCGCCGTTTCCGGGGACAAAGGATTTTAAGAAAGCTTAAAATCGACGGCCTAATCAGTTTTTCAAAACCTTTTTAAAACGCGCGCACATTTTTCTGCATTTTAGTTTAGTTTGCATTTACAGTAGCCTGAACACGGGGCCGTGCTCACTGAACACGCCCCCGTGCTGCATATTTTTAGTTAGATACCCAGATACAGAGTCTGAACACGGGGCCGTGCTCACTGAACACGCCCCCGTGCTTAACGTGACCAGTAAACTTTAATTAAAACGCCCAGATACAGACCCTGACCACGGGGCCGTGTTCACTGAACACGGGGCCGTGTCCAGCTTCTGTTTCCGTATTTATTTTTGTTTTCTGGTCCCGAGACTCAGTTGTGGTCTACTGAGTGATTCTTATGGATCAATACTCAGGAGGTTACAACTACACCTATGATGAGGATGATTATAGGGGTAATTATTGCACTAATTGTCGTAACACACGCTCGGTTCAATATAATAACTCATATCAACCATCCAATTCATACAACCATTATGAGGAGCCCAGGTACGAGCCATCAACTTCATACACATCCTATGAAGACCAAAGGTATGAACTTCCTCCCTCATACTCATATTTTGAGGAACCAAGGTATGAGCCTTCATACTCATACTTTGATGAGTCAAGATATGAGCCACCACCTTCATATACTTATTATGAGGAACCATGGCATGAACAACCCACCTCATACGAGTATTACGAAGAACAAAGTTTCGACCCTTATCCATCATATACTTACAATGAAGAACAATGGTTTGAACCATCTACTTCATATGAGTACTATGAGGAGCCAATGATCGAACAACCGGATTCAAGCTTTGAGGATCCCAATTCTTTTTCTCTCACCGAAGTGACCAATAGGATATTAGAACATATTAAAACTATCGAACGTTGCATAAAAGAATCCCGCGCAAGGGAAGAGGAATCCCGCGCAAGAGAAGAATTAAATTGTAATAATAACGTAGAGATAGTTGAAAATGTAAAAATGGAAGAACAAGAAAGTGAAAAACCGACACATGAGTTAAACAACGAAAAAGGTGAGTCCGATAATGTTAAAATTCAAGAAGAGTCTAATTTTGAAGAACTTAATCTCTTGTCACCTACTTTCGAAAATCATTGTTTAGTAACCCCTCATGCCAAGTTTTTAAAAGAGTTAAACACTAGTGCTAAAATCAAAGAAATAGTGAGTGTTAAGTTAACTAATGATCAAACCTCGCTAATAAAAGAAGATCCTTTTGAAATTAACATTACACCGGTTCCATGTTTCTTTCAAAATTCATTTATTAGTAATATCACCATTGATAAAGATCTTTGTGTTAACATAATGCCTAACTACATTTTTGAAAAGTTAAGTATTAGTGATTTTACTCCACTTCAAATACCCATTTTTCTATCCGATCGAAAAGTGATAAAATCAATCGGTGTAGTTGAAGATGTTTTGGTTCAAACAAATCAAATGGTAATCCCAACCGACTTTGTCATCCTCGATGACGCTCCTTTAGTCTTGGGAAAACCTTTTGTACAAACTCATAAAGCTTTGAAAAACCGGAAATTCAACAATCTACCTCTTCAGTTAGGGGCATTCAAAAGGAGCATAGATCTTGAGCGTTCAATGAAATATCCTTTTGGCAATAATGACCCCCTAATTGAAGATGAAGCTGAACCACCCGATACAAATGAAGAAGATGACCACTTTGTTGAAGAAGAGATCGCCATAGAACAAACCTTTAAAGTTCTTGATCTAGATGAGCCTCATAATAAGGAGCCTTCTAAAGGTCCACCCATTGAGCTCAAAGAACTTCCTAAAGGTTTGGAATATGCTTTTCTAGACAAAGATGGTAGTTTACCTGTAATTATTTCTTCTAAATTAAGTAACACAGAAAAAGAGAAATTAGTTAATCTTCTTAAAAAACACAAAAACGCGATCGCTTGGAAGCTTGTAGATATTAAAGGAATAAGTCCTTCCATGTGCACGCACAAAATTTTAATGAATGATGACTACAAAACAGTAATTCAACCACAACGAAGAGTAAATCCCAAATGTACAAGAAGTGGTTAAAAATGAAGTCATCAAGCTACTTGACGCCGGACTAATCTACCCTATCTCCGATAGTCTGTGGGTGAGTCCTGTCCAAGTAGTCCCAAAGAAAGGAGGTATGACGGTAATAACTAATGAGAAAAATGAATTAATACCAACAAGGACCGTCACAGGATGGAGAGTTTGTATAGACTATAGACGATTAAATGAAGCAACAAGGAAAGACCACTTTCCTTTGCCTTTCATTGATCAAATGTTAGAACAACTATCCGGCCATAAATTTTATTGTTTCTTAGATGGTTTTTCAGGTTACTTTCAAATACCGATAGCACTAGAAGACCAAGAGAAAACAACTTTCACATGCCCCTACGGAACTTTCGCATATCGACGCATGCCATTCGGTCTATGTAATGCACCTGCAACATTCCAACGTTGTATGGTAGCCATTTTCCATGATATGATAGAAAAGACAAGTCTTCATGGACAACTTTTCTATCTTTGGAGACTCATATGACCAATGCCTCGATAATCTTGAACGAATGCTATCCCGATGTGAGGAGACTAACCTCGCCCTTAACTGGGAAAAATGCCCTTTCATGGTAACGGAGGGAATAGTACTCGGTCACAAAATCTCAAGCGAAGGAATGGAAGTCGATCGAGCAAAAATAGAAACTATTTCTCGATTACCTCCACCATCCTCCGTGAGAGCAATCAGAAGTTTCTTAGGGCATGCCGGATTTTATAGAAAATTTATCAAGGACTTTTCAAAAATTTCAAGACCTCTAACAAAATTACTTGAAAAAGATGCACCTTTCATCTTTGACAAGGAATGCAATCAAGCATTTCTAACCCTCAAGGAAATGCTAGTCAATGCACCTATCATGATAGCGCCCGATTGAAAATTCCCTTTCGAAATCATGTGTGATGCAAGTGACTTTGCCGTTGGAGCAATCTTGGGACAAAGAAAAGAAAAGCATTTCCACCCAATTTATTATGCTAGTAAAACGCTTAACGATGCACAGGAAAATTACACAACTACAGAAAAAGAATTACTAGCCGTGGTGTTTGCTTTTGATAAATTCCGTTCTTACCTTGTTCTTTCTAAAACTGTAGTCTATACAGACCATGCAGCTATCAGGTACCTCTTCAAGAAACAAGACGCAAAACCCCGTTTGATCAGATGGATTCTACTCCTCCAAGAGTTCGACATCGAAATCAAGGACAAAAGAGGAGCAGAAAACACTGCTGCAGATCATCTTTCACGCCTAGAAGACCCAGTTTTAGAGGCAACCAGGGACGAGCAAATTAACGACAAATTTCCCACAGAGTCCTTGGAGATGATGGAGATTAGACAAGAACCATGGTATGCCGACTATGCTAATTATCTAGCTAGCGGTATAGTCACCAAAGGATGGCCGCATCACCAAAGAAAGAAATTATTTGCTGATGTAAAGCATTACTTTTGGGAAGACCCTTATCTTTTCAAAATGTGTGCCGACCAGCTCATCCGAAGGTGTGTCCATGGTAATGAAGCACAAAGAATTCTCCGTCACTGTCATGAAGGTCCATACGGAGGACATCATGGTGCCGCTAGTACCGCACGAAAGGTATTTGATTCAGGATTTTATTGGCCAACCATTTACAAGGATGCACAAAACCTTGTAAAGACATGTGATGCTTGCCAAAGATCAGGTAATATTTCTTCCAAAAACGAAATGCCTCAAAATGGCATTCTCGTTTGTGAAATCTTTGATGTGTGGGGACTCGATTTCATGGGACCTTTCCCACCGTCAAAAGGAAACAAATATATACTTGTGGCAGTCGATTATTTGTCTAAATGGGCGGAGGCCGAAGCTCTTCCAACAAATGATGGAAGAGTAGTGGTAAAATTTCTGAAAAATTTATTTTCTCGTTTTGGAACACCAAAAGCTTTGATAAGTGATAGAGGTACCCATTTTTGCAATCATCAACTCGAAAAAATATTAACAAGGTATGGGGTCTATCACCGAGTCTCAACAGCGTATCACCCTCAAACAAATGGGCAAGCCGAAGTGACTAACCGAGGTTTAAAACGAATACTTGAAAAAACCGTAGGACTAAATAAAAAGGAATGGGCTGACAAATTAGACGATGCTTTATGGGCCTTTCGAACTGCTTATAAAACCACTATAGGCACAACCCCATATAAGCTCGTCTATGGAAAAAGCTGTCACTTGCCGGTAGAAATAGCTCACAAAGCCTACTGGGCAATAAAAAATGTAAACTTAGACTTAGAAACTGCCGGTAAAAATCGATTTTATCAAATGAATGAATTAGACGAATTAAGGAACTATGCATATTCTAACTCCGAAATTTATAAAGAAAGAATGAAAAATTTACATGATAAATATATTAAGTCTAATGAATTTCGGGTAGGAGATCAAGTTCTATTGTTTAATTCACGACTTCGATTATTTCCTGGAAAACTAAAATCTAGGTGGTCAGGACCTTTTTCCGTCACCCATGTTTTTCCTCATGGTGCAGTAGAAATTAAAGCTCGAAATGGGATACCATTTAAAGTCAATGGCCAACGGCTAAAACTCTACCGAGGATCCATTGAGGATGAGGAAGAGTAGATCTCGCTTCAACGGTTAACGAATAAAATCAACATCATACCCGACATGTTACGAACAGGCAAGTGTACATCAAAAACCGGTAAGTCTTCTAACCATTTTCGGAAACAGGGGCATGCACACGAGCACAAAAAAAAAAAAAAATTTGCTCGGCACGAGGCCGTGTCCGCTGGACAGGGGGCCGTGTCGAGGCAACTGTCGGGATAAAACCCTCTTTTCATAACAGTTACCTCATTCCACACGCCCCGTTTTGCCGAAAACGCTCTGGTTCCAGGCGATTTTCCGCAGACTTTCGACGTCACTCCCACGTTTAACAACATCAAGGTATGATTCTATCATCTTTAGTAGTTAGATTAGTTACTTGCATGTAATTAAAACATCAAAAATTGGGGAAAAATATAGGGTTCTTCATGTTCATCCGGATCGAACTTCAATTTTTTGTGCAATCTGTTAGTAGTAGTTTAGATTAGTGTAGTAGGAAGTAAATATACATGTATTGTTGATAGATTCGTCCGATTTCTGACTAAAACCTCAAACCCTTGTTTTTGAACCGAAAAAAACGAAATTGAAAGGGTAAACGGTTTGTTTTGGAAAAAACGACACTTAGAGTTTCATTTTCGGGGGAAACCGCAACTACTTGGCTAAAAATTTTCAGGTTTTCGGAACCGGGATGAAAAATGAAGTTTTTGGGTTACAGACGCCTGGACACGGGGCCGTGCCCGCTGGACACGGGGCCGTGTCCAGCCTACTGTTTGCAGTTTCTGTAAAAATTTCTTTGTTTCATACTAACTTTTGGTGTATTCTTTCAGATGGCAAAGTTCACAAGGTTCAATGCAAGTGAACTCGATGCTAGGGCGAGATATGAAATACTTCAAACAAGACCCGAGGAGTACCCTAGGCGAGCATATACGGACCTGTTAACCATGGTGAACCAGCTAGACCGATTCAACAACATCGTGACGGGGCCACTAGCAGTTGCATTGAACACTCGACTTCGGTCGGTGCATCAATGCACCATGGAATTTTACAGTACTTTCGCTTTCAGTTCGAGGTGTGACCCGTTTGACAATGAAGGGGTCGCATTTCGGTGTGGCGGGACAAAGTACTCGATCTCCATGGCACAGTTTGGAGCCATAATAGGACTGTACGGTGAAGAGGAATCGGGAAATTGTAACACCCTTAATAATTTGACATAATTTAAACTAAATATTTCATGAAACTCTATAAAAATCAGAGTTTACAAAAGCATTCGTGTTTTAAACCAGACATACTAGTAAATTTTTCCAAACATGTTCTAGATAGTGCATAATTCATTAAAAGACAACCCTTACTAGTCAACTAACGACTAGTTTAAAAGATTCAAAACACCATTAACAAAATCTTTATGACATGTTTAAAGTTTAGACAGGATCATATTCAGTGCGGAAGCTTCGATTTGCGTGTTCGGTTCTTGACAAAGTGCTTGATCATCATCCGGGAGAGGTTCATTCATACCTAGAGTCAAACACTAAAAACCGTTAGTTTTGACTTTAATATATATTGTATAAACAGGTTTTAATAACACAAGTGGCTACAAAATATAAAATTTTTGCTGGGTTCCACCGTAATTTACGGTATCACCGTAAATTACGGTGAACCTGGGAATGTTGTGGTTCTGCCGTAAGACAGTAGCAAAACACCGTAACACATTGTTGTCCAACGTAAATTACGGTGGAACCGTAATTTACGGTGGGTTCTGCACATTTGCAATTTAGCTATTTTTCAACTTTAGAAGCTCATAACTCTTTACTCCGTGATCCGATTCAACCAATTCTTATTGCTATGAGTCCGAAATAAAACTTCGGACTTAACCATGTAAATTTTATATTGCGGAAACCGTGATACCACTAATTGGTTCATGAATTTCCTTATTACCATTATTCGACCCATTAGTGTGTGCATAGCACCTCTTTTCGTTCTTAAACCCTTTTTAACATATTTACCCAATTACCCGGGCTCACATACTTGGTGTTTTCACGCCAATTTCATGGCTTTGAAATTCCTCTATGGCTATTACTTGGTTATTCGGAATTCAAGCATTCCGTTTCAAACAATCCTTTTTCCTTTAACATTATTGTTCGACCCATATCCCGGGTTCTTATACTTAGATTCACCATTACCAAATCATTAGTATGGCAAAATTTATCATTTAACAAGATATACGACTTTCAAGTCGCAACTCTCGTGACTCCTTTGAAACCATCATTTTGACCCGTTTTGCCATTTAGTGAAAACCATCACTTCAATGACTAACCCAACTAAATACCGAGTTCTTGTTTTGACCCGTTTGATAGTCGAGTGCACTTCGGCACTTAGCGACACCTCAAACGCACCCTTTACACTACGACATCAATTACATTTCAAACCAAAGTAATTAAACTTAATTCGACGAGACTAAAGTCGCGTACCTTCAAAGCGCACCTTTTCCGCGGGTATCACCTCCGGCGTGTCCACTTGACGTTCCGGATTCCTTGCCTAAAGAGTCCAATTCATAAAAGATTAGAACTCTTTTTCATAAGCTTTAACGCATTTACTCATTACATATGTAAATTTGCGTTTTTAGCAATCTTTAACATTTTAATCCTCACTTAGGCGTTTTATCAAACACCTTGCGGGTCAGATTTTTACATGATCTAAACCAAGTTCATAACTTGAATTTATCACTCAAATCAACTTCAATTAGGCAATATACACATATTTTAACATCAACAATTTCAGAGATTATCTCACAATTTCAGTTTTCACTAGAATAAGAGTCTTAATCCTAGTGTTTATCAAGTTCTACTAACTTACTAATCACCCACTATAGTGATTTTGATTCCTACAACTAACATGCAAGATTTTTAACAAGAAATCATCTAGGGTTTGTCCCTAGACCTTACTTTACTTCCAATTTCATGTTTACTACACATAATCAAGCTCTACATCCGATTTTGATCACATACATGAACTTTGAATCGAACGAAAATGACCTAATTCAACATACCTTAGGATCCCTTTGACAAGGTGATCACGATTTAGTGCTTGAATTTCGATTTCTAAGTGATTTGAGGCTCCAATTTGTGGTTTTCTTGCAAATTAGGGTTTGGGTGAAGAACCCCCTGTCGCCCCTGCTTGATGATCGACCAGACACCTCTTGAATGGGGTGTTTGGTTGATTTTTACTACTTTAGTAATTAGAGTTTTTATTTTAAGAACTTTAGTCCCTCCACTCTTATCTAGTTTATATTCTTGGCCTTTTAACTCATTCAAGTGTTACTACAAGATTCTTAACTAACTAGGTTATTTATCCTAGTTAGTTTATTCTTGTTTATTATGTATTTTATAATTCTAGTATATAGTTTTAAAATTTCGGGATGTTACAAGTCCACCCCCCTTAAAGAGGGTTTCGTCCCCGAAACCGAATTACGTACCGAATAGCGTAGGGTAGAGCCGTTGCATTTCTTCTTCGGACTCCCACGTAGTATCCGCACCCTTACGGTGTTCCCATTTAACCTTCACTTGGTTGATCCTTTTGTTCCTCAAACTCTTCACTTTACGATCTAGAATTTCAATTGGCCTTACCGCGTAGTTAAGGCTGTTATCTACCTCGAAATCGTTGTAGTGGACACGAGCAGTTTCGTCCGCTAAACATTTACGAAGATGTGACACGTGGAATGTGCTGTGTACCCCACTCAACTCTTCAGGTAGCTCGAGACGGTATGCTACCTTTCCAACCCGTTCCACGATTTCGAATGGCCCGATAAATATTGGGCTCAACTTTCCTCTTTTTCTAAATCGAATTATCCCCTTCCACAGCGATACTTTCAACATTACCTTATCGCCCACTTGAAATTCTATTGGCCTCATTTGTTTATCCGCATAGGATTTTTGTCGATCCTGAGCTGCTTTTAAGTGTGTGCGAATCAAGTCGATCTTACTATTTGTAGCTCGGATTATATCAGTCTGAGCTAACCCCCGTGGACCAACTTCTCCCCAACAAACCGGGGTTCGGCACTTTCTACCATATAACATCTCGTATGGAGCCATTTTAATACTCGCGTGATAACTGTTGTTATATGAAAATTCGACTAAGGGTAAATGGACATCCCAACTGCCCCAAAGTCGATAATGCAAGCGCGCAACATATCTTCTAACGTTTGGATTGTTCTCTCACTTTGCCCATCCGTTTGGGGATGGTAAGCAGTGCTAATGAACAGCTTGGTTCCCATTTGCTCTTGGAAACCACGCCAAAAATCAGACGTAAACCGAGTATCTCTGTCAGACACTATGGATATCGGTACTCCGTGACGCGTCACAATCTCATTGGTGTACTCTTCGGACATCTTTTCTGATGTATAAGTCTCCCGAATCGGAATGAAATGTGCACTTTTTGTCAATCGATCCACAACTACCCATATGGCGTCAAAACCACGGCTGGTTTTTGGAAGTTTAGTCAGTAGGTCCATCGTAATTTGTTCCCACTTCCAAACTGGAATGTCTAATGGTTGCAGCTTACCGTATGGTTTTTGATGCTCTGCTTTGACTTGTAAACAAGTCAAACACTTCTCCACGTACTTCACGATATCTCTTTTCATTCCGGGCCACCAATAATTTTGTTTTAAATCATTATACATCTTGGTCGCCCCCGGATGTATCGAATAACGAGATTTATGGGCTTCGTCAAGTAAAAGTGCTTTGGCTCCACATGTATTGGGAACCCAAATTCTCCCAAATCGAGTTTTTAATCCTTGGTTGCCGTCCTCCAAGTCTTTTAACTGCCCTACTGTAACAACTGCCACTAAAATCCATAATTAGGACGATAATTAGTCAACAAGAAACCCCTAATTGAGACACCCAAGTAATTCTGCACTAACCCTAAAATTTTCATAACAATCGGAATCAGGATCAGGGCCCCTAAAACTCAGGGGGGGTTAAACCCTAGTGGATGTTTATCCTCTAAATTTGCTGTAGAAACGAAATTTGTTCGTTTAACTTACTCAGCAAGGTTACTTGGACACGAAGCTACCTAGGCTAGAAAATAGACCCGTCGCGCCACGCGACGGGTACACCCGTCTCTCTCGCGTGGCGCGAGGGAGTGCATTTTTCAGATATAAATAGATGGGATTGGCACTCGAAGTTCGGTGTTCATTCGACGTCCCAATTCTCTGTAACCATCGAGTTATAGCGAATATCGTTCACAACACACACAATTCACGAAGTGCTGCCGCAATCAGGGTAATAACTCGATCGCTATTACGATTCAACGTCCGATCGATTATAACTATCCAACGATTGTCCGAGTGCTGCTCAAATTGAGCTTGTACTTTGATTATTCATCGTGATTTCGACTTGAATATTTGAGTGCTGTTCGAATTCGGACTATGCTCTGTTATTCGTTGTGAATCCGATTGAATTATTAAGTATTGCACTTGTTAATCATTGAGAGGGTTTGATCTCGTGAATTGACGTAACTGCTGAATTAGTTACTAACCTATTGTGTGTGCATTATTATTAAATTAGGTTAAATCAAGGCAAATCAGTAGGCTTATACCTTGCCCGTTAAATCTGCAATGTGAGTCATTCCTCTTTTGTAAACTCTTTTCTCACAGTTTGTGAGTCATTCTTCTTTAACTGTTTTCTCACAGTTTGTGAGTAAGTATTACAATACCTCAAATTATTTTCAAAGTGTTATAATTACAGGGATTAAGTCGTGGTTATCTTAACCGCTGGTTAGTGGGGTATTGTGCACATTACTAATTTCTCACCGTTAGGCAATAAGCCCTAACATGGGTTAGGCTAATAAGACCTAACAGTGACAAAAACGTCACTAATTGGGTGACTGGACCCAATAGTGGTATGACCATCGTCACACGGGTGGCAAGACCAGATATTAATTAAGATACTGCCATAGTAATCGCTCTTATGCTGTAATTTATAACTATGTGTCCTTTTTATCAAAATGGAATGATTCACTCAGTATTTCCCCGCTGACAAAACCTTTTTACAACATGTTTCAGGTAACCTACTAAATTAAGTACATGTGCTACGGAGCACTATCAAGCTTGAAGTGGTGGCTCAAATAAAATAAATAAACATGTTTGTAAAATAATGAAATTATGATATTTACGGGGTTTATCCTAAATGTAAATAAATAATACTCGGGCAAATTTTCTAAATTTAAAACGATCCTGTTAAGACTTCCGCTATAAAAATAAATACCACGGGATTTTCTGTCCCGCGGCTCCCGAAACGGGTCAAAACCGGGTCGGGGGCCGTGACACCTACTATTCTTTCCTTTTTCACATTCTCTTCTTTTATTGCTTCACCTTGAGATTTTCGAATTTGGTCGAGCAATCCCGATGTCACAATTAGTTGCATCGATCGGACTCGAATAGGCGCATAATCTGTCTTTCGGCTTAACGCGTCCGCTACTACATTAGCCTTCCCGGGATGGTAATGTATATCACAATCAAAATCTTTGACCGTCTCCAACCACCGCCTTTGCCTCATATTTAATTCCTTCTGATCGAAGAAATACTTTAGGCTTTTGTGGTCGGTAAAAATAGTGAACCTTACCCCGTACAGATAATGCCTCCATATTTTCAAGGCGAACACCACCGCCGCTAGCTCGAGGTCATGAGTAGGATATCTCTTTTCGTGAGTTTTCAGCTGCCTTGAGGCATAGGCTATAACCTTGCCTCGTTGCATCAGAATGCAACCAAGCCCCGAATGCGAGGCATCCGAGTAAACTATCATATCATCCGTTCCATCCGGTAATGACAATACCGGTGCTTGTGTCAATTTTTCCTTAAGCGTTTGGAACGCCTTTTCTTGGTCCTCGCCCCACATAAATTTCTCCTCCTTGCGGGTTAGTTTGGTCAGTGGCATGGCAATTTTGGAGAAATCTTGTATGAACCTCCGATAATAACCCGCAAGCCCCAAAAAGCTTCTGATTTCCGAAGGATTCCTCGGTGGATTCCACTTCGCCACGGCTTCTATTTTTGACAGGTCTACTAATATCCCGTTTGCATTGATGACGTGCCCGAGAAATTGCACCTCTCGCAACCAGAAGGCACATTTTGAAAATTTTGCATACAACTTTTCTTTTCTGAGCGTCTCCAAGACTTCGTACAAATGTCTTGCATGTTCCGCTTCGTCCTTTGAGTATATTAAAATGTCGTCAATAAACACTATTACCGACTTATCTAACATGGACTTGCAGACCCGGTTCATGAGGTCCATGAAGGCCGCGGGCGCATTTGTTAACCCAAAGGACATCACCAGGAATTCGTAATGTCCGTATCGCGTACGGAAAGCCGTCTTCGGTATATCTTCCTCCTTGACTCTCAACTGGTGGTACCCCGATCTAAGGTCGATTTTGGAGAATCATTTAGCACCTTGTAATTGATCGAATAAATTGTCAATTCTTGGAAGTGGATATCGATTTTTCACCGTGAGTTTGTTCAACTCGCGGTAATCGATGCACATACGCATACTCCCATCCTTTTTCTTAACAAACAACACCGGCGCGCCCCACGGTGACACACTCGGGCGAATAAAGCCTTTGTCGAGGAGATCTTGAATTTGAGACATTAACTCTTGCAATTCGGAGGGTGCGAGCCGATACGGTGCCTTGGCCACGGGTTTCGCGCCCGGAATCAATTCGATCCCGAACTCTATTTCCCGTTCCGGCGGTATTCCCGGTAGGTCTTCTAGGAACACATCGGCGTATTCGCGCACTACCGGCACGTCTTCAATCCTTAACGACCCTTTGTTTGGTTCATTCGCGTATATCATGAATGCTCTACATCCGTGCTTCATGAGCTTGTAAGCTTTTATCATCGAGCACATAACAGGTTTTCCTTCCTTCTCACCACGTATGATAATCGATTTCCCACTTGGAGATTTTAGTTTTATCTCCTTGCGGAAACACATGACTTTCGCATTATGTCGGGATAGCCAATCCATTCCGACCACTACTTGGAACTCTCCCATGGACATAGGAATTAGATCTATCGGGTATTCCTCATCATCTATGCTTATCTTACAATCTCGACATATATCACATACAAGGAAACTTTTGTTGTCACCTATTTCTACCTCTAAAGGCATAGGTAATTTTGTTAGTACAAAGGAAGGATGTCGAATAAGTCCATGTGAAATAAAGGACTTATTCGCACCCGTGTCAAATAGCACATGAGCAAGAATTGAATTTATGGCAAATATACCTGAGACCACATCGGGCTCCGTTTTCGCCTCCACAGCCGTTAGCTGGAAAGATCTAGCCTTTGCTTTTGGTGCTTCAGTGTGCGCACCCTTGTCTTCCTTCTTTCCGGACAATTCCGGACACTCGGATTTCTTGTGACCCGGCTGATAGCATTTGTAGCATACCGAAACTTTCCCCGGGCACAATACAGCCGTGTGCCCTGTCTTCCCGCATATAGGACACGGCTTGTCCTTAAACCGGCACTCCCCCTTGTGCCCTTTCCCCCACAATTTACAGCTTGGCGAGCTACTTTTTCCTTCTTGCTTCTTTGATGAGTCATTCACGCGTGCCTTTTTCGTAGGACTTGGATTAACCACTTGCGCCCTTCTTTCACCCCTCTCAACTTGTTTCTTCAACTCTATCTCTCTTTCCCGAGCGGCGTTGATGATTTCGGTGAGGGTTTTATACTTTGAGGGAGTCATGAACTCCCGATACTCCGCGCTTAGCATATTATAATAATAATACACCTTCTGTTCTTCGGTCGTCACCAATTCATCACAAAACCTTAATTTGTCAAGAAAGGTTCCCGTGATTTTATCAATGGATTCGCCCTTCTGCCTAAGCTGGATAAATTCTTCTTTGATTCGATTAATAACCGCCTTGGGACTGTGATGTTTAAGGAAGGGTACCTTAAACTCATCCCATGTCATCGCCTTCACTTCTTCACTACCGATTTCCTTTTTCTTATTATCCCACCAGTCTTTTGCTTGTCCTCTCAGTTGACCCGTGCCATACGCCACGAAGTCATTTGCGTCACAGTGGGTTCTCTCAAATACCCCTTCTATATCACTTAACCACCTTTGACACACTATCGGATCCACTTCTCCGTTGTAGAGTGGTGGTTTGCATGCCATAAATTCTTTGTACGAGCAACCCTTACGCTCTACCAATTTCTCCTTGGTTGAACTTGCATTATCCTCCAATTTCTTTATCCTTTCATCCACCACTGATAACACCGTGGTTTGGATTTTATCGATGAAACCCGACAAACTATTCTCGATTGCTTTTCCTACCTCTTCAGCAATCACTTCTCTCATTTGTTCGGTGACTCTTGGCACCGCTTCGTCATTTCCCTTATCCGTCATCTTTGAAACTGAAATGTTTACATTTAAACGTTAAACATTTCGTTTATAACATTGCTTCTTTTGTTTTGGTTTCGTCAAGTTCTCAACTTGCTTTAACTGTTTAAATTTAGTGCACTTCCCGGGTTTAAGTGTGTTAACACACTCTTCCCATGCACTTTAATTTCCTTCTCATTCATATATAAGACATAATTTGTTAACATAATAAGTTAATTCTTACCGGACGATCGATCAAGCTTGAACCGAACACTTTTGTTGACAACCTTAAGCTCTGATTACCAACTTGTAACACCCTTAATAATTTAACATAATTTAAACTAAATATTTCATGAAACTCTATAAAAATCAGAGTTTACAAAAGCATTCGTGTTTTAAACCAGACATACTAGTAAATTTTTCCAAACATGTTCTAGATAGTGCATAATTCATTAAAAGACAACCCTTACTAGTCAACTAACGACTAGTTTAAAAGATTCAAAACACCATTAACAAAATCTTTATGACATGTTTAAAGTTTAGACAGGATCATATTCAGTGCGGAAGCTTCGATTTGCGTGTTCGGTTCTTGACAAAGTGCTTGATCATCATCCGGGAGAGGTTCATTCATACCTAGAGTCAAACACTAAAAACCGTTAGTTTTGACTTTAATATATATTGTATAAACAGGTTTTAATAACACAAGTGGCTACAAAATATAAAATTTTTGCTGGGTTCCACCGTAATTTACGGTATCACCGTAAATTACGGTGAACCTGGGAATGTTGTGGTTCTGCCGTAAGACAGTAGCAAAACACCGTAACACATTGTTGTCCACCGTAAATTACGGTGGAACCGTAATTTACGGTGGGTTCTGCACATTTGCAATTTAGCTATTTTTCAACTTTAGAAGCTCATAACTCTTTACTCCGTGATCCGATTCAACCAATTCTTATTGCTATGAGTCCGAAATAAAACTTCGGACTTAACCATGTAAATTTTATATTGCGGAAACCGTGATACCACTAATTGGTTCACGAATTTCCTTATTACCATTATTCGACCCATTAGTGTGTGTGCATAGCACCTCTTTTCGTTCTTAAACCCTTTTTAACATATTTACCCAATTACCCGGGCTCACATACTTGGTGTTTTCACGCCAATTTCATGGCTTTGAAATTCCTCTATGGCTATTACTTGGTTATTCGGAATTCAAGCATTCCGTTTCAAACAATCCTTTTTCCTTTAACATTATTGTTCGACCCATATCCCGGGTTCTTATACTTAGATTCACCATTACCAAATCATTAGTATGGCAAAATTTATCATTTAACAAGATATACGACTTTCAAGTCGCAACTCTCGTGACTCCTTTGAAACCATCATTTTGACCCGTTTTGCCATTTAGTGAAAACCATCACTTCAATGACTAACCCAACTAAATACCGAGTTCTTGTTTTGACCCGTTTGATAGTCGAGTGCACTTCGGCACTTAGCGACACCTCAAACGCACCCTTTACACTACGACATCAATTACATTTCAAACCAAAGTAATTAAACTTAATTCGACGAGACTAAAGTCGCGTACCTTCAAAGCGCACCTTTTCCGCGGGTATCACCTCCGGCGTGTCCACTTGACGTTCCGGATTCCTTGCCTAAAGAGTCCAATTCATAAAAGATTAGAACTCTTTTTCATAAGCTTTAACGCATTTACTCATTACATATGTAAATTTGCGTTTTTAGCAATCTTTAACATTTTAATCCTCACTTAGGCGTTTTATCAAACACCTTGCGGGTCAGATTTTTACATGATCTAAACCAAGTTCATAACTTGAATTTATCACTCAAATCAACTTCAATTAGGCAATATACACATATTTTAACATCAACAATTTCAGAGATTATCTCACAATTTCAGTTTTCACTAGAATAAGAGTCTTAATCCTAGTGTTTATCAAGTTCTACTAACTTACTAATCACCCACTATAGTGATTTTGATTCCTACAACTAACATGCAAGATTTTTAACAAGAAATCATCTAGGGTTTGTCCCTAGACCTTACTTTACTTCCAATTTCATGTTTACTACACATAATCAAGCTCTACATCCGATTTTGATCACATACATGAACTTTGAATCGAACGAAAATGACCTAATTCAACATACCTTAGGATCCCTTTGACAAGGTGATCACGATTTAGTGCTTGAATTTCGATTTCTAAGTGATTTGAGGCTCCAATTTGTGGTTTTCTTGCAAATTAGGGTTTGGGTGAAGAACCCCCTGTCGCCCCTTCTTGATGATCGACTAGACACCTCTTGAATGGGGTGTTTGGTTGATTTTTACTACTTTAGTAATTAGAGTTTTTATTTTAACAACTTTAGTCCCTCCACTCTTATCTAGTTTATATTCTTGGCCTTTTAACTCATTCAAGTGTTACTACAAGATTCTTAACTAACTAGGTTATTTATCCTAGTTAGTTTATTCTTGTTTATTATGTATTTTATAATTCTAGTATATAGTTTTAAAATTTCGGGATGTTACAAGAAATGAGGAAAACACCGGGGGATTACGAGACTTGGATGAGAATGAACGTCAAGCCGCATGGGCCCAAATCGGTGAAGGAATCTACAACCCTAGCAGCACCAAGAGTACCAAACTGAGGGACCCTCACCTACTCGCTAAACCAGCGTCACGACAGTAGTGGCATTGTAGGGTTGAAAGATTTGGTTGTCCTTCACTGCATCCACAACCGGAAGCCTCTTGGTGTTCCATATCTCCTGTTACGAAACATGCATCTCAATCGCCTTGCTCGCTCTCCAACACCTATCTTCTTTGGGGGATGGGTGTACCGTCTTTTCAAGCATTTCACGAATATGCCGAGGTCCTTTGAAAGAAGTCCATGGTCGGGACGAGTTGACTACCACATTTCCCGAGCCATGAACTTACTTTATGAGGCGGAAGACGGGACGGTGAGCTTCCAAAGAGCACAAGGCTATGCATGGAACCCACAGGAGGCCCTAGTTCTTCATGCACCACCTCCCCAATACCAGTACCAACCCCATGGCGATCCGGGTCAATCCTCCTCACAAGGAGGCGGTTTTCCTAACTTTTAAAGCTTACATGATCTTTTGCAGGAAAACCTCATGTGTACCAGGAACACCTACAATCTCGCCAACAACACATACCACCGAGTCGGAGCTATTGAACGCAACATCAACGATATACAAGATGATATCGGTAGCATCCGGGAGTATATGGCGGGGCATGGGTGTGGAGGTGATGATAGTGATGAAGACATGGAGTAGGAGGTTTGAAGGAACAAGGAGCGGGTTGATGGTGAGCCCACAGGTTTAAGTACCCTTTTCTATCGAACAATTTATGGCCTGCGTGCCAAATGTTGAACAATTTACTTTCCTTGACTACTTTTAATTTCTGTTTTATTTTTCTATTACTTTATGCTTGAAGACAATTAACTATGGTAATGTAGGATGTTTATGTTGCTTGGTGTGGTATTAAGTGATGAAACAGGTACAAACCAAGGGTTGGAGTGCTAAACCTTAGCACTTATAGGCCCAAAATGGAGAAACCGGGGGAAGAAACCTGTTTTTCAGGCTTACAGACTGTCCACACGGGGACGTGTCCAGCCGACACGTCCCCGTGTTCACCTCCCAGACCTACTGTTTGGTTACCGTCCTGCAAATATTTGCCAGACACGGGGCCGTGTCTAACCAACACGCCCCCGTGTTCACCTTCTGTAAGTTTTCGTTACTGGCAGTTCACCACGGGGTCGTGTCCAGTGGACACGGGGCCGTGTCCAGACTGCCAGTAACATAAATCTTTGCTTTTTAACACCACATTACACATCGAATCAACCTAAAAATTTATTTTTGGGACACATTGAGGACAATGTGTAATTTAAGTGTGGGGGGGAAGCTAAAACCTTGAAATTTTGAAAGTCCTAACAACAAGCCTTACACAAAACTCTATTAGAACCGCTAAACACCCCAAATTTTTTTCAAAAATTTTCATTTTTTTACTTGTTTAAAGTTTAAGTTAGGAATCCTAAGATTAATAAGGTTATATTTTTACAATTTTACAACCAAGAGCGTCGTGATAAACAAGAACCAACATAAGAAAATTATGAAAAGGCATGACAAGTCTAATTAAAATTTGATTATATATACTTGATCACATTAAAAACCCATTTCCACAAAAGTGAGTTTTGAGCCTTTATTGAGCATACAAATTTACATCCTTAAACTAAATGCTCATTTTTCGTTTCTTGTGTGAATAGCCGCTTGGTTCTTACAACTCTAGAACTTCCCACGACGATTCATTCCCGGTCCTTACCAACTTAAACCCAAGTAAGTAAATGATGGAGGCATTAGGACTAACCATTTTTCTTTCCACACCATTATTTTTCATTTTTTTTACCACCTACCCAAAATCCCCCTAGTTAACCCCTTTGAGCCGAAACCTTTCATTTCTTTACCCTAAAACCCTTTTTACCCACAAAAACCCTTTTTATTTTCACCCTTTATTTTAGTAACAAGCTCGGTTTTTCGTAAGCTCGGTTTTTTTTCGTGTGACCAAAAAAAAAAAAATGATGATGAAGTTAAAAAAATAAACAAACAAAGCTATGAAAACAAAAGCTTGTTTGGAGAAATACTTCAAAATAAAAAGTCACTAAAAACACGTGTTTTATGAAAACCGACGCTTCTTACGCTTTTCGCCCTTTTACTAACCACTAACCCACCACCCACCTTTAGCCCAAGCCTAACCCTTCACCCAAAAAGTCCTCTTGATATTTACAAAGGTATATAGTTAAAAAGGAGGAGGATTGATTGCTTGGCAAGCTTATGGTAGGAATAAGTTCCATGCCGCTCTCGAGTGATTCACTAAAAAAAATACACCTTCGGCCGAGTGTTGCGTGATTTCTCCCGTGAGGTATGTGAACTTGTATATAAATGAAATTTTAAAAAGGCATGCTAAGCCTAAATAAGTAATTTCTCTTATGAAACGTTCTAAATAAATCATAACGAATAGGATTGTAAATAAATAAAAATAAAACCCAAAAAGATCTTGGATTCCCGACACTCTATGACAAGCCAAAAACCTTCTCTTCTACCCATTCCATTTGGGAGTGTAAGCCACATATTTAAAGAGTTTTGCTTGAGGACAAGCAAAAGATCAAGTGTGGGGGTATTTGATGTGTGTAAAATGCAACATATAAATTACATCAAATGAGGCATAAAACTAACCCTTTTTAAGTACTAATGTTGGAAAAAGAGTGTTTTTGTCTTCCTTTTGTATTTTCAGGATGAAATGAGCTCAAATTCACAAAAGAAGCAAAAAGACAGCTAATTCTAACATAAATACAAGAAAAGGAACAAAAGTAGATTGCCCGACCCCTCAACGGCATCCTCCCAAGCAGAGAAGAGAAAACAGAAGACTGAACACGCCCCGTGCTCAGCCAGCACGGGGCCGTGCCCAAGAAGCAGCAGAAAAGACAAACCTATAGAAGCTTCTATTGCCCACCACGGGGCCGTGTCCAGTGAGCACGCGGGCGTGGCGAAAGTACAGCAGGCGCATTAATTGTAATTGCGAATTACAATTAATGAAGAGAGAGAGTGTCAGACGCGCACGGGGGCGTGTCCAGCGGACACGGGGCCGTGCCAAGCCTTCTGTTCAGCCTATAAATAGGAGTGCTTGGTTTCATTTCAATTCATCCCTTGGCACACCACCCCTCTCACACTTCATCCACCATCCACCACCACTATAACACCATCATCCACCACCATCATCCATTGTCCATCGTAGAGTGTGTGAGTCGTCTCGGGATCCAAGATTGATAGTAAGAGTTCTTGACAATCAAGGCCATGTTTGCCTAAGTCTCTTACATCACTTGGTGAAGACAAGTGTTTAGTATAATACTTTTTATTTTTAATCTTTTGCACTTTTTATTTGGTTTTGTATTAATGACTTTAATAACTAGTTGCTTATGTTGAAGGTGATCTTTCCTTATCGTTTGTCCGTGGTGTCTTGGCATTATTTTACTGTCTATATAAAATAAAAGATTTTCACCATTCATATCTCCACGGTCTATATGGAGGTATGTTGGCTACCTGGTCGGGGGTTAAGGAAACGGTTTGGTAAGGGTCTTGCCCTTGTTCAGCGTTTAGAGGTTCTGCAAGGGACCTGGGTCAAATTTAGTAGGATCTCCTTCAATGCCCATAGGTATTGGATGGCGGGGATCCAAACTCTTTGATCCCCTCATAAGTTAACTACTATTAATACTATAACCCGGCTATTTAGGACTGTATCCCTGCTGACTCAGACTACTTAGCCGAGGGTAACGTCACCGCCAAAAGCGGGGCCTACCACAATTTGCATTAATAACATAATTAATTATCTTCCAATAATCCAACCCTTTAGGATTGTATCCTTGCTGACTCAAACTACTGGGTTGAGGGTAGCGTCGCCTTCAAAAGAGGGGCCTACTACAATAACTAAGATAATCTCTTAAACAAGTGCAAAAGTGCGAAAATAATCAAAGGTTATACTAATACACGAGTCGGATCCAAGTGATTCATCTTGTCTATCTGTTTTTATTTTATTTTTATTTTTCAGCATTTAGTTAGTTTTTATTTTCTTAGTTTAAAAAACCTTTCCTAACTTTTTGATTTGATTAGACGTTGAGGATAAACCGGTACTAAAAGCTCTTGTGTCCTTGGACGACCTCGGTATCTTACCAACACTATACTACGTCCGCGATGGGTGCGCTTGCCCATATGTGTGTTTAGTGTTAGTAAATATCGTGTTTTATAAATTTAAAACTTGGCTAAAAGTGTAAAAAGGGCTTAAAATATACATCAAAAAATATATACACGCTAACACACATCATTTGCCTTCAAGTCCTGGTACATTTTATCAGCACCAGGATGAACGGAATATCGGGAACTGTGGGCTTCCTGGAGGATAACGTCACGAAGACCTCCATAAATAGGGACCCATATCCTTCCATTCAATCTCAGAATTCCGTCTTTGCCATAGAATAACTGCTCTTCAGTTACTCCTAACTTTTCGTTTGGATAGTTAGCTTCTAACACAGCCTCTTTCTGTGCAGCTAACAATCTCTCATTCAGACTGTTCTTGATTTCAATGCTCTTGGCATTGATCCTAATTGGTTTCACTCTCTCTTTTCTGCTCAAGGCATCTGCGACTACGTTAGCCTTTCCTGGATGGTATCTTATTTCACAGTCATAGTCGTTCAGAGTTTCCATCCAACGTCGCTGTCTCATATTCAAATCTTTCTGATTGAACAGATGCTGAAGGCTTTTGTGATCAGAATAGATCACAAATTTAATGCCATAAAGGTAATGCCTCCAAAGCTTTAGTGCAAATACAACGGCACCCAACTCCAAGTCATGGGTGGTGTAGTTCTTTTCATGCACTTTCAATTGTCGCGAAGCATAGGCAATCACCTTGCCCCTCTGCATAAGCACACAACCCATACCGGTGTGCGATGCATCACAATATACGACAAATTCTTCCATTCCTTCTGGCAATGTCAACACTGGAGCATTGCTCAGCTTTTGTTTGAGGATATCAAAAGCTTCTTGCTGCTTAAGGCCCCAATTAAACTTTATACTCTTCCTAGTTAAAGAAGTTAGGGGTGCAGCAATTCTTGAGAAATTTTCGACGAAGCGTCTCTAGTATCCTGCTAGACCTAGGAAACTGCGAATCTCCGTAGGTGTCTTCGGCTCCTGCCAATTCATGACGGCTTCAACTTTAGCGGGATCCACCTGGATACCACGCTCGCTGACTACATGTCCAAGGAACTGAACTTCTCGTAGCCAAAATTCACATTTAGAGAATTTGGCATAAAGCTTTTCTTGGTGAAGCAGTTTGAGAATACATCGAAGATGTTTCTCGTGGTCAGCTTGACTTTTTGAATAGATGAGGATGTCATCGATGAAGACAATGACAAATTTATCCAAATAAGGCTTACAAACGCGATTCATGAGATCCATGAATGCGGCAGGTGCATTGGTGAGCCCAAAAGGCATCACTAGGAACTCGAAATGACCATAACGAGTCCTAAATGCAGTTTTGTGCACATCTTCATCCTTGACCTTCAATTGATGGTACCCTGACCTCAGGTCAATCTTGGAAAAGTAGCTCGCTCCTTGCAACTGATCGAACAGATCGTCGATCCTAGGCAAAGGATACCTATTCTTGATTGTAACTTTATTCAGCTCACGGTAATCGATGCATAGACGCATCGAACCATCTTTCTTCTTGACGAACAGGATTGGTGCTCCCCAAGGAGATGAACTTGGTCTAACAAAACCCTAGGCTAGCAGATCATCTAGCTGCATCCTCAATTCTTTCATTTCCGTGGGTGCCAATCTATAAGGTGCTCTCGCAATAGGCGCGGCTCCTGGAATGATGTCGATTCTGAATTCCACTTGCCTATCTGGTGGCAAACCAGGCAGTTCTTCCGGGGAAACTTCAGGATAGTCAGAGATGACTGGGATGTCTTCAATTCTGGGTTTCTCCTCATCGATAGTCACCTGTGCCATATAAATGACACATTCTTTCTTCAAACATCTGGATGCCTTTAGCATAGATACATGTGCAGGCAATCCATGTCGAGTATCTCCCTGGATGGCAAGTGGTTCTCCAGACGGAGTCTTGATTACCACTTGTTTCTGGTTGCACACGATTTGGGCTTGGTTATGCGATAACCAATCCATACCCAATACTACGTCGAACCCAGCTAGTTTAAAGGGTAATAGGGATAAAGGAATTGAGTGATTCCTAATGGATATAACACATCCATCTAAAACAGTTGAGACTGTCCCCATAGTCCCATCAGCTAGTTCTACCTCATATTTCACATTCAAGGTTTTAACAGGCAATTTTAACAACTCACAGAACTTATCATCCACAAAGGATTTGTCTGCTCCAGAATCAAATAATACTCTTGCGAATACATCGTTGATAAGAAACGTACCGGTTATGACGTTGTCGTTCTGGATAGCCTCTTTAACATCCATCTGGAAGACCCTCGCATTGGTCTTTTTCCCTTCATCGGTCTTCTTCGCTATCTTCGGGCAGTTAGTCTTGATGTGCCCTTTCTCGTTGCAACTATAGCAAGTTGCATCCTTGAGTTTCTTGCACTCAAGAGTCGTATGCTCAGAGGACTTGCACATCCCACAGGCCTTTGGCTGGGATTTCTTTTCAAATCTGCACCTTCCGAAGTGGTGCTTCTGACAAACCTTGCACAAGGGCTTATCGCCCGACTGTCGATCATTCTTCTTGTTCTCTGACCCCTTCTTGTGGTCACGATTGCCCCGATGCTTCTTGTTAGATCTACGTGAATCATCATCTTCATGTTTCCTATTCTCACTATCAGCATTTCTCAACGATCTCTGCCTCACTGTATCCAGTGTGAGAGACAGAGATATATCTGCCACAGACCTGAAGGTAGCAGGCCTAGAAGCCTTCACGCTAGCTTTTATCTCTGGGGCCAAACCCCCAATGAAACGCGCGATCCGTTTGGGTTCCGGTGTAACAAGGTACGGAACCAATCTCGAAAGAGTGTTGAAAGTCGTGAGATAAGCCTGGCAATCCAGGTTCTTCATGACCAACGATAAGAAGTCAGACTCTATCTTCTCAACCTCGTGCTGAGGGCAGTAGTTTTCCTTGATGAGAGCAATAAATTCCTCCCATGTCATGCTATACAAAACAGCCTTCCCAGAGGCTTGAACCAGAGATCTCCACCACGCTAGGGCTTCACCCTTGAACGACTAGGATACAAACTTCACCATGTCTCTCTCAGCACAACCACTGATGTCCACAACAGTGTCCATTTCGTCTAACCAGGTCATACAATCCACCGCGCCCTTCTCCCCAGTAAAATCTCTGGGCTTGCAGGAGACAAAGTACTTATACATGCAACCCTTGGCGCGAGGTGCGCCATCGACCACTTTCTTCTTAGGGTAGACGCTATTCTCATTGGATGAGTGCCTATCGTGGTCCTTCTTAGGCTTAGACAGAGTCGAGGGTGGTTTGCTGTGAGATTCAGAGTGGGTTTTTGGCTTTGAGTGTGGTGTAGATAAGGTCCTGCTTCGAGACTCGCTGTACTCTTCATATTGACGATCTAAGGCCGTCTTTACAGCGTTGTCTACCAAAGCTTTCAATTCAACGCCCGTTATATGAATTTGGGCATTATCATTGTTATCCTCTTTTGAATGACTATTAACTTCATTTGGGTCAGCCATCGAGATCTTGATCTGCTACAAAGAACATGACAGAATTTTATTTAGGAGTTTATTATGGAATTGTCTTTCATGGCAATTCATTAACCATGGTAAACATAGACCATATCTGGTTAATTTGTTACTCACTTTTAGTTAGGATTTGAACATAACTTATCCTAATTATAACAATATTGTTAGTGGCACAAAAGCCTAGTCATAAGGACGTTTTTATAATATAAGCCGGGATCACAGAGAATCAAGGCATGAAGGTTTGAACCGTAGTCCTTTTACCTTTTCTGACAGGGAGTCATAGACTACAACTGCCTTTTGTCTTATATGACAATAAGTATGGCCCGCAGGCACTTCATCACTAATGGATGTTTAACCCATGATTTATAAATCATTAACTTAGGTCTTGGAATCCTCTGAAGGATTCTTATATAAGAATGACGCGTGCGATTTTAACGAATCACATCTGCCAAGGACGTTAACATGTTTACAGAGGTTAACAGGAATCTGAACCTTTTAATCGGGTCTTACCATCTTGGCCGGGTCTTATAACGACACCAGGCTAGGTTTTACCATTAAGATTCTTTATTTAAGGATATTAATTTAAAAGGAATGATTTTTGATTTATTTCATATAATAATGTATTAAAATGACAAAAAATGAAATTTATAAACTTAACATTCCATTAATCATAATAATGCTTACACACTGCCCTAAACGGGACTTTTTAATAGACAAATACCTACGCAGAGGTTTACAGAAAAACAAGTCCACGCAGGGACTAAATACAAGGATAGGTGTCCGCACAGGAAAAAAAAAAGATAAGTCCACGCAGGGACTGAAAGGCAATTGTCCACGCAAGGACTAAACACGATAAATGTCCACGCAGGGACTAAAATACTCAAAACAAATGTCCTCGCAGGGACTTGATTGTAATAGTAAATACTATAGTACATAAAGAGGCTAATGATCTCGTTTCTTCCTCCCTTTTAGTAGGTTTGCTAGGCCTTTGAGGAATCCACGATTACTTTTACGTTCTTGCTCAAAGTCTCGTTCCACTCGGTTTAGACGGTGGAGGATTTCTTCTTGCTCCGGTGGAGAAAAACGTGGCTGTTGCGACGGCTGCTGAACCGGAGGTCTAGGAGGTGCTGGATACCTATGAGCTGCGTATCCTAATCCCCAAGGATCCCCATAAGGTCTGTCGGGATGGAGGGCGTTGTAATTGGCCGCTACCACGTATGGGTCGGCATCATAATTATAGTTGTAGTGCGTGTGAGTCGGCTGCTCAAACGGGTTGTACGCGGTGGAACCGGCGTACGATGATATCAGATTGTCATAGCCGAATGGTGGCGGAGGTGGTGCAACTGGTGCAGAATTCACCTCTGCAGGGCGGCTCGAAGGTTCACCCAATTGTGGTTCTTCAGGTACTGGCGGAAAGTGAATTGCACTCGAGTGGCGAGGGGTGCTAAAGTGGAATTCCCCTCCTCGGGTGGACATCCGCGCGCCTGATCTCCTACGCCTTGGCGGATCTGGAGGTGCTTGCTGAACTGGTGGCGGTGGAGGCGGTGGCGTAACTGCCACGAAACGCGAATCGTCGGAAGGATCCTGTTGCTGTTGCTGCTGGTGAGGTGACGAATGGTGAGAGGGTGTATAGTACCAATCACACTAGTTAAACCTCGCCTGGTAACTGTCGGGACCTTGATAGGGTGTTCCTTGAAAGGATGACCCATCAGAGATCTCGATAGGATGGTTGGGAGTACCTCGTGCAGGTTCTATGGGATCCGTGTCTTCATCCATATCTACCGCATTATCTTCGGAGAAATGGTCTTCAGGTCCTAGCGGATTAAAACCTACTCGTTCCTGTACATAGTCTGCCGGGTTGAACCGGCCTTGGAAGAAAGGAGTAGGATCGCCATAGGAACGGTGCGATGCAGATCGCTGGAGAGGTATAAACGAAGGTTGAGGGTTACTGGGCTCGTTCTCCGAATTTGGTCCAAATGAGTGACGGTAAGAAGGTGTCGAACTGTGTGAGGTAGACCGTCTTGCGGGCTCAAAGAGGTTTCTTCTATGTCTCTGAGGTTCTTCGCTCCTCGTGCTGGAAGGAGCTCGCATGTTCGAAGGTCCGGCCTCGTGATCATTATGAGTAGTGATCGGCCCTTTGCCTCTTCCTCCTCTTCTAATTGCCGGTGGCATAATTCCTGCTTAACAGATCTTTAAATCACAATAAACAATAAAAGACAACTAGAATGACAATTCGAATTTGTCCTATGTTCTTGTCTAGAGTCAAGTACGTGCAATTGTGTCATTGAGATTAAACACATCAGGATAGTGTTTAATTCACTCAACGTTGGCTCTGATACCAACCTGTCACACCCCGATTTCCACGTGTTTCACCGGTGGGCCCAGTGGGGGATTACCGTGACGTAGTTGGCAACAATATAGTCAAACCACAATATTTAAATGCACAACGGAAGCATAAAGATAGATATATTCCAACCATTAAATGAAATATCCAAGTATCACAAAATTAGTTGAATATAATCCACAGGGGATCAAAATATAAATATAAATATTGTTCAACAGATATGGCATCCCAAGCTTGCGAGACTCTAACGATGCTTAAGGAGTGGCCAACCTATTTTGTACAGAACCTGCATTTAATCTTTTGGGGAAAATACGTCAGTTTACACTGGTAAATACATTCAACCGACACTTTTGTAAAAATGTTAAATAAAATTGATTTGAATGCACAAGGCACAAACTCTTTATAACTTGGGATAATTTATCAATTAAATCTTGTAAAAGAATTACATGTTCACTATGCGTTCGGTCGCCCGGGTCGTGCCAGGTTTAAGGTTAATAGACAGGCCACAAAGCATAAAGCCGTGGCGGGGAAACCAACAGTTATACCTTTATAATATAGACACATTTACGGGTGTACGCCTACACTCGTGTGTCGAGGTCGTGGCCATTTCGTAAAATGATGCCAAGGATATCCGGGACATGGTCATTAAGCTCCCAAAGGCGTAAAGCCAACAAAACCATTTTTTAAATGGGTCACATTGATAATACCCAACTACTAATGAGTTGCGGTCAATTTCCCGACCAAGCGGTATTTTAAATACCGTAACCCAATCCCGTATAACAGAAAATAAGTTAAAAGTATTTACCTGAGCAAGTAATAACCTCAATCAAATAAATGCAAGTTTCTTTTACTGGTCTCCTACTCTGGAACGAAGGTTTAAACAACCTATTAGAATCCTAACGGGTCTTTAATCTAGCCTTAGCTTAGACCGGTTAGTTTCAAAGGATAATTTCGGTTTAATCGCGTGAAAAGCGAAAATCGGGAATGGAATGTGGTTTGGACCCAATAAGTTTGAAGACTTGTTTTATATGGGTATAATAACCACACTCTGGATTTTGAGGTATAAACGATAAGGTTTGACCCGTTTCGGCTAGTTTATGTAAACTAGTTACATAAACCGAACCGTGCGCGCAAAAGGCATAACGGGTAACCGTAAGAGTCCTACATAGGTTTCCTAAGTTAATATGCTCTAAAGAGGTTGTGGTATCAGTTGGATACCTTCCATAATGCCCGTAATGAGTTTAAATCCAATAAATGCCCCGTAGGGGTATTCCGGTCAATTTAAAGATTATAAAAGAGGTTTCTGAGTTCTACAGGAAATCTGAGTTTTCCGAATAGTTTATAAAGTCCAAAATACTCTATTTATTATTTAAAATCAGTAGCAACTGGAATCGGGTCAAAATACCTTGTAGAACTCAAGTTATGTCCAAAAATGGTATATTCGGTATTTACCGAACCGATGCCATAACCGCAGGTTATGAGCAGGTTAAAAATGATTAAAAATCTTTAAAAATCTCAAAATATTATTTTACATCAGTGTGTAGAAGGTTTGGTGTCGAAATTTGGGTTTAGATAGGCTTTATGCTAAATGCGCCGTTTAATTACTAAAGTTTCCGTAATTGCGCTATTTAGCATAACTCCTATTCTAGACCTCGGATTGACGTGAAATTTTAGGGACATGTTTAGAAATCAGTAACTAAGGTTATTGTCCTTTCACATATCCAAAATTTCTCGTTTTAAAGTAAAAGGGGCGTTATGGTCAACTTTTAGGCGTTTAACGGAAATGTGCAAAAGACTCGGACAAACAACGAACCGGTCACAGAGGGTTATACCATCATGTAACCTGGTCCTAAGAGAGTCCTAAGGCATATCTAAAACATACCATAACGGGTCAGAACTGAAGTCAAAACAAAAGTCAAAGTTTTGCGACTTTCGGTTCCGAACCGGGTCAAAACAGTAAATGGTCGGATCAAACAAGCTTAGACTAGTTAATATACTTATTATCATGTTGTATGAGTGTTAAAACAGGTTACATGTCGTCTACATTACTCATTATGCATAAAATCGCAATTTAGCATTCTGTTGACTTTTTCTAAGCAAGTTTGACTCGACATTCGGACTAGTTAAATTGGGAATCAGAGGGTGCCCTTTTACGGGTTTAATGCCCACATGATTACCAACATATAACTGCCTTTGATTCGACAAATCACTGGACCATTTGTGATTTATCGTCAAGTCAATCGTTAATTACGACGGATTGACTTTTAGGCTATATCAAAGCAAAACTTAACCAAGGAAGGGTGAAGCATACTTACAGGAGTCTAATACAAGATTAGGAAGGCTTAGGAATGGCACTTGTGCTCCAGAAAAACTCCAGGAATGCAGAAGTGATGAGTGAACACAATGTGCAACTCATTGGCCTTTTATAGTGAATTTAATCCATTGAGATCATGACAACTAGGTCTAAGGGGTGATCCAGATCATTTACAAGTGTTTCCTAGTGTCTAGGAAAGGTTAGGGGTCGCCGATGTTGCTGAAAATATCTTACTAAGTCGGTTTAACCGTTATAACAGCCAACAACCAACTTACTGTCGCTGGGCACCCCTTACGGACCGTAAGGCAGGGCCCTTGCGGTCCGTAAGCCTTTGACAGAGAAAATGTTTTACCCTTTCGCACCTTACGGACCATAAGGCAGGACCCTTGCGGTCCGTAAGCCCTTGTCAGAAGCAAAAAAAAATTTAACCTTTCATGCATTGAATAGTCAACTTGCAATGCATGATTTCTGGCCATGAATTATCAGGACCATGCCTTTAACCCATGCTTGAACAGTTGTCTACCCCATTATGCAATGTAATTGAACTGAACAATGATAGGATTCATGAATGGAGATTTAACGTGCATTATTTTCATAGGATCCATTTCTTGCAAAGTTGGCATCCATCATTATTAGTAATCACCGGATTAAGGTATATTAGATGTTTATTAATCATGTTAGGGTCTCGGGATTTATAATGGAGTCGCTCAGAGGTGTAAGTTAACATGTCGATGTGTTCAAAAATCCTACCATACATCTTTAATTAAATCCGGGTTTACTTTACTTTTGTCGTAAGTGACACGTGTCATTTATATATTGGACACAAAAATTTCGAGGTGTTACATCCGAGATCGCCAATGAGGTAAAACTTTAAGTTTTTGTTTAATATAAGTATGTATAGTGTGTTTATGATAAATATTTAAGTTAAGTATCTGAAATAGTAATAATGGGAGTTAAACATTGGGTTATATCAGATCTGGTGTCGCACACAGTTGTGTCGTTAAGTGACACAGTTGTGTGGACCATTGATGCTTGTTGCTGAGATCAAGGTGTGTAGCAAGGCTGACGCAGCTGTGTGACATTGTACTCAGATAATCAACACAGTTGTGTCTGGGCAAAATTTTTCAGCGATTCAGCAAAGGAAGGGCCGTCGCCGACGGGCTATGATGCCGTCGCCGACGCCCTTATGAATGCCGACGGTTTAAGTGGCTGCCTACAGGCTTTTGTGGGCGACACAAGTTTTCAGAGCCTGTCGCCGACGGGGCATGAAGCCGTCGCCGACGGCTAGCGGAAATCAAATCCGCTGAAAAGTTTTTGTTTTGTCTTGTTTTCGTATTTCGAGTTTCTAAGTTGTTCAAAAGCCTAATGAATGCTCGTGTAGGGTCTATATAAGGCCTAGTAAGATATATGCAACCACGATTAGTGGTTACGTTAGAAAGAAATTCATAAAACTCGAAGGTAATGTGTCGAATGACACGAAAGAATGATGAAAGCTGAAAAAGCGAGTGAAGTTTAAAATATAATAATGCGAACGAAGTAATTATGGACTAATGAACTATGATGTGTTGAAGCTTGTGAATTATGATTTAAGTTCCCATACTTCTCAGAAATGCCCGTTTTATGTTCCTGTCAAGTTATAAGAAGATATAATAAGATATGCAAAGTTATGTAGATCGTCGGCGATAAAGTGAAATTTATAAAAGTCGAATGTAACATATGGAATGGCATGAAATGAATAACGAATGTATAAAGTAGAGTTGGAATTCGTATGAAAATTCGGATGAATGTATGCTTTGATAGAATTATGCATTAGAGGCTTGTACCTTGTACATGAATGGTGTGATGCTTATGTGTATTTAATGATTTGCTTTAGTGTGATTAAGAGGCGAATATGTGCTAAATGTGAATCATACGAGCTAATTAGTAAAGGATATGTTGAAATTATGTTATATAGTTGTTTCGAATGAAATTTGCTAATTGTAGAATCATGGAGCATTAGCACGTGAAAAAATACGTGTATGTGAATGTATATGTGTAATGTTTAGAGGATCACGTGAATTATACATGTCGTACAATACGAGTATGAGATACGCAGGATATTATTATTATGACCTACCATATTTAGATGAATAGATGTTCGAAGGTTTGAAGTGTGTAAACGAGACAATTGACTTTCTGAAGGTCAACAGTATAGGGATATCATGAGATGGCCATTAGACACAATTGTTTAAGTAAAGAGTTAATGTGTTACGTACTAGATGAATTACGTGTTATGATGGATGATAGTTTAGTTGTATGGATTTGAAATGAGATAACTATTAATGAACGTCTCACTTATACGAAACTCTACTAACGAAAGTCGATTAACGTATAAATAGAAAGAAAGTGAACAGTCGTATATAGGCTCACATAAGCTAATTGTTAGTGCACTACATCTGTTGATTGCGTCTAGGTGTCTAGATCAGGTCTTATGTCGTATTGTATAGCATAGGGCATGTAATACGAGAAAACAGGAGTCTGTATAAGTTTTATATGCTAGGTCCGCTTATATGGTCATAGGGTTTTAGGTTCGCTTATTTGGCATTATGGTCCGCTTATGTGCACTAAGCTGGTCCGCTCTTATGGTCATGTGACACATAAGCGGACCCAATTGCCTATATATAGGGTTGTTTGAGCGGACCTCATGAGGTTGTTGTCGAATTCCACGCCGAAGCTCTGCCGGTGTGAAGATTGAGCTGTAAAACGTTTCAAATCAATAAAACAAGCAGTTAGAAGGAAGAACAAGCTATATCTACTTGCATTTCTTATTATTCCGCATCTGAAACGCAAGAGACAACCTCTGAACGACTCGTTCGGGTTAGCAAATGATCCTACACTAAGGATATTACGAAAGTACTGATATGTAAGGATGGGAATCTTGTCAATTTACTTGAGCATGGATGGCAAAAAGGGTTAAGAGGAAGTAATAAAGTAAGCATGAACATGGACACTAAAGGAAGGTGAATTTGCAATCACTTCAAATGTATTTACATAAAGATGCATGCGTGTTAGAATAGTTGAAATTAAGTGGAACATATAATTAAATGAGAACTTGGTAATGTTAATGAAATGTATGGAAAGGATAACAGTTCAGATGTTAGCTAAAGGCGTTTTGTAAGTGTGTTCGAATGGAAAGTAAGAACAACCCGTACTACAATACTTATATACAAAAATACTGGGTGGTGGTTGACCTTAAAAGGTTATAATGTAGAAGTCAGTGAATAATAATTACTTACAAATGCTGGAAGTATTACGTAAGAAATAGGACGTGTAAAATAGAATACTCATTAGTAAAAGACATGTTAGAGAACGTAGGTGAATTAACACCTAATACGGTGAACAAACAAATGGAAATGGTATATTAAGGGATGGTCATGTAGTGACCGAAGCTCGAGAAAGACATGAGAATCACCTCACTTATGTCCGGTCAAGCTAGCAAAAAGGGGTCTAACGATTCTTAAAGGAACGGATCAATATAAGAAAGAAAGAAGGATAAGAATGAAAAGTATAAGCCTACGATTGAATGTAAGACAAACTTAAGAAAGAAGGGTGGGAACACCACTAGAAATAGGGTGTAACGTGTCGCGTCGAGACGCGCTACATGAAATAGGACATGGAATTAAGTGTTTGGACCCAACACTCGAAGTTGAATGTAGAAGATTAATATGAAAACGTTTCGTAAGAAATGACATGGTAAATGATACGGCAGAAGAAAGGAAGGTACGGAGGAAAATGTTTGAATCTGAGAAATGGATTCGACCATGTAAGGAATGAAAGGTTGAATCCGTAAGCAAGCACGGGTCAAACCAGTAAGAATGAAAGGTAATGAATTAAAAGTTCGAATCCGTAAATGAAGACGGATTAAACGAATAAGAATAGAAACTAAAAACGAGACTCAAATGAGTCATACGGGTCAAATGGCGATCGCCATTTGAACCCGGTATTTAATGTTCGATTTATCAAGTTTATTACTTATAGGTGAGCATAATGTATGGGCAAGCATTGTCACAGTTTGGAAAGTATTAATCGTCGCAAAGTATGTGTTAGGGCATGGATTTTGTGCTAAGGATCATCTATCCTGAGACTAGGCATGGATCACGGATCCTTAATGGCTGATGCAGAGAGTCTGAGGATCCAGTGTCTGAGGATCACGAGTCTGAGGATCACGAGTCTGAGGATCCAGGATCCTTAACAGAACTTATGTTTTGTTACAATTGTCACGTTTTTAATGTGTAAATGCAGATAATGTACGTAGTGGACTACTTCTTTGCTGGAATCTCGTGGAATATGCTTCTTAGGCACGTGGTCAATGAAGAGATAACCGTTAGTGGTGGTCATGGGTGACTTCCACCTTTTTCGGGAAGTTAGTTAGTTGATTTTTCTTATCATTTTAAGGGGAAAACGAGCTCAAAAAAGGCATAAGTCGTGCACACCACAGAAAATACACACAACACTCGAATTCTCTGCAAACATTTAGAGAAAAACACACACTTTCACTAGAAATGCATTGTATTGAGCTTGTTTTCTTCCGAAGTTGTACAAGGATCACTATTGTTTTTGCAATATATTTGGTGATCGGTAGTTTCCATCACCCGAGGTTTTCTATATCGGAGATCTTCTAAAGATCAAGGGCTTTTTCCTCGTATAAATCTCGGTGTTCATAGTTGATTTCATATACTTATCGTTCATACAATTAACCAAGCATCATACCTCACAAAATCAGATTTGGTTGCATTATCCTTGTGTGATTTTTGACCAAAACAGTTTGGCGCCCACCGTGGGGCAATTGGTGCTTCAATTCTGAGAAATTTTGTTTATTTCATTCATTCCGGTTCATTACCTTCAACCACATGGCTTCTCAGGGAAAACTACTCCAAGTTCTATGTCGACGGTCACTTTTTCACAGGGCATTCCGCCTTTGCATCATCTCCCCCTTGCATTCCAGAAGAATGCTGAGAATTCTCCAAAGAAGACAACCCCGTTTTCACAAAACCAACTGTTGTTTCTTCCTCTACACTTACTAACAGTGATTTTTATGCTTTGATTGTGCAGATGAAGGATCACATGCAGCAGCAGGTCAAAACTAATGGTAGGATCCTTCGCGAAATTGATAAAATCAGCAGAGGATCACTCCCCTTTGATGTCGAGGTCGTTGAATTTCGACACTCCGGTCATAACTTCCCAGCACTTTGCAGCTCCAGATGTCCAATACCAGGGTGCATCAATAGGAATGCGTTCTGGATCATCGGTAATGTCTCAAGCTCGAGGATCCTCTTTCCAGCCTTCAGGATCCTCATTTCAGCATTAGGGATTCTTCACCAGTTTAGGAGGATGCATGGGGATGCAGCCAATTCAGGGATCCTCCTCTCAGGTTCAAGGATCCTCTCAGGTTCAAGGATCCTCTCAGATTCAGGGATCCTCCTCTCAGGTTCAAGGATCCTCTCAGGTTCAAGGATCCTCTCAGGTTCAAGGATCCTCTCAGGTTCAAGGATCCTCTCAGGTTCAAGGATCCTCTCAGGTTCAAGGCTCCTCTCAGGTTCAAGGATCCTCTCAGGTTCAAGGATCCTCTCAGGTTTAAGGATCCTCTCAGGTTCAAGGATCCCCTCAGGTTCAAGGATCCTCTTAGGTTCAGGGATCCTCCTCCCAGGTTCAAGGATCCTCTCAGGTTCAAGGATCCTCTCAGGTTCAAGGATCCTCTCAGGTTCAAGGTTCCTCCATCCAGGTTCAAGGATCTTCATCTCAGGTTTCCGGATCCATGGATTATCCTCCAAGACCTACATTCACAGCACTTCAAGGATCCAACATCTTCCAGGATCAAGGATACTTAAGGAGTGTGCAACCCGGAAGTTCAGATGTTTATCTAGGAGACTTCATACCAATGCAGACCATTGCTTCCTCTGGTCCCTCGGTTATGCCAGAATCCCGCCAACATGGATTCACATCTGGAATTCCAAACTTGAATCATTCAGGAGGTAACACTTTGAATAATTTTTGCAATGCTGACCATGGCTTTGTGCAGGATACAGGTATCAACCAAGCTATGGCTAAGGAATTGAAGAAACTTAGGAATATAATATCCAACGTTCCAGGAGTGGTTAAGCCCATCCCTGAAATTCCTGATGAAAGCCACAAGATATCTCGTTTTTCACCACCTATTTGTGATACAGAGATACCGAAGAGGTTTCAGACACCAAATCTGGTTGCTTGTGCAAGGGCTTTAGATCCACACTTACCGGATCAGCGTTAAAATGGCTGCTAAGTCTTCCTCCTTACTCTATTACTTCATTTGCTAATCTAGTTAATTTGTTTAATAGCCAATTCTCATGCAGTAGGAGATTTGAACGATTAACTAGTGATTTATATAGGGTAACTCAAGGTCATAATGAATCACTTAGAGATTACATAATTAAATTCAGTAAAGAATCCTTAGAAATCCCTAACTTAGATATTGCCACAACTGTAAAGGCTTTTAAAATAGGTTTACTTAAGGATTCTCAGTTCTATGATGATCTTGTCATGACCCCTTGCAGGAACTTAGATGAGGAAAGAAACAGGGTCCTTAGGTTCATCCATTTAGAGGATGACAAAAGGATCCACGAGAGATTGTCAGGATCCTCAAAGCAAGACAAATAAGGATCCTATCTCAAGGATAACTGATCCAAGCAATACTCCAAGCATGACAACTAGAGTGTGCATGCTGTGGAATAAGAGGAAGATGATCAGGATTATCCTCCTATTTCTGAATATTGTTTTTCTGCTGATAATAATGAACTAATCCTTTCTATGCAGAGTTTAGGTGACAAGGTTAGGTGGCCAAGGAAGAATGACAAACTGCCTACTACCAAAGACGAATCAAAATAGTGTGCTTACCATGGGGATTCTTGTCATCTCACAGATGAGTGCATAGCATTAAGGAAGGAGATAGGTTATCTTTTGAGCAAAGGATACTTGAAGGAATTGCTCGGAAGGAAAAAGTCAAGGATCAAGTATCCTGAGAAAGTTCCTGAAAAAGCTCCTCCTCCACCATCTGATGCTCAAATCATCCATTTCATCTCCAGAGGTTCTCAGCAGCTAAGAGACGTGCAAAGGAAACAAAGATGGAGAATGGGGGCAGACCTGTTCGGACCTCCATCCTTACCCAGCAGAAAGTGATATCATATGATGAGGATAACTGTGCGGACATTCAGGATCCTCATCACGACGGTGTAGTTATTACATTATTTATATATAACCATTTTGTTCGCAGGATTCTCATTGATGGGAAAAGCTCAGTGAACATAATCCAGTTGGATGTCCTCAATAGAATGGACATCCTTGAATCCGATATTGTCCAAAGATCATCTGTCCTGTGGGATTCAGTGGAGAGACAAAGATTACATTGGGGGACACCAAACTTCCTATCTACATAGAGGGAGTGAATTATGTTAAAAAAAACTCTATGTTATTGATTGCTTATCTTGCTGTAATGTTATCTTTGGCAGGCCATGGATACACGATATGAAGGCAGTCCCCTCAACATATCATCAATGTGTCAAGCTCCCAACTCTATGAGATATGGTGAAGATCGAAAGTGATCAGCAGGAGGCAAAGAACTGTTACACTTCTTCAATGAAGCCAACCTCCAAGGAGCAAGACATCATGGAGGCAAGAGAGCAAGACGTCAAGGATATTATGTTGAACCCAGAGGATCCTGAATCCAAAATTTTTATAGGATCTGGGATCCTAGATAGTATTGAGCAGGATTTAGTATCCTTCTTGGAAAGAAGAAAATCTACCTTCACTTGGAAACATGAAGATATGACAGGAGAAAGTTTGCACTTGAAAGGAATGCCATTATCCAAGAAGAGGTAGACAAATTGCTCAAGGTAAGTTTGAGTGGACTGATAAGCATGAAGCTGCACTTAAGGTTCTTAAGGATTATCTATCCTCAGCACCAGCCCTGATGAAACCAGAAAATGGAGAATCGTTATCCTTATACTTAGCTATTTCAGCTAAAGCAGTAAGTGTGATCCTAGTTAAGGATCATGAAGGCTCTCAACATCCGGTATACTATGTAAGTAAAATTTGTTAGGGCTGGATTTTTATAACACGTGATCCTTACATGTGATCCTAACCAGTGATCCTTGTTTCTTTGGCAGATAGTGATCCTCAGCAGAGTTCCAGGATCAGGATCACGGACCATCATAGGGATCCTCATGCTAACAGTTGTTTTCATTGAATTTAATGTTATCTTGCAGGAATGTCTAGCAGGATCCGCTCTTAGCATCGCAAACAAGGGACGCGTCTTTACAACTTTGGCATATGCTTAATCAGAGATGAACGTTGTAGAGGATATGGAAACTCGGCATGATTTAAGGGCGATAATTTAGGCTAGATTTACTTTTATTTCTAAAGGGGTAATGAGCTGATTGTTAGTCTATTTACCTAAAATAGGTCACTCACACTTGTATATATAACACTCTTCCTCATTCGGAAGACAGACAACACATTTCTCACACGCTTAGACACTCGATACTATAGTGATCCTTGTACTCAGCTCATTATCATCCGAAGTTGTAACCATTTTTTGTTATATTGAAGTTTGGTGATCGGTAGTTGCCATCACCTGAGGTTTTTTATGCCGGAGATCATTCATTGATCAAGGGCTTTTTCCTCGTATAAATCCTTGTGTCACTTGCATATTTCTTACCAAAGTGATCCTTTACTTTTTAAACAAACCAAGCATCATTCCCCGTTTACTTAGAGTTTGGTTGCATTATCCTTGTGTGATTTTTGACCAAAACAGTTTGGCGCCCACCGTGGGGCAATTGGTGCTTCATTCATAAGAAAACTTTCTGTTCGAAATCATTTCAAAGAATTACATGGCTTCATCATTGAAGAATACATCCACGGCGATGTCTGCAGTCACCTCGTCTCAGAACACTCTGCCTTTGCCTCCACCACCGGCAGGATCTCAAAAAAATGCTGAGAAGAGACCAACTCCTACTTTCTCTAAACCTCCATCTTCTTCTGCTATGAATACTTCTGCTCCCAGTACTAGTGATGTATTTACTTTGATTTTGCAGATGAAGGATCGTATGCAGCGGCAGGATGAAACTAATGACAGGATCCTCAGGGAAATCGGAGATCTCAAAAGACAAAAGAAAGCGGCAGAGGATCATTCCCCACTGATGCCCAAATCTTTAAGTTTTGATACTCCGATGATCACTTCTCAGCCATCAGGAGTCCCAGACGTTCAAATTGTGGGAGGATCAAAAGGATTGCACCTCGGATCGGCAATAATGACTCAGGCATCGGGCTCACATTTTCAGCCGGCAGGATCCTATCCTCAGCATATGGGATCCTTCGTGAATTCAGGAGCCTATCCAGGAGCACAGCAGTTTCAAGGATCCTACTTTGTCCCAGGATCATCCCAGGTTCAAGGATCCTCCTTTGTTCCAGGATCATCCCAGGTTCAAGGATCCTTCTTTGTTCCAGGATCATCCCAGGTTCAAGGATCCTCCTTTGTTCCGGGATCGTGTCAGATACCAGGATCCTCCCAGATGCCAGGATCCCTAAAGAGTTTGTGTTTTGGTCAAAAATCACACAAAGGATAATGCAACCAAACTCTATGTAAACGGGGTATGATGCTTGGTTTGTTGAAAAAGTAAAGGATCACTTTCACTATGAAATATGCAAAGACACAATGATTTATACGAGGAAAAAGCCCTTGATCAATGTATGATCTCCGGCATAAAAAACCTCGGGTGATGGCAACTACCGATCACCAAACTTCAATATAACAAAAAATGGTTACAACTTCGGATGATAATGAGCTGAGTACAAGGATCACTATAGTATCGAGTGTCTAAGCGTGTGAGAAATGTGTTGTGTGTTCTTCCGAATGAGGAAGAGTGTTATATATACAAGTGTAGGTGACCTATTTTAGGTAAAAAGACTAATAATCAGCTCATTACCCCTTTAGAAATAAAAGTAAATCTAGCCTAAATTATCGCCCTTAAATTATGCCAAGTTTCCATATCCTTCACAACGTCCATCTCCGATTAAGCACATGCTATAGTTGTAAAGACGTGTCCTTTAATTGTAATGCTTAAGAGCGGATCCTGCTAGATGTCCTGCAAAACAACATTAAATTCAACGAAAGCAACTGTTAGCATGAGGATCCTACGATGGTCCGTGATCCTGATCCTGGAACTCTGCTGAGGATCACTATCTGCCAAAGAAACAAGGATCACACGTGAGGATCATGTATTGTAAAAATCCAGCCCTAACAATTGCCCCCAAAATATAAGGAGTGATTTTGTAAATAAATGAGTTATATTTTGTTCTGATCTTATCTTCAACGGACAACTCGGATAACTAGCCGTTATAACCGGACTAGCCGTTGCGATCATTACGTCACTGAAGTGACATCCCTGCAAATCATGATTATAAATAGGAGATAGGGTAAGGATCGATTTGTATTTAAATTCAGGATATACTCCCTTTATAATCTCCACCGAAGATTGATCAGGTATTCTCTTCCTTTCTTTCTTCCTTTTCCTGCTCTGTTTTTTCTGCTCTTGCTCTGTTTTTGTTCGGCCACGAGTATGTTGCTCCGAAATTCTCCCCATAAGGATCACGAGAAGAGCAGTCCCCTGAAAAGCCAAGGGATCATTAAGGACTCTCCTACGGAGAGATGCTGCTTTACCGATGCTCATGTAGATAGGATTCGTCATTGTTTTCCGGCGGATGCTGTTTTCAAATCCTTCACATCCACTGCTTTGAGTGACTTTGTTTCAGACGCCTGGGTGGCCTTTCCTGCAACTCCGTTTACCATAGGATATTCGTATCCTTTTCCGGCCTTCACTCAATCTTTCTTTTCTTTGACCGGCATATCTTATATCCAAGCTATGCCGATGATCTGGAGGGTCTTGTATACCTTCGAGAGGATCATCGAGCAGGAGGGGATTGATTTAGGGATGGCAGAGCTGGCCGAGCTTTATGATCTTACCACGTTTGGTTCTCATCGATACTTGCTGAAACGGAAGGCCGGGGAGGATCACCCTGTTTTAAAGGTTACCAAAAATGACACAAACTGGAAGCGTCGTTTCTTCTTTGTGAGGAGGGATACCCTCCCTAATGGGAAGGATCTGCCCAAGGAGTGGGCCACCCATGGTAGGATAGAGGATCCTGGAAGGATCACCATCAGACTTGTCTCTTATGATGAGGATCACTAATGTCTTTCTTTGTTTTTTGTTTATTGTGCAGCTATCTCCATTGCTCATCTCAAGTTAACCCCTGCTGCCAGAGAGAGGGTTCTAGCTTTCAAGAAGCTTGATCCTGAAATCAGAAGTTTTCAAGTCACCGTCCAAGATTCACAAGAAGTATCCTCCGCATCTGCCACTATGTCAAGTAAGTATCCTTATTAAAAAGTAAGTTATATGTAAGACTGTTTAGCTAGTAAGGGAACTTATCTTGTTTTGATTGTGTAGGCGCTGGGAAACCTGCTAAGTCTGCCTCCAAGTTCGGGATTGATGAACTTGCCAATGTCAAGTCTTCAAGAAAGAAGTCTTCTGTTGCCAGTCCCTCTGCTTCGGCCCCTAAGGCACCTGTTAGGGGTAAGGGGAAGAAGAGAAAGACTTCTGAGGATCTCCAAGGATTTCCCCTGATCCGCCAACAGTTTCTCGACTATGTCAATGAGGTAAGGATCATTGCCCCTGTTGGTTATCCTTCTCGAATGCTTGTATATTCTGCCTGTATATCCTGCTTCTTTGAGGATCACCTGATCCTGAACTTACCTTTTTTCTCTTTTGCAGAAACTTGCTGAGATTGAGACCTACCTTGGCCATGTCGAGGATCAGGAAAGCCAAATCGCCGACCTCCAACAAATGGGCGTATTGAAGGATCTCAAGATAGCCGATCTTAAGAAGGAACTCCGGGCTACAAAGGATGAGGCTGCTCAAAGGCTGATCGACATGGATGGCGAGAAGCAGGAGATCACCCAGGATGCCAAGGTCTCTGCCGCAATTGCCATGTACAAGATACAACTACAGATGGCTGCGGAGGCTCAGGATCCTGCCTTCGATAAGAGCACATGGGATGTTGAGGGCTGGAAGGCAAGATTGGCAGAGCTGGAGGATGAGGACGAAGCCGAGGAGATCCCAATGCTGGAGGGCGGTGATGCTGAGAAGGATCAAGGTGGAGAAGCTGGTGGTGATGGAGCAGTGAAAGTTTGAGCTGCTGGATTGGGCGATGATGGATATTTCGAGACTAGGCCGGAGCCCAATTTTTTAAGTTTGGTAGTGGTTTGTTTGTGGTTGTGATGTTTTGAAACAATGATGGTCTGTAACTTAAACAATAGCTTTTAGGGTTAAGGATCCTGGATCCTTTGAACAATAGGTAGGATCGCAAACGGTGGAGGGATCCTCTGTTTGGGGGATGAAGCCTTTGTGATCCTGCCGCCTTTAATTTCCTGCACCTGCTAAGAACGCATAGACAATGGACACCCTTTGCCAACCCATGTGGACGGGCCACGTTTTGCTGGTAGAAATGTGGGTTGGCAATTTTGACAACTTTTTGAAAGGGTTTAAGATCCTTTTGTTAATAATATAACTTTAATTTTTCTGGCTTATCTCGTGTTGTTATCCTTTATTTATCCTCTTATTTTCCAGTTGTTTTTTAGAAATATATTTGTTAGAGTAACAAGGGTTTGAGCAAACCATGTTTAATAAATTTAGGATATGATCCCAGATCAAATATCCTGACACTGAAGATTTTTGAATCAATTTCAAGGATCATAGGTTTAGTTGTCAAAGTGTAAGGGTTGTTCAGTATAATCAGAATAGTCAAGGATCATACCTGAGGATCCAAGTTAGGATCCTAACCTTTAATCAAGATATCCGTAGATGAGATTTTAATGGATAATAAGGATTAAGGATCCTTATGTGTTTAACTTTGAAAACCTGAAAAATGAAACATAACTTGGGACTAAGCCAATGTAAAAGATAAGTTAGTAGCTGGGGACATGCCCAAAGGATAACGGGGGATGATCCCAAAGGATAACTGGGGACAAGCCCAAAGGATCGTATGTAAACTGGAGTATGGCCCTTACTGGCGACTATCCAAACTTAGTGACATGAAAATGTCAAAACCTTAGCTAACGTGAAAACGTTAGAAACCTTATGAACGGATGTATGGTACGTCTACCATTATACGTAGGATCCTAGGTATAGCCAGTACGATGAGGTTGTCAGCCCCGGAAGTGGGTACTGGTCCCAAAGACGTGAACTATATCAGGATCATCGTGCGCTGCTAGCGGAAACTGGGGATAATCCCAAGGATAACTGGGGTTGGACCCAAGGATCTGCGTTGCTTTTGAAGATCTTTGACGATATGCTGTAGATACCTGAACTATCATAACTCAAATGGTTCGTGAGAAGAGGATGAAGGATACAGGATCCTTATCCTTTGGTAAAAAGTAAGGAAATGTAATAGTTTTAAGATAAGGACATTACCAGAGTAAGGATCACTGACATCACCGGGATCCTTCGAGGATACTTCAATATAAGGATCACATGCTTGAAGGATCATGTTCACATAAAGTATCTCTTTAAGTGAACAGCATTCCAGGCTCTTGGTAACAAGTTTCCTTCCATGGTTAGCAATCTGTATGCCCCCTTTCCTGCTTCAGCTTCAATCAAGTAAGGGCCTTCCCACTTTGGTGCTAACTTCCCGTCAGCAGGATTAATAGTGTTTTGGAATGCTTTTCTCAACACCATATCTCCGACTTGAAACTTCCTTATCCTAACATTTTTGTTGTAAGCACCAGCCATTCTTTGTTGGTAGCTTGCATCCTTATCCTAGCCAGATCCCTGATTTCCTCAATAGTATCCAAATCCTGAGCCAGGATTGTAGCATTTTCTTCAGGATCACGAGCACTTGTTCTAGCAGTTGGGATCACCATCTCTGTTGGGATCACTGCTTCTGCCCCAAATACTAAAGAAAAAGGTGTTTGACCAGTGGCATTTTTGGGAGTTGTTCTATCAGCCCATAGCACATAAGGTAACTCCTCTGCCCATTTTCCCTTCTTGGATCCTAGCTTTTTCTTCAGATTGTTGATGATGATCTTGTTGGATGATTCTGCTTGGCCATTGGCTTGTGGATGAACTGGTGTTGATGTTATCATCTTAATTCCCCAACTGTCACAAAAGTTAGTGGTTCTGCTTCCAATGAATTGGGAACCATTATCACATACAATTTCAGAGGGAATGCCAAATCTAGTTATAATGTTTCTTTTGATAAAGGATATAACTTCTTTTTCTCTGACTTGAGCAAAGGCTTCAGCTTCTATCCACTTAGAGAAGTAGTCAGTCATGGCAAGCATAAATACTTTTCCACCAGGTGCTTTAGGGAGCTTGCCAACTATATCCATCCCCCATCTCATGAATGGCCAAGAGGATGGTATAGGGTGTAGCAGTTCAGCTGGTTGATGAAGGATATTGCTGTGTCTTTGACAAGGATCACATTTCCTAGCATATTCTACAGCATCCCTTTTCATGGTTGGCCAGTAGTATCCTGTTCTAAGGATCCTTGAGAACAATGCCCTGCCCCCAGTGTGGTTTCCACAATCTCCTTCATGGAAGTCTCTCAATCACTTCTTCAATTTCAGGATCCTCGATACATCTTAAATATGGTCCTGCAAGAGATCGTTTATATAATACATTATTTAAGATTGTGAATTGAGATACCTTAATCCTGAAAGCTCTAGGATTTTCTCCCATCGGAATCTCCCCGTATTGCAAGTATCTCATGATTGGTGAGATCCATGATCCTGAATAAGATTGAGCTTCTTCACTAGGGATTACTGCAGTATCCTCTTCTATTTCCATGGCCACCTGATTTTCAATGGCAGGAGCCAGGATATGGATGATAGGGATACTTATATCTTCTGGAATCTTTAAGGATGATCCTAAGTTGGCCAATGCATCAGCTTCCGTGTTATCCTCCCTTGGTACCTGTGTTAAGCTGAAAGAGACAAAAGAGAGTGCCAATTCCTTGACTATCTCTAAATATTTGGTTAGTTTTTCACCTTTAACAGCATAGGATCCATTAAAGTGATTGGTGATCAATAATGAGTCTACATATACTTTAAGATATTTCACCCCCATATCCTTAGCAATTTGCAAGCCAGCAATTAAGGCTTCATATTCAGCCTCATTGTTAGTTGCTTGGAATTCACAGGCTATGGAGTGGGGTATTATGTCCCCCTGTGGCGATTTTAGTAGTATCCCGAGCCCTGTGCCCTTGACATTTGAGGATCCATCAGTGTGTAGTATCCAAGGATCCTTGGTCTCATCCAGCTGCTGGACCTCCAATTCTGCTTCTTTTTGTAGATCACTACTGAAATCAGCCACAAAGTCAGCTAGTGCTTGGGATTTAATGGCTGTTCTTGGCTCATATCTTATATCATGGGCACTAAGTTTTACTGCCCACTTAGCCATTCTTCCTGACATCTCTGGTTTCCTGAGGACATTCTTAATTGGAAAGTTAGTTCTAACAACGATAGTATGGGTTTCAAAATAATGCCTTAACTTAGTTGATGCCATGATTAATGCAAGAATAAGTTTTTCGAGGTGTGAGTACCTGGATTCGGCATCAAGTAAACTCTTACTTACATAGTAGATAGGATATTGTGTACCTTCATGATCCTTAACAAGGACAGCACTTACAGCGGTTGAGGATACCGCCAAATATAAGGATAACACATCTCCTTTTTCGGGCTTTGATAATGCTGGTGCTGAGGACATATATTCTTTAAGGGCTTGTAAAGCATTCTCATGTTTCTCAGTCCATTCAAACTTCTTGTTCTTCCTTAGGATATCGTAAAATTCTTTACATTTTTCTGAGGATTTTGATATGAACCTGTTCAGAGCTGCTATCCTGCATGTTAGCCTTTGCACATCCTTAGCATTGGCAGGGGACTTGATGTTCACTAGTGCTTTAATTTGCTCCGGACTTGCTTCAATGCCCCTCTGAGTTACCATATATCCTAGGAATTTACCTGCCTTAACGCCAAAGTGGCATTTTGAAGGATTAAGCTTCATGTTATAATTATCAAGGATATCAAATGCTTCTTCCAAATCCCTTAGGTGATCCTCAGCTTTCTTTGATTTGACTACCATATCATCTATGTATACTTCCATAGTTTGTCCAATTTGATCTTTGAACATCATATTCACCAGCCTTTGATATGTTGCACCTGCATTTCTTAATCCAAAAGGCATGGCAATATAACAATACAAACCTGTTGGGGTCATAAAGGCTGTATCCTCTTGGTCAGATGGTTCCATCTGAATTTGTTGGAATCCAGATGATGCATCCATAAAGGTCAACAGTTCATGCCCCGCCGTTGCATCCACCATGGAGTCAATGTGGGGTAATGGGAAAGGATCCTTGGGACATGCTTTATTCAGATCGGTGAAATCGACACATACCCTCCACTTTCCATTTTTCTTTTGGACAACAACCACATTGGCTAACCATTTTGGATATTTTACTTCTCTGATCATACCTGCTCGAAGTAGTCTCTCTACTTCTTCTTGGATAATGGCATTCCTTTCTGGTGCAAACTTCCTCCTTTTTTGGTGGATTGGTTTGATAGACCTGTCAATGCCAAGTTTGTGAGTAATAATATCCTTAGATATACCTGTCATATCTTCATGTTTCCAAGCAAAGGTAGATTTTCTTCTTTTGAGGAAGGATATTAAGTCTTCTTTCATCTTGCCAAGGATCCCTGATCCGATATAGATTTTTGATTCAGGATCACTAGGATCCAAGAGGATTTCGTCCACATCTTGTTCCCTTGCCTCCAAGACATTCCTCGGAGGATACTGTAATTGCTATTGCTCCCTTGGCTTCGAGGTTGGCTTCATGGATGAGGTATAACAATCCTTAGCCTCCTGCTGATCACTGTCGATCTTGATTATTCCCCATGGGCTAGGGAGCTTCACACATTGATGGTAGGTGGATGGGACTGCTTTCATATCATGTATCCAAGGCCTGCCAAGGACAACATTGCAACAAGATAAACAGTCAATAACACAAAATTTCTGATAATTATGTAATCCTTCCACGTAGATTGGGAGTTTGATGTCCCCCAGAGTTTTCTTCGTTTCTCCACTGAATCCTACAAGCACGGAGGATCTTGGTGTGATGTCTGATTCTGGGATACCCATTTTCTTCAGAACATCAAGCTGGATAATGTTCACTGAGCTTCCTCCATCGATAAGGATCCTGCGGACAAAATGGTTAGAGATAAAGAGAGTAATAACTAAACTATCATGATGAGGATCCTGAATGTTAATGCGATCATCCTCATCAAACGTTATCATCTTCCCTTCTGAGACACTTGATGTTCTAATAGGTCTTTCTCCATTATCCATTTTTGACTCCTTTGCATGCCTTTTGGCCGCCGAGAAGGATGTACCACAGATGTCTGATCCTCCAGAAATAAAGTTGATCACTTGTGCATTTGCCGGAGGTGCTGGAGCCTTTTCAGGGATCCTTTCAGGATCCTGAGTCCTTTGCTTTTTCCTTCCCAACAATTCTTTTAGGTGCCCCTTGCTTAACAGATATCCAATTTCTTTTCTTAAAGCTATGCATTCTTCAGTTAGATGCCCGAAATCCTCATGGTATGCACACCATTTTGACTTGTCTTTAGTCCCAGATGGTTTATCATTCTTTCTGGGCCACCTAGCTTTTTCTCCTAGATTCTGCATTGCAAGGATTAGTTCATGATTATCAACGGAAAAACAATATTCTGAGACTGGAGGATAATCTTCATCATCCTCTTCTTGGTCAAGAGCATGCACATTCTGGTTGTCACTTCTATGGTAGGATTTGAATTTATTGTTCTTGAAGGAGGATCCTTGCTTCTCCGGTTTTGAGGATTCTACTTGTCTCTCCTGGATCCTCTTGTCATCCTCTAGCCGGATGAACCTGAGTGCCCGAGTTCTTACTTCATCTAGATTCCTGCATGCTGTCATAACAAGATCATCATAGAATAATGAATCCTTAAGCAGTCCCATTTTGAAGGCTTCAACTGCCGTAGCCATATCCAAGTTGGGAATGTCCAAGGATTCTTTACTGAATTTAGTTATATAATCCCTTAATGATTCATTATGACTTTGAGTTATCCTGTACAAATCACTAGTTAATCTTTCAAATTTTCTACTACAAGAGAATTGGTTATTGAATAAATTAACTAAATTAGCAAATGAAGTAATAGAGTAAGGGGGAAGACTTAGCAGCCACTTAAGAGCTGATCCAGTAAGAGTGGATCCAAATCCTTTACATAGGCATGCTTCCTTCAACTTTTCTGGGATAGGATTGATCTCCATCCTCTCCCTGTATTGTGCTATGTGCTCCTCTGGATCCGTTGTACCATCATACAGCTTCATAGTAGGGATATGGAACCTTTTGGGTACCTCTGCATCACAAATTGGTGGTGCAAAGCGGGATACCTTATGGCTTCCATCTGCAATCTCTGGGATAGGCTTGACTACCCCTGGAACACTTGAGATCATATCTTTTAGCTTCTGCAATTCCCTGGCCATAGCATGATTGACACCTGTATCCTGCATGAATCCATGGTTAGTGGTAAGATAATTATTTAAAGTGTTACCTCCCACTGAGTTCAAGTTAGTGAATCCATATCGCTGGGATTCTGGGATAACGGAGGGACCAGTGGAAGCAATGGTCTGCATTGGAATGAAGTCCCCTTGATGGACATCTAGACTTCCTGTTTGCAAACTTTTTAGGGATCCTGGCATCTGGAAGGATCCTGGTATCTGGAAGGATCCTGGTATCTGGGATGATCCTGGAACAAAGGAGGATCCTTGACCCTGGGATGATCCAGGAACAAAGTAGGATCCTTGAAACTGCTGTGCTCCCGGGTAGGCTCCCGGATTCATGAAGGATCCCATATGCTGGGGATAGGATCCTGCCGGCTGAAAGTGTGAGCCTGATGCCTGAGTCATTGTTGTTGATCCGAGGTGCAATCCTCTTGATTCTCCCATAATTTGCACATCTAGGATTCCCGATGGCTGAGAAGTGATCATTGGAGTATCAAAGCTCAAGGATTTGGGCATCAGTGGGGAATGATCCTCTGCCGTTTTCTTTTGTCTTTTGAGATCTCCAATTTCCCTGAGGATCCTTTCATTAGTTTCATCCTGCCGCTGCATACGATCCTTCATCTGCAAAATCAAAGTAAATACGTCACTAGTACTGGGAGTATAAGAATTCATAGCAGAAGAAGATGGAGGTTTAGAGTTAGTAGGAGTTGGTCTCTTCTCAGCATTCTTCTGGGATCCTGCCGGTGGAGGAGGCAGCGTGTTCTGAGACGAGGTGACTGCAGACATCGCCGTGGACATGTTTTTCAATGATGAAGCCATGTAATTCTTTGAAATGATTTCGAACAAAAGGTTTTCTTATGAATGAAGCACCAATTGCCCCACGGTGGGCGCCAAACTGTTTTGGTCAAAAATCACACAAAGGATAATGCAACCAAACTCTATGTAAACGGGGTATGATGCTTGGTTTGTTGAAAAAGTAAAGGATCACTTTCACTATGAAATATGCAAAGACACAATGATTTATACGAGGAAAAAGCCGTTGATCAATGTATGATCTCCGGCATAAAAAACCTCGGGTGATGGCAACTACCGATCACCAAACTTCAATATAACAAAAAATGGTTACAACTTCGGATGATAATGAGCTGAGTACAAGGATCACTATAGTATCGAGTGTCTAAGCGTGTGAGAAATGTGTTGTGTGTTCTTCTGAATGAGGAAGAGTGTTATATATACAAGTGTAGGTGACCTATTTTAGGTAAAAAGACTAATAATCAGCTCATTACCCCTTTAGAAATAAAAGTAAATCTAGCCTAAATTATCGCCCTTAAATTATGCCAAGTTTCCATATCCTTCACAACGTCCATCTCCGATTAAGCACATGCTATAGTTGTAAAGACGTGTCCTTTAATTGTGATGCTTAAGAGCGGATCCTGCTAGATGTCCTGCAAAATAACATTAAATTCAACGAAAGCAACTGTTAGCATGAGGATCCTACGATGGTCCGTGATCCTGATCCTGGAACTCTGCTGAGGATCACTATCTGCCAAAGAAACAAGGATCACTGGTTAGGATCACACGTGAGGATCATGTATTGTAAAAATCCAGCCCTAACAGTTTGCAAACAGGAAATCTAGATGTCCATCAAGGGGATTTCATTCCAATGCAGACCATTGCCTCCACTGGTCCCTCCATCATCCCAGAATCCCAGCCATATGGATTCACACCCAGTATTCCTAACCTGAACCCAATGAGAGGTAACACCTTAAATAATTATCTTACCACTAACCATGGATTCGTGCAGGATACAGGTATCAATCATGCTATGGCCAGGGAGTTGCAGAAGCTGAAGGATATGATCTCAAGTGTTCCAGGGGTAGTCAAGCCTATCCCGGAGATTGCAGATGGAAGCCATAAGGTATCTCGTTTTGCACCACCAATTTGTGATGCAGAGGTACCCATAAGGTTCCATATCCCTACTATGAAGCTGTATGATGGTACAACGGATCCTGAGGAGCACATAGCACAATACCGGGAGAGGATGGAGATCAATCCAATCCCAGAAAAGTTAAAGGAAGCATGCCTATGTAAAGGATTTGGATCCACTCTTACTGGATCAGCTCTTAAATGGCTGCTAAGTCTTCCCCCTTACTCTATCACTTCATTTGCTAATTTAGTTAATTTATTCAATAATCAATTCTCTTGTAGTAGAAAATTTGAAAGATTAACTAGTGATTTATACAGGGTAACTCAAAGTCATAATGAATCATTAAGGGATTATATAACTAAATTCAGTAAAGAATCCTTGGACATTCCCAACTTGGATATGGCCACGGCTGTTGAGGCCTTCAATATGGGACTGTGTAACGCCCCAAAAACCGGTTATCAATTAAAATAAATGAAAATGAACAAAAAGTAACCTAGTTAATGGGTTATGATAAGAAATAAGTTAAAATTTTGAATTAATGCTTAAATTAAATACTTATCAATTTAGAAGGGGGTTAATGTGTAAGATTTTAATAATTAGGGTTTCATAGTGGTAAACCCACAAACACACTCCTGTGTGCGTACCTGGGAGCGAACGAACAGAAGAAACAAGGGTGAAAACCCTTGTTCATGCTAATCTACTCAATTAATCAAGAAATTCAAGTCTAAATCAGTTGCATGTCTCAAGATTATCGATTATCTATGCATACATGGTGAAGTGGTAAGTTTAATTTTTGAAAAGATGAATTCTAGAGTAAGGGTTTAAACCCAAATTCGATTTCTTGTATCTATTGTGGGAAATCTGAGTTAGAAATGCTTCCTAGGACAAGAATCATGTGTGATTTTAGGTTGCATGAAAGAATGTAGTGAAAACCCACTATGTGAAGTTTGTGTTATGAATATGAAGATTATAGGAGTGATGAATATATGTAATTTGGCAAGTAATTCAGTTTGTAGTATCCGAATGCTAGATAAATTGATATTGATTAAAGGAATTGTAAGAATTAGATTGAGTAATGATGACATATATAGGATGAATTAGCAAATCGTGCTTTGGATGCTTGTACACTATGCCTTGTAGATGGTACGCACGCAATGTGTTCGATGAAATGCCTAAGTGAGTTTAGTTATGGTTTTTACATGAATACTTGTTAAGTCGATGTAACTTCTTTATGATAATGGCGTATGTGATTACTAGACACCATAATGAACTATAAGGAATGTAAAAGTAATGTTTTTGAAAGCTAAAGTATGGTTTGTGTTAATTTGATGATTAGAGGAGAAACCCGTTAGTTAGGGTGAAGATGATGACTAGAATCCCACCTATGTTAAAGTCTTGTTGAAAAATTGATATATTATGTGGGTGTGATGAAATATTGTTAGATGAATTAGGAGAAATATGATGATGTTATGTTTAATGTTCATTTGGAATGATATATGATGATTAGTAGTAGGATTTGATGGGTTACGTATGAGTTTAGAAGATTTATGTATGAATTAGTTGTACGTTATGCTTAAAAGGTGGTACACATACCAAGCGTATGATAAGATATATATAGTGTCGTCCGTATAGTCGATTATGATGTTACGGGTATATAATGATAAGTCGATAGTTAAGTATGGTTAATAGTTGACTCTTGAAAGTCAACTAAGTATAAGAAACATGATTTGACTCGTTGTCGTAAATGTAGGTTGATGGGAAGTCGTATGGTACATGTTATAGCAATCCGTGTTAAATGTAATGACATGATGAGTTACATGAGTTTAAACGTATACGGATATGATTATATGAGTTATGTTTGTTAGAAATGATTAATGAAGGTTAAGTGTGAAATATGTGATTGATATGATTGTTATCATGTACGAATGCATATGCTAATAGGAGTGTGATCTTGATGAAAAGAGAGTATAGGAATCATGTCAAGACGGACTCAAGCATGAAAGGATAACGGGTCAAGAAAAGGCGAGGAATCGGATACGAGCACGGACGCCTAAGGTAAGTGATTCCGTAATCACTTCTTAGTTGTTCATGTAATGTTATATGCAATTTAATTATATGTGATAATTGAGGTGAAATAGGAATGAATTTTATGATGTCAATGAAGTATTAAACGGATCTTAGTTTTGATCCGAGCAAGGTAGGTGTGACTAAGAAATTGTAGCTAAGTAGTGGAATTGGTTTCTTATGTAAGGAAATCCTTTGTTATTAAGGATAGAGCATAGTTGACTAAAATACCCTTGATAGGTATATCGGGCAAACGACCTTAGAAGTCGTTTGGAAACAAGCTATTCGATTAGAGTGATGCTTTGGACAAGTATGAAAGCGAAGTATAGGGTTTTGTATGTCATGGTTCATTTAATGCGCAAATACCCATAACGGGTCAACAATAAGCTTTTGAGCGAAAATGGGTTAAGAGGATGCAAGACGTCCGATAATTTAATCTTTTATGTTAGGTGCCAATGAAATTATTAAAGATCATATGAGATTGAGGTCAAATAAACAGATTATGATGTTAAATGCACGAACGGGTCAAATAGTTAGAAAATGGTAATATGTCAAATGCACGTAAGTTAAGAATTTCCTTAATCTGGAGGTAGGATTTTAAGTTAATATGATAGAATGTGAATTTACAAGCATGTAGGAAGAAACGGTAGGTTAAACGGGTAAACGGTTCAAAAGTTATGCGCGTTTTAGTGCGTACGGACGACGAAACGGAACTGCAGAAAAACTGCAATTTCTAGAGGGCGTCGCCGACGGGTATGGGGGCGTCGCCGACGGGCTCCAGAAAGTGAATTTTTGTGCTGACGGGTTAATTACCTGCCTACGGGTTTTTGGGCTACGGGTGAATGCAAGGCCCGTCGCCGACGGCCCTAGGGGCGTCGGCGACGGCCTCCCCAAGTCCCAAAAGCTAAATTCTGGTTATTTAAGTTGATTTATGTGTCGTAGGCTTCGGTTTGTTATCCGTGGACTACGACGGACTTTCCAAACATGATTTTTACGTTCCTTAGATGTTTATGGGCTCTAAACCTAAGTCTAAGACCCATGTAAACATTGTATGATTACGTAAAGATGTAGAAAAGGTATGTTCGTATGTAGTTGTGTATGTATGTATGTGTAAAGACATGTATGAGTGTATGCACGTAAGTAAGGTTGTAGGAAAGGTATGTATGTATGCAGATGTGTATGTATGTTGTATGTAAGTACGTATGTATGCATGAGCTGATATGTTAGAATTTTAACGTTACTAATTATTCGTTTGAGGTCGGTATGTAATGCAGGAATGAGTACCTCGGATTCTTATGAAATTTAAGCCGAATCCGGAACAAGAGAAGGAGAATGGTTATTCGAATGGATCAAGTTACACTATCGAACGTTATTCAATCCTTAATTAATTGAGATTAATGTTATATGATGTTGTCATTGACTAATGGCTAAGTTGTATGTGATGCCCACAGGTACTACACGGACTTCTTCTGCTGCTAAGGAAGTGAAGCGGACGTAGATCGAGTCAAGAGCAAGGATTGTACGGATAGATCGGTCACATAGTTGAAGTATATAATGTCTAGAAATCTAAATTTTAGTACGAATGTTGTGAACCCTTTTATAGAACGTTTAACATTTTTAGAATTTAGAACCTTCGTGAAAGTCATGTCGTTAATAAGGAAATAAATTTTAAAGCTCTTTTTCCGCTGCGTCTTTTCAGTTAAAGCGTGTTTAGGGCGTAACAAGTTGGTATCAGAGCCCTGGTTTGAGAGAATCAAGTAAAAGGAGGCAAATGCTTGAACTCAAACCGGTGTGCTCTCGTGACCAAGAACCCGTACAATCCAAGACTCGATCGAGGCCTAAAGGCAAAAGCAAATGTAAGTATGTGTTAGGTTATGCATTTGAAGGGAACTAATAGTATGTTATGTGCAAGGTAAGCTTAAGAATTGGGAGAGGATGATCCGTGAATGCAAAATAGGATGAACGCTAAGGCGGGCAAAGGTGCAAATAGGCAAATTAACCCCAGGTACACACTACTAATATGCATGAGTACTGATGTCGAAAGAAAGGGAAAGGGTCTCCTTGGGAGAGTAATTATTAAACGAAAGACAATGATGTGGTCTTGGGGGAGTTTTAGAAATATGCACGAAACTGAAACCCATTTCTCGGGCATAAGGCGATGATTACATGAAGGCACGAAACTAGTGTGTGAATTGCACACCTGGCCAGTACGCAAGAAGCATATGACGTTCGTGAGACCGTGGCAATTATTGCAGGTATGTCCGGTAGAACTGGGTAGCAGGTGGGCGCTATGTTGTAGCGAATGCGAAATAGCAAACCATTGCGGATTTGGTTATGCTAACGAAGGTTATGAAAAGTTATGCGAGTCGACCGGTTCTAGCGAACAAGTCAAATAAGAATAAGCTACCATCTGTTTTGAACGAGTGATTTTGAATGCTCTAATGAATGCTAGAAGCTTAATCCGTTATACGGATTGAAAGAAGAAGTTATGTTAAAAGCGACAAACCCAATTATTTGGGTAGTGGAATGTGTATGCTTAACTCTCGTTGAGAGTGTTTATGCCAAACCCAATTATTTGGGTAGTGGAATGTGTATGCTTAACTCTCGTTGAGAGTGTTTATGCCAAACCCAATTATTTGGGTAGTGGAATGTGTATGCTTAACTCTCGTTGAGAGTGTTTATGCCAAACCCAATTATTTGGGTAGTGGAATGTGTATGCTTAACTCTCGTTGAGAGTGTTTATGCCAAACCCAATCATTTGGGTAGTGGAATGTGTATGCTTAACTCTCGTTGAGAGTGTTTATGCCAAACCCAATCATTTGGGTAGTGGAATGTGTATGCTTAACTCTCGTTGAGAGTGTTTATGCCAAACCCAATTATTTGGGTAGTCGAATGTGTATGCTTAACTCTCTTTGAGAGTGTTTACGCCGAACCCAATTACTTGGGTAGTCGAATGTGTAAGAAAGAAGAAAGCTCATATGTGGATGGAATTAAAATGATGTGATTATGATTCGACAACTGAGATGACTAACTTTAAAATCTTGTTGCTGAAGGCAGGTAAAACTTTAAGTTTTTGTTAAAACACATGTAAGGAAGAAAAGGTACGAAAGATATGTTTGAAGCCGTTAGATGGATTCAAACATAGAAGGAATGAAGGGTATGGATGTTACATTTAAATCCGTGGGACGGATTTAAAACATGTACCTCGATACGTATATATATATAAATAACAAGAATGATATATTAAGAAATGGCCATGTATTGACCTGTTATGAATAGGACTAACACACTAATGTCTTAAGAAGGAATTGATAAAGTATTGATGTATAAACGAGGTCATGTGATAAACATCATGTTTAAATAAAATCGAATGAAGTGTGTAAACCCCTAATTTTATAATGAGATTGGCAGAAATCATGATGCAATGAATCTACCGAGGACGGTGAAAGAATGCTCATGAATGAAAGCTCATGATACCAGATGGAAAAGATCAACCCTGTTAAGATACGGATTCGTGAAGGAGCGAGTCAACTCGGGTTGTTACACGTTGGTCGGTGCCAAATTAGCAAGGTTAGTAAATGGTTTAACTTGTGGATGCTAAATAGAAAGTTACATATTGAATGATGTTTCTATGTGAACTGGTGGTACTGAAATAAATTAGTACCACCAATAGTATACATTGGAATAAATTCCAATGAACGAATCGCTAGTGATGATGTATGCTAGAAACTGGCGTTATAAACTGAAAACGACACTAATAAGAGCCCTGAATCAGATTCTGACTTATAGGTGATTATGAAAGAAATTTATTTGATTTAAGATCGAGGGACAATGCGTACAAATACGTTTATGCATGAATAAAAAAAAACTTGTGCTAAGATCCTGAATGCGTCGATATTGTATTAAGCATCGTGAATGAATAGATGAAAAGGTAAGAGTAGAAGTGGTCTAGTTGGAATGAGAAAGGTTCCGGGGACGAAACCTCCTTTAAGGGGGGTAGACTTGTAACGCCCCAAAAACCGGTTATCAATTAAAATAAATGAAAATGAACAAAAAGTAACCTAGTTAATGGGTTATGATAAGAAATAAGTTAAAATTTTGAATTAATGCTTAAATTAAATACTTATCAATTTAGAAGGGGGTTAATGTGTAAGATTTTAATAATTAGGGTTTCATAGTGGTAAACCCACAAACACACTCCTGTGTGCGTACCTGGGAGCGAACGAACAGAAGAAACAAGGGTGAAAACCCTTGTTCATGCTAATCTACTCAATTAATCAAGAAATTCAAGTCTAAATCAGTTGCATGTCTCAAGATTATCGATTATCTATGCATACATGGTGAAGTGGTAAGTTTAATTTTTGAAAAGATGAATTCTAGAGTAAGGGTTTAAACCCAAATTCGATTTCTTGTATCTATTGTGGGAAATCTGAGTTAGAAATGCTTCCTAGGACAAGAATCATGTGTGATTTTAGGTTGCATGAAAGAATGTAGTGAAAACCCACTATGTGAAGTTTGTGTTATGAATATGAAGATTATAGGAGTGATGAATATATGTAATTTGGCAAGTAATTCAGTTTGTAGTATCCGAATGCTAGATAAATTGATATTGATTAAAGGAATTGTAAGAATTAGATTGAGTAATGATGACATATATAGGATGAATTAGCAAATCGTGCTTTGGATGCTTGTACACTATGCCTTGTAGATGGTACGCACGCAATGTGTTCGATGAAATGCCTAAGTGAGTTTAGTTATGGTTTTTACATGAATACTTGTTAAGTCGATGTAACTTCTTTATGATAATGGCGTATGTGATTACTAGACACCATAATGAACTATAAGGAATGTAAAAGTAATGTTTTTGAAAGCTAAAGTATGGTTTGTGTTAATTTGATGATTAGAGGAGAAACCCGTTAGTTAGGGTGAAGATGATGACTAGAATCCCACCTATGTTAAAGTCTTGTTGAAAAATTGATATATTATGTGGGTGTGATGAAATATTGTTAGATGAATTAGGAGAAATATGATGATGTTATGTTTAATGTTCATTTGGAATGATATATGATGATTAGTAGTAGGATTTGATGGGTTACGTATGAGTTTAGAAGATTTATGTATGAATTAGTTGTACGTTATGCTTAAAAGGTGGTACACATACCAAGCGTATGATAAGATATATATAGTGTCGTCCGTATAGTCGATTATGATGTTACGGGTATATAATGATAAGTCGATAGTTAAGTATGGTTAATAGTTGACTCTTGAAAGTCAACTAAGTATAAGAAACATGATTTGACTCGTTGTCGTAAATGTAGGTTGATGGGAAGTCGTATGGTACATGTTATAGCAATCCGTGTTAAATGTAATGACATGATGAGTTACATGAGTTTAAACGTATACGGATATGATTATATGAGTTATGTTTGTTAGAAATGATTAATGAAGGTTAAGTGTGAAATATGTGATTGATATGATTGTTATCATGTACGAATGCATATGCTAATAGGAGTGTGATCTTGATGAAAAGAGAGTATAGGAATCATGTCAAGACGGACTCAAGCATGAAAGGATAACGGGTCAAGAAAAGGCGAGGAATCGGATACGAGCACGGACGCCTAAGGTAAGTGATTCCGTAATCACTTCTTAGTTGTTCATGTAATGTTATATGCAATTTAATTATATGTGATAATTGAGGTGAAATAGGAATGAATTTTATGATGTCAATGAAGTATTAAACGGATCTTAGTTTTGATCCGAGCAAGGTAGGTGTGACTAAGAAATTGTAGCTAAGTAGTGGAATTGGTTTCTTATGTAAGGAAATCCTTTGTTATTAAGGATAGAGCATAGTTGACTAAAATACCCTTGATAGGTATATCGGGCAAACGACCTTAGAAGTCGTTTGGAAACAAGCTATTCGATTAGAGTGATGCTTTGGACAAGTATGAAAGCGAAGTATAGGGTTTTGTATGTCATGGTTCATTTAATGCGCAAATACCCATAACGGGTCAACAATAAGCTTTTGAGCGAAAATGGGTTAAGAGGATGCAAGACGTCCGATAATTTAATCTTTTATGTTAGGTGCCAATGAAATTATTAAAGATCATATGAGATTGAGGTCAAATAAACAGATTATGATGTTAAATGCACGAACGGGTCAAATAGTTAGAAAATGGTAATATGTCAAATGCACGTAAGTTAAGAATTTCCTTAATCCGGAGGTAGGATTTTAAGTTAATATGATAGAATGTGAATTTACAAGCATGTAGGAAGAAACGGTAGGTTAAACGGGTAAACGGTTCAAAAGTTATGCGCGTTTTAGTGCGTACGGACGACGAAACGGAACTGCAGAAAAACTGCAATTTCTAGAGGGCGTCGCCGACGGGTATGGGGGCGTCGCCGACGGGCTCCAGAAAGTGAATTTTTGTGCTGACGGGTTAATTACCTGCCTACGGGTTTTTGGGCTACGGGTGAATGCAAGGCCCGTCGCCGACGGCCCTAGGGGCGTCGGCGACGGCCTCCCCAAGTCCCAAAAGCTAAATTCTGGTTATTTAAGTTGATTTATGTGTCGTAGGCTTCGGTTTGTTATCCGTGGACTACGACGGACTTTCCAAACATGATTTTTACGTTCCTTAGATGTTTATGGGCTCTAAACCTAAGTCTAAGACCCATGTAAACATTGTATGATTACGTAAAGATGTAGAAAAGGTATGTTCGTATGTAGTTGTGTATGTATGTATGTGTAAAGACATGTATGAGTGTATGCACGTAAGTAAGGTTGTAGGAAAGGTATGTATGTATGCAGATGTGTATGTATGTTGTATGTAAGTACGTATGTATGCATGAGCTGATATGTTAGAATTTTAACGTTACTAATTATTCGTTTGAGGTCGGTATGTAATGCAGGAATGAGTACCTCGGATTCTTATGAAATTTAAGCCGAATCCGGAACAAGAGAAGGAGAATGGTTATTCGAATGGATCAAGTTACACTATCGAACGTTATTCAATCCTTAATTAATTGAGATTAATGTTATATGATGTTGTCATTGACTAATGGCTAAGTTGTATGTGATGCCCACAGGTACTACACGGACTTCTTCTGCTGCTAAGGAAGTGAAGCGGACGTAGATCGAGTCAAGAGCAAGGATTGTACGGATAGATCGGTCACATAGTTGAAGTATATAATGTCTAGAAATCTAAATTTTAGTACGAATGTTGTGAACCCTTTTATAGAACGTTTAACATTTTTAGAATTTAGAACCTTCGTGAAAGTCATGTCGTTAATAAGGAAAGAAATTTTAAAGCTCTTTTTCCGCTGCGTCTTTTCAGTTAAAGCGTGTTTAGGGCGTAACAGACTGCTTAAGGATTCATTGTTCTATGATGATCTTGTTATGACACCGTGCAGGAACCTAGATGAAGTAAGAACTCGGGCACTCAGGTTCATCCGGCTAGAGGATGACAAGAGGATCCAGGAGAGACAAGTAGGATCCTCAAAACAGGATAAGCAAGGATCCTCCTTCAAGAGCAATAAATTCAAATCCTACCATAGAAATGACAACCAGAACGTGCATGTTGTTGACCAAGAAGAGGATGATGAGGATTATCCTCCGATTTCTGAATATTGTTTTTCTGTTGACAATCATGAACTAATCCTTGCAATGCAGAATCTAGGAGAAAAAGCCAGGTGGCCCAGAAAGAATGATAAACCATCCGGGACTAAAGACAAGTCAAAGTGGTGTGCATACCACGAGGATTTCGGGCATCTAACTGAAGAGTGCATCGCATTAAGAAAGGAAACTGGATATCTGCTAAGCAAGGGGCATCTAAAAGAGTTGTTGGGAAGAAAAAAGCAAAGGACTCAGGATCCTGAAAGGATCCCTGAAAAGGCTCCAGCCCCTCCGGCGAATGCACAAGTGATCAACTTTATTTCCGGAGGATCAGACATCTGTGGTACATCCTTCTCAGCGGCTAAAAGGCATGCAAAGGAAGCAAAAATGGATAATGGAGAAAAACCTATCCGAACATCAAGTATCTCGGAAGGAAATACGATAACATTTGATGAGGATGACCGCATCTAGGATCCTCATCATGATAGTTTAGTTATTACTCTATTTATTTCTAACCATTTTGTCCGCAGGATCCTTATCGACGGAGGAAGCTCAGTAAACATTATCCAGCTTGATGTTCTAAAGAAGATGGGTATCCCAGAATCAGACATCACACCAAGATCCTCCGTACTTGTGGGATTCAGTGGAGAAACTAAGAAAACTCTAGGGGACATCAAACTCCCAATCTACGTGGAAGGATTGCATAATTATCAAAAATTTTGTGTTATTGACTGTTTATCTTGTTGTAATGTTATCCTTGGCAGGCCCTGGATACATGATATGAAAGCAGTCCCATCCACCTACCATCAATGTGTGAAACTCCCTAGCCCATGGGGGATAATCAAGATCGACAGTGATCAGCAGGAGGCCAAGGATTGTTATACCTCATCCATGAAACCAACCTCGAAGCCAAGGGAGCAATAGCAATTACAGTATCCTCCAAGGAATGTCTTGGAGGCAAGGGAACAGGATGTGGACGAAATCCTTCTGGATCCTAATGATCCTGAATCAAAAATCTATATCGAATCAGGGATCCTTGGCAAGATGAAAGAAGACATAATATCCTTCCTCAAAAGAAGAAAATCTACCTTTGCATGGAAACATGAAGATATGACAGGTATATCTAAGGACATTATCACTCATAAACTTGGCATTGACAGGTCGATCAAACCAATCCACCAAAAAAGGAGGAAGTTTGCACCAGAAAGGAATGCCATTATCCAGGAAGAAGTAGAAAGACTACTTCGAGCAGGTATGATCAGAGAGGTAAAATATCCAAAATGGTTAGCCAATGTGGTTGTTGTCCAAAAGAAAAACGGAAAGTGGAGGGTATGTGTCGATTTCACTGATCTGAATAAGGCATGTCCCAAGGATCCTTTCCCATTACCCCACATTGACTCCATGGTGGATGCAACGGCGGGGCATGAACTGTTAACCTTTATGGATGCATCCTCTGGATTCCAACAAATTCAGATGGAGCCATCTGACCAAGAGGATACGGCTTTTATGACCCCAACCGGTTTATATTGCTATATTGCTATGCCTTTTGGACTAAGAAATGCAGGTGCAACATATCAAAGGCTGGTGAATATGATGTTCAAAGATCAAATTGGACAGACAATGGAAGTGTACATAGACGATATGGTAGTAAAATCAAAGAAAGCTGAGGATCACCTAAGGGACTTGGAGGAAGCATTTGATATCCTTGATAATTATAACATGAAGCTTAATCCTTCGAAATGTCACTTTGGTGTTAAAGCAGGTAAATTTCTAGGGTATATGGTAACTCAGAGGGGCATTGAAGCAAGCCCGGAACAAATTAAAGCATTGGTGAATATCAAATCCCCTGCCAATGCTAAGGATGTGCAAAGGCTAACAGGCACGATAGCAGCTCTAAACAGGTTCATATCAAAATCCTCAGAAAGATGTAAAGAATTTTATGATATCCTAAGGAAAAACAAGAGATTTGAATGGACTGAAAAGCATGAGAATGCTTTGAAAGCCCTCAAAGAATATATGTCCTCAGCTCCAGCATTAATGAAACCCGGAAAAGGAGATGTGTTATCCTTATATCTAGCGGTATCCTCAACCGCTGTAAGTGCAGTCCTTGTTAAGGATCACGAAGGTACACAACATCCTATCTACTATGTAAGTAAAAGTTTACTTGATGCCAAATCCAGGTACTCACACCTTGAAAAACTTATTCTTGCATTAATTATGGCATCTACTAAGCTAAGACATTATTTTGAAACCCATACTATTGTTGTTAGAACTAATTTTCCAATCAAGAATGTCCTCAGGAAACCAGAGATGTCCGGAAGGATGGCTAAGTGGGCAGTAAAGCTTAGTGCCCATGATATAAGATATGAGCCTAGAACAGCCATTAAATCTCAAGCACTAGCAGACTTTGTGGCTGATTTCAGTAGTGATCTACAAAAGGAAGCAGAATTGGAGGTCCAGCAGCTAGATGAAACCAAGGATCCTTGGATACTACACACTGATGGATCCTCAAATGCTAAAGGCACAGGGCTCAGCATACTACTAAAATCGCCACAGGGGGACATAATACCCCACTCCATAGCTTGTGAGTTCCAAGCAACTAACAATGAGGCTGAATATGAAGCCTTAATTGCTGGCTTGCAAATTGCTAAGGATATGGGGATCAGATATCTTAAAGTATACGTAGACTCATTACTGATCACTAATCACTTTAATGGATCCTATGCTGTTAAAGGTGAAAAACTAACCAAATATTTAGAGATAGTCAAAGAATTGGCACTCTCTTTTGTTTCTTTCAGTTTAACACAGGTACCAAGGGAGGAAAATACAGAATCTGATGCATTGGCCAATCTAGGATCATCCTTGAAGATCCCAGAAGATATAAGTATCCCCATCATCCATATCCTGGCTCCTGCTATTGAAAATCAGGTGGCCATGGAAATAGAAGAGGATACTGCAATGATCCCTATTGAAGAAACTCAATCTTATTCAGGATCATGGATCTCACCAATCATGAGATACTTACAACACGGGGAGATTCCTATGGGAGAAAGTCCTAGAGCTTTCAGGATTAAGGTATCTCAATTCACAATTTTAAATAATGTATTATATAAGCGATCTCTTGCAGGACCATATTTAAGATGTATCGAGGATCCTGAAATTCAAGAAGTGTTGAGAGACTTCCATGAAGGAGATTGTGGAAACCACACTGGGGGCAGGGCATTGTTCTCAAGGATCCTTAGAACAGGATACTACTGGCCCACTATGAAAAGGGATGCTGTAGAATATGCTAAGAAGTGTGATCCTTGTCAAAGACACAGCAATATCCTTCATCAGCCAGCTGAATTTCTACATCCCATACCATCCTCTTGGCCATTCATGAGATGGGGGATGGATATAGTTGGCAAGCTCCCTAAAGCACCTGGTGGAAAAGTATTTATGCTTGCCATGACCGACTACTTCTCCAAATGGATAGAAGCTGAAGCCTTTGCTCAAGTCAGAGAAAAGGAAGTTATATCCTTTATTAAAAGAAACATTATAACCAGATTTGGCATTCCCTCTGAAATTATATGTGATAATGGTTCCCAATTCATTGGGAGCAGAACCACTAACTTTTGTGACAGTTGGGGAATAAGATGATAACATCAACACCAGTCCATCCACAAGCCAATGGTCAAGCAGAATCATCCAACAAGATCATCATCAACAACCTGAAGAAGAAATTAGGATCCAAGAAGGGGAAATCGGCAGAGGAATTGCCTTATGTGCTATGGGCTGATAGGACAACTCCCAAGAATGCCACTGGTCAAACACCCTTCTCTGTAGTATTTGGGGCAGAAGCAGTGATCCCAACAGAAATGGTGGTTCCAACTGCTAGAACAAGTACTCGTGATCCTGAAGAGAATGCTGCAATCTTAGCTCAAGACTTGGATACTATTGAGGAAATCAGGGATCTGGCTAGGATAAGGATGGCAAGCTACCAACAAAGAATGGCTGGTGCTTACAACAAAAACGTCACGATAAGGAAGTTCCAAGTCGGAGATATGGTATTGAGAAAAGCATTCCAAAATACTATCAATCCTGCTGACGGGAAGTTAGCACCAAAGTGGGAAGGCCCTTACTTGATTAAAGCCGAAGCAGGAAAGGGGGCATACAGATTGCTAACCACGGAAGGAAATTTGTTACCAAGAGCCTGGAATGCTGTTCACTTAAAGAAATATTTCATGTAAGCAGGATCCTCCTGAATACATATGATCCTTACATTGAAAGCATCCTCGAAGGATCCCTGCGATGTCAATGATCCTCACCCTGGTAAAATCCTTATCTTAAAACTATTCCATTTTCTTATTTCTACCTAAGGATAAGGATCATGCATCCTTCATCCTCCTCTCACGAGAATTTGAGTTATGATAGTCCAGGTATCCTCAGCATATCGTTAAGAATCTTCAAAAGCACCTCAGATCCTTGGGTCCAACCCCAGTTATCCTTGGGCTTGTCCCCAGTTTCCGCATGTAGCGCACGATGATCCTCGTATAGTTCACGTCTTTGGGACCAGTACCCACTTTCGGGGCTGACAACCTCATCGTACTGGCTATACTCAGGATCCTACGTATAATGGTAGACGTACCATACATCCGTTCCTAAGGTTTCTAACGTTTTCACGTTAGCTAAGGTTTTGACATTTTCATGTCACCAAGTTTGGATAGTCGCCAGTAAGGGCCATACTCCAGTTTACATACGATCCTTGGGCTTGTCCCCAGTTATCCTTTGGGCTTGTCCCCAGTGATCCTTTGGGCTTGTCCCCAGTTATCCTTTGGGCATGTCCCCAGTTACTAACTTATCTTTTATGTTGGCTTAGTCCCAAGTTATTTTCCATTTTTTCAGGTTTTCAAAGTTAAACAATTAAGGATCCTTAATCCTTATTATCCATTAAAGTTTTACTTATGGTTATCCTGATTAAAGGTTAGGACCCTAACTTGGATCCTCAGGTATGATCCTTAACTATTTTTAATTTCACTCATTATTCATTTGAATAACCCTTAGACTTTGACAACTAAACCTATGATCCTCGATCATAAACTATTTTTGAAAATTTTTCGATTACAGGATATTTTGATCCAGGATCATATCCTAAAATGATTGAACATGATTTGCTTAACAATTGGAAAATAAAAGGATAAACAAAGGATAACAACACGAGATAAGCCAGAAAGATTAGAGTTATTTTATTAACAAAGGATTTTAAACCCTTTCAAAAGTTGTCAAAATTGCCAACCCACGTTTATACCAGCAAAATGTGGCCCGTCCACATGGGTTGGCAAAGGGTGTCCATTGTTTGTGCGGTCATAGCATGCAGGTAAATAAAAAGCAGCAGGATCACAAAGGCTTCATTCCCCAAACAGAGGATCCCTCCACCATTTGCAATCCTACCTATTGTCCAAAGGATCCAGGATCCTCAATCCTAAAACTATTGTTTAAGTTACAGACCATCATTGTTTAAAACACCACAAAAAACCACTACCAAATTTAAAAAAAATTGGGCTCCGGCCAAGTCTCGAAATTTCCATCATCGCCCAATCCTGCAGCTCAAACCTTCGCTGCACCATCACCACCAGCTCCACTTGCTTCCCCCTGATCCTTGCCAGCATCACCACCTTCAAGCATTGGGATCTCCTCGGCTTCATCATCATCCTCCAACTCTGCTAACCTTGCCTTCCAGCCCTCCACATCCCATGTGCTCTTGTCAAAGGCAGGATCCTGAGCCTCCGCAGCCATCTGCAATTGGATCTTATACATAGCTATTGCGGCAGAGACCTTGGCATCCTGGGTGATCTCCTACTTCTCACAATCCATGTTGATCAGCATTTGAGCAGCTTCATCCTTGGTAGCCCGGAGTTCCTTCTCAAGATCAGCTATCTTGAGATCCTGCAGCACGCCCATTTGTTGGAGGTCGGCGATTTGGCGGTCCTGATCCTCAACATGGCCAAGGTAGGTTTCTATTTCAGCAAGTTTCTGCAGAAAGGGAAAAAGGTAAGTTCAGGACCAGGTGATCCTCAAACAAGCAGGATATACGAGCAGAATACACAAGCAAGAGCAATGATCCTTACTTCATTAACATAATCAAGAAACTGTAGGCGGAGCAGGGGAAATCCTTGAAGATCCTCAGAAGCCTTTCTCTTCTTTCCCTTACCCCTGACAGGTGCTTTAGGGGCTGAAGCAGACGGACTAGCAGCAGGGGTCTTCTTCCTTGTAGACTTGACATTAGCAATGTTTTGGTCAAAAATCACACAAAGGATAATGCAACCAAACTCTATGTAAACGGGGTATGATGCTTGGTTTGTTGAAAAAGTAAAGGATCACTTTCACTATGAAATATGCAAAGAGACAATGATTTATACGAGGAAAAAGCCCTTGATCAATGTATGATCTCCGGCATAAAAAACCTCGGGTGATGGCAACTACCGATCACCAAACTTCAATATAACAAAAAATGGTTACAACTTCGGATGATAATGAGCTGAGTACAAGGATCACTATAGTATCGAGTGTCTAAGCGTGTGAGAAATGTGTTGTGTGTTCTTCCGAATGAGGAAGAGTGTTATATATACAAGTGTAGGTGACCTATTTTAGGTAAAAAGACTAATAATCAGCTCATTACCCCTTTAGAAATAAAAGTAAATCTAGCCTATATTATCGCCCTTAAATTATGCCAAGTTTCCATATCCTTCACAACGTCCATCTCCGATTAAGCACATGCTATAGTTGTAAAGACGTGTCCTTTAATTGTGATGCTTAAGAGCGGATCCTGCTAGATGTCCTGCAAAACAACATTAAATTCAACGAAAGCAACTGTTAGCATGAGGATCCTACGATGGTCCGTGATCCTGATCCTGGAACTCTGCTGAGGATCACTATCTGCCAAAGAAACAAGGATCACTGGTTAGGATCACACGTGAGGATCATGTATTGTAAAAATCCAGCCCTAACAATTGCCCCAAAAATATAAGGAGTGATTTTGTAAATAAATGAGTTATATTTTGTTCTGATCTTATCTTCAACGGACAACTCGGATAACTAGCCGTTATAACCGGACTAGCCGTTGCGATCATTACGTCACTGAAGTGACATCCCTGCAAATCATGATTATAAATAGGAGATAGGGTAAGGATCGATTTGTATTTAAATTCAGGATATACTCCCTTTATAATCTCCACCGAAGATTGATCAGGTATTCTCTTCCTTTCTTTCTTCCTTTTCCTGCTCTGTTTTTTCTGCTCTTGCTCTGTTTTTGTTCGGCCACGAGTATGTTGCTCCGAAATTCTCCCCATAAGGATCACGAGAAGAGCAGTCCCCTGAAAAGCCAAGGGATCATTAAGGACTCTCCTACGGAGAGATGCTGCTTTACCGATGCTCATGTAGATAGGATTCGTCATTGTTTTCCGGCGGATGCTGTTTTCAAATCCTTCACATCCACTGCTTTGAGTGACTTTGTTTCAGACGCCTGGGTGGCCTTTCCTGCAACTCCGTTTACCATAGGATATTCGTATCCTTTTCCGGCCTTCACTCAGTCTTTCTTTTCTTTGACCGGCATATCTTATATCCAAGCTATGCCGATGATCTGGAGGGTCTTGTATACCTTCGAGAGGATCATCGAGCAGGAGGGGATTGATTTAGGGATGGCAGAGCTGGCCGAGCTTTATGATCTTACCACGTTTGGTTCTCATCGATACTTGCTGAAACGGAAGGCCGGGGAGGATCACCCTGTTTTAAAGGTTACCAAAAATGACACAAACTGGAAGCGTCGTTTCTTCTTTGTGAGGAGGGATACCCTCCCTAATGGGAAGGATCTGCCCAAGGAGTGGGCCACCCATGGTAGGATAGAGGATCCTGGAAGGATCACCATCAGACTTGTCTCTTATGATGAGGATCACTAATGTCTTTCTTTGTTTTTTGTTTATTGTGCAGCTATCTCCATTGCTCATCTCAAGTTAACCCCTGCTGCCAGAGAGAGGGTTCTAGCTTTCAAGAAGCTTGATCCTGAAATCAGAAGTTTTCAAGTCACCGTCCAAGATTCACAAGAAGTATCCTCCGCATCTGCCACTATGTCAAGTAAGTATCCTTATTAAAAAGTAAGTTATATGTAAGACTGTTTAGCTAGTAAGGGAACTTATCTTGTTTTGATTGTGTAGGCGCTGGGAAACCTGCTAAGTCTGCCAAGTCTGCCTCCAAGTTCGGGATTGATGAACTTGCCAATGTCAAGTCTTCAAGAAAGAAGTCTTTTGTTGCCAGTCCCTCTGCTTCGGCCCCTAAGGCACCTGTTAGGGGTAAGGGGAAGAAGAGAAAGACTTCTGAGGATCTCCAAGGATTTCCCCTGATCCGCCAACAGTTTCTCGACTATGTCAATGAGGTAAGGATCATTGCCCCTGTTGGTTATCCTTCTCGAATATCCTGCTTGTATATTCTGCCTGTATATCCTGCTTCTTTGAGGATCACCTGATCCTGAACTTACCTTTTTTCTCTTTTGCAGAAACTTGCTGAGATTGAGACCTACCTTGGCCATGTCGAGGATCAGGAAAGCCAAATCGCCGACCTCCAACAAATGGGCGTATTGAAGGATCTCAAGATAGCCGATCTTGAGAAGGAACTCCGGGCTACAAAGGATGAGGCTGCTCAAAGGCTGATCGACATGGATGGCGAGAAGCAGGAGATCACCCAGGATGCCAAGGTCTCTGCCGCAATTGCCATGTACAAGATACAACTACAGATGGCTGCGGAGGCTCGGGATCCTGCCTTCGATAAGAGCACATGGGATGTTGAGGGCTGGAAGGCAAGATTGGCAGAGCTGGAGGATGAGGACGAAGCCGAGGAGATCCCAATGCTGGAGGGCGGTGATGCTGAGAAGGATCAAGGTGGAGAAGCTGGTGGTGATGGAGCAGTGAAAGTTTGAGCTGCTGGATTGGGCGATGATGGATATTTCGAGACTAGGCCGGAGCCCAATTTTTTAAGTTTGGTAGTGGTTTGTTTGTGGTTGTGATGTTTTGAAACAATGATGGTCTGTAACTTAAACAATAGCTTTTAGGGTTAAGGATCCTGGATCCTTTGAACAATAGGTAGGATCGCAAACGGTGGAGGGATCCTCTGTTTGGGGATGAAGCCTTTGTGATCCTGCCGCCTTTAATTTCCTGCACCTGCTAAGACCGCATAGACAATGGACACCCTTTGCCAACCCATGTGGACGGGCCACGTTTTGCTGGTAGAAATGTGGGTTGGCAATTTTGACAACTTTTTGAAAGGGTTTAAGATCCTTTTGTTAATAATATAACTTTAATTTTTCTGGCTTATCTCGTGTTGTTATCCTTTATTTATCCTCTTATTTTCCAGTTGTTTTTTAGAAATATATTTGTTAGAGTAACAAGGGTTTGAGCAAACCATGTTTAATAAATTTAGGATATGATCCCAGATCAAATATCCTGACACCGAAGATTTTTGAATCAATTTCAAGGATCATAGGTTTAGTTGTCAAAGTGTAAGGGTTGTTCAGTATAATCAGAATAGTCAAGGATCATACCTGAGGATCCAAGTTAGGATCCTAACCTTTAATCAAGATATCCGTAGATGAGATTTTAATGGATAATAAGGATTAAGGATCCTTATGTGTTTAACTTTGAAAACCTGAAAAATGAAACATAACTTGGGACTAAGCCAATGTAAAAGATAAGTTAGTAGCTGGGGACATGCCCAAAGGATAACGGGGGATGATCCCAAAGGATCACTGGGGACAAGCCCAAAGGATAACTGGGGACAAGCCCAAAGGATCGTAGGTAAACTGGAGTATGGCCCTTACTGGCGACTATCCAAACTTAGTGACATGAAAATGTCAAAACCTTAGCTAACGTGAAAACGTTAGAAACCTTATGAACGGATGTATGGTACGTCTACCATTATACGTAGGATCCTAGGTATAGCCAGTACGATGAGGTTGTCAGCCCCGGAAGTGGGTACTGGTCCCAAAGACGTGAACTATATCAGGATCATCGTGCGCTGCTGGCGGAAACTGGGGATAATCCCAAGGATAACTGGGGTTGGACCCAAGGATCTGCGTTGCTTTTGAAGATCTTTGACGATATGCTGTAGATACCTGAACTATCATAACTCAAATGGTTCGTGAGAAGAGGATGAAGGATACAGGATCCTTATCCTTTGGTAAAAAGTAAGGAAATGTAATAGTTTTAAGATAAGGACATTACCAGAGTAAGGATCACTGACATCACCGGGATCCTTCGAGGATACTTCAATATAAGGATCACATGCTTGAAGGATCATGTTCACATAAAGTATCTCTTTAAGTGAACAACATTCCAGGCTCTTGGTAACAAGTTTCCTTCCATGGTTAGCAATCTGTATGCCCCCTTTCCTGCTTCAGCTTCAATCAAGTAAGGGCCTTCCCACTTTGGTGCTAACTTCCCGTCAGCAGGATTAATAGTGTTTTGGAATGCTTTTCTCAACACCATATCTCCGACTTGAAACTTCCTTATCCTAACATTTTTGTTGTAAGCACCAGCCATTCTTTGTTGGTAGCTTGCCATCCTTATCCTAGCCAGATCCCTGATTTCCTCAATAGTATCCAAATCCTGAGCCAGGATTGTAGCATTTTCTTCAGGATCACGAGCACTTGTTCTAGCAGTTGGGATCACCATCTCTGTTGGGATCACTGCTTCTGCCCCAAATACTAAAGAAAAAGGTGTTTGACCAGTGGCATTTTTGGGAGTTGTTCTATCAGCCCATAGCACATAAGGTAACTCCTCTGCCCATTTTCCCTTCTTGGATCCTAGCTTTTTCTTCAGATTGTTGATGATGATCTTGTTGGATGATTCTGCTTGGCCATTGGCTTGTGGATGAACTGGTGTTGATGTTATCATCTTAATTCCCCAACTGTCACAAAAGTTAGTGGTTCTGCTTCCAATGAATTGGGAACCATTATCACATACAATTTCAGAGGGAATGCCAAATCTAGTTATAATGTTTCTTTTGATAAAGGATATAACTTCTTTTTCTCTGACTTGAGCAAAGGCTTCAGCTTCTATCCACTTAGAGAAGTAGTCAGTCATGGCAAGCATAAATACTTTTCCACCAGGTGCTTTAGGGAGCTTGCCAACTATATCCATCCCCCATCTCATGAATGGCCAAGAGGATGGTATAGGGTGTAGCAGTTCAGCTGGTTGATGAAGGATATTGCTGTGTCTTTGACAAGGATCACATTTCCTAGCATATTCTACAGCATCCCTTTTCATGGTTGGCCAGTAGTATCCTGTTCTAAGGATCCTTGAGAACAATGCCCTGCCCCCAGTGTGGTTTCCACAATCTCCTTCATGGAAGTCTCTCAATCACTTCTTCAATTTCAGGATCCTCGATACATCTTAAATATGGTCCTGCAAGAGATCGTTTATATAATACATTATTTAAGATTGTGAATTGAGATACCTTAATCCTGAAAGCTCTAGGATTTTCTCCCATCGGAATCTCCCCGTATTGCAAGTATCTCATGATTGGTGAGATCCATGATCCTGAATAAGATTGAGCTTCTTCACTAGGGATTATTGCAGTATCCTCTTCTATTTCCATGGCCACCTGATTTTCAATGGCAGGAGCCAGGATATGGATGATAGGGATACTTATATCTTCTGGAATCTTTAAGGATGATCCTAAGTTGGCCAATGCATCAGCTTCCGTGTTATCCTCCCTTGGTACCTGTGTTAAGCTGAAAGAGACAAAAGAGAGTGCCAATTCCTTGACTATCTCTAAATATTTGGTTAGTTTTTCACCTTTAACAGCATAGGATCCATTAAAGTGATTGGTGATCAATAATGAGTCTACATATACTTTAAGATATTTCACCCCCATATCCTTAGCAATTTGCAAGCCAGCAATTAAGGCTTCATATTCAGCCTCATTGTTAGTTGCTTGGAATTCACAGGCTATGGAGTGGGGTATTATGTCCCCCTGTGGCGATTTTAGTAGTATCCCGAGCCCTGTGCCCTTGACATTTGAGGATCCATCAGTGTGTAGTATCCAAGGATCCTTGGTCTCATCCAGCTGCTGGACCTCCAATTCTGCTTCTTTTTGTAGATCACTACTGAAATCAGCGACAAAGTCAGCTAGTGCTTGGGATTTAATGGCTGTTCTTGGCTCATATCTTATATCATGGGCACTAAGTTTTACTGCCCACTTAGCCATTCTTCCTGACATCTCTGGTTTCCTGAGGACATTCTTAATTGGAAAGTTAGTTCTAACAACGATAGTATGGGTTTCAAAATAATGCCTTAACTTAGTTGATGCCATGATTAATGCAAGAATAAGTTTTTCGAGGTGTGAGTACCTGGATTCGGCATCAAGTAAACTCTTACTTACATAGTAGATAGGATATTGTGTACCTTCATGATCCTTAACAAGGACAGCACTTACAGCGGTTGAGGATACCGTCAAATATAAGGATAACACATCTCCTTTTTCGGGCTTTGATAATGCTGGTGCTGAGGACATATATTCCTTAAGGGCTTGTAAAGCATTCTCATGTTTCTCAGTCCATTCAAACTTCTTGTTCTTCCTTAGGATATCGTAAAATTCTTTACATTTTTCTAAGGATTTTGATATGAACCTGTTCAGAGCTGCTATCCTGCCTGTTAGCCTTTGCACATCCTTAGCATTGGCAGGGGACTTGATGTTCACTAGTGCTTTAATTTGCTCCGGACTTGCTTCAATGCCCCTCGGAGTTACCATATATCCTAGGAATTTACCTGCCTTAACGCCAAAGTGGCATTTTGAAGGATTAAGCTTCATGTTATAATTATCAAGGATATCAAATGCTTCTTCCAAATCCCTTAGGTGATCCTCAGCTTTCTTTGATTTGACTACCATATCATCTATGTATACTTCCATAGTTTGTCCAATTTGATCTTTGAACATCATATTCACCAGCCTTTGATATGTTGCACCTGCATTTCTTAATCCAAAAGGTATGGCAATATAACAATACAAACCTGTTGGGGTCATAAAGGCTGTATCCTCTTGGTCAGATGGTTCCATCTGAATTTGTTGGAATCCAGATGATGCATCCATAAAGGTCAACAGTTCATGCCCCGCCGTTGCATCCACCATGGAGTCAATGTGGGGTAATGGGAAAGGATCCTTGGGACATGCCTTATTCAGATCGGTGAAATCGACACATACCCTCCACTTTCCATTTTTCTTTTGGACAACAACCACATTGGCTAACCATTTTGGATATTTTACCTCTCTGATCATACCTGCTCGAAGTAGTCTCTCTACTTCTTCTTGGATAATGGCATTCCTTTCTGGTGCAAACTTCCTCCTTTTTTGGTGGATTGGTTTGATAGACCTGTCAATGCCAAGTTTGTGAGTAATAATATCCTTAGATATACCTGTCATATCTTCATGTTTCCAAGCAAAGGTAGATTTTCTTCTTTTGAGGAAGGATATTAAGTCTTCTTTCATCTTGCCAAGGATCCCTGATCCGATATAGATTTTTGATTCAGGATCACTAGGATCCAAGACATTCCTCGGAGGATACTGTAATTGCTATTGCTCCCTTGGCTTCGAGGTTGGCTTCATGGATGAGGTATAACAATCCTTAGCCTCCTGCTGATCACTGTCGATCTTGATTATTCCCCATGGGCTAGGGAGCTTCACACATTGATGGTAGGTGGATGGGACTGCTTTCATATCATGTATCCAAGGCCTGCCAAGGATAACATTGCAACAAGATAAACAGTCAATAACACAAAATTTCTGATAATTATGTAATCCTTCCACGTAGATTGGGAGTTTGATGTCCCCCAGAGTTTTCTTCGTTTCTCCACTGAATCCTACAAGCACGGAGGACCTTGGTGTGATGTCTGATTCTGGGATACCCATTTTCTTCAGAACATCAAGCTGGATAATGTTCACTGAGCTTCCTCCGTCGATAAGGATCCTGCGGACAAAATGGTTAGAGATAAAGAGAGTAATAACTAAGCTATCATGATGAGGATCCTGAATGTTAATGCGATCATCCTCATCAAACGTTATCATCTTCCCTTCTGAGACACTTGATGTTCTAATAGGTCTTTCTCCATTATCCATTTTTGACTCCTTTGCATGCCTTTTGGCCGTCGAGAAGGATGTACCACAGATGTCTGATCCTCCAGAAATAAAGTTGATCACTTGTGCATTTGCCGGAGGTGCTGGAGCCTTTTCAGGGATCCTTTCAGGATCCTGAGTCCTTTGCTTTTTCCTTCCCAACAATTCTTTTAGGTGCCCCTTGCTTAACAGATATCCAATTTCTTTTCTTAAAGCTATGCATTCTTCAGTTAGATGCCCGAAATCCTCATGGTATGCACACCATTTTGACTTGTCTTTAGTCCCGGATGGTTTATCATTCTTTCTGGGCCACCTAGCTTTTTCTCCTAGATTCTGCATTGCAAGGATTAGTTCATGATTATCAACGGAAAAACCATATTCTGAGATTGGAGGATAATCTTCATCATCCTCTTCTTGGTCAATAGCATGCACATTCTGGTTGTCACTTCTATGGTAGGATTTGAATTTATTGTTCTTGAAGGAGGATCCTTGCTTCTCCGGTTTTGAGGATCCTACTTGTCTCTCCTGGATCCTCTTGTCATCCTCTAGCCGGATGAACCTGAGTGCCCGAGTTCTTACTTCATCTAGATTCCTGCATGGTGTCATAACAAGATCATCATAGAATAATGAATCCTTAAGCAGTCCCATTTTGAAGGCTTCAACTGCCGTAGCCATATCCAAGTTGGGAATGTCCAAGGATTCTTTACTGAATTTAGTTATATAATCCCTTAATGATTCATTATGACTTTGAGTTATCCTGTACAAATCACTAGTTAATCTTTCAAATTTTCTACTACAAGAGAATTGGTTATTGAATAAATTAACTAAATTAGCAAATGAAGTAATAGAGTAAGGGGGAAGACTTAGCAGCCACTTAAGAGCTGATCCAGTAAGAGTGGATCCAAATCCTTTACATAGGCATGCTTCCTTCAACTTTTCTGGGATAGGATTGATCTCCATCCTCTCCCTGTATTGTGCTATGTGCTCCTCTGGATCCGTTGTACCATCATACAGCTTCATAGTAGGGATATGGAACCTTTTGGGTACCTCTGCATCACAAATTGGTGGTGCAAAGCGGGATACCTTATGGCTTCCATCTGCAATCTCTGGGATAGGCTTGACTACCCCTGGAACACTTGAGATCATATCTTTTAGCTTCTGCAATTCCCTGGCCATAGCATGATTGACACCTGTATCCTGCATGAATCCATGGTTAGTGGTAAGATAATTATTTAAAGTGTTACCTCCCATTGAGTTCAAGTTAGTGAATCCATATCGCTGGGATTCTGGGATAACGGAGGGACCAGTGGAAGCAATGGTCTGCATTGGAATGAAGTCCCCTTGATGGACATCTAGACTTCCTGTTTGCAAACTTTTTAGGGATCCTGGCATCTGGAAGGATCCTGGTATCTGGAAGGATCCTGGTATCTGGGATGATCCTGGAACAAAGGAGGATCCTTGACCCTGGGATGATCCAGGAACAAAGTAGGATCCTTGAAACTGCTGTGCTCCCGGGTAGGCTCCCGGATTCATGAAGGATCCCATATGTTGGGGATAGGATCCTGCCGGCTGAAAGTGTGAGCCTGATGCCTGAGTCATTGTTGTTGATCCGAGGTGCAATCCTCTTGATTCTCCCATAATTTGCACATCTAGGATTCCCGATGGCTGAGAAGTGATCATTGGAGTATCAAAGCTCAAGGATTTGGGCATCAGTGGGGAATGATCCTCTGCCGTTTTCTTTTGTCTTTTGAGATCTCCAATTTCCCTGAGGATCCTTTCATTAGTTTCATCCTGCCGCTGCATACGATCCTTCATCTGCAAAATCAAAGTAAATACGTCACTAGTACTGGGAGTATAAGAATTCATAGCAGAAGAAGATGGAGGTTTAGAGTTAGTAGGAGTTGGTCTCTTCTCAGCATTCTTCTGGGATCCTGCCGGTGGAGGAGGCAGAGTGTTCTGAGACGAGGTGACTGCAGACATCGCCGTGGACATGTTTTTCAATGATGAAGCCATGTAATTCTTTGAAATGATTTCGAACAAAAGGTTTTCTTATGAATGAAGCACCAATTGCCCCACGGTGGGCGCCAAACTGTTTTGGTCAAAAATCACACAAAGGATAATGCAACCAAACTCTATGTAAACGGGGTATGATGCTTGGTTTGTTGAAAAAGTAAAGGATCACTTTCACTATGAAATATGCAAAGACACAATGATTTATACGAGGAAAAAGCCCTTGATCAATGTATGATCTCCGGCATAAAAAACCTCGGGTGATGGCAACTACCGATCACCAAACTTCAATATAACAAAAAATGGTTACAACTTCGGATGATAATGAGCTGAGTACAAGGATCACTATAGTATCGAGTGTCTAAGCGTGTGAGAAATGTGTTGTGTGTTCTTCCGAATGAGGAAGAGTGTTATATATACAAGTGTAGGTGACCTATTTTAGGTAAAAAGACTAATAATCAGCTCATTACCCCTTTAGAAATAAAAGTAAATCTAGCCTAAATTATCGCCCTTAAATTATGCCAAGTTTCCATATCCTTCACAACGTCCATCTCCGATTAAGCACATGCTATAGTTGTAAAGACGTGTCCTTTAATTGTGATGCTTAAGAGCGGATCCTGCTAGATGTCCTGCAAAACAACATTAAATTCAATGAAAGCAACTGTTAGCATGAGGATCCTACGATGGTCCGTGATCCTGATCCTGGAACTCTGCTGAGGATCACTATCTGCCAAAGAAACAAGGATCACTGGTTAGGATCACACGTGAGGATCATGTATTGTAAAAATCCAGCCCTAACAAGCAAGATCATCAATACCAAACTTGGAGGCAGACTTGACAGATTTCCCAGCGCCTACACAATCAAAATAAGATAAGTACTCTAACTAATTTAAAAATCTTACATAGAACTACTTTTTAAATGAGGATACTTACTTGACATTGTGGCAGATGCGGAAGATACTTCCTGTGAATCTTGAATGGCAACTTGAAAACTTCTGGTCTCAGGATCAAGCTTTTTGAAGGCTAGAACTCTTTCTCTTGCAGCAGGAGTCAACTTGAGATGAGCAACAGATATGGCTGCACAAAAAACAAGACATTAGTGATCCTCATCATAAGGAATAAACCTTATGGTGATCCTTCCAGGATCCTCTATCCTACCATGAGTAGCCCACTCCTTGGGCAGATCCTTCCCATTAGGGATGGTATCCCTCCTAACAAAGAAGAATCGTCGCTTCCAATTCGTGTCATTCTTGGTGACCTTAAGAACAGGGTGATCCTCTCCGGATTTCCGTTTGAACAGATATCGACAGGAACCAAACGTTGTGAGATCATACAGCTCAGCCAGCTCCGCCATCCCTAAGTCAATCCCCTCCTGCTCAATGATCCTCTCAAGGGTATACAAAACCCTCCAGATCATCGGCATGGCTTGGATGTAAGATATGCCGGTCAGGGAAAAGAAAGATTGGGTGAAGGCTGGAAAGGGATACGTATAGCCTATGGTGAACGGAGTAACAGGAAAAGCTACCGAAGTATCGGAGACAAAGTCACTTAAAGCAGTGGGAGTGAAAGATTTAAAGATAGCATTCGCCGGAAAACAATGACGAATTCTATCAATATGAACATCGGTGAAACAACACCTCTCATGGGGAGAATCCTTGATGATCCCTTGACCCTTCAAGGGACTGTTCTTTTTAGGATCCTTATGAGGGGAGTTGCGTAGCAGCATGCTTGCAGAATGTTGAAGAAAAACAAAGAAGTAGAAAAACAGAGTAAGAGAAGGAAGAAGGAAGAAGAGAGATACCTGATTGATCTTCGGACGAGATTATAAAGGGAGTTTCTTTGATTTTAAATGCGAATTGATCCTATCTCTATCTCCTATTTATAATGATGATCTGCAGGGCTGTCACTTCTGTGACGTAAGAATCACAACGGCTAGTCCGACTCCAACGCCTAGTTATCCGATTAGCTCGTTGCAGATAAGATCAAGCAAAATATAACTCATTTATTTACAATATCACTCCTTATATTTTGGGGGCAATTGTTAGGGCTGGATTTTTATAACACGTGATCCTTACATGTGATCCTAACCAGTGATCCTTATTTCTTTGGCAGATAGTGATCCTCAGCAGAGTTCCAGGATCAGGATCACGGACCATCATAGGGATCCTCATGCTAACAGTTGTTTTCATTGAATTTAATGTTATCTTGCAGGAATGTCTAGCAGGATCCGCTCTTAGCATCGCAAACAAGGGACGCGTCTTTACAACTTTGGCATATGCTTAATCAGAGATGAACGTTGTAGAGGATATGGAAACTCGGCATGATTTAAGGGCGATAATTTAGGCTAGATTTACTTTTATTTCTAAAGGGGTAATGAGCTGATTGTTAGTCTATTTACCTAAAATAGGTCACTCACACTTGTATATATAACACTCTTCCTCATTCGGAAGACAGACAACACATTTCTCACACGCTTAGACACTCGATACTATAGTGATCCTTGTACTCAGCTCATTATCATCCGAAGTTGTAACCATTTTTTGTTATATTGAAGTTTGGTGATCGGTAGTTGCCATCACCCGAGGTTTTTTATGCCGGAGATCATTCATTGATCAAGGGCTTTTTCCTCGTATAAATCCTTGTGTCACTTGCATATTTCTTACCAAAGTGATCCTTTACTTTTTAAACAAACCAAGCATCATTCCCCGTTTACTTAGAGTTTGGTTGCATTATCCTTGTGTGATTTTTGACCAAAACAAAATTCTACTTGATGCTGAGGCCAGGTATTCTCATTTAGAGAAATTAATTCTTGATTTAATTATGGTTTCTGCTAAACATAGACATTATTTAGAAACTCACACCATTATTGTGAAAACTAACCTTTCTATCAAGAATGTTCTCAGGAAACTTCAAATGTCAGGTAGAATGGCAAAGTGGGCAATCAAGCTTATTGCATATGACATTAAGTATGAACCCAGGACTGCCATCAAGTCCCAAGCTTTAGCTGACTTTGTGGCTGATTTCAGTAGTGATCTACAAAGGGAAGCTGAATTCGAAGTTCAACAACTTGATAAGACCAAGGATCCTTAGACACTCCTCATGGATGGAGCTTCAGATGTTAAAGGAACTAGACAAAGCACACTACTAAAATCGCCACAGGGGGACATTATACCCCAATCCATTGCATGTGAATTCCAAACCACTAATCATGAGGTAGAATATGAGGCCTTGATAGCAGGTTTGCAATTAGCTAATAATATGAGGATCAGGTATCTTCAAGTATATGTAGATTCTCTATCAGTTACTAATCATTATAACAGTTCTTACACTGTCAAATGTGAAAAGCTAATCAAGTACTTAGAAATAGTCAGGAAACTGGCAGATTCTTTTGCTTTTTTCAGTCTACCACAGGTACCCAGGGAAGAAAATGCAGAAGCTGACGCTTTAAGTAACCTTGGATCATTCCAAAATGTGCCAGAAGATGTGAAAAATACTCATCACCCATGTTTTAACTCCTGCAATTGAGGATCACATAGCCATGGAGATAGTGGAGGATTCTACAATCATACCTGGTGATCCTGCACAGTCGAATTCAGGATCCTGGATCCTTCCAATCCTAAGATATATACAACATGGAGAGATCCCTACAGGACAAAATCCTAAAGCTTTTAAAGTCAAGGAGACTGTGGAAACCACACTGGGGGCAGAGCACTATTCTCAAGGATCCTTAGAACAACATACTATAGGCCTACCACGAAGAAGGATGTTGTGGATTATGCAAAGAAGTGTGATGCTTGTCAAGGACACAGTAATATTCTACACCAACCAACATAACATCTGCATCCTAAGAAGAAGCTTTTGCTCAAAGTCAGAAAAAAGGAAATGGCCAGTTATCAACAAAGAATGGCTGGAGCATACACCAAGAATGTCAGGATTAGAAGATTTCAAGTTGGTGATTTTGTGCTAAGAAAAGCATTCCAGAACACTACAAATCCTTCTAATGGCAAGCTAGCACCAAAGTGGGAAGACCCCTATCTAATTGAAGCTGAATCAGGAAAGGGGGCATATCATTTGTTAACAATGGATGGTGATCTCCTACCAAGAGCTTGGAATGCTGTTCATCTCAAAAAATACTTTAAGTAAGAAGGATCAGGGATCCTCAGCGATACCGGTATTCTGATTAAGGATCCAGGATCCTCAAAGGATATATGATTCTACATTTGGTAACACATTACTTTCATTTTCATTTTCATTCATTTTATACTTATTACTTATCATAAGTTAAAGATGTTAATCGGTTAACATCTATTTTCACAAAGTTTAAGCTTTTGCAGAGTTGTTATCATTTTACAGAAGATCAAAGTGGTTGGCCAACTCTCCAAAGTTTATGGGCTTGTCCCCAGTTTCGCCAGTAGCGCACGATGATCCTGGTGCAGTTCAAGGCAGTGCGACCAGTACTCGTTTTAGGTGCTGACAATTTCATTGTACTGGTTGTACCCATGATCCTACGTATAATGGTAGACATACCATACATCCGTTCCTAAGGTTTCTAACATTTTCACGTTAGCTAAGGTTTCGGCATTTTCATGTCGCTCAAGTTTGGATAGTCGCCAGTGAGGGCCATACTCCAGTTTACACAAGTTATATGGGCTTGACCCCAGTTTACATCCGTTTATTTGGGCTTGTCCCCAGTTTATTTAGGCTTGTCCCCAGTTTGTTGGGCTTGTCCCCAGTTTATTTTGGCTTATCCCCAGTTATTATGGGTTCATTCCAAATTATTTGGCTTGGTCCCAAATTTGTTTTTCTTGCAGGATCTTGGAGCTTTAAAGCTATACAAGTTCTGACAATAAGGATCCTGGATCCTTGAAACTTTACTTTTCACAATTTATCTATTCAGTATTAATTTACAAGGATTTAGAATCCTAACTTGGATTCTCTGGTATGCTATATTCTAACTTTTCCTAAGCTGAAAGTTGTCTCTTATCCTTTTTGGTAAAGGATCATTGATCCACATTTATATGAACACTTCAAGTTTTCTGTTAAAAGTGTAACATTATCATCAGATTTTCAATAACTTTCCAGTTGTTCGGTGATAATATTTTTGAAAATAGAAAGCATACATGAAAAATAAAAAGGGAAGAAACAACTATAGATGTAGCTAAAAAAGTTTAATGTTATTACCTATTCATTATGTATCAAAATCATCTGGCCTGGATTTCACAAGCAAAATCGTGGACCATCCTCCCAGGCCGGACAGGGCTATCTAACAGTTAAAGTGTCTATGCAGAAATTAAAGTGCAGGAAGGTTAATAGTGAACTGTGAAGAAGGATTCATTCTCCACAAACAGAAGGATCTTCTTGTCTGTAAAGGCATTTGAGGAGTTATCTCTAACTCCATATTTTGCAATGATGATTATAGCAGGTCTTATCAGTGACGACAAGTAGTGTAACGACTAGTTACCAGCAGCAACGGCTAGTCCGCTTCTAATGGAAATATGACAGCTGTGAATCCTTATCACAACTGCCATATTGGGGGCAATTGTTAGGCATGGATTTTGTGCTAAGGATCATCTATCCTGAGACTAGGCATGGATCACGGATCCTTAATGGCTAATGAAGAGAGTCTGAGGATCCAGAGTCTGAGGATCCAGAGTCTGAGGATCACGAGTCTGAGGATCACGAGTCTGAGGATCCAGGATCCTTAACAGAACTTATGTTTTGTTACAATTGTCACGTTTTTAATGTGTAAATGCAGATAATGTACGTAGTGGACTACTTCTTTGCTGGAATCTCGTGGAATATGCTTCTTAGGTACGTGGTCAATGAAGAGATAACCGTTAGTGGTGGTCATGGGTGACTTCCACCTTTTTTGGGAAGTTAGTTAGTTGATTTTTCTTATCATTTTAAGGGGAAAACGAGCTCAAAAAAGGCATAAGTCGTGCACACCACAGAAAATAGACACAACACTCGAATTCTCTGCAAACATTTAGAGAAAAACACACACTTTCACTAGAAATTCATTGTATTGAGCTTGTTTTCTTCCGAAGTTGTACAAGGATCACTATTGTTTTTGCAATATATTTGGTGATCGGTAGTTTCCATCACCCGAGGTTTTTTATGCTGGAGATCTTCTAAAGATCAAGGGCTTTTTCCTCGTATAAATCTCGGTGTTCATCGTTGATTTCATATACTTATCGTTCATACAATTAACCAAGCATCATACCTCACAAAATCAGATTTGGTTGCATTATCCTTGTGTGATTTTTGACCAAAACAGTATGAATGACGAGTCAAGGGTTCTGACCCGCGCCAGGTGTTAGGGCAGGATTTTAATGACCTGTGATCCTTACATAATATCCTAACAAGTGATCCTTGTTTCTTTGGCAGATAGTGATCCTCAGAAGAGCTTCAGGATCAGGATCATGGATCATCCTAAGGATCCTCATACTAACGATTACTCTCTTTGAATTTAATATTGTTTTGCAGGAATTACGAGTTGGATCTGGTCTTAGCAACGTTATCAAGGAATCTGTCACGCTGATTTCGCACATGCATAACCAAGAATAGACGTTATGAAGAATATGGAAACTTAGCACAATTTACGGGCAATTAGTTAGGCTAAATTTACTTCTATTCCTAAAGGGGTAACGAGCTAGTAGTTAGGTGATTTGCCTAAAATACGACCACACACACTTATATAAAGGGCATTCTTCAGCATTTGGAAGACACAACACATTTCTCACACGCTTTAACATACGATACTATAGTGATCCTTGTACCTAGCTCGTTACCATCCGAAGTTGTAAACATTGTTTGTTATATTGAAGTTTGGTGATCGGTAGTTTCTATCACCCGAGGTTTTTTATGCCGGAGATCATTCATTGATCAAGGGCTTTTTCCTCGTATAAATCCTTGTGTCACTTGTGCAATTTTCATTTAAGTGATCCTTATCTTTGTTCATCATACCAAGCATCATTCCCCGTTTACAAAGAGTTTGGTTGCATTATCCTTGTGTGATTTTTGACCAAAACAGTTTGGCGCCCACCGTGGGGCAATTGGTGCTTCATTCATAAGAAAGTTTTTCTGTTGGTGATCATTCCGGAGTATTGAATGGCTTCATCGTTGAAGAATACCTCCACAGCGATGTCTGCAGTCAATTCATCTAATGGCATTCCACCTTTGCCTCCACCACCAGTTGGATCTCAGAAAAATGCTGAGAAGAGACCAACTCCTATCTTATCTAAACCTTCATCTTCTGCTCTAACTTCTTCTGCTCCCAGTACTAGTGATATATTTACTTTGATTTTTGCAGATGAGGGATCGTATGCAGCAGCAGGATGAAACTAATGACAGGATCCTCAAAGAAATCGGAGATCTCAAAAGGCAAAAGAAAACGGCAGAGGATCATTCCCCACTGATGCCCAAATCTTTGAATTTTGATACTCCGATGATTACTTCTCAGCCATCAGAGGTCCCAAACATTCAACATATGGGTGGATCAAGAGGAGTGCATTTCGGCCCAGCAATAGTGACTCAGGCATCAGGATCATATTTCCAACCGGCAGGATCCTATACTCAGCATATGGGATCCTTCATAAACTCAGGATCCTCCTTCGTTCCAGGATCATCCCAGATTCAAGGATCCTCCTTTGTTCCAGGATCATCCCATGTTCAGGGATCCCTTCAGATACCAGGATCCTTGAAGAATTTGCAAACAGGAAGTCCAGATGTCCATCAAGGAGATTTTATTCCAATGCAGACCATTGCTTCTACTGGTCCCTCCATCATCCCAGAATCCCAGCCATATGGATTCACATCCAATGTTCCTAACTTGAACCCGATGGGAGGTAACACTTTTAATAATTCTCTTACCACTAACCATGGATTCATGCAGGATACAGGTATCAACCATGCTATGGCCAGAGAACTGCAGAAACTGAAGGATATGATATCAAGTGTTCCAGGGGTAGTCAAACCTATCCCGGAGATTGCAGATGGAAGCCACAAGGTATCTCGTTTTGCACCACCAATTTGTGATGCTGAGATACCCAAAAGATTCCATATCCCTACTATAAAGCTGTATGATGGTACAACGGATCCTGAGGAACACATAGCACAATACAGGGAGAGGATGGAGATCAATCCAATTCCAGAAAGGTTAAAGGAAGCATGCCTGTGCAAGGGATTTGGATCCACCTGTTTTGGTCAAAAATCACACAAGGATAATGCAACCAAACTCTAAGTAAACGGGGAATGATGCTTGGTTTGTAGAAAAAGTAAAGGATCACTTTAGTAAGAAATATGCAAGTGACACAAGGATTTATACGAGGAAAAAGCCCTTGATCAATGTATGATCTCCGGCATAAAAAACCTCGGGTGATGGCAACTACCGATCACCAAACTTCAATATAAGAAAAATGGTTACAACTTCGGATGATAATGAGCTGGGTACAAGGATCACTATAGTTTCGAGTGTCTAAGCGTGTGAGAATTGTGTTGTATGTCTTCCGAATGGGGAAGAGTGTTATATATACAAGTGTGAGTGGCCTATTTTAGGTAAACAAACTAATAATCAGCTCATTACCCCTTTAGAAATAAAAGTAAATCTAGCCTAAATTATCGCCCTTAAATCATGCCAAGTTTCCATATCCTTCACAACGTTCATCTCTGATTAAGCATATGCCAAAGTTGTAAAGACGCGTCCCTTGATTGTGATGCTAAGAGCGGATCCTGCTAGACATTCCTGCAAAATACCATTAAGTTCAATGAAAGCAACTGTTATCATGAGGATCCTATGATAGTCCGTGATCCTGATCCTGGAACTCTGCTGAGGATCACTATCTGCCAAAGAAACAAGGATCACTGGTTAGGATCACATGTAAGGATCATTTATTATAAAAATCCAGCCCTAACAATTGCCCCCAAAATATAAGGAGTGATTTTGTAAATAAATGAGTTATATTTTGCTTTGATCTTATCTGCAACGAACGACTCGGATAACTAGCCGTTAGACTCGGACTAGCCGTTGCAACCCTTACGTCATAGACGTGACAATCCTGCAGATCATCATTATAAATAGGAGATAGAGTTAGGATCAATTTGCATTTAAATTCAAGAGCTACTCCCTTTATAATCTCGTCCGAAAGATCGATCAGGTATTCTTTCTCTTTTCTTTCCTTCTCTTACTTTGTTTTTCTTTCTCTTTCTATTCTTCTGCGAATATGTTGCTCCAGAATTCTCCTCACAAGGATCACATGAAGAATAGCCCTTTGAAAGGTCAAGGGATCATTAAAGACTCTCCCACCGAGAGGTGCTGCTTCACCGATGCTCACATTGATAGGATCCGTCACTGTTTTCCGGCGGATGCTATCTTCAAGTCTTTCACTCCCACTGCTTTAAGCGATTTTGTTTCCGACACATGGGTGGCTTTTCCTGTAACTCCGTTTACCATAGGATATTCGTATCCCTTTCCAGCTTTCACCCAATCTTTCTTTTCCCTGACCGGCATCTCTTACATCCAAGCCATGCCGATGATCTGGAGGGTTTTGTATACCCTTGAAAGGATCATTGAGCAGGAAGGGATTGATTTGGGAATGGCGGAGCTGGCTGAGATGTATGATCTCACAACGTTTGGATCCTGTCGATATTTGTTGAAACGGAAAGCTGGGGAGGATCACCCTGTTCTTAAGGTTACCAAAAATGATACGAACTGGAAGCGACGATTCTTCTTTGTTAGGAGGGATACCATCCCTAATGGGGAGGATCTGCCCAAGGAGTGGGCTACTCATGGTAGGATAGAGGATCCTGGAAGGATCACCATCAGACTTGTTCCTTATGATGATGATTACTAATGTCTTCTTTGTCTTTTGTGCAGCTATATCCGTTGCTCATCTCAAGTTGACTCCTGCTGCAAGAGAGAGAGTTCTAGCCTTCAAAAAGCTTGATCCTGAGACCAGAAGTTTTCAAGTTGCCATTCAAGATTCACAGGAAGTATCCTCCGCATCTGCCACAATGTCAAGTAAGTATTGTTTTGGTCAAAAATCACACAAGGATAATGTAACCAAACTTTATGTAAACGGGGTATGATGCTTGGTTAATTATGAAAGTAAAGGATCACTTCTGTGATAAAGATGCAAAGACACAATGGTTTATACGAGGAAAAAGCCCTTGATCAATGTATGATCTCCGGCATAAAAAACCTCGGGTGATGGCAACTACCGATCACCAACTTCAATATAAGAAAAATATGATTACAACTTCGGATAGTAATGAGCTGGGTACAAGGATCACTATTGTTTCGAGTGTCTAAGTGTGTGAGAGTTGTGGTGTATGTCGTGTGTCCTTTCTTCCAAATGAGGAAGAGTGGTATTTATACAAGTGTAGGTGACCTATTTTAGGTAAAAGGACTAATAATCAGCTCATTACCCCTTTAGAAATAAAAGATAATCTAGCCTAAATTGCCGCCCTTAAATCAAGCTAAGTTTCCATATCCTGTGCAACGTCTATCTCCGATTAAGCTCATGCCATAATTGTGAAGACGCGTCCCTTGATTATGATGCTAAGAGCGTATCCTGCTAGATGTTCCTGCAAAATAACATTGTTTCAAACGAAGGTAACTGTTAGCATGAGGATCCTTTGATGGTCCATGATCCTGATCCTGAAGTCCTGTTGAGGATCACTGTCTGCCAAAGAAACAAGGATCACTGGTTAGGATCACGTATAAGGATCACGTATGATAAAAATCCAGCCCTAACAATTGCCCCCAAAATATAAGGAGTTTATTGTAAATTGACGAGTTGTATTTTGATCTTATCTCCAACGGGCAACTCCGAATAACTAGCCGTTAATATCGAACTAGCCGTTGCGATCATTACGTCATAGATGTGACAATCCCTGCAAATCATGATTATAAATAGGAGATAGGGTTGGGATCACTCTGCATTTAAATTTGAGATATCTTCCCTTTATATTCGCTACCGAAGATCGATCAGGTATTCTCTTTTCTTCTCTTTTCATTCTTCCTTCTCTTGCTCTGTTTTTCTGCTGTGAGAATGTTGCTCCGAAACTCTCCCCATAAGGATCACGAGAAGAGCAGTCCCCTGAAAAGCCAAGGGATCATTAAGGATTCTCCTACGGAGAGATGTTGCTTTACCGATGCTCATGTAGATAGGATTCGTCATTGCTTCCCGGCGGATGCTGTTTTCAAATCCTTCACATCCACTGCTTTGAGTGACTTTGTTTCAGACACCTGGGTGATCTTTCCTGCAACTCCATTTACCATAGGATATTCGTATCCTTTTCCGGCCTTCACCCAATCTTTCTTTTCTCTGACCGGCATATCTTATATCCAAGCTATGCCGATAATCTGGAGGGTCTTGTATACCTTCGAGAGGATCATCGAGCAGGAGGGGATTGATTTAGGGATGGCAGAGCTGGCCGCGCTTTATGATCTTACCACGTTTGGTTCTCATCGATATTTGTTGAAACGGAAGGCCGGGGAGGATCACCCTGTTTTGAAAGTTACCAAAAATGACACAAATTGGAAGCGTCGTTTCTTCTTTGTGAGAAGGGATTCCCTCCCTGATGGGAATGATCTGCCCAAGGAGTGGGCCACCCATGGTAGGATAGAGGATCTTGGAAGGATCACCATCCGACTTGTCTCTTATGATGAGGATTACTAATGTCTTGTTTTTTGTTTATTGTGCAGCTATCTCCATCGCTCATCTCAAGTTAACCCCTGCTGCAAGAGAAAGAGTTTTAACTTTTAAAAGGCTTAATCCTGAGGTCAGAAGTTTTCAAGTCACCATCCAAGATTCACAAGAAGTATCCTCCGCATCTGCCACAATGTCAAGTAAGTATCCTTACCAAAAAGTAAGTTCTATGCAAAAATATTAAATTAGTTAGGAGACTTATCTTGTTTTGATTGTGTAGGTGCTGGGAAATCTGCTAAGTCTGCCAAGTCTGCCTCCTTGTTTGGGATTGATGATCTTGCCAACGTCAAGTCTTCGAAGAAGAAGACTTCTGCTGCTAGTCCCTCTGCTTCAGCCCCTAAATTACCCATTAGGGGTAAGGGAAAGAAGAGGAAGGTTTCTGAGGATCTTCAAGGATTTCCCCTGATTCGCCAGCAGTTTCTTGATTCTGTCAACGAGGTTAGGATCACTGCCCCTGTTGGTTATCCTGATGGTTTTTGAGGATCACCCGTGTCTGACGTCATATCCTGTTGTTTTTGCAGAAACTTACTGAAATAGAATCTTATGTTAGCCACGTTGAAGATCAGGATCGCCAGATTGCCGACCTTCAACAGATGGGTGTGCTGAAGGATCTCAAGATCGCTGATCTTGAGATGGAGATCCGGGCTGTTAAGGATGAGGCTGTCAAAGCATTGATCAAGTTTGATTATGAGAAGCATGACATTACTCAGGACGCTAAAGTCTCTGCCGCGATAGCTATGTACAAGATACAACTGCAGATGGCTACGGAGGCTCAGGATCCTTCCTTTGATAAGAGCACATGGGATGTTGAAGGCTGGAAGGCAAGGCTAGCAGAGTTGGAGGATGACGATGATGCTGAGGATATCCCGATGCTGGAGGGAGGTGATACTGACAAGGAGCAAGGTGGAGAAGCTGGTGGTGATGGAGCAGCGAAGGAGTAGGCTGCATGATTGGGCGATGATGGATATTGTTGACTAGGCCGGAGCCCAATTTTTTAGGTTTGGTAGTGGTTTGTGGTAGTTGATGTTTGAAACAATCATGGTTTGTAATTTGAACAATAGTTTTTAGGGTTAAGGATCCTGGATCCTTAGAACAATAGGTAGGATTGCAAAAGGTGGAGGGATCCTCTGTTTGGGGGATGAAACCTTTGTGATCCTGCCGCTTTTAATTTCCTGCACAATGCTAAGACCGCATAGACAATGGACACCCTTTGCCAACCCATGTGGACGGGCCACGTTTTGCTGGTAGAAATGTGGGTTGGCAATTTTGACAACTTTTTTGAAAGGGTTAAAGATCCTTTTGTTTAATAATATAACTTTAATTTTTCTGGCTTATCTCGTGTTGTTATCCTTATCTTCTTGTTTCTTGATTGTTTTTGTAGTATATTTGTTAAAGTAACAAGAGTTGAAAATATGTTTAATAAATTTAGGACATGATCCTAGATCAAATATCCTGACATTGAAAATTCTCAAAGTACTTTAGTTCAAGGATCATAGGTTTGGTTGTCAAAGTGTAAGGGTTGGTTAGGATAATGAGTATAATCAAAATAGTCAAGGATCATACCTGAGGATCCAAGTTAGGATCCTAACCTTCAATCGAGACAATCGTAAATAAAACTTTAATGGATAATAAGGATTAAGGATCCTTAAATATTTAACTTCGAGAACCTGAAAAATGGAATAAAACTTGGGACTAAGCCAATATAAAAGATAAGTTAGTAACTGGGGACAAGCCCATAGGATCACTGAGGATGATCCCAAAGGATCACTGGGGACAAGCCCAAAGGATAACTGGGGACAAGCCCAAAGGATAACTGGGGACAAGCCCAAAGGATAACTGGGGACAAGCCCAAAGGATCGTATGTAAACTGGAGTATGGCCCTTACTGGCGACTATCCAAACTTAGTGACATGAAAATGTCAAAACCTTAGCTAACGTGAAAACGTTAGAAACCTTATGAACGGATGTATGGTACGTCTACCATTATACGTAGGATCCTGGGTATAGCCAGTACGATGAGGTTGTCAGCCCCGGAAGTGGGTACTGGTCCCAAAGACGTGAACTATATCAGGATCATCGTGCGCTGCTGGCGGAAACTGGGGATAATCCCAAGGATAACTGGGGTTGGACCCAAGGATCTGCGGTGCTTTCGAAAATCTTTGACGATATGCTGAAGATACCTGAACTATCATAACTCAAATGGTTTGTGAGTAGAGGATGAAGGATACATGATCCTTATCCTTAGGTAAAAAGTAAGAAAATGTAATAGTTTCTAGGATAAGCATATTACCAGAGTAAGGATCACTGATATCACCGGGATCCTTCAAGGATACTTCGATGTAAGGATCATATGCATGAAGGATCATGTTCACATGAAATATTTCTTTAAGTGAACAGCATTCCAGGCTCTTGGTAACAAGTTTCCTTCCATGGTTAGCAACCTGTAAGCCCCCTTTCCTGCTTCAGTTTCAATCAAGTAGGGACCTTCCCATTTTGGTGCTAACTTCCCGTCAGCAGGATTGATAGTATTTTGAAATGCTTTTCTCAACACCATATCTCCGACTCGGAATTTCGTTAATCTGACATTTTTGTTGTAGGCACCAGCCATTCTTTGTTGGTAGCTTGCCATCCTTATCCTAGCTAGATCCCTGATTTCTTCAATGGTATCCAAATCCTGAGCTAGAATTGTAGCATTTTCTTCAAGATCACGAGCACTTGTTCTAGCAGTTGGGATCACCATTTCTGTTGGGATCACTGCTTCTGCCCCAAATACTAAAGAGAAAGGTGTTTGACCAGTGGCATTCTTGGGAGTTGTCCTATCAGCCCATAGCACATAAGGTAGCTCCTCTGCCCATTTCCCTTTCTTGGATCCTAGCTTCTTCTTCAGATTGTTGATGATGATCTTGTTGGATGATTCTGCTTGACCATTGGCTTGTGGATGAACTGGTGTTGATGTTATCATCTTGATTCCCCAACTGTCGCAAAAGTTAGTGGTTCTGCTTCCAATGAATTGGGAACCATTATCACATACAATTTCAGAGGGGATGCCAAATCTGGTTATAATGTTTCTCTTAATGAAGGATATGACTTCCTTTTCTCTGACTTGGGCGAAGGCTTCAGCTTCTATCCACTTAGAAAAATAGTCAGTCATGGCAAGCATAAATACTTTTCCACCAGGTGCTTTAGGAAGCTTGCCAACTATATCCATTCCCCATCTCATGAATGGCCAAGAGGATGGTATTGGGTGTAAAAATTCAGCTGGCTGATGGAGGATATTGCTATGTCTTTGGCAAGGATCACACTTCTTAGCATACTCTACAGCATCCCTTTTCATGGTTGGCCAGTAGTATCCTGTTCTAAGGATCCTTGAGAACAATGCTCTGCCCCCACTGTGGTTTCCGCAATCTCCTTCGTGGAAATCTGTCAATACTTCTTCAATTTCAGGATCCTCGATACATCTCAAATATGGTCCTGCAAGAAATCGCTTATATAATACATCATTCAAAATTGTGAATTGAGATACCTTAATTCTGAAAGCTCTAGGATTTTCTTCCATCGGAATCTCCCCGTGTTGCAAGTATTTCATGATTGGTGAGATCCATGATCCTGAATAAGGTTGAGCTTCTTCACTAGGGATCATCGCAGTATCCTCTTCTATTTCCATGGCCACCTGATTTTTGATAGCAGGAGCCAGGATATGGATGATAGGGATACTTATATCTTCTGGAATCTTCAAGGATGATCCTAGGTTGGCCAATGCATCAGCCTCTGTGTTTTCCTCCCTTGGTACTTGTGTCAAGCTGAAAGAAACAAAGGAGAGTGCCAATTCTTTGACTATCTCTAAATACTTGGTTAGTTTTTCACCTTTAACAGCATAGGATCCATTAAAGTGATTAGTGATCAACAATGAGTCTACATATACTTCGAGATATTTTACCCCCATATCCTTAGCGATTTGCAAGCCAGCAATTAAGGCTTCATATTCAGCCTTATTGTTAGTTGCTTGGAATTCACAGGCTATGGAGTGGGGTATTATGTCCCCCTGTGGCGATTTTAGTAGGATCCCGAGCCCTGTGCCCTTGACATTTGAGGATCCGTCAGTGTGTAATATCCAAGGATCCTTGGTTTCATCCAGCTGCTGGACCTCCAATTCTGCTTCTTTTTGTAGATCACTACTGAAATCAGCCACAAAGTCAGCTAAGGCTTGTGATTTAATGGCTGTTCTTGGTTCATATCTTATATCATGGGCACTAAGCTTCACTGCCCACTTAGCCATTCTCCCTGACATCTCCGGTTTCCTGAGGACATTCTTAATTGGAAAATTAGTTTTAACAACAATAGTATGGGTTTCAAAATAATGCCTTAACTTAGTGGATGCCATGATTAATGCAAGAATAAGTTTTTCGAGGTGTGAGTACCTGGATTCGGCATCAAGTAAACTTTTACTTACATAGTAGATAGGATATTGTGTACCTTCGTGATCCTTAACAAGGACAGCACTTACAGCGGTTGAGGATACCGCCAGGTATAAGGGTAACACATCTCCTTTTTCCGGTTTTGCTAATGCTGGTGCTGAGGACATATATTCTTTAAGGGCTTGTAAAGCGTTCTCATGCTTCTCAGTCCATTCAAACTTCTTATTCTTCCTTAGGATATCGTAAAATTCTTTGCATTTTTCTGAGGATTTCGATATGAACCTGTTCAGAGCTGCTATCCTGCCTGTCAGTCTTTGAACATCCTTGGCATTGGCAGGAGATTTGATATTTACTAATGCTTTGATTTGTTCCGGGCTTGCTTCAATGCCCCTCTGGGTTACCATGTATCCTAAGAATTTTCCTGCCTTAACACCAAAATGGCATTTTGAAGGATTAAGTTTCATGTTGTAATTATCAAGGATATCGAATGCTTCTTCCAAGTCCCTTAGGTGATCCTCAGCTTTCTTTGACTTGACCACCATATCATCTATGTACACCTCCATAGTTTTTCCAATTTGATCTTTGAACATCATATTTACCAGCCTTTGATATGTTGCACCTGCATTTCTTAGTCCAAATGGCATAGCAATATAACAATATAAACCGGTTGGGGTCATAAAGGCTGTATCCTCTTGGTCAGATGGTTCCATCTGAATTTGTTGGAATCCAGATGATGCATCCATAAAGGTCAACAGTTCATGCCCCGCCGTTGCATCCACCATGGAGTCAATGTGGGGTAATGGGAAAGGATCCTTGGGACATGCCTTATTCAAATCAGTGAAATCGACACACACCCTCCACTTTCCATTTTTCTTTTGGACAACAACCACATTGGCTAACCATTTTGGATATTTTACTTCTCTGATCATACCTGCTCGAAGTAGTCTCTCTACTTCTTCTTGGATAATGGCATTCCTTTCTGGTGCAAACTTCCTCCTTTTTTGATGGATTGGTTTGATAGACCTGTCAATGCCAAGTTTGTGAGTAATAATATCCTTAGATATACCTGTCATGTCTTCATGTTTCCAAGCAAAGGTAGATTTTCTTCTTTTGAGGAAGATATTAAGTCTTCTTTCATCTTGCCAAGGGTCCCTGATCCGATATAGATTTTTGATTCAGGATCACTAGGATCCAAGAGGATTTCGTCCACATCTTGTTCCCTTGCCTCCAAGACATTCCTCGGAGGATACTGTAATTGCTATTGCTCCCTTGGCTTCGAGGTTGGCTTCATGGATGATGTATAACAATCCTTGGCCTCCTGCTGATCACTGTCGATCTTGATTATTCCCTATGGGCTAGGGAGCTTCACACATTGATGGTAGGTGGATGGGACTGCTTTCATATCGTGTATCCAAGGCCTGCCAAGGATAACGTTGCAACAAGATAAACAGTCAATAACACAAAATTTCTGATAATTATGTAATCCTTCCACGTAGATTGGGAGTTTGATGTCCCCCAGAGTCTTCTTCGTTTCTCCACTGAATCCTACAAGCACGGAGGATCTTGGTGTGATGTCTGATTCTGGGATACCCATTTTCTTCCGAACATCAAGCTGGATAATGTTCACTGAGCTTCCTCCATCGATAAGGATCCTGCGGACAAAATGGTTAGAGATAAAGAGAGTAATAACTAAACTATCATGATGAGGATCCTGAATGTTAATGCGATCATCCTCATCAAATGTTATCGTCTTCCCTTCTGAAACACTTGATGTCCTAATAGGCCTCTCTCCGTTATCCATTTTTGATTCTTTTGCATGTCTTTTGGCCGCCGAGAAGGATGTACCACAGATGTCTGATCCTCCGGATATAAAGTTGATCACTTGTGCATTTGCCGGAGGTGCTGGAGCTTTTTCGGGGATCCTTTCAGGATCCTGGGTCCTTTGCTTTTTTCTCCCCAGCAATTCTTTTAGATGCCCCTTGCTTAGCAGGTATCCAATTTCTTTTCTTAAGGCTATGCAATCTTCAGTTAGATGCCCGAAATCCTCGTGGTATGCACACCATTTTGACTTGTCTTTAGTCCCGGATGGTTTATCATTCTTCCTGGGCCACCTAGCTTTTTCACCTAGGTTCTGCATTGCAAGGATCAGTTCATGATTATCAACAGAAAAACAATATTCTGAGATTGGAGGATATTCTTCATCATCCTCTTCCTGGTCAACAGCATGCACATTCTGATTTTCATTTCTATGGTAGGATTTGAATTTGTTGCTCTTGAAGGAGGATCCTTGCTTATCTTGTTTTGAGGATCCTACTTGTCTCTCCTGGATCCTCTTGTCATCCTCTAGCCGGATGAACCTGAGTGCCCGAGTTCTTACTTCATCTAAGTTCCTGCATGGTGTCATAACAAGATCATCATAGAATAATGAATCCTTAAGCAGTCCCATTTTGAAGGCTTCAACAGCCGTAGCCATATCCAAGTTGGGAATGTCCAAGGATTCTTTACTAAATTTAGTTATATAATCTCTTAATGATTCATTATGACTTTGGGTTACCCTATATAAATCACTGGTTAATCTTTCAAATTTTCTACTACAAGAGAATTGGTTGTTGAATAAATTAACTAAATTAGCAAATGAAGTAATAGAGTAAGGGGGAAGACTTAGTAGCCATTTAAGAGCTGATCCAGTAAGAGTGGATCCAAATCCTTTACATAAGCATGCTTCCTTCAATTTTTCTGGGATAGGATTGATCTCCATCCTCTCCCTGTATTGTGCTACGTGTTCCTCTGGATCCGTTGTACCGTCATACAGCTTCATAGTAGGGATATGGAACCTTTTGGGTACCTCTGCATCACAGATTGGTGGTGCAAAACGAGATACCTTATGGCTCCCGTCTGCAATTTCAGGTATAGGTTTAACTACTCCCGTAACACTCGAGATCATGTCCTTTAGTTTCTGTAATTCCCTGGCCATAGCATGATTGATACCTGTATCCTGCATGAATCCATGGTTAGTGGCAAGATAATTATTTAAAGTGTTACCTCCCATTGGGTTCAAATTAGGAACAGTGGTTGTGAATCCAAGTTGCTGGGATTCAGGGACAATGGAGGGACCAGTGGAGGCTATGGTCTGCATCGGAATGAAGTCCCCTTGATGGACATCCGGATTTCCTGTTTGCAAACTTCTTAGGGATCCTGGCATCGGGAAGGATCCTGGTATCTGAGAAGATCCCGGAACAAAGGAGGATCCTTGAACCTGGGATGATCCTGGAACAAAGGAGGATCCTTCAACCTGGGATGATCCTGGAACAAAGGAGGATCCTTGGACCTGGGATGATCCTGGAACAAAATAGGATCCTTGAAATTGCTGTGCACCCGGATAGATTCCTGAATTCATGAAGGATCCCATATATTGAGGATAGGATCCTGCTGGCTGAAAATGTGAGCCCGATGTCTGAGTCATTGCTGCCGACTTGAGATGTAATCCTCTTGACTCCCCTGTGATCTGTACGTCCGGGATCCCCGATGGCTGGGAAGTGACCATTGGAGTCTCGAAGCTCAAGGATTTGGGCATCAGTGGGGAATGATCCTCTGCCGCTTTCTTTTGTCTTTTGAGGTCTCCAATTTCCCTGAGGATCCTGTCATTAGTCTCATCTTGCCGCTGCATACGATCCTTCATCTGCAAAATTAAAGCAAACACATCACTAGTACTGGGAATAGAAGAGTTCATAGCAGAAGAAGATGGAGGTTTAGAGAAAGTAGGTGTTGGTCTCTTCTCAGTATTTTTCTGAGATCCTGCCGGTGGAGGAGGCAGAGTGGTCTGTGATGAGGTGACTGCAGACATCGCCGTGGACGTGTTCTTCAATGATGAAGCCATGTAATTCTCTGAAATGATTTCGAACAAAAGGTTTTCTTATGAATGAAGCACCAATTGCCCCACGGTGGGCGCCAAACTGTTTTGTTCAAAAATCACACAAGGATAATGTAACCAAACTTTATGTAAACGGGGTATGATGCTTGGTTAATTATGAAAGTAAAGGATCACTTCTGTGATAAAGATGCAAAGACACAATGGTTTATACGAGGAAAAAGCCCTTGATCAATGTATGATCTCCGGCATAAAAAACCTCGGGTGATGGCAACTACCGATCACCAACTTCAATATAAGAAAAATATGATTACAACTTCGGATAGTAATGAGCTGAGTACAAGGATCACTATTGTTTCGAGTGTCTAAGTGTGTGAGAGTTGTGGTGTATGTCGTGTGTCCTTTCTTCCAAATGAGGAAGAGTGGTATTTATACAAGTGTAGGTGACCTATTTTAGGTAAAAGGACTAATAATCAGCTCATTACCCCTTTAGAAATAAAAGATAATCTAGCCTAAATTGCCGCCCTTAAATCAAGCTAAGTTTCCATATCCTGTGCAACGTCTATCTCCGATTAAGCTCATGCCATAATTGTGAAGACGCGTCCCTTGATTATGATGCTAAGAGCGTATCCTGCTAGATGTTCCTGCAAAATAACATTGTTTCAAACGAAGGTAACTGTTAGCATGAGGATCCTTTGATGGTCCATGATCCTGATCCTGATCCTGAAGTCCTGCTGAGGATCACTGTCTGCCAAAGAAACAAGGATCACTGGTTAGGATCACGTATAAGGATCACGTATGATAAAAATCCAGCCCTAACAAGTATCCTCATTAAAAAGTAGTTCTATGTAGGATTTTTAAATTAGTTAAAGTACTTATCTTATTTTGATTGTGTAGGTGCTGGGAAATCTGTCAAGTCTGCCTCCAAGTTTGGTATTGACGAGCTTGCCAATGTCAAGTCTACAAGGAAGAAGACCCCTGCTGCTAGTCCCTCTGCTTCAGCCCCTAAAGCTCCTATTAGGGGTAAGGGAAAGAAGAGGAAGGCTTCTGAGGATCTTCAAGGATTTCCCCTGCTCCGCCAGCAGTTTCTTGATTATGTTAATGAAGTAAGGATCATTGCCCCTGTTGGTTATCCTACTTGAATATCCTGCTTGAATATCCTGCCTGTATATCCTGCTTCTTTGAGGATCACCTGGTCCTGAACTTACCTTTTTCCCTTTCTGCAGAAACTTGCTGAAATAGAAACCTACCTTGGCCACGTCGAGGATCAGGATCGCCAAATCGCTGACCTCCAACAAATGGGCGTGTTGAAGAATCTCAAGATAGCTGATCTTGAGAAGGAACTCCGGGCTACAAAGGATGAAGCTGCTCAAATGCTGGTCAACATGGATGGTGAGAAGCAGGAGATCACCCAGGATGCCAAGGTCTCTGCCGCAATAGCTATGTATAAGATACAACTGCAGATGGCTGCGGAGGCTCAGGATCCTGCCTTTGATAAAAGCTCATGGGACGTGGAGGGTTGGAAGGCAAGATTGGCAGAGCTGGAGGATGAGGACGAAGCTGAGGAGATCCCAATGCTGGAAAGTGGTGAGGCTGGCAAGGATCAGGGTGGAGACGGAGCAGCAATGGTTTGAGCTGCAGGATTGGGCGATGATGGATATTTCGAGACTAGGCCGGAGCCCAATTTTTAAAATTTGGTAGTGGTTTTTGTGGTTGTGATGTTTTCAAACAATGATGGTCTGTACTTAAACAATAGTTTCTAGGATTAAGGATCATGGATCCTTTGAACAATAGGTAGGATCGCAAATGGTGGAGGGATCCTCTGTTTGGGGGATGAAGCCTTTGTGATCCTGCCGCTTTTAATTTCCTGCACCTGCTATGACCGCATAGACAATGGACACCCTTTGCCAACCCATGTGGACGGGCCACGTTTTGTTGGTAGAAACGTGGGTTGGCAATTTTGACAACTTTTGAAAGGGTTTAAAATCCTTTGTTAATAAAATAACTTTAATCTTTCTGGCTTACCTTGTTTCGTTATCCTTTATTTATCCTCTTGTTGTCCAATTATTTTAGAAATATATTTGTCAAAGTGACAAAAGCTGAGCAAATCATGTTTAAGAAATTTAGGATATGATCCTAGATCAAATATCCTATCATTGAAAATTTTCAGAAATAGTTTATGATCGAGGATCATAGGTTTAGTTGTCAAAGTGTAAGGGTTATTCAAAATAAAAAGTATAATCAAAATAGTCAAGGATCATACCTGAGAATCCAAGTTAGGATCCTAACCTTTAATCAAGATAACCATAAGTGAAATTTTAACGGATAATAAGGATTAAGGATCCTTATTTGTTTAACTTCGAAAACCTGGAAAATGGAACATAACTTGGGACTAAGCCAATATAAAAGATGAATTAATAGCTGGGGACATGCCCAAAGGATAACTGGGGATAAGCCCAAAGGATCACTGGGGACAAGCCCAAAGGATAACTGGGGGACAAGCCCAAGGATCGTATGTAAACTGGAGTATGGCCCTTACTGGCGACTATCCAAACTTGGTGACATGAAAATGTCAAAACCTTAGCTAACGTGAAAACGTTAGAAACCTTAGGAACGGATGTATGGTACGTCTACCATTATACGTAGGATCCCGGGTATAGCCAGTACGATGAGGTTGTCAGCCCCGAAAGTGGGTACTGGTCCCAAAGACGTGAACTATACCAGGATCATCGTGCGCTACTGGCGAAAACTGGGGACAAGCCCAAGGATAACTGGGGTTGGACCCAAGGATCTGAGGTGCTTTTGAAGATCTTTAACGATATGCTGAGGATACATGGGCTATCATAACTCAAATTCTCGTGAGAAGAGGATGAAGGATGCATGATCCTTATCCTTAGGTAAAAATAAGGAAACGGAAAAAAAATTTTGAGATAAGGACTTTACCAGAGTAAGGATCACTGATATCGCCGGGATCCTTCGAGGATGCTTCCAATGTAAGGATCATATGCTTGGAGGATCCTGTTCACATGAAATACTTCTTTAAGTGAATAGCATTCCAGGCTCTTGGTAACAAATTTCCTTCCATGGTTAGCAATCTGTATGCCCCCTTTCCTGCTTCGGCTTCAATCAAGTAAGGGCCTTCCCATTTTGGTGCCAATTTTCCGTCAGCAGGATTGATGGTGTTTTGGAATGCTTTTCTCAACACCATATCCCCGACTTGGAACTTCCTTATCCTGACATTTTTGTTGTAGGCACCAGCCATTCTTTGTTGGTAGCTTGCCATCCTTATCCTAGCCAGATCCCTGATTTCCTCAATAGTATCCAAGTCTTGAGCTAGGTTTGCAGCATTTTCTTCAGGATCACGAGTACTTGTTCTAGCAGTTGGAATCACCATTTCTGTTGGGATCACTGCTTCTGCCCCAAATACTAAAGAGAAGGGTGTTTGACCAGTGGCATTCTTGGGAGTTGTCCTATCAGCCCACAGCACATAAGGTAATTCCTCTGCCCATTTCCCCTTCTTGGATCCTAATTTCTTCTTCAGGTTGTTGATGATGATCTTGTTGGATGATTCTGCTTGACCATTGGCTTGTGGATGGACTGGTGTTGACGTTATCATCTTAATTCCCCAACTGTCACAAAAGTTAGTGGTTCTGCTCCCAATGAATTGGGAACCATTATCACATATAATTTCAGAGGGAATGCCAAATCTGGTTATAATGTTTCTCTTAATAAAGGATATAACTTCCTTTTCTCTGACTTGAGCAAAAGCTTCAGCTTCTATCCACTTGGAAAAGTAGTCGGTCATGGCAAGCATAAATACTTTTCCACCAGGTGCTTTAGGGAGCTTGCCAACTATATCCGTCCCCCATCTCATGAATGGCCAAGAGGATGGTATTGGATGCAAAAATTCAGCTGGCTGATGAAGGATATTGCTGTGTCTTTGACAAGGATCACATTTCTTAGCATATTCTACAGCATCCCTTTTCATAGTTGGCCAGTAGTATCCTGTTCTAAGGATCCTTGAGAACAATGCCCTGCCCCCAGTGTGGTTTCCACAATCTCCTTCATGGAAGTCTCTCAATACTTCTTGAATTTCAGGATTCTCGATACATCTTAAATATGGTCCTGCAAGAGATCGTTTATATAGCATATTATTTAAGATTGTGAATTGAGATACCTTAATCCTGAAAGCTTTAGGATTTTCTCCCATAGGAATCTCCCCGTGTTGCAAGTATCTCATAATTGGTGAGATCCATGATCCTGAATAAGATTGAGCTTCTTCACTAGGGATCACTGCAGTATCCTCTTCTATTTCCATGGCCACCTGATTTTCAATAGCAGGAGCCAGAATATGGATGATGGGGATACTTATATCTTCTGGAATCTTCAAGGATGATCCTAGGTTGGCCAATGCATCAGCTTCTGTGTTTTCCTCCCTTGGTACCTGTGTTAAGCTGAAAGAGACAAAAGAGAGTGCCAATTCTTTGACTATCTCTAAATATTTGGTTAGTTTTTCACCTTTAACAGCATAGGATCCATTAAAGTGATTGGTGATCAATAATGAGTCTACATATACTTTAAGATATTTCACCCCCATATCCTTAGCAATTTGCAAGCCAGCAATTAAGGCTTCATATTCAGCCTCATTGTTAGTTGCTTGTAACTCACAGGCTATGGAGTGGGGTATTATGTCCCCCTGTGGCGATTTTAGTAGTATCCCGAGCCCTGTGCCCTTGACATTTGAGGATCCATCAGTGTGTAGTATCCAAGGATCCTTGGTCTCATCCAGCTGCTGGACTTCCAATTCTGCTTCCTTTTGTAGATCACTACTGAAATCAGCCACAAAGTCAGCTAGTGCTTGGGATTTAATGGCTGTTCTAGGCTCATATCTTATATCATGGGCACTAAGCTTTACTGCCCACTTAGCCATTCTTCCGGACATCTCTGGTTTCCTGAGGACATTCTTGATTGGAAAATTAGTTCTAACAACAATAGTGTGGGTTTCAAAATAATGTCTTAACTTAGTTGATGCCATAATTAATGCAAGAATAAGTTTTTCAAGGTGTGAGTACCTGGATTCGGCATCAAGTAAACTCTTACTTACATAGTAGATAGGATGTTGTGTACCTTCGTGATCCTTAACAAGGACTGCACTTACAGCGGTTGAGGATACCGCCAGATACAAGGATAACACATCTCCTTTTCCGGGTTTCATTAATGCTGGTGCTGAGGACATATATTCTTTAAGGGCTTGTAAAGCATTCTCATGCTTTTCAGTCCATTCAAATTTTTTGTTTTTCCTTAGGATATCATAAAATTCTTTACATCTTTCTGAGGATTTTGATATGAACCTGTTTAGAGCTGCTATCCTGCCTGTTAGCCTTTGCACATCCTTAGCATTGGCAGGGGACTTGATATTCACTAGTGCTTTAATTTGCTCCGGGCTTGCTTCGATGCCCCTCTGAGTTACCATATATCCTAGAAATTTACCTGCTTTAACACCAAAGTGGCATTTTGAAGGATTAAGCTTCATGTTATAATTATCAAGGATATCAAATGCTTCCTCCAAGTCCCTTAGGTGATCCTCAGCCTTCTTTGACTTGACTACCATATCATCTATGTATACTTCCATAGTTTGTCCTATTTGATCTTTGAACATCATATTCACCAGTCTTTGATATGTTGCACCTGCATTTCTTAGTCCAAAAGGCATGGCAATATAACAATATAAACCGGTTGGGGTCATAAAGGTTGTATCCTCTTGGTCAGATGGTTCCATTTGAATTTGTTGGAATCCAGATGATGCATCCATAAAGGTCAACAGTTCATGCCCCGCCGTTGCATCCACCATGGAGTCAATGTGGGGTAGTGGGAAAGGATCCTTGGGACATGCCTTATTCAGATCAGTGAAATCGACACATACCCTCCACTTTCCGTTTTTCTTTTGGACAACAACCACATTGGCTAACCATTTTGGATATTTTACCTCTCTGATCATACCTGCTCGAAGTAGTCTCTCTACTTCTTCTTGGATAATGGCATTCCTTTCTGGTGCAAACTTTCCTCCTTTTTTGATGGATTGGTTTGATAGACCTGTCAATGCCAAGTTTATGAGTGATAATATCCTTAGATATACCTGTCATATCTTCATGTTTCCATGCAAAGGTAGATTTTCTTCTTTTGAGGAAGGATATTATGTCTTCTTTCATCTTGCCAAGGATCCCTGATCCGATATAGATTTTTGATTCAGGATCACTAGGATCCAAGAGGATTTCGTCCACATCTTGTTCTCTTGCCTCCAAGACATTCCTTGGAGGAATCTGTAATTGCTATTGTTCCCTTGGCTTCGAGGTTGGCTTCATGGATGAGGTATAACAATCCTTAGCCTCCTGCTGATCACTGTCGATCTTGATTATCCCCCATGGGCTAGGGAGTTTCACACATTGATGGTAGGTGGATGGGACTGCTTTCATATCATGTATCCAGGGCCTGCCAAGGATAACATTGCAACAAGATAAACAGTCAATAACATAAAATTTTTGATAATTATGTAATCCTTCCACGTAGATTGGGAGTTTGATGTCCCCCAGAGTTTTCTTCGTTTCTCCACTGAATCCCACAAGCACGGAGGATCTTGGTGTGATGTCTGATTCTGGGATACCCATTTTCTTTAGAACATCAAGCTGAATAATGTTTACTGAGCTTCCTCCGTCGATAAGGATCCTGCGGACAAAATGGTTAGAAATAAAGAGAGTAATAACTAAACTATCATGATGAGGATCCTGGATGTTAATGCGATCATCCTCATCAAACGTTATCGCCTTTCCTTCCGAGACACTTGATGTTCGAATAGGTCTTTCTCCATTATCCATTTTTGCTTCCTTTGCATGCCTTTTGGCTGCCGAGAAGGATGTACCACAAATATCTGATCCTCCGGAAATAAAGTTGATCACTTGTGCATTCGCCGGAGGGGCTGGAGCCTTTTCAGGGATCCTTTCAGGATCCTGAGTCCTTTGCTTTTTTTTTCCCAACAATTCTTTTAGATGCCCCTTGCTTAACAGATATCCAATTTCTTTTCTTAATGCTATGCATTCTTCAGTTAGATGCCCGAAATCCTCGTGGTATGCACACCACTTTGATTTGTCTTTAGTCCCGGATGATTTGTCATTCTTTCTGGGCCATCTGGCTTTTTCTCCTAGATTCTGCATTGCAAGGATTAGTTCATGATTGTCAACAGAAAAACAATATTCAGAAATCGGAGGATAATCCTCGTCATCCTCTTCTTGGTCAACAGCATACACGTTCTGGTTGTCATTTCTATGGTAGGATTTGAACTTATCGTTCTTGAAAGAGGATCCTTGTTTTTCCCGTTTTGAGGATCCTACTTGCCTCTCCTGGATCCTCTTGTCATCCTCTAGCCGGATGAACCTGAGTGCCCGAGTTCTTACTTCATCTAGGTTTCTGCATGGTGTCATAACAAGATCATCATAGAACAATGAATCCTTAAGCAGTCCCATTTTGAAGGCCTCAACAGCCGTGGCCATATCCAAGTTGGGAATGTCCAAGGATTCTTTACTGAATTTAGTTATATAATCCCTTAATGATTCATTATGACTTTGAGTTACCCTATATAAATCACTAGTTAATCTTTCAAATTTTCTACTACAAGAGAATTGGTTATTGAATAAATTAACTAAATTAGCAAATGAAGTGATAGAGTAAGGGGGAAGACTTAGCAGCCATTTTAGAGCTGATCCAGTAAGGGTGGATCCAAATCCTTTACATAGGCATGCTTCCTTTAACTTTTCTGGGATTGGATTGATCTCCATCCTCTCCCTGTATTGTGCTATGTGCTCCTCAGGATCCGTTGTACCGTCATACAGCTTCATAGTAGGGATATGGAACCTTTTGGGTACCTCTTCATCACAAATTGGTGGTGCAAAACGAGATACCTTATGGCTTCCATCTGCAATCTCCGGGATAGGCTTGACTACCCCTGGAACACTTGAGATCATATCCTTCAGCTTCTGTAATTCCCTGGCCATAGCATGATTGATACCTGTATCCTGCACGAATCCATGGTTAGTGGTAAGATAATTATTTAAGGTGTTACCTCCCATCGGGTTCAAGTTAGGAACATTGGGTGTGAATCCATATTGCTGGGATTCTGGGATAATGGATGGACTAGTGGAAGCAATGGTCTGCATTGGAATAAAATCTCCTTGATGGACATCTAGGCTTCCTCTTTGCAAATTCTTCAAGGATCCTGGTATCTGTAGGGATTCTTGAATCTGGGATGATCCTAGGACGAAGGAGGATCCTTGAACCTGTGATGATCCTGGAACAAAGGAGGATCCTTGAACCTGGGATGATCCCAGAACGAAGGAGGATCCTTGAACCTGGGATGATCCTGGGACAAAGGAGGATCCTAAGCTCATGAAGGATCCCAAATGCTGGGCGTAGGATCCCGCCGGTTGGAAATATGATCCTGATGCCTGAGTCATTGTTGCTGGGCTGAAATGCACTCCTCTTGATCCACCCATATATTGAATGTCTGGGACCTCTGATGGCTGAGAAGTAATCATTGGAGTATCAAAATTCAAAGATTTGGGCATTAGTGGGGAATGATCCTCTGCCGTTTTCTTTTGCTTTTTGAGATCTCCGATTTCTCTGAGGATCCTGTCATTAGTTTCATCCTGCTGCTGCATACGATCCCTCATCTGCAAAATCAAAGTAAATATATCACTAGTACTGGGAACAGAAGAAGTTAGAGCAGAAGATGATGGTTTAGAGGAGATAGAAGTTGGTCTCTTCTCAGCATTTTTCTGAGATCCAGCTGGTGGTGCAGGCAAAGGTGGAATGCCAGTAGATGAATTGACTGCCGACATCGCTGTGGATGTATTCTTCAATGATGAAGCCATGTAACTCTTTGAAATGATTTCGAACAGAAAGTTTTCTTATGAATGAAGCACCAATTGCCCCACGGTGGGCGCCAAACTGTTTTGGTCAAAAATCACACAAGGATAATGCAACCAAACTCTAAGTAAACGGGGAATGATGCTTGGTTTGTAGAAAAAGTAAAGGATCACTTTAGTAAGAAATATGCAAGTGACACAAGGATTTATACGAGGAAAAAGCCCTTGATCAATGTATGATCTCCGGCATAAAAAACCTCGGGTGATGGCAACTACCGATCACCAAACTTCAATATAAGAAAAATGGTTACAACTTCAGATGATAATGAGCTGAGTACAAGGATCACTATATGTGACAAATCGGTTGATACGTCTTGATTTCGGATACATTACATGATGAGTTATGATATCTTGTGTTAAATGGAGTTTAAAACTACTAGTTGTTGATGTTCATGAAACCGGTTTACATGTGTCATAGAATCGGCTTAGTATAGAACCGAGTTTGTAGTGTTCGGTTAAATGTGTTGATTTGTTATTCATGACTATGTTGGTGATTGATGCAAAATGTGTTAGAATAAGGGTTGCTTGTGATTTGAATAATTGAAGAACTTGTTGAATGTTTGAAGAACATGAAGAACTACTTGAATATGCTTTGAATGGGGTTTGAATATTTGAAACCTGCATTGTTTGATCCATTTTGGGTAAATTTTAGACAACAAAACATGTTTAGTGGCTGGTACATATTTCTGCATGAATTCTATTGGATAGTACGATCTGCGCAGAATCAGCAACTGTTGGGGAGTCGGAACCCCTGGTTGCGACTCGAAATCTCCAGGTTACGACACCGGTTGCGAGTCAAGAACACCTGGTTGCGACTCGCAACCACAGCATGATGAACCGAGACCACAGGTTGCGACACAGGTTACGAGTCCCGTTGCGACTCGAGACCAAAACATGACAAGCCGAGACCACGGTTGCGACATAGGTTGCGACTCGCAACCACCTATGATCAGCACAAACAGCATGACTCGAAACCATGCTTGCGAGTCCGGTTGCGACTCGAGACCACGCTTATTGGACTTGCTTAGTTACGGGCCATGGTTAATGGGCCGGCCTTGTGGACTTCTGTGTTAACTATTTTATGCGTGTTTTGGGCTTAAGTGATTTGGGCTGAACAGATGGGCTATACTTATACGTGCTACTGTTAACGGATTATGTTGTGCACTGTTGTTGAAACTACCATGATATAACTATATACCATGACTACTACTTGTACGTGCACTGCTTGGTTTGAATCTGATTATAAGTGGTATCTATGTTAGGACGTAATTGACTACTTGCGACTTGATTGACCTTTCTGTGTTACTACCGAGCAAACCAAGGTGAGTTCACACCCTCCACAAAGCATGGGGTTCCCTGGGTTGGGAACGGGGTTAAGGAACGTGGGTTCCTCGTCCTCCTTGGGTAGGACGTCTATGGTTCAGGAATGTGATTCCTCGTCCGGATGGACGGATAACTCGTACTAGACCAAAACTCTATCACGAAGTCCCTCCTTTTTGTATCGACTTAATCGCCGGGCCAATGGCGAGCGGGTCATTAGTTAGATAGCGCTATTTAGGTCTGACAAACCTCACACCGTGCCGCAGAGGACGGGCGTGAACTAATGGATCTGGGGCACGTCAATGATGATAGACATTGATGTTTTCAGGGCACATAAACATGACTACAGTCAGCAGTCGATATGGTAACGGGTCTAGTGTACGCATGGGGTAGCCCCCACGGCCGAAATGCCTGATAACTAACATGGGGTAGCCCCCACGGCTGGAGTGCCGGAGTAATTGGGAATGAACAAGTCACGTTTTTAAACTATGGGGTAACCCCCACGGCAGGATGCCAGTTAAAGGAAACTATTTTCGAAATAACCAAAACGAACACCCAACTGTGAACTCACTCAACTAGTTGTTGACTCGTTACTACATGCTTTGCAGGACCATAGGTACTCAGTTGGAGCTTGCATGGAGGAGGGTCGTTGTGGGACACGGATTGCTGCGTGCCATGTTTTATTTGAAAACATTCGAACTTATGTTTTACTTTTGAGACTTATGCTTCCGCTTGCAACTTAAACTTGATTGTTTTGAAACACCAATCGTATTGGTTAAACTTTTATAACTGTTTATATGCTCGTTCAGTATGATTGGTGGCTGGATCCTGGTCAGTCACGCCTCCAAGCGGTAGTACTCCGCGGGTGGATTTTGGGGGTGTGACAGATTGGTATCAGAGCCATTGGTTATAGTGAACTAGGTTTTAATAAAGGAGAAACGTTTTTGTTAAAACCAGACTATAACCGGTTTAGTGCTCAACGGTCCACAACGACACTTCACTCCACATGCAAGGCTCGACATTCTAGGTAATATGATATGTGTATATTGCCTACTTGTTAGTTACATAGTACATTGCTCATGGTATGCTTGATTAGTGTAACTACTGTTGCTTGAACACGTGCGCGCTCGCTTTATCCTACTATCGTACTTTCGCGAACCACTCTCACTCGTATTACTCTTGTTATGAAGAATCATGTCTGGACGCGTTAACATGACACAAGCCCAGTTGACGGCTTTGATCAACGAACGAGTTGCCGCAGCGCTTGCAGCTGCAAACGCAGGAGGTATATCCTGCAGTCCGAATTTGTTCTAGGATCTTTAGGATCCTACTCTCGTGAACCAACCTTTGTGTTAAACTCTGTCTTTCTTTCACCTACCTTAGGTCAATATGCTCAGGCACCGGTGTGCACTTTTAAGACCTTTATGGACTGCCGACCCGCTACTTTTAGCGGAACTGAAGGAGCAGTAGGTCTCCTACACTGGTTTGAGAAACTAGAATCTGTGTTCGAAATGTGTGAATGCCCTGAAGCGCGCAGGGTGAAGTATGCTACTGGTACTCTCGAGGGTTTGGCCCTCACGTGGTGGAATGCTCAAGTGCAAATGCTGGGGTTGGTTGCTGCCAACGCCACCCCATGGGAAAACTTCAAGGAAATGATCAGGGAGGAATACTGCAGTCGCGACGACATTCATAAGCTGGAAGATGAGTTCTACAACCTCAAGATGACGGGGTCAGAGATTGAGGCGTATACTAAGAGATCGCATGAGCTTGCCTTGTTGTGTCCTACTATGGTGGACCCTCCCTATAAGCGAATTGAACTCTATCTCAAGGGCTTGGTGCCAGAGATCCAGAGCCATGTGACTTCAGCAAACTTGGCTACTATCCAGCAGGTTGTTCAGTTGGCTCACCGTCTTACTGACCAAGCGGTGGAGCAGAACAAGTTACCAAAGCGCATAGGTGCTGCAACTACTTCTGGTACCTCTAGTGGGGACAAACGGAAATGGGATGGAACTTCAAGCAAGGGTTCAACTTCTATGCAATCTCAGTCTCAGCAGAGAAAGACTGACGACCACAAGAGCCCCAGTCAGCAATCGTCTGGTGGTCAAAGTCATGGTGGGTACAAGGGGAACCACCCCAAATGCAATCGTTGCAACCTACACCACAGTGGGCCATGCATCAGGGGCAACTGTCATCGGTGCAACAAGCCTGGTCATGTTGCAAAGGATTGCAGGAGCGCATACCCCGCTAATCAGAATCGTCAGCAACCTCAGCAGAACCAGCGACAGCAGCAGGGTAACAACAAAGGATGCTTTCAGTGTGGAGCTGAAGGCCACTTCAAGAAGGATTGTCCCCAACTGAACCAGAACAACAACAATCAGGGGAATGGTAACAATGGGAACAACAACAACAACAATGGTGCTAGGGGACGAGTGTTCGTGATTGGCCAAGGTGAAGCAAGGAATGATCCCAACGTGGTGACGGGTAAGTTCCTTCTCGACGACTTTTATGTTACAGTCTTGTTTGATTCGGGTGCCGATACTAGCTATGTGTCACTAGAAGTTAGTAAAATGCTTAAGCGTATTCCAACACCCCTGAGCGACAAGCACACTGTAGAACTAGCAAACGGTAAGAGCTTGGAAGCCTCGCACATGGTCAAAGGTTGCAAACTTATCCTCGCTAACCAGACTTTCTCTATTGACCTTATTCCCATTGTCTTGGGTAGTTTCGACGTTGTCATTGGGATGGATTGGTTATCCCAACACCGAGCAGAGATTCTTTGCAACGAGAAGATCGTTCGTATTTCTGGTTTAGGTAGTGAACCTCTCATGATTCGTGGCGACAAGAGAAGTGCTGTTGAGAACATCATCTCTCTTCTTAAGGCCCAGAAGTGCTTACGAAAGGGCCACACTGCGATTTTGGCTCTAGTTACTGATACCACAGAGAAAGAGAAGAAGCTAGAAGATTTTCCAGTTGTACGTGACTATCCTGAGGTATTCCCTGAGGAATTACCTGGTCTTCCGCCCCATCGCCAAGTCGAGTTTCGGATTGAACTAGCTCCTGGAGCTGCGCCTGTAGCACGTGCACCTTATCGTTTAGCTCCATCAGAATTGGAAGAACTCTCCACGCAACTACAAGAACTCTTGGATAAGGGTTTTATTCGTCCTAGTTCATCGCCTTGGGGAGCTCCAGTACTATTTGTGAAGAAGAAGGATGGTACCTTCAGAATGTGCATCGACTATCGTGAACTCAACAAGGTGACTGTGAAGAACCGTTATCCTCTACCGCGCATTGACGACTTGTTCGACCAGTTGCAGGGGTCGAGCTACTATTCAAAGATCGATCTGAGATCGGGATATCACCAGCTGAGAGTTCGGGAAGAGGATGTCTTTAAGACAGCCTTTAGAACCCGTTATGGGCACTATGAGTTTTTGGTCATGCCGTTTGGGCTGACGAACGCACCCGCAGTTTTTATGGATTTGATGAACCGAGTCTGCAAGCCGTATCTGGACAAGTTTGTTATAGTTTTCATCGACGACATCCTGATCTATTCTAAGAGTCAGGAGGAGCACGAACAGCATCTACGACTTATTCTGGAACTCCTTCGGAAGGAACAGCTTTACGCAAAGTTCTCGAAATGCGACTTCTGGCTTCGTGAAGTCCATTTCCTAGGGCATGTGGTGAACAAGGATGGGATTCACGTTGATCCATCCAAAGTGGACTCTATTAAGAACTGGCCTGCACCTCGTACACCAAAGGAAATTCGCCAATTCTTGGGATTGGCAGGTTACTACAGGAGATTCATCAAGGATTTTTCTAAAATCACGCAGCCTCTCACCTTGTTAACGCAGAAAGGCGTTGTTTATCATTGGGGAAATGCACAAGAGTTAGCCTTTCAGCATCTAAAGGATAGACTATGTAGTGCACCTATCCTTTCACTGCCAGAGGGCACAGACGATTTTGTGGTTTACTGCGATGCATCGATTCAAGGTCTTGGATGTGTATTGATGCAACGAGATAAAGTCATAGCTTACGCCTCACGACAACTCAAAGTTCACGAGAAGAATTACACAACACATGATTTGGAGCTGGGAGCTGTTGTTTTCGCACTTAAGTTATGGCGGCATTACCTATACGGAACCAAGTGCGCCATCTACACCGACCACAGGAGTCTAGAGCACATATTCAAGCAGAAGGAACTGAATATGCGGCAACGACGATGGGTCGAGCTACTGAATGACTACGAGTGCTCTATCAGGTATCACCCGGGCAAGGCCAACGTGGTGGCAGACGCCCTAAGTCGAAAGGACACCGCGCCTAAGCGCGTAAGAGCTCTACAACTCACGATCCATTCTAGTCTACCTTCGCAAATACGAGCTGCTCAGATAGAAGCACTGAAACCAGAAAACGTTAGAGCCGAAGCCCTACGTGGGTCAAGACAACGCCTAGAACAGAAGGAAGACGGTGCTTACTACGTAACGGGACGCATTTGGGTCCCACTCTATGGCGACTTACGAGAACTTGTGATGGATGAAGCACACAAATCTCGCTACTCGGTACACCCCGGTTCGGACAAGATGTACCACGATATTAAAACTACGTATTGGTGGCCTAGCATGAAGGCCCACATAGCAACTTACGTCAGCAAGTGTTTGACTTGTGCGCGAGTCAAGACGGAATATCAGAAACCCTCAGGTTTACTGCAACAACCAGAGATACCACAATGGAAATGGGAGCAAATTTCCATGGATTTCGTTACTGGCCTACCTAGATCACAGCGCGGAAACGATACTATCTGGGTGATCGTGGATCGACTCACAAAATCCGCACACTTCTTGGCAATTAAGGAAACAGATAAATTTTCCACTCTAGCGGAAATATATCTCAAGGAAGTTGTTTCGAGGCACGGGGTGCCCACTTCTATTATCTCGGATCGAGACGCGCGTTTTACCTCAGAGCTGTGGCAAGCAATGCACAAATCTTTTGGCTCACGTCTAGATATGAGCACAGCGTATCACCCACAGACGGACGGGCAGTCCGAGCGCACTATTCAAACCTTAGAAGACATGCTTCGCGCTTGTGTAATCGACTTTGGCAACAGCTGGGAAAGGCATCTGCCACTCGTGGAATTCTCGTATAATAACAGCTACCACACCAGCATTAAAGCTGCTCCGTTCGAGGCATTGTACGGACGTAAATGCCGGTCACCTCTTTGTTGGGCAGAGGTGGGGGATAGTCAAATCACTGGTCCAGAACATGTGGTAGACACTACTGAGCGGATTGCTCAAATACGACAACGCATGGCGGCCGCTCGTGACCGTCAGAAGGCCTACGCCGATAAGGGCAGGAAACCACTTGAGCTCCAGGTTGGGGAGCGGGTATTACTCAAAGTTTCACCCTGGAAGGGTGTGGTTCGTTTTGGTAAACGAGGCAAACTCAACCCACGATACGTTGGACCTTTTGAAATCATTGAGAAAATAGGCAAGGTGGCCTACAGACTGAACTTACCAGCAGAACTCGGTGCAGTTCACAACGTTTTCCATGTGTCGAACCTGAAGAAGTGTCTGTCAGATGAGACCCACGTAGTTCCTCTGAAGGAACTCACGATCGACGAACAGTTGAAATTCGTCGAGGAACCAGTCGAAATCACGGACCGGGATGTTAAGGTCCTCAAGAGCACTAGAATACCTCTCGTTCGAGTTCGTTGGAACTCACGTCGCGGCCCAGAATTCACCTGGGAGCCCGAAGATCGGATGAAACAAAAGTATCCCCAACTGTTTGAGAACAGTACAACCGCTACTGAGGCTGAAGCTACGGAATTTCGGGACGAAATTCCAGATCAACGGGGGGTGGATGTGACACCCCAGGAAAACCGGGAAAACCATACAACTTGACTAGCTTCCTCAGTGAGTGCCATCAAATTTCGGGACGAAATTTCTTTCAACTTGGGGATGATGTGACAACTCGAAATCTAGAACCTTCGTTGTGTCTTGATGCAACATACTTGTACGTTAAACTTAATGATAAACGTGAACCTTTTATGTGATTATGTGCTTTGTCATGTGTGCATTTGTATGTATATATGTACGTGTTATATGTGAGCCGAGAATCCAACTCGAGACGACAAGGACCCGACTCGAGACCATGAGGTCTCGAGTGTATAGTAACCGGCTTGGGCCTTTGGGCCGTAAACCCCTTCTATCGACTTCTAAGCCCACTAGGGTGCACCAAGAGGACTATATAAATCACACTCATGGCAAACCTTGCAATCTTCTTGAACAACACACACACACACACACTCATACTCCCACTCCTTCCCCTCTCACCAAAACCGAACACCACTCCTGACTTTCAGATTGGACTCTTGGAACCGGCACACACACACAATCGGTTGGAAGCTCACACACACCCTCGAAATTCATCAACCGGTTAGTGATTCTCATTATGTTTAGTGTTTGAGTTGATTGTTAAGTGGTTTATACATGAGATGATTGTTTATCAAGATTTTTGTTTGATAAAATAGCTATTTGTTGTCAAAAGATGAAACTATATGCATGATTGTGACAAATCGGTTGATACGTCTTGATTTCGGATACATTACATGATGAGTTATGATATCTTGTGTTAAATGGAGTTTAAAACTACTAGTTGTTGATGTTCATGAAACCGGTTTACATGTGTCATAGAATCGGCTTAGTATAGAACCGAGTTTGTAGTGTTCGGTTAAATGTGTTGATTTGTTATTCATGACTATGTTGGTGATTGATGCAAAATGTGTTAGAATAAGGGTTGCTTGTGATTTGAATAATTGAAGAACTTGTTGAATGTTTGAAGAACATGAAGAACTACTTGAATATGCTTTGAATGGGGTTTGAATATTTGAAACCTGCATTGTTTGATCCATTTTGGGTAAATTTTAGACAACAAAACATGTTTAGTGGCTGGTACATATTTCTGCATGAATTCTATTGGATAGTACGATCTGCGCAGAATCAGCAACTGTTGGGGAGTCGGAACCCCTGGTTGCGACTCGAAATCTCCAGGTTACGACACCGGTTGCGAGTCAAGAACACCTGGTTGCGACTCGCAACCACAGCATGATGAACCGAGACCACAGGTTGCGACACAGGTTACGAGTCCCGTTGTGACTCGAGACCAAAACATGACAAGCCGAGACCACGGTTGCGACATAGGTTGCGACTCGCAACCACCTATGATCAGCACAAACAGCATGACTCGAAACCATGCTTGCGAGTCCGGTTGCGACTCGAGACCACGCTTATTGGACTTGCTTAGTTACGGGCCATGGTTAATGGGCCGGCCTTGTGGACTTCTGTGTTAACTATTTTATGCGTGTTTTGGGCTCAAGTGATTTGGGCTGAACAGATGGGCTATACCTATACGTGCTACTGTTAACGGATTATGTTGTGCACTGTTGTTGAAACTACCATGATATAACTATATACCATTACTACTACTTGTACGTGCACTGCTTGGTTTGAATCTGATTATAAGTGGTATCTATGTTAGGACGTAATTGACTACTTGCGACTTGATTGACCTTTCTGTGTTACTACCGAGCAAACCAAGGTGAGTTCACACCCTCCACAAAGCATGGGGTTCCCTGGGTTGGGAACGGGGTTAAGGAACGTGGGTTCCTCGTCCTCCTTGGGTAGGACGTCTATGGTTCAGGAATGTGATTCCTCGTCCGGATGGACGGATAACTCGTACTAGACCAAAACTCTATCACGAAGTCCCTCCTTTTTGTATCGACTTAATCGCCGGGCCAATGGCGAGCGGGTCATTAGTTAGATAGCGCTATTTAGGTCTGACAAACCTCACACCGTGCCGCAGAGGACGGGCGTGAACTAATGGATCTGGGGCACGTCAATGATGATAGACATTGATGTTTTCAGGGCACATAAACATGACTACAGTCAGCAGTCGATATGGTAACGGGTCTAGTGTACGCATGGGGTAGCCCCCACGGCCGAAATGCCTGATAACTAACATGGGGTAGCCCCCACGGCTGGAGTGCCGGAGTAATTGGGAATGAACAAGTCACGTTTTTAAACTATGGGGAAACCCCCACGGCAGGATGCCAGTTAAAGGAAACTATTTTCGAAATAACCAAAACGAACACCCAACTGTGAACTCACTCAACTAGTTGTTGACTCGTTACTACATGCTTTGCAGGACCATAGGTACTCAGTTGGAGCTTGCATGGAGGAGGGTCGTTGTGGGACACAGATTGCTGCGTGCCATGTTTTATTTGAAAACATTCGAACTTATGTTTTACTTTTGAGACTTATGCTTCCGCTTGCAACTTAAACTTGATTGTTTTGAAACACCAATCGTATTGGTTAAACTTTTATAACTGTTTATATGCTCGTTCAGTATGATTGGTGGCTGGATCCTGGTCAGTCACGCCTCCAAGCGGTAGTTGTCACACCCCCAAAATCCACCTGCGGATAACACCCGCTTCGAGGGCGTGACTGACCAGGATCCAGCCACCAATTATACTGAATACTTAAGTTGATAACAAAAGTAATACTTACTAATCATAAGCTTAGCAAATATTAAGTTCAGAGTTTAAAGTTTTAAGTTCAAAACAGTAATAAATAGCGGAAGCATAAGTAAGGTAGTTTAAAACAAAGTTCATGTTTCAAAATAAGGTAACACCCAACACAAGGGTGAACAGACACTACACGTTCCCAAGCTGCAAGCTCCTTCGTCACTGGTTACCTGCAAAGCATGCAGTAAGGGGTCAACAATAATGCTGAGTGAGTTCACTAGTTGTCCAGTTTTATTTACCAAAAACTTGTTTCACCGGTTAATTTATCCGTTTATACATGCCCTGGGGAGCTACCCCAAAAGTTAGCGACTAAACTGTTTTTCCAATACCGAACACTAGGTAACCGTTGCGTATCCGCAGGATGCCCCGATGTCAATGTTCTATCATCATTGACGGATTTCTGAGTTCATTAGTTCACGACCGTCCCAAAACCAGGGCACGGTGTGAGGCTGGTAAACACCTAAATAGCGCTATCAACTAATAACCCGCTCGCCTGAACCCGGCGACTAATCGGTATTTGTAGTAGGGACTTGAGTGATAGAGTTTCGTTTAGTGCCGTTAGTTGCAATCCGTATAAACAGTAATTAACCAAAAGGTTTCCCAATACCCGGGAAGGAAAAGTAAGTTTTGTTCCCAATAACTGGGGAAGGTATATAAATGGTATCCCCTTTTACCAGGGGATAGGGTTGTTAGTCTCGTGTCCCAAACCACCGGGACGCATGCTTTTAAGTTGTGAACTCACCTTGGGTTGCTCGGTAGGTTTAGGTTACTTGTCAATCACGCTGGTCACCACGTCCTAACATGGTTACCGGTATAGGTCAGGTTCGGTATGCATACAGGTACGTAATATGCATACAAGTAAATAGTCATGGGGTTATTGGGCCGGCCCTAACAGTAACACAGTCAAACAGAACACAGCAACACATAGTCCATTTAACAGATAGTCCAACACAGAATGGCCCAATAACTAAAATGAACAGCCCACTCGCAACCAGCTGGTCTCGAGTCGCAACCAGGTGGTCTCGGCTTGTCACGCTGTGGTTGCGAGTCGCAACCGTGGTCTCGAGTTGTCACGTTTTGATTGCGAGTCGCAACGGCGTGGTCTCGAGTCGCAATCTCGTGGTTTCGAGTTGTCCTGCTATGGTTGCGAGTCGCAACCGTGTGGTTTCGAGTCGTAATGCCGTCGTTGCGAGTCGTAATCTGTCACTTTCATACACACGTGATGATGCAGGTATGACAGTCCAAATTGTACACATAAAATCAGACCCAGATTAGGAAACTACCAATAAGGTTTCTACAAACACTTTTCCTCATTTGACCATTAAACCATATAGATCAAACTTTGCCATTTTAATTCTTCAAACCATCTTCAACTAGTTCATCAAGTTCATAGTTTTTCTAGGGTTTTACATCTAACATAACCATACATTTTTAAACCAAAACTCACATATTTCTAGCAAGATTATCCTGGCAAGAACAAAGAAACATACACTTTATAGCCGAAATCTTATGTTTATCAACATCATTTTTGCAAGAAATTTTAAAGCATAGTGTAGTTGGCTATGAATACTTGCAAACTACCAATATCAAGTCATTTTAGTCATGTTAACACATATTCACAAACTTTACAAAACAACCTAATAATCATGCATAAATTACTAACCAAACATTTCTTAGTTCATATACACAACATAAGTCCTATGCACATAATGATGACTAACCGGTTGAGAAGGAGAAGAATGAGCCGAAATAAAGGAAGAAGCCGAGGAGATGAAGTGTCCGAATGAGTGGTGATGAACTTGTCCGAGTTTCTTGTCCGGGATCCAAGTTTGAACCGAGAAGAGAAGGAGAGGATGGTTTGTTGTTTGAGGGTTTTCTTAGTTGAGAGAAAGTAGGAGAAGTGTGGGTGTGTTTGTGCAACCAAATGAAACAAAGTGGAAAAGGTTGGAATTTATACACCAAGCATCAAGTGGGCTAAGGGGGTTTCGGGTTGGGCTTGGGGGTTTCGGCCCAAACCGGTTTCGGCTCAACGGCCCACTCGAGACCGAGTGGCCCACTCGCAACCGCCCGGTTGCGAGTCATGGTCTCGGGTCGTGGTTTCGGCTCTCATGTATATATATAATACATACATACATCACATATAATGCACAAAGGTCACGTTTTCATTTAATAATATTTATATACACAAAATATTACAAGGTGTTCGTATGGAAAAACCCCGAGTGTCACAGTAGTACTCCGCGGGTGGATTTTGGGGGTGTGACACTATAGTTTCGAGTGTCTAAGCGTGTGAGAATTGTGTTGTGTGTCTTCCGAATGGGGAAGAGTGTTATATATACAAGTGTGAGTGGCCTATTTTAGGTAAACAAACTAATAATCAGCTCATTACCCCTTTAGAAATAAAAGTAAATCTAGCCTAAATTATCGCCCTTAAATCATGCCAAGTTTCCATATCCTTCACAACGTTCATCTCTGATTAAGCATATGCCAAAGTTGTAAAGACGCGTCCCTTGATTGTGATGCTAAGAGCGGATCCTGCTAGACATTCCTGCAAAATGACATTAAGTTCAATGAAAGCAACTGTTATCAGCTTCCTTTTGTAAATCACTACTGAAATCAGCCACAAAGTCTGCTAATGCTTGGGATTTGATGGCTGTTCTAGGCTCATATCTTATATCATGGGCACTAAACTTTACTGCCCACTTAGCCATCCTTTCGGACATCTCTGGTTTCCTGAGGACATTCTTAATTGGAAAATTAGTTCTAACAACAATAACATGGGTTTCAAAATAATGTCTTAGTTTAGTTGATGCCATAATTAGTGCAAGAATAAGTTTTTCAAGGTGTGAATACCTAGATTCAGCATCAAGTAAACTTTTACTCACATAATAGACAGGATATTGTGTACCTTCATGATCCTTAACAAGGACTGCACTTACTGCTTTTGAGGATACCGCAAGGTATAAGGATAACACATCTCCTTTTTCTGGTTTCATCAATGCTGGAGCTGAGGACATGTATTCTTTTAGGGCTTGTAAAGCATTCTCATGCTTTTCAGTCCATTCGAATTTCTTGTTCTTTCTTAGGATATCATAGAATTCTTTACACTTTTCTGAAGATTTGGATATAAATCTGTTTAGAGCTGCTATCCTGCCTGTTAGCCTTTGCACATCCTTAGCGTTGGCAGGGGATTTGATATTCACTAATGCTTTGATTTGTTCCGGGCTTGCTTCAATGCCCCTCTGGGTTACCATATATCCTAAGAATTTACCTGCTTTAACACCAAAGTGACATTTTGAAGGATTAAGCTTCATGTTATAATTACCAAGGATATCAAATGCTTCCTCCAAGTCCCTTAGGTGATCCTCAGCTTTTTTGGATTTCACCACCATATCGTCTATGTACACTTCCATAGTTTGTCCAATTTGATCTTTGAACATCATATTCACCAGCCTTTGATATGTTGCACCTGCATTTCTTAATCCAAATGGCATGGCAATATAACAATCTAAACCGGTTGGGGTCATAAAAGCCGTATCCTCTTGGTCAGATGGTTCCATCTGAATTTGTTGGAATCCAGATGATGCATCCATAAAGGTTAACAGTTCATGACCCGTCGTTGCATCCACCATAGAGTCAATGTGGGGTAATGGGAAAGGATCCTTGGGACATGCCTTATTCAAATCAGTGAAATCGACACATACCCTCCACTTTCCATTTTTCTTTTGAACAACAACCACATCGGCCAGCCATTTCGGATACTTCACTTCTCTAATCATACCTGCTCGTAGTAATCTTTCTACCTCTTCCTGGATAATGGCGTTTCTTTCTGGTGCAAACTTCCTCCTTTTTTGATGGATTGGTTTAACTGACCTGTCAATGCCAAGTTTATGAGTGATAATATCCTTAGATATACCTGTCATATCCTCATGTTTCCATGCAAAGGTAGATTTTCTTCTTTTGAGGAAGGATACAATGTCTTCTTTCATTTGTCCAAGGATCCCTGATCCGATATAGATTTTGGATTCAGGATCATCAGGATCCAGGAGGATTTCGTCCACATCCTGCTCTCTTGCCTCCAAGACATCCCTTGGAGGATACTTTAATTGCTATTGCTCCCTCGATTTCGAGGCTGGTTTCATTGATGAGGTGTAACAATCCTTAGCCTCCTGCTGATCACTATCGATCTTGATTATCCCCCAAGGGCTAGGGAGCTTCACACATTGATGGTAGGTGGATGGGACTGCCTTCATATCGTGTATCCAGGGCCTGCCAAGGATAACATTACAACAAGACAAACAGTCAATAACACAAAATTTTTGATAATTATGTAATCCTTCCACGTAAATTGGGAGTTTGATGTCCCCCAGGGTTTTCTTAGTTTCGCCACTAAATCCCACAAGCACAGAGGATCTTGGTGTGATGTCTGATTCAGGAATACCCATTTTCTTCAGAACATCAAGTTGGATAATGTTTACCGAACTTCCTCCGTCAATAAGGATCCTGCGGACAAAATGGTTAGAAATAAAGAGAGTAATAACTAAACTATCATGGTGAGGATCCTGGATGTTAATTCTATCATCCTCATCAAAGGTTATGATTTTTCCTTCCGAGACACTTGATGTTCGAATAGGTCTTTCTCCATTATCCATTTTAGCTTCCTTTGCATGCCTTTTAGCTGCTGAGAAGGATGTACCACAAATGTCTGATCCTCCGGAAATAAAGTTGATCACTTGTACATCTGTCGGAGGGGCTGGAGCTTTTACAGGGATCCTTTCAGGATCCTGAGTCCTTTGCTTTTTCCTTCCCAACAGTTCTTTCAAATGCCCCTTGCTCAACAGATATCCAATTTCCCTTCTTAATGCGATGCATTCCTCTGTCAAATGCCCAAAATCCTCATGGTATGCACACCACTTTGATTTATCTTTAGCTGCGGCTGGTTTGTCATTTTTTATGGGCCATCTGGCCTTTTCTCCTAGATTCTGCATTGCAAGGATTAGTTCATGGTTATCAACGGAAAAACAGTATTCAGAAATCGGGGGATAATCCTCATCATCCTCTTCTTGGTCAACAGCATGCACATTCTGGTTGTCAGCTCTGTTATAGGATTTGAATTTGTTGCCTTTGAAAGAGGATCCTTGTCTCTCTTGTTTTAAGGATCCTACTTGTCTCTCCTGGATCCTCTTATCATCCTCTAGCCGGATGAACCTGAGTGCCCGAGTCCTTACTTCGTCTAGGTTCCTGCATGGTGTCATAACAAGATCATCATAGAACAATGAATCCTTAAGCAATCCCATCTTGAAGGCCTCAACAGCTGTGGCCACATCCAAGTTGGGAATGTCCAAGGATTCTTTACTAAATTTGGTTATATAATCCCTTAATGATTCATTATGACCCTGAGTTATCCTATATAAATCACTAGTCAATCGTTCAAATTTTCTGCTACAAGAAAATTGATTATTGAATAAGTTAACTAAATTAGCAAACGAAGTAATAGAGTAAGGGGGAAGACTTAGCAACCATTTAAGAGCTGATCCAGTAAGGGTGGTGTTAGGGCTGGATTTTTATAATACATGATCCTTACATGTGATCCTAACCAGTGATCCTTGTTTCTTTGGCAGATAGTGATCCTCAGCAGAGTTCCAGGATCAGGATCACGGACTATCATAGGATCCTCATGTGTTTTGGTCAAAAATCACACAAGGATAATGCAACCAAACTTTATGTAAATGGGGTATGATGCTTGGTTTGTAGAAAAAGTAAAGGATCACTTCAATGTGAAATATGCAAAGACACAATGATTTATACGAGGAAAAAGCCCTTGATCAATGTATGATCTCCGGCATAAAAAACCTCGGGTGATGGCAACTACCGATCACCAAACTTCAATATAAGAAAAATAGTTACAACTTTGGATGATAATGAGCTGAGTACAAGGATCACTATAGTTTCGAGTGTCTAAGTGTGTGAGAGTTGTGTTGTGTGTTCTTCCGAATGAGGAAGAGTGTTACATATACAAGTGTAGGTGACCTATTTTAGGTAAAAAGACTAATAATCAGCTCATTACCCCTTTAGAAATAAAAGTAAATCTAGCCTAAATTATCGCCCTTAAATCATGCCAAGTTTCCATATCCTTCACAACGTCCATCTCCGATTAAGCACATGCCATAGTTGTAAAGACGTGTCCTTTAATTGTGATGCTTAAGAGCGGATCCTGCTAGATGTCCTGCAAAACAACATTAAATTCAACGAAAGCAACTGTTAGCATGAGGATCCTATGATGGTCCGTGATCCTGATCCTGGAACTCTGCTGAGGATCACTATCTGCCAAAGAAACAAGGATCACTGGTTAGGATCACATGTGAGGATCATGTATTGTAAAAATCCAGCCCTAACAATTGCCCCCAAAATATAAGGAGTGATTTTGTAAATAAATGAGTTATATTTTGTTCTGATCTTATCTTCAACGGACAACTCGGGTAACTAGCCGTTATAGCCGGACTAGCCGTTGCGATCATTACGTCACTGAAGTGACATCCCTGCAAATCATGATTATAAATAGGAGATAGGGTAAGGATCGATTTGCATTTAAATTCAGGATATACTCCCTTTATAATCTCCACCGAAGATTGATCAGGTATTCTCTTTCTTTCTTCCTTTTCCTGCTCTGTTTTTTTCTGCTCTTGCTCTGTTTTTGTTTCGCCACAAGTATGTTGCTCCGAAATTCTCCCCATAAGGATCACGAGAAGAGTAGTCCCCTGAAAAGCCAAGGGATCATTAAGGACTCTCCTACGGAGAGATGCTGCTTTACCGATGCTCATGTAGATAGGATTCGTCATTGCTTTCCGGCGGATGCTGTTTTCAAATCCTTCACATCCACTGCTTTGAGTGACTTTGTTTCAGACGCCTGGGTGGTCTTTCCTGCAACTCCGTTTACCATAGGATATTCGTATCCTTTTCCGGCCTTCACCCAATCTTTCTTTTCTTTGACCGGCATATCTTATATCCAAGCTATGCCGATGATCTGGAGGGTCTTGTATACCTTCGAGAGGATCATCGAGCAGGAGGGGATTGATTTAGGGATGGCAGAGCTGGCCGAGCTTTATGATCTTACCACGTTTGGTTCTCATCGATACTTGCTGAAACGGAAGGCCGGGGAGGATCACCCTGTTTTAAAGGTTACCAAAAATGATACAAATTGGAAGCGTCGTTTCTTCTTATTTCCCAGTTTTTAGAAACATATTTGTTAGAGTAACAAGAGTTGAGCAAACCATGTTTAATAAATTTAGGATATGATCCTAGATCAAATATCCTATCATTGAAAATTTTCAAGGATCATAGTTTTAGTTGTCAAAGTGTAGGGGTTGTTTAGTATAATCAAAATAGTCAAGGATCATACCTGAGGATCCAAGTTAGGATCCTAACCTTTAATCAAGATAACCATAAGTGAAATTTTAATGGATGATAAGGATTAAGGATCCTTATTTGTTTAACTTCGAGAACCTGAAAAATGGAACATATCTTGGGACTAAGCCAATGTAAAAGATAAATTAGTAGCTGGGGACATGCCCAAAGGATAACTGGGGATGATCCCAAAGGATCACTGGGGACAAGCCCAAAGGATAACTGGGGACAAGCCCGAAGGATAACTGGGGACAAGCCCAAAGGATCGTATGTAAACTGGAGTATGGCCCTTACTGGCGACTATCCAAACTTAGTGACATGAAAATGTCAAAACCTTAGCTAACGTGAAAACGTTAGAAACCTTATGAACGGATGTATGGTACGTCTACCATTATACGTAGGATCCTGGGTATAGCCAGTACGATGAGGTTGTCAGCCCCGGAAGTGGGTACTGGTCCCAAAGACGTGAACTATATCAGGATCATCGTGCGCTGCTGGCGGAAACTGGGGATAATCCCAAGGATAACTGGGGACAAGCCCAAGGATCTGCGTTGCTTTTGAAGATCTTTGACGATATGCTGTAGATACCTGAACTATCATAACTCAAATGGTTCGTGAGGAGAGGATGAAGGATACAGGATCCTTATCCTTTGGTAAAAAGTAAGGAAATGTAAATGTTTTAAGATAAGGACATTACCAGATTAAGGATCACTGACATCACCGGGATCCTTCGAGGATACTTCAATAAAAGGATCACATGCTTGAAGGATCATGTTCACATAAAGTATCTCTTTAAGTGAACAGCATTCCAGGCTCTTGGTAACAAGTTTCCTTCCATGGTTAGCAATCTGTATGCCCCCTTTCCTGCTTCAGCTTCAATCAAGTAAGGGCCTTCCCACTTTGGTGCTAACTTCCCGTCAGCAGGATTAATAGTGTTTTGGAATGCTTTTCTCAACACCATATCTCCGACTTGAAACTTCCTTATCCTAACATTTTTGTTGTAAGCACCAGCCATTCTTTGTTGGTAGCTTGCCATCCTTATCCTAGCCAGATCCCTGATTTCCTCAATAGTATCCAAATCCTGAGCCAGGATTGTAGCATTCTCTTCAGGATCACGAGCACTTGTTCTAGCAGTTGGGATCACCATCTCTGTTGGGATCACTGCTTCTGCCCCAAATACTAAAGAAAAAGGTGTTTGACCAGTGGCATTCTTGGGAGTTGTTCTATCAGCCCATAGCACATAAGGTAACTCCTCTGCCCATTTTCCCTTCTTGGATCCTAGCTTCTTCTTCAGATTGTTGATGATGATCTTGTTGGATGATTCTGCTTGGCCATTGGCTTGTGGATGAACTGGTGTTGATGTTATCATCTTGATTCCCCAACTGTCACAAAAGTTAGTAGTTCTGCTTCCAATGAATTGGGAACCATTATCACATACAATTTCAGAGGGAATGCCAAATCTAGTTATAATGTTTCTTTTGATAAAGGATATAACTTCTTTTTCTCTGACTTGAGCAAAAGCTTCAGCTTCTATCCACTTAGAGAAGTAGTCAGTCATGGCAAGCATAAATACTTTTCCACCAGGTGCTTTAGGGAGCCTGCCAACTATATCCATCCCCCATCTCATGAATGGCCAAGAGGATGGTATGGGGTGTAGCAATTCAGCTGGTTGATGAAGGATATTGCTGTGTCTTTGACAAGGATCACATTTCCTAGCATATTCTACAGCATCCCTTTTCATGGTTGGTCAGTAGTATCCTGTTCTAAGGATCCTTGAGAACAATGCCCTGCCCCCAGTGTGGTTTCCACAATCTCCTTCATGGAAGTCTCTCAACACTTCTTCAATTTCAGGATCCTCGATACATCTCAAATATGGTCCTACAAGAGATCGTTTATATAGCACATTATTTAAGATTGTGAATTGAGATACCTTAATCCTGAAGGCTCTAGGATTTTCTCCCATCGGAATCTCCCCGTATTGCAAGTATCTTATGATTGGTGAGATCCATCATCCTGATTTTCAATAGCAGGAGCCAGGATATGGATGATAGGGATACTTATATCTTCTGGAATCTTTAAGGATGATCCTAAGTTGGCCAATGCATCAGCTTCCGTGTTATCCTCCCTTGGTACCTGTGTTAAGCTGAAAGAGACAAAAGAGAGTGCCAATTCCTTGACTATCTCTAAATATTTGGTTAGTTTTTCACCTTTAACAGCATAGGATCCATTAAAGTGATTGGTGATCAATAATGAGTCTACATATACTTTAAGATACTTTACCCCCATATCCTTAGCAATTTGTAAGCCAGCAATTAAGGCTTCATATTCAGCCTCATTGTTAGTTGCTTGGAACTCACAGGCTATGAAGTGGGGTATTATGTCCCCCTGTGGCGATTTTAGTAGTATCCCGAGCCCTGTGCCCTTGACATTTGAGGATCCATCAGTGTGTAGTATCCAAGGATCCTTGGTCTCATCCAGCTGCTGGACTTCCAATTCTGCTTCTTCTTGTAGATCACTACTGAAATCAGCCACAAAGTCAGCTAATGCTTGGGATTTAATGGCTGTTCTTGGCTCATATCTTATATCATGGGCACTAAGCTTTACTGCCCACTTAGCCATTCTTCCTGACATCTCTGGTTTCCTGAGGACATTCTTAATTGGAAAGTTAGTTCTAACAACAATAGTATGGGTTTCAAAATAATGTCTTAACTTAGTTGATGCCATGATTAATGCAAGAATAAGTTTTTCGAGGTATGAGTACCTGGATTCGGCATCAAGTAAACTCTTACTTACATAGTAGATAGGATATTGTGTACCTTCATGATCCTTAACAAGGACAGCACTTACAGCGGTTGAGGATACCACCAAATATAAGGATAACACATCTCCTTTTTCGGGCTTTGTTAATGCTGGTGCTGAGGACATATATTCTTTAAGGGCTTGTAAAGCATTCTCATGTTTCTCAGTCCATTAAACTTCTTGTTCTTCCTTAGGATATCGTAAAATTCTTTACATTTTTCTGAGGATTTTGATATGAACCTGTTCAGAGCTGCTATCCTGCCTGTTAGCCTTTGCACATCCTTAGCATTGGCAGGGGACTTGATGTTCACTAGTGCTTTAATTTGCTCCGGACTTGCTTCAATGCCCCTCTGAGTTACCATATATCCTAGGAATTTACCTGCCTTAACGCCAAAGTGGCATTTTGAAGGATTAAGCTTCATGTTATAATTATCAAGGATATCAAATGCTTCTTCCAAATCCCTTAGGTGATCCTCAGCTTTCTTTGATTTGACTACCATATCATCTATGTATACTTCCATAGTTTGTCCAATTTGATCTTTGAACATCATATTCACCAGCCTTTGATATGTTGCACCTGCATTTCTTAATCCAAAAGGCATGGCAATATAACAATACAAACCTGTTGGGGTCATAAAGGCTGTATCCTCTTGGTCAGATGGTTCCATCTGAATTTGTTGGAATCCAGATGATGCATCCATAAAGGTCAACAGTTCATGCCCCGCTGTTGCATCCACCATGGAGTCAATGTGGGGTAATGGGAAAGGATCCTTGGGACATGCCTTATTCAGATCAGTGAAACCGACACATACCCTCCACTTTCCGTTTTTCTTTTGGACAACGACCACATTGGCTAACCATTTTGGATACTTTACCTCTCTGATCATACCTGCTCGAAGTAGTCTCTCTACTTCCTCTTGGATAATGGCATTCCTTTCTGGTGCAAACTTCCTCCTTTTTTGATGGATTGGTTTGATAGACTTGTCAATGCCAAGTTTGTGAGTAATAATATCCTTAGATATACCTGTCATATCTTCATGTTTCCAAGCAAAGGTAGATTTTCTTCTTTTGAGGAAGGATATTAAGTCTTCTTTCATCTTACCAAGGATCCCTGATCCGATATAGATTTTTGATTCAGGATCACTAGGATCCAAGAGGATTTCGTCCACATCTTGTTCCCTTGCCTCCAAGACATTCCTCGGAGGATACTGTAATTGCTATTGCTCCCTTGCCTTCGAGGTTGGCTTCATGGATGAGGTATAACAATCCTTAGCCTCCTGCTGATCACTGTCGATCTTGATTATTCCCCATGGGCTAGGGAGCTTCACACATTGATGGTAGGTGGATGGGACTGCTTTCATATCATGTATCCAAGGCCTGCCAAGGATAACATTGCAACAAGATAAAGAGTCAATAACACAAAATTTCTGATAATTATGTAATCCTTCCACGTAGATTGGGAGTTTGATGTCCCCCAGAGTTTTCTTCGTTTCTCCACTGAATCCTACAAGCACGGAGGATCTTGGTGTGATGTCTGATTCTGGAATACCCATTTTTTTCAGAACATCAAGCTGGATAATGTTCACTGAGCTTCCTCCATCGATAAGGATCCTGCGGACAAAATGGTTAGAGATAAAGAGAGTAATAACTAAACTATCATGATGAGGATCCTGAATGTTAATGTGATCATCCTCGTCAAACGTTATCATCTTCCCTTCTGAGACACTTGATGTTCTAATAGGTCTTTCTCCATTATCCATTTTTGACTCCTTTGCATGCCTTTTGGCCGCCGAGAAAGATGTACCACAGATGTCTGATCCTCCGGAAATAAAGTTGATCACTTGTGCATTTGCCGGAGGTGCTGGAGCCTTTTCAGGGATCCTTTCAGGATCCTGAGTCCTTTGCTTTTTTCTTCCCAACAATTCTTTCAGGTGCCCCTTGCTTAACAGATACCCAATCTCTTTTCTTAAAGCTATGCATTCTTCAGTTAGATGCCCGAAATCCTCATGGTATGCACACCATTTTGACTTGTCTTTAGTCCCGGATGGTTTATCATTCTTCCTGGGCCACCTAGCTTTTTCACCTAGATTCTGCATTGCAAGGATTAGTTCATGATTATCAACGGAAAAACAATATTCTGAGATTGGAGGATAATCTTCATCATCCTCTTCTTGGTCAACAGCATGCACATTCTGGTTCTCATTTCTATGGTAGGATTTGAATTTGTTGTTCTTGAAGGAGGATCCTTGCTTCTCCTGTTTTGAGGATCCTACTTGTCTCTCCTGGATCCTCTTGTCATCCTCTAGCCGGATGAACCTGAGTGCCCGAGTTCTTACTTCATCTAGATTCCTGCATGGTGTCATAACAAGATCATCATAGAATAATGAATCCTTAAGCAGTCCCATTTTGAAGGCTTCAACAGCCGTAGCCATATCCAAGTTGGGAATATCCAAGGATTCTTTACTAAATTTAGTTATATAATCCCTTAATGATTCATTATGACTTTGAGTTACCCTATATAAATCACTGGTTAATCTTTCAAATTTTCTACTACAAGAGAATTGGTTATTGAATAAATTAACTAAATTAGCAAATGAAGTAATAGAGTAAGGGGGAAGACTTAGCAGCCATTTAAGAGCTGATCCAGTAAGAGTGGATCCAAATCCTTTACATAGGCATGCTTCCTTTAGCTTTTCCGGGATTGGATTGATCTCCATCCTTTCCTTGTATTGTGCTATGTGCTCCTCAGGATCCGTTGTACCATCATACAGCTTCATAGTAGGGATATGGAACCTTTTGGGTACCTCTGCATCACAAATTGGTGGTGCAAAGCGAGATACCTTATGGCTTCCATCTGCGATCTCTGGGATAGGCTTGACTACCCCTGGAACACTTGAGATCATATCTTTTAGCTTCTGCAACTCCCTGGCCATAGCGTGATTGATACCTGTATCCTGCATGAATCCATGGTTAGTGGTAAGATAATTATTTAAAGTGTTACCTCCTATTGGGTTCAAGTTAGTGAATCCATATTGCTGGGATTCTGGAATAACGGAGGGACCAGTGGAAGCAATGGTCTGCATTGGAATGAAGTCCCCTTGATGGACATCTAGACTTCCTGTTTGCAAACTCTTTAGGGATCCTGGCATCTGGGAGGATCCTGGTATCTGGAAGGATCCTGGTATCTGAGATGATCCTGGAACGAAGGAGGATCCTTGAACCTGGGATGATCCTGGAACGAAGGAGGATCCTTGAACCTGGGATGATCCTGGAACAAAGTAGGATCCTTGAAACTGTTGCGCTCCCGGGTAGGCTCCTGATTTCATGAAGGATCCCATATGCTGGGGATAGGATCCTGCCGGCTGAAAGTGTGAGCCTGATGTCTGAGTCATTGCTGTTGATCCGAGGTGCAATCCTCTTGATTCTCCCATAATTTGCACGTCTGGAATTTCCGATGGCTGAGAAGTGATCATTGGAGTATCAAAGCTCAAGGATTTGGGCATCAGTGGGGAATGATCCTCTGCCGTTCTCCTTTGTCTTTTGAGATCTCCGATTTCCCTGAGGATCCTTTCATTAGTTTCATCCTGCCGCTGCATACGATCCTTCATCTGCAAAATCAAAGTAAATACATCACTAGTACTGGGAATATAAGAATTCATAGCAGAAGAAGATGGAGGTTTAGAGTTAGTAGGAGTTTGTCTCTTCTCAGCATTCTTCTGGGATCCTGCCGGTGGAGGAGGCAGAGTGTTCTGAGACGAGGTGACTGCAGACATCGCCGTGGACATGTTTTTCAATGATGAAGCCATGTAATTCTTTGAAATGATTTCGAACAGAAAGTTTTCTTATGAATGAAGCACCAATAGCCCCACGGTGGGCGCCAAACTGTTTTGGTCAAAAATCACACAAGGATAATGCAACCAAACTTTATGTAAATGGGGTATGATGCTTGGTTTGTAGAAAAAGTAAAGGATCACTTCAATGTGAAATATGCAAAGACACAATGATTTATACGAGGAAAAAGCCCTTGATCAATGTATGATCTCCGGCATAAAAAACCTCGGGTGATGGCAACTACCGATCACCAAACTTCAATATAAGAAAAATAGTTACAACTTTGGATGATAATGAGCTGAGTACAAGGATCACTATAGTTTCGAGTGTCTAAGTGTGTGAGAGTTGTGTTGTGTGTTCTTCCGAATGAGGAAGAGTGTTACATATACAAGTGTAGGTGACCTATTTTAGGTAAAAAGACTAATAATCAGCTCATTACCCCTTTAGAAATAAAAGTAAATCTAGCCTAAATTATCGCCCTTAAATCATGCCAAGTTTCCATATCCTTCACAACGTCCATCTCCGATTAAGCACATGCCATAGTTGTAAAGACGTGTCCTTTAATTGTGATGCTTAAGAGCGGATCCTGCTAGATGTCCTGCAAAACAACATTAAATTCAACGAAAGCAACTGTTAGCATGAGGATCCTATGATGGTCCGTGATCCTGATCCTGGAACTCTGCTGAGGATCACTATCTGCCAAAGAAACAAGGATCACTGGTTAGGATCACATGTGAGGATCATGTATTGTAAAAATCCAGCCCTAACAGAAGCCGAATTGGAAGTCCAGCGGCTGGATGAAACCAAGGATCCTTGGATACTACATACTGACGGATCCTCAAATGTTAAAGGCACGGGGCTTGGTATACTACTAAAATCGCCACAGGGGGACATAATACCCCACTCCATAGCTTGTGAGTTCCAAGCCACTAATAATGAGGCTGAATATGAAGCCTTAATCGCTGGTTTGCAAATTGCTAAGCATATGGGGATCAGGTATCTTGAGGTATACGTGGATTCATTGTTAATCACTAATCACTTTAATGGATCCTATGCTGTTAAAGGTGAAAAACTAACCAAATATTTAGAGATAGTCAAAGAATTGGCACTCTCCTTTGTTTCCTTCAGTTTGACACAGGTACCAAGGGAAGAAAATACAGAAGCTGATGCATTGGCCAATCTAGGATCATCTTTGAAGATCCCAGAGGATATAAGTATCCCCATCATCCATATCCTGGCTCCTGCTATTGAAAATCAGGTGGCCATGGAAATAGAAGAGGATTCTGCAATGATCCCTAGTGAGGATACTCAATCTTGTTCAGGATGATGGATCTCACCAATCATGAGATACTTACAACACGGAGAGATTCCTATGGGAGAAAATCCTAGGGCTTTCAGAATTAAGGTATCTCAATTCACAATCTTAAATAACATGCTGTATAAGCGATCTCTTGCAGGACCATATTTAAGATGTATCGAGGATCCTGAAGTTCAAGAAGTGTTAAAAGATTTCCATGAAGGAGATTGTGGAAACCACACTGGGGGCAGGGCATTGTTCTCAAGGATCTTAAGGACATGATACTACTGGCCAACTATGAAAAGGGATGCTGTGGAGTATGCTAAGAAGTGTGATCCTTGTCAAAGACACAGCAATATCCTTCATCAGCCAGCTGAATTTCTACATCTTATACCGTCCTCTTGGCCATTCATGAGATGGGGGATGGATATAGTTGGCAAGCTCCCTAAGGCACCTGCTGGAAAAGTGTTCATGCTTGCTATGACTGACTACTTCTCCAAGTGGATAGAGGCTGAAGCTTTTGCCCAAGTCAGAGAAAAGGAAGTTATATCCTTTATTAAGAGAAATATTATAACTAGATTTGGCATTCCTTCTGAAATTGTATGTGATAATGGTTCCCAATTTATTGGGAGCAGGACTACTAACTTTTGTGACAGCTGGGGGATTAAGATGATAACATCAACACCAGTCCACCCACAGGCTAATGGTCAAGCAGAATCATCCAACAAGATCATCATCAACAATCTGAAGAAGAAACTTGGATCCAAGAAGGGGAAATGGGCAGAGGAATTGCCTTATGTGCTTTGGGCTGATAGGACAACTCCCAAGAATGCTATTGGTCAAACACCCTTCTCTTTGGTATTTGGGGCAGAATCAGTGATCCCAACAGAAATGGTGGTTCCAACTGCTAGAACAAGTACCCGTGATCCTGAGGAGAATGATGCAAACCTGGCTCAAGACTTGGATACTATTGAGGAAATCAGGGATCTGGCTAGGATAAGGATGGCTAGCTACCAACAAAGAATGGCTGGTGCTTACAACAAAAATGTCAGGATAAGGAAATTCCAAGTTGGGGATATGGTATTGAGAAAAGCATTCCAAAATACCACCAACCCTGCTGATGGGAAATTGGCACCAAAATGGCAAGGCCCTTATTTGATCGAAGCCGAAGCAGGAAAGGGGGCATATAGATTGCTTACCATGGAAGGTAATCTGTTACCAAGAGCCTGGAATGCTGTCCACTTGAAGAAATATTTCATGTGAGCAGGATCCTTCTGGCATATATGATCCTTACATTGGAAGTATCCTTCAAGGATCCCTGAAGCATCAATGATCCTTACTCTGGTAATGTTCTAAGCTCGAACTCTTATTTACATATTTTCTTATTGAAGGATAAGGATCATGTATCCTTCATCCTTCTCTCACGAGATTTTGAGTTCTGATAGTCCAGGTATCCTTAGCATGTTGTCGACAATCTTCAGAAGCAACTCAGATCCTTGGGTTCAACCCCAGTTATTTGGGCTTGTCCCCAGTTATCCTTGGGCTTGTCCCCAGTTTCGCCTGTAGCGCACGATGATCCTGGTATAGTTCACGTCTTTGGGACCAGTACTCGCTTTAGGGGCTGATAATTCCATCGTACTGGCTATACCTAGGATCCTACGTATAATGGTAGACGTACCATACGTCCGTTCCTAAGGTTTCTAACGTTTTCACGTTAGCTAAGGTTTTGGCATTTTCATGTCACTAAGTTTGGATAGTCGCCAGTGAGGGCCATACTCCAGTTTACACACGATCCTTGGGCTTGTCCCCAGTTATCCTTGGGCTTGTCCCCAGTTATCCTTGGGCTTGTCCCCAGTTATCCTTTGGGCTTGTCCCCAGTTACTAACTTATCTTTTATATTGGCTTAGTCCCAAGTTATATTCTATTTTTCAGGTTTTCGAAGTTAAACAATTAAGGATCCCCAATCCTTATTATCCATTAAAGTTTTCCTTATGGTTATCCTGATCAATGATTAGGATCCTAACTCGGATCCTCAGGTATGATCCTTAACTATTTTCAATTTCATTCATTATTCATTTGAATAACCCTTAGACCTTGACAACTGAACCTATGATCCTTAAAATGAACTACTTTTTGGAAGTTTTCAACTATAGGATACTTGATCCTGAATCGTATCCTAAATTTCTTAAACATAATTTGCTTAACTTTTCTTACTCAGACAAATATATATCAAAACAATTGGAAATTAAAAGGATAAACAAGGATAACAACACAAGATAAGCCAAAAAGATTAGAGTTATTTTATTAACAAAAGTTTAAACCCTTCAAAGTTGTCAAAATTACCAACCCACGTTTCTACCAGCAAAACGTGGCCCGTCCACATGGGTTGGCAAAGGGTGTCCATTGTTCGTGCGGTCATAGCAAGTGCAGGAAATTAAAGGCGGCAGGATCACAATGGTTTCATCCCCCAAACAGAGGATCCCTCCACCATATGTAATCCTACCTATTGTTCACAGGATCCTAGATCCTCAACCCTAAACCTATTGTTCAAATACAGACCATAATTGTTTTAAAACATCACAACCACCAAACAAAAAAATTGGGCTCCGGCTAAGTCTCGAAATTTCCATCATTGCCCAATCCTGCAGCTCAATCCTTCGCTGCACCATCACCACCGGCTCCACTTGCCTCTCCACCCTGATCCTTGCCAATGTCTCCACCCTCAAGCATCGGGATCTCCTCAGCCTCCTCATCATCCTCCAGTTCTGCCAGCCTAGCCTTCCAACCCTCTACGTCCCATGTGCTCCTGTCGAAAGCAGGATCCTGAGCCTCCATAGCCATTTGCAGCTGGATCTTGTACATTGCTATTGCAGCAGAGACCTTGGCATCTTGGGTGATCTCATGCTTCTCATAGTCAAAGTTGATCAGCATTTTGGCAGCATCATCCTTGGTGGCTCGGAGCTCCTTCTCAAGATCAGCTATCTTGAGATCTTTCAACACAGCAACTTGTTGGAGGTCAGCAATCTGGCGGTCCTGATCCTCGACGTGGCCAACATACGTCTCTATCTCAGCAAATTTCTGCAAGGAAGACAAGGCATAACATCAGAAACAAGTGATCCTCAAAATTGTCAGGATACACAAACAGGGGCAGTGATCCTTACCTCGTTGAAGTAGTCCAGAAACTGTTGGCGGAGCAGGGGCAGACCTTGAAGATCCTCGGCTTCAGAGGCCTTTCTCTTCTTGCTTCCTTTTCCCCTAATAGGTGCTTTAGGGGCCGAAGCACTTGGGCTAGCAGGAGTCTTCTTCCTTGAGGATTTGACATTAGTAAGTTCAGTAATACCGAACTTCGAAGCAGACTTAGAGGATTTTCCGGCACCTACACAACCAAAATAAGATAAGTATTTTAACTTAATTCGAATTCCCACATAGAATTACTTCTTAATAAGGATACTTACTTGACATTGTGGTAGAGGCAGAAGATACTTCCTGAGAATCCTGGGTGGTAACCTGGAAAGTTCTTATTTCAGGATCAAGCTTCTTAAAGGCCAGGAGTCTCTCTTTTGCAGCAGGAGTTAACCTAAGATGAGAAATGGATATAGCTGCACAATAAGGAAACAGAAAAAAGTCAGTGATCCTTATGCTAAGGAATAAGTTCTATGGTGATCCTTCTAGGATCCTCTATCCTACCATGAGTAGCCCACTTCTTGGGCAAATCCTTCCCATCAGGGATGGTATCTCTCCTCACAAAAAAGAACCGCCGCTTCCAGTTCATATCATTTTTGGTAACTTTGAGAACAGGGTGCTCTTCTCCAGCCTTTCGTTTGAACAAGTATCGGTGGGATCCAAAAGTTGTGAGATCATCTCAGCCAGCTCCGCCATACCCATATCAATTCCTTCTTGTTCGATGATCCTTTCAAGGGTGTACAAAACCCTCCAGATCATCAGCATAGCCTGGATATAGCAGATGCCGGTAAGAGAGAAAAAGGACTCGGTGAACTGAGGGAAAGGATACGAGTATCCTATCATGAAAGGAGTGACCGGGAAAGCTACCCAAGTCTCAGAGATGTAATCGCTCAGAGCAGTAGGGCTAAAAGATTTAAAGAGGGTATTCGCCGGAAAACAATGACGGATTTTGTCAATTTGAGGATCAGTAAAACAACACCTCTCGGTGGGAGAATCCTTGATGATCCCTTGACCCTTCAAGGGACTGTCCTTCTTAGGATCCTTGCTAGGAGAGTTCCGGAGCAACATTTTTTACAGAAGGATGGAAAGAGAAAGAAAAACAGAGCAAGCAAGAGAGAAGATAAAGGGGAATACCTGTTCAATCCTCTGGTCGCGATTATAAAGGGAAGAGTTCTTGAATTTAAATGCAAACGATCCTATCCCTATTTCTATTTATAATGATGATTTGTGCAGGGCTGTCATCTCCATGACGTCAGATCGCAACGGATAGTCCATTCTTAACGGCTATATGTTGAGTTAGTTATAGATAAGATTCGGCAAAATATAACTCGTTAATATTACATAATTACTCCTTATATTTTGGGGGCAATTGTTAGGGCAGGATTAATGACCTGTGATCCTTACATACTATCCTAACAAGTGATCCTTGTTTCTTTGGCAGATAGTGATCCTCAGAAGAGCTTCAGGATCAGGATCATGGATCATCCTAAGGATCCTCATACTAACGATTACTCTCTTTGAATTTAATATTGTTTTGCAGGAATTACGAGTTGGATCTGGTCTTAGCAACGTTATCAAGGAATCTGTCACGCTGATTTCGCACATGCATAACCAAGAATAGACGTTATGAAGAATATGGAAACTTAGCACAATTTACGGGCAATTAGTTAGGCTAAATTTACTTCTATTCCTAAAGGGGTAACGAGCTAGTAGTTAGGTGATTTGCCTAAAATACGACCACACACACTTATATAAAGGGCATTCTTCAGCATTTGGAAGACACAACACATTTCTCACACGCTTTAACATACGATACTATGGTGATCCTTGTACCTAGCTCGTTACCATCCGAAGTTGTAAACATTGTTTGTTATATTGAAGTTTGGTGATCGGTAGTTTCCATCACCCGAGGTTTTTTATGCCGGAGATCATTCATTGATCAAGGGCTTTTTCCTCGTATAAATCCTTGTGTCACTTGTGCAATTTTCATTTAAGTGATCCTTATCTTTGTTCATCATACCAAACATCATTCCCCGTTTACAAAGAGTTTGGTTGCATTATCCTTGTGTGATTTTTGACCAAAACACCAGGTAGGTATAAAAAGATTGTATTTTTAATAGGAGCATAGGGCTTGACTAGAGATTGGTGTGTCAGAATAGGATAACTGATACCCATATGTGAGAATGTATTTACAATTAGACTTCTGAAAGGTCAAACTGCGAAAGTTGGCGAGATAACCAATAAAAAGAAATGGAATGTATAATATGTTTAGCATGTACGTAAGAAAATTTTGAAAGAGACAATAGGCGAAAAAACACCCTGTAGGACACAATTATGAAAGGTTATGTGCTAACTATTTATTTATAGATAAATATGATGGAATTCTCAGTGAGATGGTAGTATTAAAGCTAGTGGAAGGATGCCCACGAGTGGGAGCATATTTCATGAATGAATGAGACCAATTCTGGTACGGAAGGTACATATAAAGAAGCAGATCGATCCGGCGATAACCGACTTATACATTGAAAGTGAGGTTAGTAAGCTGTTTAATTCTTAGTTAATGATTAAGAATTCGTAGATTTATTTGTAAGTGTGAACAAAATGAAAGGTAGAATAATTATGGTATGCTATACAGTGATCGACCTGTAATGGTCAGCGTGAGAAGGTATGAATGTCATTAAGAGGGAGAATTAAAGGCCTTAAATGAAAGTTTGAGTTGAATTGGTTAAACGCTAGTATGGTGCTCGTACACAACATAGCTAGTTGTTATCATAAGTAGTTCATGCAAGGAGCTAATATTAAAGTGTGCGAAGGATTAAATTCAAGGCTAAACTCAAACTTGTAATTAGTTCAAGTGACGGTGGTAACCGTAGAATGATGCCTTATACTCGTACTAAGTATGAAAAAGTAATTAGGAAGTGGGAAGCTTTGTATTAGTACCACTAAATCATTAAATGTCTATAGTATACGTATAATGTTATGCTAAGCCCTCATATGAGCAAGAAAGTAATTGGAAGAACGTTAGTAATGGGATGATGGGGTTGCTTATAATTACAATAATGAATTATGTCGTGCATGATTCGTGTGCGGAATAAAATAAATCGATTTATTTATATTAGTAAATGTATGAATATGTTACGCTTATTTAGAAAGATAGAAACAAGCCGTAAGCATAAGCTTGCACGACCAATAATATACATCGGAATAAATTCCAATAAACGAATCGCTAGTGATGATGTATGCTAGGAACTAGCATTATAAAGTGAAAACGACACTAATAAGAGCCCTGGATCAGATTCCGACTTATAGGTGATTATGAAAGTAATTTACTTGATTTAAGAACGGAGGGATAATGCGTACAAAGACGTTTATGCATGAATGAAACTCTTGTCAAGATCTCGAATGCATCTATGTTGTAGTAACCATCATGAATGAAAAGACGAAAAAGTAGGAGTAGAATTGGTCTAGTTGTTAAGTGCCCAGGTTTCGGGGACGAAACCTCTTTTAAGGGGAGTAGACTTGTAACACCCCAAAATTTCAAGATAATTTGCTTAAAAAAAAAAGAAAAGGAAAGATTTAAAAAGAAATAAATGAAATGCAAGATGACAATAAAAGAATTAGAGGGGCTGAATTGTAATAAAACATAGTTGAAGTCATGGAAAAATGTCTAAATTAAATATCTTTCAATTTAGGAGGGGTTAATGTGATAAGTTGTAATCAAAAAGGGGTTAATGGGGTTTAAACCCAAAACTCACCTCCGGTGCGTATTTGGGATCGACCAGATCAGAGAAAGACAAGGGTAAACCCTTGTTTTGCAAGATTCATCAAATCAACAAGTGAAATTGAAGCAAATCGATTGCATGTCCTCAAATTTTCGAGTAGTCTAACATTCTTGATAAGTGGTAAGTTCAATTTTATGTTTTGGATGAATATTGGGAATTTGGGTTTCACCCGATTCATGAGTTTATGAAACACCTTGTATAATTAGAGGTTAAGATAGTGAAATAAAGCAGAATATATGTTCGATTTTGATTGATTGATATGATTGTAGCAAAAACCCACTTGTTAAGAAGTTAGTAAGTGTAGGATGATTGAGTAAAATCATATAACTAGAATTGTGATGTATAAGCTTGTTGTGATACATGAATGATGAATAAAATTGATGTAGGATGAAATAGTTATGTAAATTCAAATAAATGTGAACGTTGTGTGATGATCAACTAGTAGAGATGTGCTTTATAGACTTGTACCTTATGCCTTAATTATGATGCCTACCAAGTGTTTGATGAAATGCTTAAGAGACGAATGTATGTGTAATATGGAAAATGGTGGGATGAATTTGATAGACTAAATGAATCAATGAATGTTGTAATGTAGGCATGAAGGAAGAAGGTGCAAGCACTAGGAAAACGGAAGGCACGCAAGATCGAGTTATGTTCCGTTGCATACAAAACCTTACTTAAATTTTGTTATTAATTATGATGAATAACTCTTATTATAATGAATATGGTGATTAGTAAGTGGATACCAAATCCCTTGCGGATTTGGTTATGCTAACGGAGGTTATGATAAGCTATGCAAATCGACCCGTTCGAGTTGAACAAGTCGAGTAAGAATAAAGCACCATCCGTTTAGAACGGGTGGTCATGAATGCAATAACAAAATGTATGAAGTTCAATCCGTCAAACGGATAGAACGAAAGATCTATGTTGAAAGCAATTAACCCGATGTTACCGGGTCGTAAGTGGATGCTTGAACCTCATTATGAGAGTATATGCCATACCCATTATTTAATTGGGTAATCGAATGCTTAAGAGGAATGAAAGTACATAAACGAATGGAACTAGTATGATGGTATTGTAAGCATAATGACTAACTTTTTAAAGTTTTTTTGTTGAATGTAGGTAAATCCTCAATTTAGGCAACTTGGAGAATTGGAGCGAGCATATGTTCATGATATGTTATACCAAGCGCTTCCGCTAGTTGCACTAATGTTTTGGGTCAAAATTTCTATTTTGTACAACTTGTTTGTGGACATACATTTTAACACTTGATGTCTAGGTTTTTAGTAGTGTCTTGTTGGACAAATTGTAGAATGGTAATTGTCTTACTTATGTTTATAACAGGGGTATATCCGTTTTACGGATGGGTCATGCCCAATTTTTGTCAAAAATATGTATTAATGTTGTTATTTTAAAGTCTTTTAATTACCCTTGTAAGTTAATTTATAAAGACGAAAAGCGGTCCTTACAAGTTTCTTTTTCAAGTTGTTGATGATAATCTTGTTGGATGATTCTGCCTGACCATTAGCTTGTGGGTGAACTGGTGTTGATGTTATCATCTTAATCCCCCAGCTGTCACAAAAGTTAGTAGTTCTATTCCCAATAAATTGGGATCCATTATCACATACAATTTCAGAAGGAATACCAAATCTAGTAATAATGTTTCTTTTAATGAAGGATATAACTTCCTTTTCACTGACTTGAGCAAAGGCTTCAGCCTCTATCCACTTCGAGAAGTAATCAGTCATAGCAAGCATGAACACTTTTCCACCAGGTGCCTTAGGAAGCTTACCAACTATATCCATTCCCCATCTCATAAATGGCCAAGAAGAGGATATAGGATGCAAAAGCTCTGTTGGTTGGTGAAGGATATTACTATGTCTCTGACAAGGATCACACTTCTTGGCATATTCCACAGCATCCTTCTTCATAGTTGGCCAATAGTATCCCGTCCTCAGGATCCTTGAGAATAATGCCCTGCCCCCAGTGTGGTTTCCACAATCTCCTTCATGGAGACCCTTTAAAACTTTTTGAATTTCAGGATCCTCAATACGTCTAAGATATGGTCCTGCAAGAGATCGTTTGTATAGCATGTTATTCAATATTGTAAATTGAGATACCTTAATTTTGAAAGCTCTGTGGTTTTCTCCTGTAGGGATCTCTCCATGTTGTATGTATCTCATGATTGGGAGGATCCATGATCCTGAATGAGATTGAGTATCATCACTAGGGATGATTGCAGAATCCTCTCCTATCTCCATAGCCACATGATCTTCAATAGCAGGATTCAGGATATGGATAATAGGGATTTTGATATCCTCTAGGATCTTCAAGGATGATCCTAGATTAGCCAGTGCATCAGCTTCTGCATTCTCTTCTCTTGGTACCTGTGTCAAACTAAAAGATACAAAAGAGAGTGCCAATTCTTTGACTATCTCTAAGTATTTGATTAGCTTTTCACCTTTAACAGCATGGGATCCATTAAAGTGATTAGTGATTAATAATGAATCTACATGTACCTCAAGATACCTGATCCTCATATGCTTGGCAATTTGCAAACCAGCTATCAAGGCTTCATATTCAGCCTCATTGTTAGTAGTTTGGAACTCACAAGCTATAGAGTGGGGTATTATGTCCCCCTGTGGCGATTTTAGTAGTATTCCAAGCTCAATTCCTTTAACATTAGAGGCTCCATCAGTGTAGAGTATCCAAGGATCCTTAGTTTCCTCTAGCTATTGGACTTCTAATTCAGCTTCCCTTTGCAAGTCACTACTGAAATCTGCCACAAAGTCAGCTAAGGCTTGGGATTTAATGGCTGTTCTAGGCTCATATCTTATATCATAAGCACTGAGCTTCACTGCCCACTTAGCCATCCTTCCTGACATTTCAGGTTTCCTGAGAACATTCTTAATTGGAAAATTAGTCTTAACAATAATGGCATGAGTTTCAAAATAATGTCTTAATTTAGTGGATGCCATAATCAAAGCAAGGATAAGTTTTTCTAAATGTGAATACCTGGATTCAGCATCAAGCAAACTCTTACTTACATAATAAACAGGATGTTGTGTACCTTGGTGATCCTTAACAAGGACTGCACTTACTGCTTTTGAGGATACCGCTAAGTATAAGGAAAATATATCTCCCTTTTCTGGTTTCATCAAGGCGGGGGCTGAGGATAGGTAATCCTTAAGAGCTTTGAGGGCACTTTCATGCTTCTCAGTCCATTCAAATTTCTTGTTCTTCCTCAGGATGTCATAGAATTCCTTGCACTTTTCTAAGGACTTGGATATGAACCTGTTCAAGGCTGCGATCCTGCCTGTCAATCTTTGCACATCCTTAGCATTGGCAGGAGATTTGATATTCACAATAGCCTTGATTTGCTCTGGACTTGCTTCAATGCCCCTCTTTGTCACCATATAGCCTAGGAATTTACCTACTTTAACACCAAAATGACACTTGGAAAGATTTAGTTTCATATTAAATTTATCAAGGATATTAAATGCTTCCTCCAGGTCTTTAAGGTGATCCTCAACTTTTTTAGACTTAACCACCATGTCATCTATATAGACTTCCATAGTGTGTCCAATTTGATCCTTGAACATCATGTTGACTAGCCTTTGATAAGTAGCACCTGCGTTTCTTAGTCCAAATGGCATAGCAATATAACAATATATACCAGTTGGGGCCATAAAGGTTGTATCCTCTTGATCAGGTGGTTCCATTTGAATTTGTTGAAATCCAGATGAAGCATCCATAAAAGTTAACAGTTCATGACCCGCGGTAGCATCCACCATGGAGTTAATGTGGGGTAATGGGAAAGGATCCTTGGGATATGCCTTATTTAAATCAGTAAAATCGACACATACCCTCCACTTTCCATTTTTCTTTTGAACAACAACCACATTGGCCAACCATCTTGGATACTTAACCTCTCTTATCATACCTGCTCGGAGTAGTTTTTCTACCTCCTCCTGGATAATGGCATTTCTTTCTGGTGCAAACTTCCTCCTCTTCTGATGGATTGGTTTGAATGACCTGTCAATGCCAAGTTTATGAGTAATTATATCCTTAGATATACCTGTCATATCTTCGTGTTTCCATGCAAAGGTAGATCTTCTTCTCTTGAGGAAGGATACCAAATCCTCTTCTATTTTGCCAAGGATCCATGATCCTATGTAAATCTTGGATTCAGGATCATGAGGATCCATAAGGATTTCTTTCACACCCTGTTCTCTTGCCTCCAAGACATCTCTTGAAGGATACTTTAATTGCTATTGCTCCCTTGGTCTTGAGGCTGGCTTCATTGATGATGTATAACAATTCTTAGCCTCTTGCTGATCACTCTCGATTTTCACCACTCCCCATGGACTTGGAAGCTTTACACACTGATGATAGGTAGATGGGACTGCCTTCATGTCATGTATCCATGGCCTGCCAAGGATAACGTTACAACAAGATAAGCAATCTATAACACAAAATTTTTGATAGGAATGTAATCCTTCAATATAGATTGGGAGTTTGATGTCCCCCAGAGTATTCTTGGTCTCCCCACTGAATCCCACAAGCACTGAGGATCTTGGTATGATATCAGATTCAGGAATATTCATCTTCTTAAGGACATCAAGCTGGATGATGTTCACAGAGCTTCCTCCATCTATAAGGATCCTGCGAACAAAATGGTTAGAAATAAAAAGAGTAATAACAAGACCGTCATGATGAGGATCCTGAATGTCAACACGATCATCCTCGTCAAAAGTTATGACTTTATCCTTGGTAACACTAGATGTTCGAATGGGTCTGTCTCCATTATCCATCTTGGTTTCTTTGGCATGCCTTTTAGCTGCTGAAAAGGAAGTACCACAAATGTCTGATCCTCCAGAAATGAAGTTTATAACTTGTGCATCTGCTGGAGGTGCCGGAGCTTTTTCTGGGATCCTTTCAGGATCCTGGGTTCTCGACTTCTTTCGTACCAAAAGTTCCTTTAAATGCCCCTTGCTTAACAAGTAACCAATTTCTTTTCTTAGTGCAATACACTCTTCAGTGAGATGCCCAAAATCCTCGTGATAAGCACACCATTTTGATTTGTCTTTTGTAGCAGCTGGTTTATCACTTTTTCTTGGCCACCTAGCTTTCTCACCTAAGTTCTGCATTGCAAGAATCAGTTCATTGTTATCAACAGAAAAACAGTATTCAGAGATTGGAGGATAATCCTCCTCATCCTCTTCCTGTTCAACTGCATGCACATTCTGGTTATCAGACTTGTTGTAGGATTTGAACTTGTTGTTCTTGAAAGAGGATCCTTGCTTTTCCTGTTTTGAGGATCCTGCTAATCTTTCCTGGATCCTTTTGTCATCCTCTAACCGGATGAACCTAAGGGCCCTGGTTCTTACTTCATCGAGGTTCCTGCATGGAGTCATAACAAGATCATCATAGAATAATGAATCACTAAGCAAACCTATTTTAAAGGCTTCTACAGCCGTAGCTATATCCAAGTTAGGGATATCTAAGGATTCCTTACTAAACTTAGTGATATAATCTCTAAGTGATTCCTTCTGACCTTGTGTTATCCTTACAAATCACTAGTTAATCGTTCAAACTTTCTACTACAAGAAATCTGGTTATTAAACAAGTTAACTAGATTAGCAAATGAAGTAATAGAGTAGGGAGGAAGACTTAGAAGCCATTTAAGAGCTGATCCTGTGAGGGTGGATCCAAATCCCTTGCATAGACATGCTTCCTTTAACCTTTCTGGGATGGGGTTAATCTCCATCCTTTCTCTGTATTGAGCTATGTGTTCTTCAGGATCTGTGGAGCCATCATATAACTTCATGGTTGGTATCTGGAACCTCTTGGGTATCTCAGCATCACAAATAGGTGGTGCAAAACGAGATATTTTATGGCTCCCATCTACAATTTCAGGAATAGGCTTAACTACCCCTGGAACACTGGATATCATATCCTTGAGCTTTTGTAATTCTCTAGCCCTAGCTTGATTGATACCTGTATCCTGCATAAGGCCATGGTTAGTGGTATAAGAATTATTGAAAGTGTTACCTCCCAGTGGATTCAAGGCTGGAATCCCGGATGTGAATCCATATTGACGGGGCTCTGGTATGATCGAAGGACCAGAAGAAGCAATGGTTTGCATTGGAATGAAGTCTCCTTGATGGACATCAGAATTTCCAGGTTGCAAACTTCTTAAGGATCCTAGATCCTGCGGAGCATTGGATCCTTGATGCACTATGAATGGGGGTCTTGGAGGATAATCCATGGATCCGAAAACCTGAGAGGATCCTTGAACTTGAGAGGATCCTTGAACCTGAGAGGATCCTTGAACCTGCTGCGTCCCCATGTATCCTCCTGAGCTGACGAAGGATCCTTGATGCTGAGATAAGGATCCTGCTGGTTGAAAATAGGATCCTAAGGCCTGAGACGTTGCTGAGGATCCGTAGTGCATTCCTCTTGTTCCACCCAAGTATTGGACATCTGGAGCTGCAGAATGCTGAGAGGTTATGACCGGAGTGTCGAAATTCAAGGATCTGGGCATCAATGGGGAATGATCCTCTGCCGATCTCTTCTGTTTCTTGATATCTCCAATTTCTCTGAGAATCCTTTTGTTAGTCTTATCCTGCTGCTGTATGTGATCCTTCATCTGCAAAATTAAAGTAAAAAGATCACTAGTAGTAGGAGTATAAGATGCAGAAGAAGTTGGAGGTTTTGAGAAAATAGGAGTCGGTTTCTTTTCAGCATTCTTCTGGGATCCAGAAGGTGGTGGAGGCAAAGGTGGAACGCCCTGGGATGAATTGACCGCAGACATTGCACTTGAAGTGTTCTTCGCTGAAGAATCCATCTTCTTGGTTGTAACGAACCGAAATGATCACAAAAACGAGGATTCCTTAGGAATGAAGCACCAATTGCCCCACGGTGGGCGCCAAACTGTTTTGGTCAAAAATCAGGCAATGATAATGCAACCAAACTTTCTGTTGTGAGGTATGATGCTTGAATCAATGAACAATATTAAGGATCACTCTGAAATGTAATGAACAAGTGACACAGAGATTTATACGAGGAAAAAGCCCTTGATCAATGAATGATCTCCGGCATAAAAAACCTCGGGTGATGCAAAACTACCGATCACCAACTCAGATTAAACAAGAAATGTATTACAACTTCGGATGATAACGAGCTAATTACAAGGATCACTATAGTGTAATGTGCACAAAAGTGTGTAATCGCCAAGTGAATTGTCAAGAGCTGGTGAGAGCAGTTACGAGTGTGTGTGTTAAGCTAAAAATAGCCAAGTGTTTTCTATTTAGCTCGCTATCCCCTTTAAAAATGGAAAAATATCTAAGCTAACAAACATTCCGCATTTTGTGCAAGTCCTCCACGAACTCCATAACGTCCACTTCAGCCATGCACGTGCGGAATAAATATGGAATATGCTCCAGGAATATCGCCAAGACCAAGTCCAAGCTCGTACTCCTGCAAAACAACATCATATTCAAAGCAGACAGTCGTTAGTATAAGGATCCCTATGATGATCCATGATCCTGGTCCTGCAATACTTCTGAGGATCACTAACTCAAACAGAAGTGAGGATCACTAAACCCAACAGTAATTGAGAATCACTGATCATTTGAAAATCCTCCCTAACAATATATATATAGAGGAAGGTTCATTTGAGAAGAAATTTAATGTGAGAAGAAAAAGAAGAAATGGCATATTAGTAAAATACTATTTCATTTATAACTCATATTATTAATTTTTAACTCTTTAATTAATTAGTGAACTAAGCATTAATTATGCTACATATGATCTACAAAACCTACACATATCAAAATTTTCCTACATATACCCTACACATTATACAATTTTATCCTACACAGTCGAAATTTATCCTACACGCCTCGAAATATATCCTACACAACTCGTAATTTATCCTACACAACTAGTAATTTATTATACACTTTAAATTAAGTTGTTTTTTAATTTGGAAAAACTATATATTTTGAAAAGGAGTTACAAACTTAATTTAGTTAGTTATTAAAGGGGAAGAATACAAATTAATGATTTTTGTAAGTTCACAAATATACCCTTAATTTAATACAAATATTAAATGAAGTAAAATGAAGCATTCTTATTAGTTGAAACTTCTTCTTTTTTCTTCTTACAAATTTTTTTTTCTCATTTGAACCGTCCACTATATATATATATATATATATATATATATATATATATATATATATATATATATATATATATATATATATATATATATAGGGGGCTGCTAGAATGAGAACCACCTCGAGTTGTAAGAACCGCGAGAACTACTTGATCCGGGGCGAGGTGGACCATTTTTTTTTCAAAAACGTAGATGCATGTATTATAAACGCATTCGTAAAAAAAATTTTAAAAAAAATGCCGTGCGTGTAGTTTTTTACACCACAAGTTTGTGGTTTACGAGTTCCGTAAATTTACGGAACTCGTAAACCACAAACTTGTGGTGTAAAAAACTACACGCACGGCATTTTTTTTAAAAAATTTTTTTACGAATGTGTTTATAATACATGCATCTACGTTTTTGAAAAAAAAATTTGGTCCACCTCGCCCCGTACGGTGTGGTTCTCGCGGTGGTTCTCATTCTAACGGTCCCCTATATATATATATATATATAGGCCGGTTAACGTACAATAGAGCTTATCGTACATTACGTACGCGATAACCCTAGCCGTCAGATCTTCATCTCCCATGCGATTTAATACCTCCATGCGAACTGTACGAGCTGTGCGAATTCAATCTTCCACATGCGATTTTCTCCATCTACACACCCCATGCCATTTTTCACATTACCCCATGCTAACCATTTTTTCACATGCGATATTCAATTTTCCACATGCGATTCTACACACCCCATGCCATTTTTCACATTACCCCATGCTAGCCATTTTTTCACATGCGATATTCAATTTTCCACATGCAATTCTAGACACCCCATGCCATTTTTCACATTACCCCATGCCATTTTTTCACATGCGATATTCAATTTTCCACATGCGATTCTACACACCCCATGCCATTTTTCACATTACCTCATGCTAGCAATTTTTTCACATGCGATATTCAATCTTCCACATGCGATTCTACACACCCCATGCCATTTTTCACATTACCCCATGCCATTTTTTCACATGCGATATTCAAATCTTCCACATGCGATTTTGTCCATCTACACACCCCATGCCATTTTTCACACTACCCCATGCTAACCATTTTTTCACATGCGATATGTATTGAATTCGCACCAGATCTGCACCTGATCGAACGACTGGGATGATCACGTACGTATCGTACGATAAGCGCATTTGTATTTTACTCTTTACCTATATATATATATATATACACACATATTATTTGGTATATAAAATTATATTTAGTAACCAGTGTAATACACAGGGTTCTAACTTAGTTCTAAGTTATATATGATAGTTACACATATATCTGTTATCTTAGTAGATAATGTAATACCCATGTAAATATTCTTAAAATTTAAAAATTAATTTTCTTTTATAATTATTAATAATATAATATTATTTACATAAAAGAAATTAACCATAAAGCTGAGTATTTTATTCTCTCTAATTTTAAGCATGATATTCTTTTTAATTTGAGTAGACTAATGTTATACTTAAAAAAAGACCTTTTTAAGTGGATGTGTTGTGCATATAGCATGATTAACTATGTATATGCGTGATAATAAATATAGTGTGTTATTATCATATAAGTTACGTAATTATTATTATTATTATAAGTTGTGTAATTATGTATGTGCGTTTTTATAACATGGTTTGCTTAATTATTTGTATATGTTGCGTATTATCGCTATAACTTACATAGATATTTCGTTTTACAATCTATCATATATTCAACCCGTATAATACATATGAATCTAAAAAATATTACTAGATTATTATAATAAAATAACTTAAATATATAACAAAAAGAATATATTTTAAGCTATCTAATATGATTTATATTAACATCTCCCTAAAAATTTAAGTTATATTTGAATCCGTACCCGTTTCAAATTTACTCGATTTTCTTTTCAATATTACATTTAATATATTTGTTATTTCGTTTTCATTATTTAAATTTTCTCATTTTTATATTAAAATTTCAATTCATCGTTAGTTGGTTTCTATTTTTCTAAATTATGTAGTTAAGGGTTGTGTTTCTTGTATTCCCTTTTGTCTTTTATGATCTTACATATTTTAAAATTAAAAAAATAAAACCAAATGTTAACCTCGCTGGTTATAAAGTAATTGTGGCAAATATAAGATTAAATTATTTTTTAACTACCCTTTTTCACACGAATAGGTTGCAATGGATCCTTCGAGAAATGAGGTACCATTTGGTAATTCTTGAATTGTACAGGGGGTAGTAGTTAGTGGGTCTTCCCTCACTTCTGTTGGAAGTCCCTTCCCTGCAAAGAAGAGAAGACAGAGAGATGTATAACAAATATATATGTCATATATATGTATGTATATATATAGAGAGAGGGAGCAAAGAACAAACCAAAGGGATAAAGAAAGATGCAACTAGAATAGTACAGGGAACCTCTTTATATACTCCAACCTCTCTCTTTCCGTCTGTTCTTCATCTAAAAATTTTAAATTATTTATGTAACTAAATTGGTATTCATCTGCTTCATCTGGGTATCTGAGATATGAGTTTTATTGAATGAATCATATTCATTGGTGAAGAAAACAGAAACAATTTTCCAAGATACAAAAACCATGAAGAACAGAGGAGACCATCAAGCTTCAAGAAACTTTATATCACAAAAATGGACACTTTTCTTGTGTATATGCAGTTTTTGTGCTGGATTACTCTTCACCAATAGGTACATACATCATCTCAATAGTTTGTATTACAAGTTTTCATTTTTTTACTTTTTAAATATTCTTTTATGTTAAATAGATTTATACCAATTCTTTGATTTTATTCCTCTTAGAAAAGTTTCAAAGAATTTGTTGTTTGGTTCATATGGTTTTCTTATAAAAGTTTCAAAGAATTTGTTGTTTGGTTCAATGTTTTAAAAACAGGTTTTTAAATCATACCGGATTTGACTCTAAAATGGTTTAACCGGTTGAACCGGCCGATTTAACCGGGTAACTAGTTAACCATATAATTTCATAAAATACAATTTTATCTCAAAAAATAATCTAATTTCTATTAGAATTTATGTAACTGATCATGATTTTATCTATAAAAACCATTTTCTTGTAAAATATTTTGTATTTTCAGAGGATTTTTATTACTTATAAACAATGTTATATCGGACGAGGTGAATAACCGTTTCAACAGCGATGGAATATTAAAATATTGGCATTTTGTTAATTACTGGAAATATGGAAGGTCAATATTACCTTTATATCGTATTTTATTAAAATTAGAAAATAAAATTTTAAGATAATGCAAATCGGTTCAACGGTTTGAACCGGTAGAACCGGATTTACCGCCGGTACATAAGACATACCGTATTCAGATTTTACCCGACTTTATCGTACCGGACTCGTGTCCGATATCCGGTTTAACCGGTATAACCAGCCGGTTCATACCGGTGTTTAAAACATTGGTTTGGTTCATATGGTTTTCTTATTTAATTTTTGTAACAAATTTGCAGATCTTATCTATTTATCTTATTTATTTATCTTATTTATGATGTTTGGTACTATAGTTTGTTGGTGAAGATATGTTTCCATCATTGGTTTCTAAAACTTGATCATAATATGTACTTTGTTGTAAAACAAAATGCTTAATAACCCTTTTTTGGAAATTCATAAATAAAAATGGTAGTTGGTAATTTTGGTATCTACAAAGTCAAAGTTACTTTATATTTTTACTGATGAGTTTAACTAGAAGAAACCCTGATTTAACCCTTATTTATAAGTAGTTTACAAAGGTGTTGAATTAAAAAATTGTAAAAAAAAATATTGGTTACAGAATGTGGGCAGTCTCTGACTCTAAACTTGTTACAAGACCAACTGCTGTAGAATCTGAAGGTCTAAAGTTGGTATCAGAAGGTTGTGATCTAAGAAGGGTATGTTTTTTTTTTCAAGAAAATATTGATATTAATTTCTATTTTAAAATTAGTTCTAATCATTTTCAATAAAATTGATTGTTTTTGGGTTGATTAATTACAGATGAAGAATGTCAAACGCGACCCGAAACAAATATTCGGGGAGGTATCTAAGACTCATGAGGCAATACAGTGAGTTTTACTATCTGAAATCTTTGAGCATTTTATATGTGAAATTTATGTTTTTATTTAATATAAATTGTATTTTTTATTAATTTATAGGACATTAGATAAAACAATATCAAGCTTAGAGATGGAATTAGCTGCAGCAAGGTCCATCCAAGAATCTATTGTGAATGGATCGCCAATATCACAAGAAGATACAAGGAGTTCATCTGAAAAGCGGAAGTATTTAATGGTTGTTGGAGTTAATACCGCTTTTAGTAGTCGTAAAAGAAGAGATTCAGTACGCGCTACATGGATGCCTCAAGGTTTGTGAGAGTCCAATCAATTTGAGTTACGTTTTATCTTTAACGGATCAAATAAGTCAAACATGTCAAAGTCACTTATAGTGTATTTATATTGCATAAAACTCGATTTTATCACAATATATTGTTATTGAAATAATATGTTTATTCACCCATTTTGCCACATCTATTGCTCTAACTTTGGTTCTTTAACCGTGGAATATATAGGTGAAAAACGAAAAAAATTAGAGGAGGAGAAAGGCATTATAATGCGTTTTGTCATCGGCCACAGGTTTTTATTTTTATTTTTTTCTTTATAACTTTTGTAATGAGTGGTTGACTTTTTTACCGGTTGTACTTGACTTTCGTTACGAACAAACCTTTGTTCCTACAAAACTGCACATAGAACACCTTTTGTAACTCTTTTTAATATCATAACTTGTACCAAATCGCTTATTTTTACGAACTATAATGTAACAAGGATTTAAACAATAATGGTAGTTTGTAACAATAATGGAAAAGGTTAAAGGTATAGTCAATCCAAATATATCAACCACATATCTTTTGTATCAATAAAGCATGATAACATAAACTTTTCAGAATTTCATGTGCCTAGATTTTTTTATGTTTTTAATAATTTAGATTTTTTTTTATGTTTTATTTGTGAGATATGTGAACTGAATTATTTCTACAATTGTTCATGCTAGTGCCACGGTAGGGGGTATACTGGACCGAGCTATTGAAGCGGAAGACAAAAAGCATGGTGATTTCTTGAGACTGGTATGCCTTTTTTTAAATAATATCAAATTATTGCCTTTAGTTGAAACATCAATAAGTAATCGTTATCGGCATGACTGCGAGCAGGACCATGTAGAGGGATACCTAGAATTGTCTGCGAAGACGAAAACATATTTTGCAACCGCTGTAACCATGTGGGATGCCGAATTTTATATCAAGGTTGATGATGATGTCCATGTGAACATAGGTAACTTTGATGAGTTGATCTCCCCATAAAGTCCACTTTTGACTTTAATAAGTCAAACAACTAACTTTAAACATACATTAAAGAGTATGATGTCATTTTCGTCCTTGAGGTTTGGCAGTTTTGCAACTTTCGTCCAAAGGTTTGGTTTTCCGCATCTGGATCCAAAAGGTTTGAAATGTTGCCATTTTCATCCTGCTCGTTAACTCCATCTATTTTTTCTTTGTTAAGTCAGGGTATCTTCGTCTTTTATGTTAATTTAAAGGGCAATTCGGTCTTTTTTTACTAAGCATTTAGCATAATGTACAAGCATTCAAAATACACTAACTAAATAAAAAAGATGAAAATACCCCTGACTGAACGGAGAAAAATGGATGGAGTTAACGGACCGGATGAAAATGACAAGATTTCAAACCTTTTGGATCCAGATGCGGGAAAACAAACCTTTTGACGAAGTCGCAAAACTGACCAAACCTCATGGATGAATATGACATTTTACTCTACATTAAAATGGATATTAATTCGTTTTGGCTGTCGAAAATATATTTTAAAGCAATAACTTACAATGATCATAGTTTGACTTTTTTTTTCTGTTTTTTTACTTGTGTACTAAATTTGACAACCAAATGTTTGAATTTTGCTTGTATGCAGCCACACTAGGTCATACATTAGTTAGACATAGGAAGAAGAAAAGAGTATATATTGGATGTATGAAGTCTGGCCCAGTACTCGCTCAAAAGTAAGCCCGATAATAATAATCTTGAATTTTAAATATCGAATGAACTTAAAATTATTGCATTTTTCTTATTAATATTTGATGAAACAGAGGAGTGAGGTACCATGAACCAGAACATTGGAAATTTGGTGAGTCAGGAAACAAGTATTTCCGCCATGCCACCGGACAATTATACGCCATTTCAAAAGATTTAGCTACTTATATATCATTAAACCAGTTAAGTTTCATTTGCTTTCATATATTTATTTATTTGTTAATTTATCTATTATATGTTGGTTTTTTAACCGTGTTAAAAATAATTACAGACACGTATTACACAAATACGCAAATGAAGATGTTTCTTTAGGATCATGGTTTATCGGGCTTGACGTTGAGCATATTGATGATCGAAGATTATGCTGCGGGACCCCTCCTGGTAGAGTTTTAAACTTTTTGATCTAGTGAATAGAACGTATTTAGGTGGTAAAACGGACGGGTTTAGTAATAGGTCAAAACGGGTAACTTTTGGGTGTGAGGCAGTTGGGCCGATATTATTGGCGTGTCAAGTAAGTTCATTAATAATACGACCGACGATGCCAAAGAAATGCATAGACTTTTAATTATCACTTAAGTGACAAGCCTATGGACTTTTTTTTCACTTTTAGTTTCCTATAAATTTAAATTTAACATGAAAGTCCTGATAAAGTTTAAGGATTTAAGCGTGTAATAAGTAACCTTAAAATATCGGAAAGTCCAGGGATTTAATCATGCAACAAAAGGACTTTTGCGCTAGTAAAAAGGTGGCGGGACTTTATCGTTAAGTTTTAAAAGTTGTTAATTATGAAAAATAAAGTCCATGGACTATTTTGCAAATTCAACAAAAGTCCTTAGTTATTTTCTTCGTGATTTCCATTAAAAGTACGGGGTTTTATGCATTAAAAATATACTTTAACCAACTTTCAACCTATTTGGCCTCTTTCCTTTTCGACTAATTTTTATTTGACCTGTTAAAGATTAAAACATAACCTAAACCGACACACATGGGTTCGAAATTGCCACATCTAAATTGGTGTAGTATTTTTATTAACATTATTAATTATTTATTGTTTAAAAAATGCAACTCTTATTTAAAACAACTTACTTCACTCGCAAATAATCCGATAACATTTAACAATCCCAAACATCCCTTAGACACAAACAACACTTTCTAATTTTGGCTAACGGTACCATGTTTTGTAGATTGTGAATGGAAAGCTCAAGCCGGAAACATATGCGTAGCATCATTTGACTGGACTTGTAGTGGCATCTGTGGGTCTGTTGATAGAATGAAGGAAGTACATAAACGATGTGGCGAAGGCGAAAACGCTGTTTGGTCAGCCACATTTTGAGACTACTCATTTGTTGCATTTTCTTTCTAAATTTGGAAAGACATAAAGATCAAGAAACCGAAGCCAAGGTTTGTAAAGATCACAAAAAAATGTATATTTTGACACCATTGGAGTGAAGAGGCTTATTGAAGAGATGCCCTGCTATGCAAGATTTCTTCAAAAATATTACAAATAGAGGAATGCAAGCAAAGCAAGAGGCTCTTGCTCTTTGCACATTTTTTTTTCTATTTTTGATTATTATAAATTTATTTATAATCCCACTTGAGCAGTTTTAAGGCTATATTGGTTTAAGTTGTAATTGCCATAGTGATTTCTAATTCTATAATAAATAATATTATTTTTAATTTTTGAAATTTGTAGTTATTTCTTTAGGTTATAAAACCCGCGGAAGATCTTAAGGTGACTAGTTAAAACAGGTTCATTTCAAAGTGGTATCCTTTTTTAGATTGGTTAGTTGGTTAAGATTTTGGTCCTGTCGTTTTAGATATGGTTAGCTCATTAATATTTTTTTGTCGCCAATAGGTTTTACCCGGGTTCACTCCTCAGCCACTTGACCGGTTTATGTTACTGGTTTGATTCATTAACGATTAAAACATAACCCAAATTTACTTATTTGAGTGTAAATAGGTTGAAATAAACTTTTAATTATTTTGTTTATGTTTTATGGTCAATTTATTTGACAGTAGTGAGAGGCAACCTGCTGCAACTACAGGGACACTACACCTTAAATTTTGTCTTGTGGTTGACTTTTTGACTTTATTTGGTCAACTAGAATTTAATAATATCGAGCATTAATTAATATAGAAAAGAATTAGGTATGGAATTAATGGAAAGAAAATGGTATCATATTCATAAAGTGGGACTTGACAATGTTATTCAAGGACCAAATAAAGATGGGTTTGGTGGCCAACAATTGCCGGTGACATTCGACCTAAATCCTACCCACCAATGCGTGACGTCAACCTTTCTGATTGTAACGATCGATGGTTGTGGTTGCCGGAGGACTCCGGGGAATTCTCGGTGAAATCGGCTTTTGTGCTCGTTGGATCTAAGGAGGTTGATTCTAGCAGATTCATTTGGGAGTGGTGCAAGTGGATTCCTCTTAAATGCAACGTCTTCGCTTGGAGGGCGGTGATGGAGAGATTGCCTACGAAGGTGGAGCTTCGCAAACGAAATATTCAGGTCGGGGAAGTGACGTGCCCGTTGTGTGGGTCGGGGGAGGAATCGGCCGATCATCTGTTCACGGCTTGTAGTTTTGCTACGGCTATCTGGTCAAAGATTAGTTCTTGGTGCAAGGTTCCGTTTATTATGGCTTTTTCATTCAAAGATGTGTTGGTGGCTCATCGCTTCTGTGGGTTGAAGGGTAAGCTTTCTTTGGCTTACCAAGGAATTGTGTTAACCTCGTGTTGGTTAATATGGAAAGCTAGAAATGATTGTGTGTTCAACGGGAAATCTCCGAAAGTGGAAGAGGTATTTTGTTCTATTAGGTCGCTTGGGTTTTTGTGGTTATCCAATAGATCGAAATGTATAGATATGTCTTGGGTAGAGTGGTGTAAGTTTGTATAGTTGTTTTGTTTAGGCCCCCCGTCCTTTTTCTCGGGGTTGGCCTGTTTTAATGAAGTTTTCCTTTCAAAAAAAAAAATGTTGTCAGTTGACTTTTTGACTTGCATGTCCGATGGTACGGTGGTTCTCGAGGCTTTGGTCTTAGTGGTTAACAATGTGATACAAGATGGAGCATTGACCCGACTCATTCACCTAGTGACGCAGAGTGAAAGCAAATAAACACATAGAATAATTATCAAAAGAAGTAGATATATTTATGAATAGATAAACCAATACAATATGTGACCTTTTATAGTGAGTTTCCATAGGTTTACCGAATTTATGACATTATTATTGCAATTAAAAACTACAATAGACTCGTAAATGGATTCAATCAAGGATCACGTGTTTTGGGCTAAAAAGTAAAGTATCAAATATTGACGGAATTGGGGGAAAACTTTGATCGACAGAATCGGAGCATTTAATCAATAAATTCAGGTGAGACAGTTGAGTTAAACTTAAGTCGTAACCAAGTTATGCCCTTTTTAAAATTTGAGTCTTTTCTATTATGTTTTTCCTTGTCCAAGTGGTCCAAATAAAAATTTGTTAATTCTTGGATGACTCTAGATAGACCTGACGGGTTGTTGTTGCAACAAATAATATAAAATTGCAAGAACAAATGTCAATAGACAATAATTGGATATCAATGATTTCATATTCATAAGCAATGAACAAGGAACCGACTCGTACCCGGTAACCGACCCTACCCATGGGGTACACATGGAGTATACATTTGAACCTTAATACCCGGAAACGGAACCGTACCCCGCTTCATACCCGACTTATACCTGGAACCGAAACCGGTTCTATACCCAAACCCAGGTATTAAAATACCCGCTACTAGGTATAACCTGTTATTACCGTTGCTAGCGTTTTTTTCCGATATTCGCATGTTTCTAACGACTATAGAGTTGTTAGAATCTCAATTACGACTGTTTTAAATGTATTCCCCACCCCCAAACTTAGTATAAATAATTGGTTGATGTTTGGGTTTAGTAATTTCAAGATCAAAAAAAAAAAAAAAAAAAAAAAAAAAAAAAACCCGCTCTAGAAACACTCGAAAATGGCTGAACCGGTTTTTTTCAATACCCGAAATAGGATGTTATAATACCCAATTCCTGAAGAACTTGTTCCATACCGAAAACAGTACACATGGTATTGTTTATTTGGTCAAGAACCGAAACAAAAACCGTTCGGGTTATTAAATACCCGATTTTCTCTACATTTAATACCCCATAACCAGTTTTATACCCGGAATCGGGCATTGAAAATAATAGATATGTGCACCTCTACTTCTAAAGATACTACAAACATAATTTTAAAGATGAGACTATAATTAAATAGAAAAGCTTAAGCCCAATAGCCCATCTATAATTCGTACTTAATGCTTCAAAATTCGCTCTTAAACCCAATAACTTATTGGCTTGTTATTTTATATACAGTTGCTGACAATTGTTCTGGGCTTAAACGTAGGCTCAACCCTTGTAGTTGTTCTCATCCACTTAGTTCAACTGTGCTTTAAAATCGAATGATTTATTATGAACTAGTATTAAGCCCCTCGCGTTGTGACAAGAGCGTAAAATTGTGTCAAGTAGCATCAATGTCACATCGTCGTCAGCGACCACCAACACTGGTATAATCGTAAAACAAAAGAAAAAACCGAAAAAAAAAATTAGACGCACGAAAAGTAGACATAAAACATTGAACCATGCACGGCCGTTGCGGCATGTTTATGCGCAAAAATTAGACCGAAACGTAAAATATAACATGATCGTTAAACATGAAAAAATAGAGGTAAAAACGTTGAGCCACACACACACACGTTGTGGCGTGTTAACTCAAATTTGTTTTAGACCAAAACGTAAAACGAAAATATGTAAAAGATGAAAAGTATATGAGAACAAAGTTGAAAGTGAAAAAAGTATTATAATTAAATATAATTATAATTACTTTATAAAATTATGCATACTAAGCATCATGTATAACACAACCATGCATAAAAAAACCCACTAATCATCATATACAAACCAACTATAGACAAACAACTTGCAAAGTAATACCATATAAATATGAATGACGTAATAAATAAATAAAATTAACAGTTAAATAAAAAACTATTAAATGTGTTTATTATTCACACCAAATACTTATAATATAATTTTTAAGAGAAAATCTATAAACTATGTGGCCACAGTTTTTCTTATTTCTTTGTAACTTTTCACTGTTTTAATTATTAGGCTACATGTATGATAAACCAATGCAAGTGCGATGGTTAAAAAAAGAAAGTAAAAATTATGGTTTGCTAATTTTAACACTTTTAGACTTTCAGTCTAATAGTTTAAAAATTGTATTTATCATCTAATAGTTTGTAAATTCTAACAATACCACTCTAACGGCCATCCATTCTTTGTTAAGTTTGTGTGAAAAAGACAATAATACCCCTAGACTTAAATTGTTATTACAAAGCTTTTATTATTATTGATTTTATAGCACATATGTGAATGATATCAGTACTTTTCTTTATGAAAAATTATATCAGCACATTGAAAACAAAATGAGAATCCAAATAAAGAATTGATTGCTTGTTAGTATAACTATATAGGGAATTCAATATAATTGATATTATTTAGGTTATATCGAGTGAAATTTATTAATGTATTATGAATTTACATCGAGATAGTTGGTAAACGGGCAACAAGCTGCCCCGCTACCCCTTTTTTAATAGCAAAACTAAGCCTTTTAAAAACTACGTCCATAGATCTCGGGGTCATAACATTACTATGCATGACCCTTTGAACTCGACTAAGTAGTTCCACAGCCTCTGGCGCCAGAAAACCAAAAGTATCAAAAGCAAATGGGATAAACACGTGTTGGTTGTCAAGGCACGCTTTCTCATGTTTGGTCACTTTACCCGAAGCAACCTTTAAAGCAGCCCAACCCACCGTAAATGCACTACCCCCTAGGCCCATAAGCGGGGAAACCCCTGTTAGATCCACACAGGCATGTTTTCCTCCTACCCATCCAAAGACCAGAATGTCAGCTGGTCGAAGGGTAGATCTCCCTTCCAACGGGTCTGTTAAGAAATTAACGGGAGCCTCTTTCTTAGCAGAAATACCAGCGCACCTGAATATGTCAAAAAGGACATCCCTAACCAAATCATGTCGGTATTTGAACCCCGGGAGCTCTCTATAGTGAACTGCATGCTCCCCAAAGGAATCCAAACACGCCTTATGACAAACAGGGCATATCTCATCAACTGGGAATAAAGGAATCATGAGGCGATACTTAAGGATAGTACGATACTCCACTGGCGACATATGCTGGCCTAACCCATCTATAGGTATAACAAGAAGGAAATCTTGTGCATGTGGTGCTCAGAGACACTCAAAAACAGCTTTTTGTCTAACGGTCAAGTCAAACTGTACTTCGATTTCGTGGACAATTTTACTAAAAAGAGCACTCGCTAATGCATGTTGGGCTTTAGGGGGGGCGGTGTCCTTATTAGTGAAACCGCTGAAGTCAAAGCTTGGAATCGTATCACGAAGACAAGCCAAAGCACAAACATAATCAGAATCCATACCACATATGCCACTGTCTCTTAAGATGTGGTCATGTAGCACCTACGATTGGGCCCTCGAGGCCACAAAAGCATAGGATGAAGCCTCTACAGCCGAATACAACCCCAATCCCCCAAATCTAATAGGTAAAGAGGCAAGTCGCCACTGGAGGTCTCCAAAGAAAGGACCTCCACAAACCACCAATTCCTCAATCGCCTCACACAAACCTTTGTCAAAGAACAATGTTGCATCTTCCATGTGTACAGGTTGGCACGTCCTCAAGCCAAAGAAAAGCTTGGCAATGCCCATACAGGATCGAAGCAAGAGTAGTTCGCTCTGCGGGTCACCTAATTTGGGTAGAAGACGCATCAAATCTACCGCCTTAGCAGCTCTATTCTTTGCCAACCCACTAATAAAGCTTGCGTCTCTACTAACAGCCCCCCCCCCCCCCCCCCCAAGAAGCTTCACCCCGACTAATGGCCTCCCGATGTCCTTATGAAATAACCCTTCACGAAACTTGCTACCATCACAAGAATGCCAAAATAGCTCAGTTTTCTTAATGTTGAGTTCAAGACCCAATGTTGGACCCGTCACCTTAATGATGTCCAACACTCTAGCCACCTCTTCTGAACCTCCAATGACAGTCCTATCATCAAGATACCAAGCATGACACTTTTTACTATTTCTCTTTAATTGGTTGGAGGTCATATGACACTTTTTAAATATTTCTTACGGTTTGTATACGAAATGTGGTTTGTATTTGATCGAACTTCCAACTACACTTTTCTTAAACGAGTCATATTAAAAGATTTAGCTAGACAGGAACGGGTCCCCAATTTATTTTTAACTTTTAGTGCACACAACCTCCTAAATCGTTTTTAGAAGGTTTTAATTATTGATGCAATAATAATGTTTTTGTAACCAGAATTAACACATCAACTATTTATGATATGGTTTTCCGTTTCCCGTGACTTGAACACCAGCTAGCCATTTCGGCAATCAGTCTAGACATGATATTGCTTCTGTTTATTAAAACGGAAGTGAGGGAGAACATAACAAAATTTCTCAGGTGTGAAACGAATGCATATTTTCACTGCGAGTGGATGATTTATTTAGCAACAGGTTGAAGTTGCTTAATTTTTTGTTTGTAGTCTAAGAATCAAATTAAAAATTCAAGTTTTTCTTGACACTATTTAACTTCTTTTGCAAGTATCTAGTGGCCACCAAATATTGACATCCTTATACTAATTTTAGTTAATTATCTAAGTTTGTATTATCTAAGATCCCGATCGCATTAAACATTATCAAGGAAAGGAAGATGCAGATTTGATTTTTAAACAAATAATATTTTGTTTAGAATGCAAAAAAAAAAAAAAAAAATACTTATGTCATTATAACATTAAAACACCTGGCCACTGACCAGGTATAAAACTAGTTTGATAGGTTGATAGTGATTCTCTCGGTACTCAAATGTATATATAGTTATCATTTGATCTAGTCCCCCAAAATTGTTACACATAATAATTGTTAATTGATTTATTAAGACACCCATGTTTGATATGATATAATATCTAGAAAACAACCTAAAAATCTATAAGTTATTTTTTATTTATATCTGTTTTTTTTAGTTTTATAAATTATTAATGAGTTTATATGGATTTTTAGAACGGTAATATCCATTCAACTAGTAAACCGATAGAGCAATTAGTTTACTGTCCGGTTTTCAACTCAATGCTTACGTCTCAAAAATGAACTACTACATCTCATAAGTAAATTAAATAAACTGCAATATATATATATATATATATATATATATATATATATATATATATATATATATATATATATATAGGGGAAGGTTCATGCGAGAACCACCTCTATGGCGAGAACCACGAGAACCAATGTGAACACAAAATAAAATCTTAAAACAATCAAAAAAACACTCAAAAATTTTTTTTTAATATTTTTAAAAAAAAAATCGCTATATTTCGTTACCATAAAAAAACTATTTTTTTTTCGAGTAACAGTTATCCATGCACATGTGCATATGTATCATTACTTCGACAAATTCGGTAATACGTTATCAGGAATAGACAATTGCACTTTAATTTACAATACCATTAGTAATACACTACTTTTTACATTATCAATATTCAAAATGCACATGTGCATCATTAGGTATAACCATGATATAACGTGTTTTGGTACAAAAAGTTTGTGATTTTGAATGGAGAAGTAGGCCCATATACATGTTTTTTGGTTAGTTATATCTAGTGGTTGATGGTTTTGTTATAGTTGTCAATTTATGATGTAATATGTTGATTGGATGGTATAAATGGTGTTTACATACATGTAATAAAGTGAAAATATTGTTAATGGTATTGTATTAGGGATGGTAGCAGGTAATGGTATTGTATTATGGATGGTAGGAGGTAATGATAGTGTATTATGGATGGTATGATAGATGAAAGGGAAAGTGTATTCAAAGTAGTGTACCAAAACACCTTATTTAATGTTCATACATATAAATGCACATGTGCATTTCTAATATTGGTAATTTAAGAAGTAGTGTATTACATATGGTGGTGTAAATGAAAGTGCAATTGTCTAATATGTGTAATAAATTACGGAATTTGTCAAAGAAATGACAAAAATGCACATGTGCATGCTTGCGTATTATGGATGGAATGAACATGAAAGAGAAAGTAGTGTACCAAAACACCTTATTTCATGTTGATACATATAGATGCACATGTGCATTTCTAATATTGTTAACGTAAAAAGTAGTGTATTACACGTGGTAGTATAAATGAAAGTACAATTGACTATTAATTCGTAATTATACATATGCACATGTGCATGGATAACTGTTACTCGAATTTTTTTTTTTTTTTTTGAAAAAAAAATTATTTTTTTATTAACAAATTATAGCGATTTTTCCAAAAAAATAGTAAAAAAATAAAAAAAATTTGGGTGTTTTTTAGATTTTTTAGGAATTACTGTTTGTGTTCACACTGGTTCTCGCAGTTCTCGCAATAAAGGGTGGTTCCTAACGGATCTTTGTTATATATATATATATATATATATATATATATATATATATAGGGTAAGGTTATTGTAAAAAAGACCAAAAGTGTGAGAAATGTAAGAAAGAATCTCAGCCATTAGATCTAAATTAATTGAAAAGGGTAAACAAGTAATTTTATCATTAATTCAATCAATTAAAAACTTCCCATAGCCGCCACCTTAATTATAGGAAGTATATAACACCATTCAGCAAGTATATAACACCATTCAGGAAGTATATAACACCATTCAGCATTCAGCAAGTATATATAACACCATTCAGTAAGTATATAACACCATTCAGCAAGTATATAACACCATTCAGTAAGTATATAACACCATTCAGCAAGTATATAACACCATTCAGCAAGTATATAACACCATTCATTGACTAAACATCTGATCGAAACATATTTTTTTCTCTATATAAGTATAGCAATATGGTACTCATATTAAAGATAAAAAACGCTCGTTATTATGGTGTAATTTTTTTTAAAAAAAAAGTTACGTATAAAAAGTTATTGACGTTTAAAAAAGACGGGGGACGTTACATGTGCATTACCTAATTTCTAGTGGGTTTAAAAGACTATATTGCCCCTATATATTTCAAATCAGTCCAAATTAATGAAAATATTTTACAATTTGGTCCCTTTTGATCTCAACTATTAGATCAAAAGATCTAATGGCTGAGATTCTTTCTTACCCTTCTCACACTTTAGGCCTTTTTACAGGATCCTCTACCTATATATATATATATATATATATATATATATATATATATAGGATTAGGTTCAAACGTGAACAAAATCCCAAGAGTGAACTGCGTGAACTGATCTGGGCCCTTGATTTTTATGATCTTGAGATTAAAGTGAGTGGCATGATGGTAATTATTTGGTTAATTTTTTTCATTTAATTAGATACAAAAAGGGTATATGTGTAATTTCAATCTTAAATTGATTGCATAAATCTCTCACAAATCAAGTAATCAATTATCCTCTTAAATTGATTGCATAAATCTCTCACAAATCAAATCAAGGATTAGGAAAGATGTAACTTAATTCAATTACTAAAATAAATCTTTGTTTAAATGCGATGTACACATGTGCATTCTGATTTTGCCCTCTTTTTTAAGCGATGTACACATGTGTATATCGTCTGTTTTTGTGATATCTCAGATTTTTTTTGTATTGAATGTTGATGTACACCTGTGAATTACTGTACACATATGTACGATGCTAAGCACACATGTGTACTGTTCTATTTATATCCAAGTAGAATTACTGTGAATTACTGTACACTTAATTCAGTTATTAAAATAATGATTTAAATCTAATTTTTTATATAATTACAATCTTACCCTTAACAACTAAAAAGGAAATCAAGGGTCCATATCTGTTCACGCAGTTCACTCTTGGGAGGTTGTTCACGTTGGAACCCTGCCCTATATATATATATATATATATATATATATATATATATATATATATATATATATATATATATATATATATATATATATATATATAGGTAGAGGATCCTGTACAAAGTCCATCTTTTGTAAGAAGTGTAAGAAATAATTTGGGAATGACAATTGTCCCTCATCTTAATTAATTCAAAAGGGTATATTAGTAATTGTACATTCTTGTCAATTAATTGATTTCCAATATAACTGAAAAAAAATAACTGGCGATGAGAATGTTTAGGGATTGATTCGAATTTTGTATTTTTTTTTTTTGCAAGATCCAATACGATTGTTATCTACGTATCATTCTTCATCAATTATAAATACAAGAAGTCTTATGAAATCGCTAGAGACAATACAGTTGTTTAACTTCTACGCCCTTCTTCGATTCTGGTGTTTTAAAGGGTTATATACATACAGCTTCGATCTTGAATTGGTGTTTTAATGTTTTTTGGATTCCAGATAAAACACCATGACTTGAATCATAGTCATGGTGTTTTAAAATCTGGGAAAGTTTCGTATTGATTGTCCAGATGTTAAAACACCATGGATGTAATCACAATACAATGTTTTCTGGATTCCAGATAAAACACCATGACTTGAATCATAGTCAATGTCTCCAGATTTTTAAAACACCACGCCATGAACAATGTCTCTAGATAAAACACCATGACTTGAATCATAGTCAATTGATCCAGTTGTTTTAAAACACCACGCCATGAATCTGATTATACAATGTCTCCATATAAAACACCATGACTTGAATCATAGATGTTTGAAACACCACACCATGAACAATGTCTCCAGATAAAACACCATGACTTGAATCATAGTCATGGTGTTTTAAAATCTGGGAATGTTTTGTATTGATAAAACACCACGCCATGAACAATGTATCCAGATAAAACACCATGACTTGAATCATAGATGTTTAAAACACCACGCCATGAACAATGTCTCCAGATAAAACACCATGACTTGAATCATAGTCAATTTATCCTGTTGTTTTAGAACACCAAGCCATGAATCTGATTATAGATCTCTTTATGATAACGTATGAAGAATATGCAACCAAAAACTTCCTTACAATTAAGGTGAATCATTAATTCCGATATTTAAGGAAAAATGAGTGAATGTAGGTGTTTTTAGTTGTGTAGGTTACGGTTACCATATTTCAAACATTGAAAAAGACACTATTGCCCTTCAATTTTACATAAGGTCCCTCTAATTAAAACACAATTTACATTTTTATACCCTATTAATCTCAACCATTAGATCAAATATCCAATGGTTTAAAACACTTCTTACCCTTCTCACATTTTAAACACTTTTTACCATATCCCTACCCTATATATATATATAGGGGACCGCTAAAATGAAAACCACCTCTAGTTGTAAGAACCATGGGAACCACTTTCTAACCCTTTGATCAACTAGATGGATGGATGAAATTAAAAGTAGTTAATATTAATATTAAAAGCTTTTTGTCTTATTATGTTTATTATGTTTTTAATATTTACTGTTAAAGGGTATTTAGGTACAATTGCTTTTTTTGTATTTTTATATATATTATTTTTAAATGTCTTTTTTGTCCCATTCATTTATTACTTTTTATTAAAAAACATATTTTTATATTAAAACAATATTTGAAATTCAAATTTTAATGATAATTTTTTTAATGACTAACAAACAGATTTTTATATTACGTTTTTTACGCCCCGTTTTTTTACGAGCGTTTTTTACCGAACGTTTTACGCGCTGTTTTTTTACGCCCCGTTTTTTTTACGAGCGTTTTTTTACGGAATGTAAAAAAGTTTTACGTTAACGTTTTTTACGTTTTTACGTTTTACGCGCCGGTTTTTTACGTTAACGTTTTTTTACGCTTTACGCGCCGGTTTTTTACGTTTTACGTAAAACTTTTTGCGTTTTACTAAAAAAATTTTACGTTTTACGTTTTACGTAAAACTTTTTACGTTTTACGTAAAGCTTTTTACGTTTTACGTTAAAACTTTTTACTTTTTACGTTTAACGTTTTACGTAGAACTTTGTACTTTTTACGTTTTACGTTAAAACTTTTTACGTTTTACGTAGAACTTTTTACGATTTCCGTTTTACGTAAAACTTTTTACGCTTCACGTTTTTACGTTTTAGGTTAAAAAAGTTTACGGTTTATGTTAAAAAGTTTACGGTTTAATTTTGTTTTTACAAAAAAATTTTTACGCAAAAACGAACGCACCCAGAAATCGCAAACTTGGGAGGTGTCTCAGATATATTGTTATCATCATCGACGCCTAAAAAAATATAAAAACCCAACAAACAAAAATAAAAAAAAAACGAGTGGAATCTTAAAAAAAACGATGTTTTGGCTCAGATTTTCCGATAATCAGAGGCTGCAAAAGTAGGGTTGCAGGTTCAAAAACCTACCCTCACCATCCTTGCCGCGCCCTCGTCATCAAAATATACAGGTTTTTTTTTTTCATCATCATCGCCCCAAATCCAAAATGGATCAAAACCCACATATTCAAACATTCAAAAGCACCTGATGAACATCATTCAAAACACATTCAACAGATTCAAACAGATTCAACAGATTCAAAAAGCACCATATTCAACAGAATCAAACCCAAAAAGGAACATGAACATGAACAGACCACCAAAACCACCGCCACACCACCAAACCCACTACCACACTACCGCACCCACTGCCACACCACCAAAATAATCAAAACCCACCAAATTTTTACAAACCCACCAAAATAATCAAACCCACCAAAATAATCAAAACCCACCAAATTTCAAACCCACCCAAATAATCAAAACCCACCAAAATGAACAGACTATTGTTTTTTACAAAACCACCAAAATAATCAAAACCGCCACCACCTCTACCCACCAACCAATCACCGGAACCACCTCTACCCACCACTCCAAACAAAGATTCAAACAACAAAAACAGAGACAAAGGTTTATCACAGACATCTCCGTTTTGAACACAACAGGGGGAATCAAAGGCTTAAATTCTTACCAATTTAGTAAAGAAAACCCATCATTTTTAGCTAAAACACCCAATCATCTCACCGGTATTCGGCCGTCATCGACCGTGGTGACCGCCACCCCTTTCTTCTTCCCTTCATCATGTCTAGGGGCGGTGGCAAGGTGGTGCGGTAGGTTGTGGGTGGCGGAGAAGGGTGGTTGTGGGCGGCGGAGAAGGGTGGTTGTGGGCGGCGGATTGATGGGTGAACAGATCTTCAACAGAGAGCAACAAGATTTCATGATGGTGAACAAAACTTCAAAGATTTCATGGGTGGTGAACAGATCTGGGGAGATGATGGAGTGAAAGAATTAAGAGAGAGAGATGAGAGATTAAGTTTCAAGATCTAGGAGTAAAATAAGGAAATAGAGAGAAGAGATGTTAAATGAAGAAAGAGAATGGTCAGGTTTTTAAAAGTGACAGAGGAGAGATAAGAAATGACATATGGAGTAAATGACCTAACTACCCTTTATGTTGGCAAAGTCTGATTGGTGGAAAATGGTTCTCGCGGTTCTTACAACTGGGGGTGGTTTTCATTTTAGCGGCTCCCTATATATATATATATATAGGGGGAGGTTCATTTGAGAAGAAAATTAAATTGAGAAGAAAAAGAACAAAGGGTACAATTGTAAAACATTAAATTGTTTTTCTCTCATCTCATTTATTATTATTGTTTACTAATTAATTAGTCATAAATACTATCATCCTCCACACTAAAATTTTTGCCTAGTCACATCAAAATTTATCCTACACGTTTTTGAAATTTATCCTACACATACTGAAATTTATCCTACACAACTCGTAATTCATCCAACACACGTCATAATTTATCCTACACTTTAAATTAATTTTTTTCTTTGAAAAGATATATTTTTTTTTTGAATATAAGTTACAAATTTAATTTAGTTAGCTATTAAAAAGAAAAACTAACAATTAATGATCTATCTAATTTTACCAATATACCCTTACACTCATATTAAATACAAAAATTAAATGAAGTAAAATGAATCATTCTTATTGGTTGAAATTTGTTCTTTTTTATTCTTACAAAAAATTTCTTCTCATTTGAACTCTCCACTATATATATATATATATATATATATATATATATATATATATATATATATACGGGTTGGGTTCTTTGCAGTACCAACATTTTAATAGGAACTATTAAGAACCATTTTAAGCCATAGATCTTTTAATCAATGGATGGAAATAGATTACGGTATAATTGTAATTAAAAGAAAAATTTAAGTCAATTTGAAATGGTATAAGGGCATTATCGTAACAAACAATTTTTGAAAAAAACAAATATCTCCTATATTATCGTTCCTGATTATTTTTGTGTTCATTAATTATTTTTAGAGAAAAATGCCCGGATAGTCCCTGTGGTTTCGCCTTTTTTCACATATAGTCCCCAACTTTCTAAAATTACCTGAATAGTCCCCAAGTTTTCATTTTTTGTTCCCGGATAGTCCCTGCGTCTAACTCTAGTTTGTTTTCTCTGTTAAGAGGGTGTGAAATGACAAAAATACCCTTTCCTTAAAAGGCCAAACCATAGGGACTATCCGGGCATCTTCTTCATTTTTATTTATAAAACCCCACCACCACACTTCATCTTCAACCTCCACCCACCATCACCCTCCTCCACCCTCCACCATCAACCCGAGCCGGAACCGAACCGAGTAGCACCAAGACCTAAACTGAACCGAATCACCACTCGAGCCGGAGTCACCACCACTGTACCGAGCCTGCAACGAATCGAACAAAAATGACTAAAATGAAACTGACCGGAGACTGAACCGAGTAAACTCAAAACTAAAACCTGAACCAAGACTAACCTGCACCGGAATCACTTGTCAGAAACTGAACCGAGACTCGAACTGGAACCGAACATTGAATCTGATCCGAGTAGAAACTGAACCTAGTATCAAACCGAGACACTAGCCGAGACTCCAAACCTGGACCGACGAGACCCTGCTTTGAACTACATGAAACCAAAACTTGAAGTCCGTATGAACCAAAGCCGCCGCGAGCGGCGGTGCTGTTACCGGAACGCCGCCACCATCTACCATCGTCGTCTCCATCGACCACCACTATCGACACCACCTGTAAATCACGTAAGGAACCAGAAAAGGGGTGCACCCAAAAGGATAATGAAAAACGAGATGAAGAAGATGACGAGTTCAGTTGTTATCGGAGTGAACCTGTTGAAACGCGGCTGCCGGAGCTGAAAGTGTCATCCCCGCTGCTTGAATCGGAAAACAGACGCTGGAAAAGGACTCGGGAGGTGCGGTTTAAGGGGGGTACACCCTGGTTCCACCGTGAAAAACGGCCGGAAAACCCTTCCACCGTCGTGAGTCGCTTCCGCCGGGCGGTGGCCGGCCGTCATGGTCTCGCCGGACTTTCGCCGGAATTGGAGAGGGAGAGAGAGGGTGATGGTGGAGGTGGGGGAGAGGGAGAGAGAGGGTGATGGTGGAGAGGGAGAGAGAGGGGGGTTTTATAAATAAAAATGAAGAAGATGCCTGGATAGTCCCTATGGTTTGGCCTTTTAAGGAAAGGGTATTTTTGTCATTTCACACACTCTTAACAGAGAAAACAAACTGAAGTTAGACGCAGGGACTATCCGGGAACAAAAAATGAAAACTTGGGGACTATTCAGGTAATTTTAAAAAGTTGGGGACTATAGGTGAAAAAAGGCGAAATCACATGAACTATCCGGGCATTTTCTCTTATTTTTAAGTTTATTTTATGTGTCAATTAATTATTTTTAAGCTTACTTTATTTTTCTTTGAACATTGAGTCAGTAAAACGAAAACTAGTGTAAAAAGCAAAAGATACAATACTTACATATATGTAAATCTATGTTTATAGTAGTTTACACATATGAAGTAATTTACATAACGTGTAACTTAAAAAAACATATTACTTGGTAAAAAAACGTAAAATTTGTCAACAAATAGAATATAACCTCTTTTAAATAATCTATCTACTATAATAAAAGAAACCAACTTTTGGACACGTGTCATTCATTGAAGGCATCCTCAAATATATACTTATTTTATATTAACTACATAAATAAATAAATAATAAATTAATATTAAATATTATCATACTTTAATAAAATATTATCATACTTTAATAAAATATTATCCTCAAATCTAAATTGTTAATTCAATATATTTTTAAAACAAATACCTATCTTTCCTACTTATCTTATATTAAATATATAAATAATAAATTAATATTAAATGTTATCCTAATTTATTAAAAATATAAACTTTTTTTATTATTTGTTATACAAAATTATATTTATTCAACTCGTGTAAAACGCGGGGTTTTTAAAAATTTAACCTTTATTATTTACTATACAAAGTTACATTTATATAACCCGTGTAATACACGAAGTTTTTAAAAATATAACTTTTTTTTATCATTTGCTATGTAAAATTAGATTTATTCAACACGTGTAATACACGGGGGTTTTAAGGATATAATTTTTTTTTATTATTTGGTAGATTTTTCAACCCGACTATACACGGGTTTTTTAAAGATACGACGTTTTTAGTATTTATTACATTTATTTAATCTGTGTAATACACATGGTTTTTAAAGATATAACTCTTTTAGATCTATTCAACGTGTGTAATATACGGGGTTTTTAAGAATGTAATTTTTTTATCATTTGGTAGATTTATTCAACCCGATTATATACTGGTTTTTTTAAAGATACGACGTTTTTAGTATTTAGTATACAAATTACATTTATTTAATATGTGTAATACACATGGTTTCTAAAGATATAACTTTTTTTTACTATTTGATATATAAAATTACATTTATTTAACCCGTAAAATATACGAGTTTTATAAAGATATAACTTTTTATTATTTAATATATAAAGTTACATTTATTCAACCCGTGTAATACACGGGGTTCTAACCTAGTGTATTACATATATGAATATCATATGTTAAAAAAAAACAAATTTACATATACGGAATACACATATGTAACTTAAAACAACATATATGTAAATATGTGGTATACATATATGTAACTTAAAAAAACACATTACTTTATTAAAGAAAAATAAAAAGTTTAAAGCACCAACAAACAATGAAAAGTTGGTGTAAAAATCTGAACTACAAACAAAAATTTGAATGTATATTCATGATATCTTACGAGATTTGTAATGTACAAATATACAACATCATTATTTTTTCTTCGATAGTATGTATATGTGTAAGTTTCTTATAAAAGTGATAATTAGTAGGATGAAACCAATCGAATTATTTTGTTTTGTTTTTTTCCTTCTGTTAGAAAGGAGATAATTTAGGAAGTAATGGATTTTTTTTTTTTTTTGGAAGGCACAGCAAGAATATATTAAGACTAAAAAACCAAGCATACTAGCAAGTAGCTAGCAGCTGGCAACAATACAGAACAAGAGAAAAAACAACATGAAGAAAAACTAAAAACAAGACAAGGGACTTCTGACCCATTCATCCCAAGAAAGCGTGGAATGCTTGGTTCTGTTCACAACCCAACTAAACAGGCTGTAAATGATCTCTTCCCGCACAAGATCTATCTGTCTCTTTAAGTTTTTGAAAGTTCTCTCGTTCCTTGCCTTCCAAATGAACCAACACGTCACATAAATAATAGCCAAAAGGTAATATCAAGTGCTCGTCAAAGTAGAGAGATTTAAGGAGATTTTAAATCAAAGGATATATTCGAATACTTAAAATTACGTTGATACCCTTTGTTAAGAAAATAAAAAGGAAATTAAATTAAACTAAATGATTGGTTGTAAAGTAAGTTCTGAAATAATAAATGGTTCTGAAATGATCTCCACCCATATATATATATATATATATATATATATATAGAATTGGGCTAAAATAAGAACCACCTCGAGTTGTAAGAACCGCGAGAACCACACCATCCGGGTCGCCGTTTACCATGATTTTTTTTTACAACTAGATGTGTGTATTATAAACACAGCCGTAAAAAAAATTTAAACGCCGCGACCGAGGGGGTAGTTTTTTACACCATAAGTTTGGTGTAAAAAAAGAAAAAAGAAAAAAAAATAAAAACACCAAACTTGTGGTGTAAAAAACTACCCCCTTGGCCGCGGCGTTTAAAATTTTTTTTTACGGCTGTGTTTATAATACACACATCTAGTTGTAAAAAAAAATCATGGTAAACGGCGACCCGGATGGTGTGGTTCTCGCGGTTCTTACAACTCGGGGTGGTTCTCATTCTAGCAGCCCCCTATATATATATATATATATATATATATATATATATATATATTTTACAGATGGGAACACGGCCGCCAACGGGAAAGTCACCGCGCGGGGATGTTAATTTCGGTGACTACTCACCGCATAGGGGAAGAAGAGGAAGACTTTGATAATGGTGAGGCTCACTCTTTTCAACCAATCACAATTTTTTTTTAAATTTAAAAAAATATAGTTTACCTCTCCCAAAAAAGATGATCACCCCTTATGTTTTAATGCAAGAGGGGACTTAGAGAGTGGAATTGACATGACAAGATGCGATTGGATGAGTGAAGAGCAGGGCCGGCCCGTAAGGCTTATCAATGTGAAATTGATTGCGGATTGAGCGAAATTAGGGCCGATATTTGGAAAAATCATCGCTCTGGTTATTCGGTGTCTCAAATCTCAATCTCAATTCATTTATACCAATAATAAGGCCCTGACTTTGTAGTTCGCTTAGGGCCTCCAGAAACATTGGAACGGCTCCGGTGAAGAGTTTACCTCTCCTCAAGAGGTGACCACCCCTTTCACCCTAGGAATTTCATAAATACGTTTTAACTTTAAACAACCCCATAAGAACTTCATAAATACGTTTTAACTTTAGTTAAAAAAAGGAAAAATTACAAGTTTTGTCCTTTATCTTTATACCACTTTTCAGGCGGTGTCCTTTTTAACGAATGTTGACAGGCGGTGTCCTTTACTAGGTATTTTGTTGCAAGTTTAGTCCTTTACACCTAGTAAAGGACTAAACTTGCAACAAAATACCTAGTAAAGGACACCGTCTGTCAACAATTAACAGGGTTTTTTAACTGGGTTAGGTGTAAAGGACTAAACTTGCAACAAAATACCTAATAAAGGACACCGTTTGAAAAGTGGTATAAAGATAAAGAAAAAAACTTGTAATTTTTCCAAAAAAAAAAAAAAAATACAAAAGGAAACATAATTCTGGTTTTTCTTTTTTATTTAAAAACAACAAACAAATAAAACAATTAATGTTTTGGAAGAATTTCAAATGCTTTAATGAATATCGTAGTTTGTGTCTACTTCCATGCATTTTAAATGCAAGAATCCAATTTTAATTGATATCTCTATATTATTCGGATTTAAAAAAAAATATATTAAAACACTTAGGTTTGAGAGGGGAAGGCATTGAGAGTCTCATAGACGACAGGAAATAAAAATAAAAGAAATTTGTCGTTCAAAAAAAACTATCTTACATTAGCTTTTGATCAATGATAAAATGTTACAATCCAATGAGGTGGTGGTCCATTAATAAAGATAAAACCTTAAAACACCATAAGAGAGGAAGATATTAGTTTCAAGTCACACATTAAAAAAATGTTACGAAATTTAAAATAGCAAATGTTACTAAATTTAAAATAGCATACAATTATACTAAATGTTACTAAATTTAAAATATCATACAATTATACTTTATTTTTGGAAATTACGTCCCTTTTCAGCAAAAGCCAAGAATGAAAAATGAGAAAAGATTTAAACTGGTTCAATAAACGAAAACCCTATAGTTTGGTTGAAAACTAGTTTAAACCGGCCGGTAGTACTGGTTGAGCAGCCCAGTAGAACCGGTTTAATCACCCGGTATATCCGGTTAAACCGTCTGATACAACCGGTTAAATCGTTTTTTAGCCCAATCTGGTACGGCATAAAAACTAGATTTTAAAACATGGGTTTGGATTATAATTTTCTTCTAAGGTTGAGATCAAGCCAGTGAATTAAAAAATATATATAAGTTTCACTAGAGAAAAAAAAAACTATGCGAGATTATTTGATGTTTTCTATCCGAATCCTTTTGCTATCAACACAAATTCCTTCAACCACAATTAGTAACTCTAATTTCATATCGAAAAACATAAAATAGAAGAATGCACAAAAGGGCGCCCCCACCATTTTCATATACATTCCACTAATCATAGTTCATCTTCTCTTGCAAAAGATTATAACATATAAACACACAACATATATACACTTGACCATATCACCATGACTATGAATAAAAAGAACAAAAAGAGAAAATGAAATGACTAGTCATCTTACCTTTTTATACAAACTAACCACAAATAGTCTAAAAAAAATCAAGACGATAAGAAGCAACATGCACGTGATATTGGCACGGCTCAATCAGAAAGCAACATTCAACACGCCATTTGAACATTATGTTCTTATTGAACCGAACCAATATCTCGTTCGACTGCTTCAACAAAAGCATAAAACCTTAGTTCCTAAAGGATACATATATTGATGTAAGTAGTAGTATATAAAAAGCAAATAAATAGGAATGGGAATAAGAAGAAGGAAGGGTGTTGGTGGTGGTAGCATTGAAGGAGTAGAATTAATGATTCCAACCACCCAAACAATGGAATTAAGGAAAAGAGTGGGGGGAGTTGGAATCTGAATTAATGAAGGAGCAGGAAAAGATGTCACGGGGACAATTCCCGGACATTTAATAGGGGCCGGTATTGTCACGCCAGAGGATGTTTTCCCATCTATATCTATATTATATAACCCAAGCTTAATTGCATATTTGCATTGCATCCTAATAAATATATATACATATATAGGTATAGACAAAAATCGGTTTCCAAGAGGGAATTCATTCGTAACCAAAATGTAATACGGTTCGATTTGGTTTGGTTTGATTACGATTCCTTTTGGTGTCTAAAGAGATTCCCTTTCACATTTATGTACTTTAGAAAGCGGGTTTGGTCCGTGGTTATATATTTTTTACATTACGGTCAGTGGTGGACCCAGAGTTTTTTAGTCGGGGTCATCATAAACTTATTTTCTTACATGTTATAATTGGGGGGGGGGGGGGTTCCATTTTATGTTTGTTTCTTTAAAACTCTGATTTTATATATAAAAATTCAATAAATTCCAGGTTCATCTGACCCTCTTGACCCCCCCTGATTCTGCCCCTAATTATGGTTTAATTTAGTACGGTTCAGGCCCGATAAACTAGTAGACCACACAACTTAGATCTAGTTTTGTTTTATTTGTTTGTGTTAATTTGGAAAAGAAACTTGGAATGGATTATGTTTATGGATGTGTTGAACAATATTTTAGTTAAAGAATTGGTGATCACCTCCTTGTTTTCATTCACATAAATGTCATTGTGGTTAGATTTATAACATGTATATATTATTGTATTTAGTCGATTATTTAGTTATTTTAAGGAGTTTATTTTTATCAATGTAGAAAAATGCATAAAATGGAGAAACCAAAGTTGTGTTTCCTGAAATGGTTCAATCGGTTGAACCGGGTTGTAGCAGGTGGTTGAACCAAGTTACTAATTAACCCAATTATTCCATAAAATACAAATTCATCTCGAAAAACACTCCAATCTCATTTAGGATTTATGTAACTGGTCATAGTTTTATCTAAAAACAACTAATTTATTGTATAATATTAAGCATTTTAAAAGTATTTTTATTAGTTATAAACAATATTGCATTGTACGAGGTAGCTAGCAGTTTCAACAACAATGAAATATTGGAATAGAAGACACTAGGTTAATTACTGGAATTATGGAAGGTCATAATACCTTGATATCAAAATTTTAAATAAAATAAGAGAATCAAATCTTAAGATAATGCAAACCGGTTCAATGAATTGGACCGCTTCTACCGGATTTACCGTCGGTATATAAAAATACCGTATTCGGGTTTTACCGGCGTTTATCGTACCGGACTCGTGTCCGATATCCGGTTTAACCGGCCGATTCATACCGGTATTTAAAACAATACGTCTCATATCACCTTTTGTAACCGTAACATCATAAAAACATACGTTTATTTGACAAAAAGTTATATATGTGCGAAAGACTTGCATATTGCTTGTTTTATTTTGGTATTTGGTTCTACTTCATGCATGAAGTTTAGACACATCTAAAAAATATCTTACAACTCATTTAAAACACATAAAGATAGAGACAAAGATCGGTATTTATCGTGGGTATTATCTTCAATTACAGAGTTCCAAACATACCACAGGAATTATAATCGTAATATCAATCATTGTTTCTAGTTGGTTCGTAATATCAATCATGTGAGTGGAATTGTGTAACCTTATCAACCAACGAAATGGTCAAAGTTGATCGGTACCACTTCATTGCCGCGGGTCAGGGGCGGAACCAGAGGGGGGTCAAGAGGGTTCGTTAACCCTCCGGTCATTGGAACTTTTTGAATTTTTATTTATAAATTTTGAGTTTTTGAAGAACAAACTTAGAGATGGACCCCCTAATTTGAATCAGCATAGAATATAAGCTTACGATGACCCCCTAACTAAATCGTTCTGGTTTCGCCACTGCCGCGGGTGGAGATGAATCGATGGAAAGGGGGTGCGCATATGTTGAGTTTGTTGCTTGTTTAGAAAAGGTTGAGTTTTCTAATATTATAATTTTCAACACGTTTTAGGCACAAAGGTTTTGTAACTTATGCTTTGAGGGTTTTTTTTTAAAAAAAATTGAATTTTTTACTTTCAACTTTGGTCCTTTATACTTTTCATTTTTCGCAAAATTTTCGTTTTACGTTCCGTTCTAAATTTTGTGAGTTAACGTGATGTAACGTGCGTGTGTGGTTAAACATTTTAACGTCGTCTATTTTTCTCGTTTGACAGGTTTATCGTAACGCGCGGGTCATAGATCGACTTAGTTATTCTTTTATATGTTTTACGTTTCGGTTTAGTTTCTTCGCATTAACACGCCGCAACTTCAGTGTTGGTGATCACTGACAATAATGTGACATTGGTGTTCGCCCCCGTCACAGCGCGGTGTGCTTAATACTAGCTATTAATAATTAAAAACTACAAGGTTTACATGGGCCTCATAATGTCTTAACAACCTATAATATGAAGATAGCATAGAAGGTGGTTGAAATGGACTCTTGGGCAATTTAAGACAATACTTAGCACCACCTAAAACCACGTTTATTTTTTTTATTATATAAATAAATAATATGTTATATCTTTGAGAATTTTTGTTATGACTTTTTTATAAATGCGAATTAGTTGTCGCTCTTTTACCTTTGGAAATTAGAAAAGATTGCTAATATTTCATTTGGCCAAATATATAATTGGATTTATTAGTTGAAATTATCTTGGATCCACCAACGTCCAAACTCGTTGTTAACCATCTTTTCAATAATTAACCAAACCAATCGGTATTGATAATATAAGAACTGAAACATCCGTTTTAGGTTTGGTTAGCCCAAAACTGAATAAATCCATGCTCACCCTGACAACGGACGCTCATTTATAATCGTCTCTACAATTTCAGTATTTTACATTTTTTCGTTGGACATATTTGTTTGTTATCATCTATGGATTAGTTAATAACAAGCGATTTAGGTTTTGATGGTGGATCTGGAAGCATGAACGATTCAGGAAAAACTTTTCATGAGGGATCAATGTTTACAAGTTCATACTATGATCTTTTCCCATGTAATTTTATTAGATATAAGACACATAATTATGAGATTCAAGTGAGATACACAAGCCAGAATGAATATGCAACTATGGGTTCGCATAATCGTGGCTCAACATATATCGTCATCAGTTTGGTTCGTTACGGTATCGTCACTCAGTATAGCAACCGAACGGAAAACCCAAAGAAATAAGCTCGCGATATGCCCAAGTTGACATTGGCATGTGTTTTACATCAATCGGAAACAATAAAGACGAAAAAAGTCGTGATATGTCCAAGAGTACGTTTCACTTCAACCAAATACATTTTCATCATATACATACATATTCTAATTATACCTAAGGGGGGACGAGGCACCCGAGTTAAGGGGTAGCGGGTACCCCCTACCCGCACCAAACACCGCCGCCGATGGTGCGCGTAGGGTGGGCGGGCGGGTATGGGGTGGGTTAAGTACTACCCGATGGTTTAAGTGTGAAAGATGAGAGAGATAGAGAGAGTTGTGTGTATGGAGAGAGGGGGGAGGGGGGTTAAAATGGTAGGGTCCATATTTCAGGGTAGTGGCGCCACTAAATCAGGTAGTTTAGAGTAGTGGATAGATTGAGTGACGTGGCGCAAAGGGGTGCCCCTTCCCCTAAGCAATTATACTTCAACCTACACTATATATTACCACATGGTACTTTTTCCATCGCATAGTTACTTTAACCTATACATTTAACTTTCACCAACACATCTTACACTCATTACTACATATGTCAATCACACACAGATAACAAATTTTACATACAAGATGTGCTTTTACCACCATAGTTTTACCCATACATTATATTATACATTATACACTATAAACTAGTTGTAACACCCGTGTGACACACAGGTATGTTTAATAACGATCGAAATCAAATACTAAAAAACAGATTATAATATATTATTTAAATTATTTGCATTTAGTTACATATCTTTATAAAAGAATGTTAAAGACAGTTTGTTTTAGTGTACATGTTTGATATAGAAATAAGGTAAGTAATTGATAATCATAAAGTTGTGTCGGTTTTCACATCGCAATCGATTACTTTACTCAAAGTGCCGTAAACACTTCTGCATCGGCAAGATCATTGACCTGAAAGTGATTACTCAAAGTGTCGGTTTTCACATCGCTATACTTTCTCATAGCATTGTTTTTTTTTTGGGTAAAGTTTCTCATAGCATTGTTGAGATTTACATTATTGCTATAAGGGCTACATATTTCTATTGCTTGTTTGCCTACTCGTTACAACATTAGTGCTTCTTAAATTTCAACTATTGGTGCTACTTAAATTTCTACTATTTTGAAGTAATAGCAAAAAAATTATCAGAAACTATATCCATGTGAAACACTAAATTTAACAACTTATGAGACAATAATAAAGGCTACCAGGGCCATCATTATTCATTGAAAGTCAAAATCGAAAGCGGCAGTAAAGATATCTTGATTTAGAAACTTGTGACAATATATTTCAAAGAAATTAAAAGAATGAACATACTTGAAGTCTTTGACATTTTCTCTTTAGGTGACACTTTCCCCGTTTTATCAGTTCGTTGCTTCCTCTACTGCTGCTCAAATCCAAACATATCAGATCCAGAAGACACAGCCAGTGTATCTACGTTAATGTAATCACATCAAAAATCAATTTAAACCTAAAAAGTCCCCAAATCTAGATAAATGACAAAATCAACACACAAGAATCCATCAGCGTTGAGCAGCACCACGCCAACGATCTTTCCGCACAAAATCTAGACCAAATCTATCTGAAAGATGGAACCGAATGTCAATTCGCTGCATTTTAGAGACTTGAACTGAATACAAAAAGTTACCTTTAAAACAGTTCTGGTGATCGAACTTAGTGTACCAGACTATGATTGATGGGGAAAACCCCATAATTTTCACGAGATAAAAAAAAATACAATATGAATTGTGCAATAAAATTTGTTCCAACCTTAGGCTCCTGCTTCAACTCCTGCTATAGCCCCTGCCTCTGCTTCGACTGCGGCTTCTAGAACGGACTGAGTCATATTCCTTCACCTGTAAGAAATTGAACTTTTAATTTTAGCACCTAACGAAAAATTAATGATTTGACGTATATGAATAGTTGGCAAATTAGCTAAAAGCATTAGTTATGCTTGTTTGAGTAGTTCACATATAAAATTAAAGCATACACGTATGTATCCACGTGAGAACGCGTTCCGAAACTATTTTTATCTCCTTCATGATTTACTTAGTTGCCAGCCTAATTTTTATCTCCATCAGATCTACTAAGATCACAACTTTAAAACCTCACAAGTCGAAAAAGAAGGTGTTCTGACCTGTTTCAAAAGCTGGCTTGTCTTCTTGAGCATTAACATTTGGTGACCCACACCATCATGTCCTTTAGTAGAATGTAAATGCTTTTATTTAAGACAATATGCATACGTTGGCGCTGTTAAAAAAGAAAGATCGTTATACTATGCAAAACATGCCTTTATAGTCATTTATGTATTAAATCCATGTTTTCATGACACATTGTTATTACTCTGCACAAAGATCATGCCTATAGCTATATCTCATGTTATAATCATAAGACAAAAGATGCAAATGTTAAAGAAGATGCAAAACTCACAACTGAATTTTAAGAGCTCTTCCGGCTAGTTGACACCCATTCGATCAAAAACACTAAAATGCCCCTGCCTATTATCACATCACATATCTTCAAGCAACCTATTAGACCAGTTTAGCAAAATATTATGGGCTTCACACAATTGATTAATGCTGGTCTTCAAAATATTATGTCTAAAACTGCCTAAACTTCAACCATTTTAGTAGTCTCCAAATATCTAAACTCGCATTCAATATCAATATAAAGACCACAAAGCAAACCAACATAAGTTTTCAATTAAACCTTGATGACGACTAAACCATCAAGACATACCGCAAAGCAAACCCAAAAATGGTTTTATATTCAATCAAATATCACATCAGTGATGATATGTGCTAGATTTTTTTTTAGCTAAAACAGAACTGGCATAATCATCTAAAGATTCCAATCATAACTTGAACACGACATTACGTAGTAGAATTACCAATTGAGAAACAAATTGAAACTAACCTATATCACTGTCAATATAGAAGTCCACCCTGTAAAAACACAACAAACACATAAATTCAGGTATCGTGAACATCAAATCTAGAAGAAATGTAAAACTTACATGTAATAAATAAGCCAACTATTTTTAGCACTTCAGTTCTGTTCATGGTCTTGATTTTCCCATCTTTAATCAAGCTTCCAAACAACTGGTCAAATAATGAATAGATAAACCAATATAATTATCTAAAGTCATTAACATTTTACAGATGATACACATTAGAGATCAATTTGATGAAACAAAAAATTATTTTGTTCCTCTTTGTCCTAAAATCTATCTTCAATAATCAACGATTCTCTTCAATAATCAACACAAAGTTATTCATTGTTGTCTGTTCCAGAAACCTTCGTTCATGAACCAAATAAATAACTTACATGGATTGTTTTAGATAAATAACTTACATGGATTTGTCGGACATTTTGTAGCAAGCTCTTCCATATTAGTCGACGAAGACGCGTTTCTCCTAAGATTCAGAGGATTTGAGAAAGTTTCGGACCGCCTACAAATAAAAGATATAATATATTAAAAAATTTCCAACCGGAAACCATATGTCGATATTTTTATCAGCAGAATCTTGACACACCTTGATCCAACTGGTTTGCGACTTGAAGGCATACCTGCGACAAGAAAATTTGGTAATTTCCATTATAAATTATAATAAATTGTAATCTCCAGTGTTAAGATAAACCAAACTTACATCTAACTGGGAAGCCATTTGTTCAAACCACTGTTTTAATACAATAGTGGTTTCAAACATCTGTTTTCTCTATAAACCACTGTTTTAACCCAACAAGGGTTAAACCACTGCTAGGTTGAAACGGTGGCTTGAAACCACTGTTGGGTTAAAACAGTGGTTTATGGAGAAAACAGATGTTTGAAACCGCTGTTGGGTTAAACAGTGGTTTGAACAAATGGCTTCTGAGTTAGATGTAACAACCACTGTTTTTCTCCACAAACCACTATTTTAACTCAACAGTGGTTTCAAAACTGCTGTCATAAGCGAAGACTACATAATTTGGCGAAAATGCAATTGTGTCAGATTGTAAAATCATATTTAGGTTACTTAAAAGAACTTGACGATTTAAAACATTATAACCTTGATACATTGTTCCCTCGATTTAGCAGCCAGCAGTTTCGGGTTCCTTTAGAATGTATCAGTTCCCTGAACATCACATCCTATATACAACAGGATTACAATCACAAACATTAATATCGTAATAATAATGCTTTCATATTCACAATTAACACAGTGAACTTATAGAACATACAACTTCAAAAACTTGGATTTCTTATAGTTACATCGCTTGCAAGCCTCCGACTCTCCAGCATTTTCCGCTCTACGCCTATAAAATTCAACCAAAACGTTAATCACCACCACGCTTGGCATATTGAAACGTTATACACCGACACTATAATGGTTCAAGTAACTTGCCTTTTCTTTCTCAGACTAGTTTGACTTTGACTTAAATCATCATTAACTACAAACCCAACCGCATTAGAAGCATCTTCTGCAACATTTAGAGCAGGCCCGACGTTGGGTGAATCCAATAACGTTGTCATCAATTCTAACTTCACCTTTATAAGCAAGAACATATCTTCCTTTATAATAACTAATAACTCTTAATTCGAAATCTATGAACAGCAATCCAAACGAATATATATATATATATATATATATATATATATATATATAAAACTGAAACTCATACCTGAAACTCTTTCTTCTTCTACCACAGATACATAATGATGACACAGAAATCCCCATTACCTAAATTAACAATCAACTTGTTACTCACAACCATAGTAATTTTCAATCAAAAACTCGTTCATCACCATTTGTAAGATCGAGGTATAACCTAGTGAAATTAGTAATTAGTAATTTCAGCTCATAATACTCTGCCAAACATAACCTAGTGAAATTAGCTAATATGAACACTGTTATGTAACAGCATGATAAAAAATTTTATAGTCTTAAAGTGTGCAATACGTGAATGATAAACTGAACACATAAACAGAGAAATAACATGTAATATGTTTTTGTTTTAAACCTCTATGTATACACACAACCACACACTACATGCTTAACATTAACTAAGATACATATATTCAACCTCATGCATTGTCAATGTCTCATAAACTGAACTCTAAACATGCTAACTGTCTAATTGAAACATGACCTACTATACACATACAGATTTGTTTGTATACTTGTATGCAATGTTGTAGAAGGCTCTAGGCGCTAGTCGGGCGGTGAGGTACCGCCTAGGGATTAATCGGGATTAACCGGGATTAATCGGGATTAATCGGAATGGGATTTTTATATGTATCTTTTTCAAAATTATATATATATACCCAATAATATAAAAATAATACTTCAAAATTCACATAAATACTTCAAGTTTCAGATAGTATGGTTCAATTTTGACCGATTTTGACCAATTTTGACCGCCTAGGACCGATTTTGACCGATTAATATAGTCCGATTAATCCGATTTTTGACCGCCTAGGACCGCCTAGGTACCGCGTTTGACCGACTTTGACCATGGCCGATTAATTGACCGACTAGCTCAAAATTAGGCAGTAAGTGGCCGCCTAGTGCCTAGGCGCCGATTAATCGGCCACCTAGGCCGATTTCTGCAACACTGCTTGTATGTATACAGTCAATATACTTGTATACTCTAAACATATGTTTTACAATTTTCATGTCTGTAATAAGTGATTGATAAAGTAACACTCTATCTAGACACTGATTTGGTTGTATACTTGTATGTATACAGTCAACATACAACTATACACATATATACACCTATGAAATATGAATTCAATCTATTGCATTGTCATGCTCAAATAGCACACTATCTCTCATAAATTGAACTCTAAACATACTAATTGTCTAATCAAAACATAACCTAATAAAGCATATAACAAAATTAGGGTAAAAAAAGTAGCTACAACTGCAGATCTATCATCTACACTAATTTTCTAATCAAAACATAACCTAATAAAGCATATAACAGAATTAGGGCAAAAAAAGTAGCTACAACTACAGATCTATCATCTACACTAACAGAATTATAACAAATCTAGATTTGATACCTTCAATTTGATGATATACTCTTCCTCTTTCTCAACGAAAAACGAATTAAACTTCTCAACCTCCTCTTCCAACAACTGCACGAAATCAACTTCTTCCTTCCACAACTCACCACAGCAGCCACCGGACACTCTTCGTCGGAGATCCGCAACCTCTTCGCCGGACGGTTACCGTCGTGGCCCATTTTCTCCACCGGTTTGATGAGTTTCAAGCGTTTTTTGAGGTCTTTGTAGGAGAGAAACTTGTCTCTCCATTCCGGAAACGTTTCCTCGATCTGATTGCTCAAACTCTTGCCGAATTTCACGATAATTTGATTGGAGAATGTGATATTTTGGTTATGAATGTGAGAAGGAGAAATATTATACGGAAGAGTTTTAGAGAGAGAGAGAGAGAGAGTTCTGGATTGGAAACTTTTGAAATGAGTTTTAGAGAGAGAGAGAGTTAGCATTTTATAGGTCTGTTGTTTAAATTTTGAATCTGGAGCCATGTTTAAATTTTGAATATGGAGCCAAAATTTTGTTAATTAAAACTGATTTAATTGTAATGTGTAATAAAGATTATGACATCAGCATATCCTACATGGCATACCTTAGGAGTTGACACATAGGCAAAATTACATCAACCTTTAACTTCTTTAGGCTAAGGGTGATTGTACCCTTAGCTTTGGGTGTGGTTAAAAAAAAAGATTATATGATGCAATATAAGTTGTAAATAATGCAATCATGGGTTGTACTGTGGTTTTGGAAAGCAATCTTTACTGACTAAAAACACATCTTCCTTGCTATCTTCTCAAGAAATGAAACAAATAAAGAGAGAAAGATGGATGTCTCTCACCACTGCAAACTACCACAAACCACGGTAAACTACATCCTCCACCTTACACCTATGGTTTGTACACATTACAGCTAGGGTTCTACAAAGATGCCGAAATCCAAGAGTTTGAGCAGGTAAATCATTCATTATTTCTTTCAAAGTTCTAGATATTTGGTTTGATTTTGGTCAACTGTTCAACCAATCTGATTATAATGAATTCTGTTTGGATCGTGTTCAAGTATTGCTCGAGATATGAATGTATTTGCAGCTAAAAAATTGACATATGCATATGCCTGTTAGGGAAAAGACGTAAGTAAAGGGGATCGAGCGATGTGCTCTGTTGGTAGCCTGCAGTGGTTTTGGATGCTGCTTCTTCTATGATTTTGTTTGTTTAGGTTAGCGACGGTTTTCTACACCTTAGTTTCAGTATCATAATCTATGGTTTGTTCTTTATTATATGATATGTGCTTAAAGTTTGCCTCTCTTTTGGGTTCTTCTTAATGCACGCCAATTGCTCGACAATTTGTCTTGATAAATTTGCATTTGGGGTTTTACTCTAAGCTTTAAAAGATTGTTTTATGTATATGAGGAGTACAAAATGTGATACATTGAATCAGTATATCCTTAGAAGTATGGATTGTTAACTAATTAATCAAGTGTTTAAAGAGTTTTGATCTTTTCAAATCTTTGGGAACTGGCATCAATTCATAAGACTTTCTTAACCTTTTTTCCCTTCCATTGTAACAAATATTAAATACATGTAATCATTATGTGTTTCGTATTTCAATTCTGTCTTTATTATATTAGCGACAGTAGCTTGCACAACTCTTTCTTGACATTTCTATTCATGTGTGTGTGTATATATGTATGTATGTGTGTGTCTATTGGCTAAATACATTCCGTTCTCCAATGCAAAGACTTCCACCGACATTGGCTACGGCTCCGCAATCGTCTTTATTTTTATGATTAATTCGATTGTTTCTTCTCATATGTAATTTTCTTTTTATATAGATTGTTTGTGCAAAACTAGATGCCTCTTGTCGTCGTTCTTTGCCGGTATGATTTTTAGAGTTCTAATTTATGAATCTGATTGTTTTGTTGACTCCTTTAAAATGTGCTCATATATTTTGTTTACATACAAATTGTTTGTGCAAATTAGATTATTACTCATCTTATGAAGATGGATGAAGTATAGAATGTTTTTTTATTGGAATGCCGATGACGATGATTTGGATAGCGGAAGATAAATTAAGGTATGGTTGGTCCTAATTCTGTCTTTTAAAAAAAATTATGTTGTGTGTTTGTTAAATTACAATAAAGAATATGAGTTGGTCACTGAACTTCCGTTGCAACTGATTTGATGAACAACCTCAAATACTCAAGCTTAGTTCCTTTGTTGCTAAAAAATCATGCCGATTAACATTCTTTTAGCCAGTATCACTTGGTATATATATTTTTTCTTTTAAAGTATAGAATCTGAAATGGAAGTCGACCATTCTATTGGTTTCCTATTATTTATAAGATTTTAGATTGGATTAACTTAGATCATTAAATTTTCATTCTGATAGTTCTATTGTTTATTTGTCTCAAAACACAAAGTGGAAAACTAATATAATATGGAAATAGTAGACTAACAGAAAACTAAATCTTACCAAAGCATAAGATTTTTAATGTCTGACAACATGCCAAGAGTAAAACTTCATCTTTTTTGCATATAATTCAACTAAACAATATTTATTCTTGATTTTAACTTAACTATGAAACTCACAATGCTTTTTTAATCTATGAGCAGATTGGACACCTTGGTCACATCAGAGGCTAGGCACGCATCGCATGATGCAGTGATTCTACCCGTAAAATTCGCACACTTTTTGTTAATTACTTTTCTTTTTATTTAAAATTTGATGATGCGGTCAAGAAAATGAATTGCAAAAATTGTTTAGAGATGATGATGCTTTAGAGCTCTTAGTGGCGTGTGAGTGATATTGCTTTAGAACGTGTTCTTAGTGGCGAGTGAGTGATAATTGCTTTTGCTGATTGTTATGGTGTGTTAATCATTTAAACAACATTCATTATATAACAATAATGTTGAAAAAAAGCAGAGTGTTTGATGATTTTGAGATTCAAAGGAAAGTCACTAGGAAGCGGAAATGGAATCAAAGGTATGATTACACTTTTTTTCCATTTGAAACTTGCATCTTCTTCATCGCTTGAGAAACTCGCATTTTCTTTATCGCACGGACTTGGAAAAATGGATGTTTTGCGGGTTGGGTAATGGGTCAAATGAGGGTCATTTATCGGGCTAACAGTTTTCCGTTTGGCCCATTTACTTGAACAGTCAAGTTTAAATAAGTTGTTTAATTTTTCAGAGATGATGATGGGGAGATGGTTTCAAAGAAAAACGAACTCAGGAAGAGATTGTGAAGTTGAAGAAGAAGCATTGACAAGGGAGGAGCAATAATTATTTTAGAAGGCGAATTAGAAAGCATAGTATATTAGTATTAATAAAAATACAGGTTGGACTCTAAATTTTTATGGATATTACATAGCATTAATGGATTTTGTAAAGAAAACTCTTGAAATAGTATGTGTTAAATTTCAATTTTAAACATGCTACAATGTGCAATTCTTTGACCAAGTCCACATCTACCAGCATCAATGCTTGGGCTTTTCACCACCTGTAGAATCTACAACAAGTGCATGGGTCAGAGACTTTGTATAATAAACCAGATTGCAATCGAATAATTGAGTTACTTACGCCGCTCGCCGCCGCAACGCGCGGCGGGTATATATTCTAGTTTCATTTAAAACAAAACCATTCCACATATACCTACAAATTATAATTACACCCTTTAATCGTAAACTAAACACCCAATCCGGAATCTCAACCGTGAACAAATTATAGCTAACACATTTCACCACCGACCCTAGCAAGTCCCCAACGAACCGATTCAACAAAAGATTCAAACTATTTAAAGGTTCAAGATCACCTAAAGCGGTCGTAACCAAACCTGTAAAGTTATTAACTGAAACATCCAACATTTCGAGACTTTCCAGAGATGATTCATATGGTCAAAATGTCAAATATCATGCCAAAACAATAATACACCTTTAGTTCTTCTATAAATGAAAATGAGGAACTAATTTTGACTTTTAGTATATATAGATGGTACAATCTAAACTTTGTACATTTAAAATTTTAGTTGATATAAGGTTTAGCAAGTCGAAGAGATGGAGAACAATAATACGGGCTACGATTCTCTCAATCTTACAAGGGCTAAATCTAAACCGGAATGTGTATATTTAAAACACAGATATTAATGATAAATAAAGTTGTAATAATTCGAAAAGCTGGAATAGCTCAGTTGGTTAGAGCGTGTGGCTGTTAACCACAAGGTCGGAGGTTCAAGCCCTCCTTCTAGCGTCTTTCCTTTTTTTCCTTTTCTTTTTTTTAATTATTATAACAAGCCAAAGCATGGTTCAAAATTAGGTTCAAGCCGGTCTACCGGTGAGTTACTTGACAATAATATAAATAAATAACTATTTAACAAAAAATATTATCTTTTCTATATAAAAATAGATACATAAAAAACTAATATCTATATCAAGAAGTAAATATGTTTTAAAAACCGGTTCAAACCAGCCGGTTGTACCGGTAGAACCGGTTAAACGCTTCGTATACCCGGTTGAACCGCCCGATACACCCAGTTAAACCGTTTCTGAGTCAAATCCGGTATGGTATAAAAACCGGATTTTAAAACATTGTAAGTAATAAACTTGCATGAAGCCTGACTAAAGTTTTTTTTAAAGACAACTATATAAAAACCACACGCCCGGCTAGCAAAAGACTAGCCTCAAGGAAAAAAAAAAACGGTTACATGAAAAGGAGTGGATTCTTCATCCACTCGGACCAAGCAAATTTAAGTTTACTGCAACAACTTAAACACCATAACAAAAGGCATTGAAATAATAGAATCAAATAACGAGTTTTTATTAGGGGTAACTTTGTAGAATAGTAACCAAGTTTTAAAAGTGTTCCAATTAGGTCACTCAAGTTTCAAAAGTGTTTCAATCAGGTCACTCAACATTCATTTTTCATTAAAATTAAGGGTTTTTTCATCCATTTCGTAAGTAACCATGGTGATGTGGATTTTTGTTTCTTTTTTCCCTTTTATTTGATGCTAACTTTGAGTGATGACGTGAATCGTAACTTGTTTTTTTAATTTTTAATGTAATTAAAGTGTTTTTATTTTTAATAAATATAATTTCATATATTAAAATAATCCGACCCAACATCTTATTCTTCATTTTTTTCTTGACACATAGAAAAAAGGAAATGACTCGTTTTGATTGTTAAGTTATCTAAATGGGACAAAAACGATACGAGTGACCTAATTAGAACACTTTTGAAACTTGGTTACTATTCTATGACATATTCCCTTTTTCCATAACAAAAGGCATTGAAATAATAGAATCAAATAACGAGTTTTTATTACCATCATGACGACCAGATGCGTTTCATTTCGGATCCTCTAAACACTCCACCAAAATATATAATCTTACTATTCTGATACTCTCATGTGATTTGTTAAGATTAAGCAATAAATAACAAATAAACAAAACTGGGTCTACCAAAAATGACATCATCTACATTTGTAGTTATATCAAGAACTAAAGCTACAAGAAATGCAACAATGACAAGCACCTTAGACAAATCAAAGTTGTCCAGGAAGTCAAAACTACCAAAACAAAAAATATTTCAGAATGTAAACCTTGAGAAAATAAAAACATCCCAAAAACATATCTAATTGTTTTTTGTAACGTCGTACAATACAAAAAACAAGACAAAAAGAGCTCTTCGAGCTTTAAATTTGGACACAACTACAGCCATAGATCGATCAATGCATGTAAGAAAACGATGGGCAAAACGGTCCAGAACTGAAACAGGTCTTTTCCCATGTATCGTCGCAATGTCATCTTTGATCATCAGTTTCATCAATGTTGGTACGAAATAAACAATCTTCATTATCCAATTCATCTTGATAAAGGCATAGAGTTGGTGTCTCAACTTTCTTCACATCTGCATTGGCATCTTACGACGGGCCAATGGGAAATCCCATTTACCCGCTTTGGGCTATCATCGTGCAGGCCCAACAAGACATAAGCCCATCAGTGGCTTATCTTGCTCACTAAGGTTCTCCTTTTACTAAACGAGCGAGAAATCAGAATCAAAGGAGACTGACTGCATTTAATGCTCGATTAGAAGAGGATCTTTGGCTGGAACTTGTACTTCCCCGCCGGAAGCATTTAATGAAGCTGCCATCTCACCGTTGGGGGCCAGACACGTGTCTGAGCCCCCCAAAGGTTGCTAGAATCCGTCGGATCATCTTATGGAAATATCTCACATGAAGGATAAGGTCTTGAAGTTATATAAGGGGAGAAAGGGGTGAAGATAGGGCAGGCTCTCGGAAGGTATCACATTTAAAGCTCTCTCTCTCTCATTTACTCCTCTCTCATTTATTCCGACCAACATTCTCATACATTAAACATACACACACATGTAACACCTCGAAAATTCAAGTCCTATAATGTATTGACACGTGTCATAAGCTTTGAGTCACAGTCCTTAAACCGTGTTTGTGTTATGTTGATGTTTGTGTTTGTTGAACAATGTTGACAGCCTGGCTTTGCGGAAGCGTGGTTAATTTGGTGTGACTCTTTGAACGTGTGAAAGAATACTCTAGAAGGACTAAAGTTGACAAACATGGAAAATATGTGAATATAAGTGTTCAAAATGTCAACAATGGATAAATGTACCCTACAATATCCCTACATGATGTTTATACCCTTAAACGAATGATTCATGGATCATATGAAGCTAATTATGAAAGAAAGTGAGAGATTACAAACTACAGGGGTTAAATGTGTCAGCATGTTTAAAGTATACCTCTGAGTGACCTTTTAGCAAACCCGAAGCTTTGTAACGATCAATTATGCTCACTAGAATACATGATAAAAATTTCACCAAGTTTCGCTATCATATGAGAAAGTTATGACAATATTCGTATACGAGGGGTTAAAAGCGTCAACGTTGAAATTTATGACTTTTTGGGTAACCATAAAGTTACCCAAGGACTTAACAAAGTTTGGTTATGTCTTAAGGCCCTTAAAAGTCAAGTTAGAGGGCTCAAAGTGCAAGAAATCATGTTAAGATCAAGTGTAGAAGGACCAGGGACTAAAATTGACAAACTGCGAAAATATACCAATTTGAACTATAACGAACATTCCAGAACATGACCATAAGTTAAACATACCATAAATATCCTTTACATAGCTTAGAAATAGGCTTTAAGGGGTTCAGTGTGCTAAAATAAACTTGTGGGTCATTCAAGGACTAAAAGCGTCAAAAAGTGCATAAGTTTGCATTTTCGCGCATAACTTACGTTCTGAATACACCTGGACATCCAAAATTTTATGTAAGCACTAAAATATTTTATTTTAGTGTTTGGCATAAGAAAAACCCATTCGTCACGCAATTTGGATCGTCTTTCGTGCTTATGCGCATTCCGTCGTAATTAAGCGAACATCGCAATCGTACGACCAAACGAACCGACATCCGGGATATTTTTGAGCATGTTTCATGTCCACAATGTTTAGGCATCATTTTAGGGCCTTAAAGTTAACTTAACGAGCCTTAAACATGTCGGAAATGGCCTTAATACACAACGGGGACTGAAATGGAAGCTTTGGAAACTGTTTGCTGATCAGAAGGACCTTAGCGTGACACCTAGCCCCCTTGGCGTCACGCGAGGCCCCTTCAGACCAGAAAAAGTTGTTTAATCAATTGTAAATAGCTTCTAAACACTCCAAAGGCCAATGCCACATGTTAATCCCTGATGTTGGGGGGCCAAACTTGGGTACCAATGTGTTGCAACAAGTGTGGGGGCAAGATCAAAGCACGGTATTCTAGAAACGATCCTAACGGTTGTCCATTTACTATAAATACCCAAACCATTCACTTTCAAAACCCACAAATCTGATCTAAGAATGCTCTAAGTTGAAGCCATTGTTTCATACCTGAGTTACTTGGATCAAGATTAGCTTTCGGGGACCCTTTGTAAGTGTTCCTTCGTTCTTTTATTCGTTTTAGCGTTAAAGTCAAACTTTGTTTGACTTTCTGCATTGACCAGTTTATGGTCAATGCAAAGTTCGTTTGAACTTCATAACGTGAGTGTAATCACGATGGCTATAGTCCCTAGTGACTATACCTACTGATTACCACGTTATCTAGGCTCAGTGACGAGTCGTAGTTTTGGCCAAAATGCATATTCTTGCGTATTTTGTAACCAAACTACTCTTAGGTATCAAAACCGTTTGTTTTGATACCAAACCTGTTTTCTAAACTTAGTTAAGCATGTTTTAACATGCTTAGCTCGTCACTTTTAGTTTAGTGCTTATGTAGGGTCGTAAGGTAAGCGATCTAAACAATCATTTATACTTTCGAACCCGACCCGTTTGGTCGATCATTAGGATCCGACCAAACACATTAGGTGACCATAGTATATAGGGAATAACCTTCCGAGGTTATACCTTATGGTCACGACGTTTAGTTAGTTGTATGACATGTAGTATATATGCCTTAGGTAAATGACCAAAATACCCCTTCGGGGCTTATATTGAGATTAAACTCGTTTTGGGCATATTGGAAGGTATCCTACTGATATCACAACATATTTAAGGCATATTAACTTAGGAAACCTGTATATGACTCTTATGGTTACTCGTTACGCGCTTGTCGCGTTCGGATCGGCTTATGTGACTAGTTTGCATAAATTAGCCGAAACGGGTCAAACCATATCTTTTTGGTCTCAAAATCCAGAATGTGTGTAAGTTACCCATATTAAACAAGCATACAAGCTTGTTGGGTCAAAAACCACATTCTAAACCGGTCTTCGCCTTATCATGCGTTTGAACCGTATCTTCCTCTTTAAAAAACTAACCGGTCTAAGCATAGGCTTAATTAAAGACCCGTTAGAAATCTAATAGGTTATTAAAAACCTTCGTTCCAGATTAAGAGCCCCAGTAGAAGTACTTGTGCTTGCTGAATTGATATACGGCTGGGATTGAATTTATATTTAGCTCAGGTAAATACTCTTAACTTATTTTCCCTATACGGGCTTGGGATACGGTATTATAATAATACCGCTTGGTCGGGTATTGAATGTTTAATCGTATTGTGATTAAATTATTGAATTAACCCGTTTTAATCTGTATTGTTTGAAATAAAAGCCTTTAGGGGTTAATGACCATGTCTCGGATATCCTTGACATCATTGTATTATAAAATGGTCACGCCTTAAGCACGGGGTGTAGGCATACACTGAAAGTTGCTTAAAGGGAAACGGTATCTCACTCTCTTGTGGGCTTATACTTGTGGCGTGTCTGTTAATCTTGACTCGGTTTCAACATCGGGCCCTGAACGTATAACGAACCTGTAAATCTGTATACAAGATTATTTATATAATTGTCCCAAGTTATAAAAGATTAATTTTGCCTTGTGCATTTTAATCAAAGTGTCAAAATATTTTGTGCCTGGTGCATCTAAATCAATTTTCTTAAACTCTTTTCAAATGAGTCGGTTGAGTGTATTTACCAGTGTAAACTGACGTATTTTTCCAAAAAGGTTAAGTGACAGGTACTGAACGTAATTGGCTGGAAGCTCAGGGCGTTAATAAGGAATCTTGCAAGATCTAGGCGTCTAAAGTCTGTTGAACAATGTTTATGTTTTAAGATCCGCCTGTGGATCCTTTACTTTCCGTTGTAATACTTGATATTACTTTATATTCGGATTGTAATATATTTATCTTTTGCTTCCGTTGTGCATTTATATATTGTGTTGTTTGACTATGATGATATCAACTACGTCACGATACTCCCCACCGGGCCCACCGGTCAAACGTGAAAATATCGGGGTGTGACAGGTTGGTATCAGAGCCAACACTGAGTGAATTAAACGCTAGCCTTTGTATTTAATCTCAGTTACACAGTTGCACATTCTTGAGTCTAGACAATTATATAGGACAAATCCTAATTCGTTTTATTTTGTCCTTATTTGGTTCCTTTGTTATTTTTCTGATTAGCCCTTGCATGGGCGAGTCATTTTCAGTAGAAGTCCCGTTTAGGGCAACCATATACTTGTTTAAATTTTAAAGGAACGATTATATTTAAAATATCATTCCTATATTATAAGATCTACCATTATAAGGACAAGACCTAGCCATGTGTCACATTAAGACAAGGCCAAGACGGTAGTTCCACAATTAGATTCAGATCCTCGTTAACATTTCAATTTAGGATTGTTCTGCGTTAAATATTAAAAGAATCTTAAAGGTAAAACCTAGCCTAAATGTCAATTGCAGACATGGCCAAGATAGTAAAACCTATATAAGAGATTCAAAACCTTGTTAACATTTGAAAGCATCATTTACATGCTTGACAAAAATGTTATAACAACCCTCACTAAAATTAATATTTAGTATGATAATTATGCAATAAGGAAACCCTAATTAAGTTTAGTATGATTAATTAATCAGTTAATCAATATTAATTAAGCTAACAAGATTAATTAAGCTAAGTAAGGTCTATTAAAAATAGATATATATGAGGTCGTATAAGAACGTTTAATATTAATAATAAAATATATTATTTTTTTTCCTTACTCCGTTTTAATGAAACTTAGGTTAAAACGTAGATAAAAATATGCTCGTTCTAAAGACATATTCGTCGTTTTATAAAACGTTATATTTTAAAAGTTATACAAGAAAAACGAGTTAAGCAGCTGAATTAATATAACTAAGCTAGCTAGCTAGCACGTCAAGCTAGCTAGCAAGCACGTCACTTGATTCCACATCGACCGAATATGAAATTGAGCTGCCTGCCTGCTTGCTATAAATAAGAAGCTTAGGATTCATTTTTCTTTGCTCATTTCTCTTCTTCTTCTCTCTATACGTTGGTGTTCTAACCAATAATTACTCGATCGCTATTACGATTCAGTTCCCGAGCGATCAATATATCCAAAGAATGTTTAAGTGCCGCCCACATTGGGCTATGCTTTATCGTTTGTCGGTAATCCGATAAATGAGCCGAAGCATTGTACTTTGTCGTTGTCGATAATTCGATATACGAGTTGAAGTACTATACTTTGTCGTTTGTCACTTTGATAAATGAGTTGAAGTATTGCACTTGGTCATTCATTGTGAGAATTTGATCTCGGGAAATTATCGTAACTGCTGTATTGATCATTAACCCGGTTTTTGTGAAAATCGTTAAGGTTCGAATCTCATGACTACCGTTAAGGTTTGATTTGGGTTTTACACCAACACGTATTCTATTCTGTTAAACCACCAAAAACACTCCCAACTACACCCTTACAATCAAACAAACTATTAAATCATCAGAAGATCCAGAATAATAAAGTACATGCCTAATTATCGAAAGAAGTAGAATCAAGAAGTTTGTTAACTCAATCCTGCATAATGATTTGTGAGTTATTCTCTTTTTATAAATTCTTTTATCACAGTTTGTGATCGTTTACAATACTCCAAAGTATTTTTAGAATTATAACTTACAGTGATTAAGTTTATGTGAATCACCAAATTACAGCCGGTATGTGGGGTATTGTGCACATTACTTGATAATCGTCACCATTGGGGCAGCCATTGGGTGATATGACCATAATCACAGATACCATTGGACGTATGGGCCAATGGATCGAGTGGTAAAGTACTGTGGGTAGTTGGTTGATATCAGGATACATTGTAAAAGATCTTACCACTGTGAATTATAATAAATGTGTCATTTTCCAGTAACTAGAATAATTCACTCAGTATTTCCCTGCTGACCAAATCTTTTTAAAACGCGTTTCAGGTAATTACAATAGATTGGAGTAACGATTGGATCCGACACTGAAGGACTTCAAGAAGTGGCTTATTTTCAAATTAAGAAATATTATTTTTATTAAAAGCTACCTTTGTAAAACATGGAATTTATTCCATCTTTTTAAATAAAATCCGGTGTTTCTAAACTCTGATATTTTTCCTAACTCACGGTCCTGATGAAATTCCGCTGCAATGTTTTTCAAAATAATCACCGGTACCACTGGACTGCTCACGGCACCGATTCCGGCCAGATGAGGTCGGGGGTCGTGACAGAAGGTGGTATCAGAGCTAAGCCACTGCTTTAAGCCTATAAGTGTTGTGATAACAATACTTAAGCTTAAATATAAGAGTTAGGAAATTGCTATTAACTTAACTGGTAGCACATCTGATAGTATTTAGACTTGAACATAAGAAAAGATGCCTTAGTATAAGCTAAGCCACTTGTTTACGCAAATAGGTGTTATAATAATACCTAAGCTTAAACGGAAAGTTAGAAACTTAATATTATTTGATAGCACTCTGAATGATATTTAGACTCGAACTTAAGAATTTTGTCTTAATATAAGCTTCAAGATAAAATTTCTTATATGAGTATAAATAAGTATAATTGGTATTCAATAAGAATAACAACTAGCAGGCAATAGCATTTAATTGCTATTTATTCTTGTTTATTGGTATTACTTGGTCAAGAATAAAAATATATTATGGAAATATAAATTTCCTTGATTCTGGATTAAAGCCCTAATAAAAAAGGCACTTTTTGAAAAAGATACTATTTATGGGAAATAGGAAATTTTCTCCGGCAAAACTGGATATAGAGTAGCAGACTCTCCAGCTTGTCCGGATATACTGAAATTACCGCTCCGGCGCGAACCGGACAAGACGGGATAAATGGTATGTCAAACCAGTAACAAGATTTCCCTAAATAGTATCATGACCAAATATCTAACTGGTTTTTGGGAATATGAATCTATTATATACATTTAACCCTATGAAAGGTATGTATATTACAACATATGAAATATATAATATAGATATGTATATCTATAAGGAATTCCAAAAGTCAATTAAGAATAAAGCACAAGCATATGTATATAGATTTCTTTATCAGAAATCTTTCGCATATATCTTTAATTTTGATATCAAACATTCTTTCGTTTGATCATCTACCTCGTAACTCATGCAACAAAATAATACTGGAAACCCATTAAGTTGGGACACCATCAAAAATATAAGAATTACCAATGCGTTGCCATAAATTATTAACGCCATAAATTATGAACGCAAGTAAGAACCATCTAAAGTTGTGCTAATGCACAAGAAAACACATGAAACTTAAAATTTTACGTCCACAGACGTCAAAGTTTATCACACACAAACTTCCAAGGCAAGACCTTTGAAAAATATAAATTAGGCACGATAACACCAATATTAATTCCGTCGGTGAAAGTACTACTAATCAAAAAGCGGTATTTTGCCACATGATCTTACAAAACAATCAAAATCTCGCTGAGGTACGTTGGAACAACATTTCACAAACATCGGTGCATAGTCTAACCTGAGTCATAATTATTAGTACTACAAAAGAAGTCATATAGTTTTGCACATTCCCTATTTCATTTCACTTCATTCGACATTCTCTGATAATGTCATTTAACAAATAGTTATCACACGAAACTCCAAATAAGAAGTTCTTATATTTCTTTCGTTGCAATTCTGACTTCTGCCTATAAAGAGTTGACTTCCGTTCCTACTTCCTCTAATAGTCATCATACCATGAGGATTTCTTCCATAGTAGCAAATATTGATCTATTTCATTTCTTGATAAATCCACACCTTACACATACACTGTTGTTGCGTATGTGGTTCATTTGATTTATGAAGATCACTGGAGGGCTTCATTCCAATTTATTATTTTTATCAAAAGTTCAAATATCATATCACTATACTTAATCTTTGCATTTATAAACCACGTTTATTGCAAAACGTTGACTCTTTGATATTGAGTCAATAAGTTTCTTGAAAAACTCAATTTCCTTTAGCATACATGGTTTTTGTTGTAAACATATCCCAAAATTTCTTATTAATACATGAACTCGTTTTGTTTACACCAAGTTCAATTGTGTGAACTTGCTCACAATATGTACTCAATTCGAAGTCCCATATGATGGATTGAAACCATCATATTCAAAATAGTCCTAACAAGCACTTCAATTCTCTTAAACCATAATATGCTTGTTTAGTCTTCAAATTCATCAAATCATCTCTTTGATCACGATCACTTTGTGATGACATTTTCACAAAATTGAAGATTGCGCTAATCTAAGATTTAATTATTTATTTATATTGAATCCGCTTTATTAATTTATTTTATAAAAGCAATCTTAACACAATTATGTGCTAAGATAATAATCCACCATTTCATGTCCTAAATTCCGTAGTCCTTACAACCAATCGAGCCTTTCGTGATATTTCTTACCTTATCATCATTAATCGAAAAACATTGTATAAACTTAATTGATTATATATAGAAACTTACAATATAGTATTTCTGTAATTAAATTTTTTTTGTTAAAACCATTAAGGTAAAGAAATTATATTTTTGTTTAAAGTATATTCTCATTTAAGTTTATGCATTTGTTATTGGTAATTAATATTAGTTTTATTATTAGTAATAATATATTAATAGTAATAGTGTTAATATTATTTTTAGATACTAGAGTTATTATCAAGGGCATGTATTGAATAGCCTAGCCTTAGTTAGGCATGGACTGGCCACCTATGCTTAAACAAGGCAGCACTAACCAATATCCGCCGTGATAATGACTAGTTAATTAAGTCATCATACTTATTTAGTAAATTTTAATTATATATAAAAATATTTTACTTTGTACTAAAAAGAGAAGACATATTTTTATAAAACAATACCAGAATTAGAGGGACGAATAAAATTATACAAATAATTATGTATCACATATTTTGTGATAACTATGTACTATAACACTCTAGCAAGAAAATAACCATATAAGAATAATATAGTAGTCAGCAACTACATTGGGATAGAAGAACATTGTAATACATAAAGAATAGTCACCACAACATTTGTAACTACATTTTACAACGCTATATGGTTTCAAAATAAAAATAAGTAATCACATAGAATTGACCCAGTGTTATATAAAATATTTTACAAATACTTTTACCCCTTTTATTCACAACTTTCATTTAAACGTTATAAATAATAGTGATTCTTTTACAAAATCATAATACTAAAATATTTTGTAAATATAATAACTTCACTATAGTATTTTGTAATCTATATTACATAATAAATATAAGTTATTTTACATAGTATAATAAATACTAAAATAATATTTATTTGAAAGTGGTAACCATTTACATATAGTAAAAATGCGAAACAAATAATATATATTACATTGGCTTTACAAATATAATATAATGGTTAGTCATGTCAAAACAACTTATTTTTATTATATTTCCATATCTAGGACATAGCATGAAAAATATAGTCACTAATAGTATACTATCACATTATTTCACCATTTAAAACAATTTGGAACTCTAATACACTAACTTTATCATCTTCTGGTGTATCTTTGCAAATTCACTCATCTCAGCACATTGATTTTTCATACCTCAAATATTTGACAATTCATTTTTATTTCCTTTTGAACCCGTCAATTCTAAGTCTTCCTTAGGTACCAATCAAGGTAAGTTTTCTTCTGACAAAGAATTTTACTAATTCCAAAAAGTTCTTCACATTCATTCTAAAAATCTATAGATCATATATCTTTTGGTTTAAACATAATCACCTTGGAAACTTTATCATTTCATCGGAATATCTCATCTTTTGAAAAATTTAGATTCGCTTCCTTGAAACTCACAATTTCGAAAACGGTGAATTTATTCGGTCATCATTATTGAATTCTTTCAAATCATTACAAACGCTTTGTAGCATCCGAATAGAGTTGTAGCCTGTGTTAAACCCTATTCATGAGTCATTCGTTTGATTTGTCATATTCTTGGTACAATTATGTACTCAGATTACAATACACTGAATCATGTTGTCCAGTACCATTTAAGTAAACGATATTGATTTTCGGATAATCATTAACAAATCATTTTCCATACTCCCATTCACAAATAGATATTTATCGAATCGGAATCTCCCTCAATTGATTAAAGTAAGTTCATTTTAAATCCAATTGTTCTATAAATCATTTTTATTTTTAAAATGTTCATACCCCTCAAAATATCTTTTGATTCCATTCCACGCTACATTATTCCTCTTAAATAAAAGAAGAAACATAACCCCAAGAAAATATCATAGTTCAAATCTCGAGGACGAGATTTTTATTAAGGTGGGGAGGATATAACAACCCTCACTAAAATTAATATTTAGTATGATAATTATGCAATAAGGAAACCCTAATTAAGTTTAGTATGATTAATTAATCAGTTAATCAATATTAATTAAGCTAACAAGATTAATTAAGCTAAGTAAGGTCTATTAAAAATAGATATATATGAGGTCGTATAAGAACGTTTAATATTAATAATAAAATATATTATTTTTTTTCCTTACTCCGTTTTAATGAAACTTAGGTTAAAACGTAGATAAAAATATGCTCGTTCTAAAGACATATTCGTCGTTTTATAAAACGTTATATTTTAAAAGTTATACAAGAAAAACGAGTTAAGCAGCTGAATTAATATAACTAAGCTAGCTAGCTAGCACGTCAAGCTAGCTAGCAAGCACGTCACTTGATTCCACATCGACCGAATATGAAATTGAGCTGCCTGCCTGCTTGCTATAAATAAGAAGCTTAGGATTCATTTTTCTTTGCTCATTTCTCTTCTTCTTCTCTCTATACGTTGGTGTTCTAACCAATAATTACTCGATCGCTATTACGATTCAGTTCCCGAGCGATCAATATATCCAAAGAATGTTTAAGTGCCGCCCACATTGGGCTATGCTTTATCGTTTGTCGGTAATCCGATAAATGAGCCGAAGCATTGTACTTTGTCGTTGTCGATAATTCGATATACGAGTTGAAGTACTATACTTTGTCGTTTGTCACTTTGATAAATGAGTTGAAGTATTGCACTTGGTCATTCATTGTGAGAATTTGATCTCGGGAAATTATCGTAACTGCTGTATTGATCATTAACCCGGTTTTTGTGAAAATCGTTAAGGTTCGAATCTCATGACTACCGTTAAGGTTTGATTTGGGTTTTACACCAACACGTATTCTATTCTGTTAAACCACCAAAAACACTCCCAACTACACCCTTACAATCAAACAAACTATTAAATCATCAGAAGATCCAGAATAATAAAGTACATGCCTAATTATCGAAAGAAGTAGAATCAAGAAGTTTGTTAACTCAATCCTGCATAATGATTTGTGAGTTATTCTCTTTTTATAAATTCTTTTATCACAGTTTGTGATCGTTTACAATACTCCAAAGTATTTTTAGAATTATAACTTACAGTGATTAAGTTTATGTGAATCACCAAATTACAGCCGGTATGTGGGGTATTGTGCACATTACTTGATAATCGTCACCATTGGGGCAGCCATTGGGTGATATGACCATAATCACAGATACCATTGGACGTATGGGCCAATGGATCGAGTGGTAAAGTACTGTGGGTAGTTGGTTGATATCAGGATACATTGTAAAAGATCTTACCACTGTGAATTATAATAAATGTGTCATTTTCCAGTAACTAGAATAATTCACTCAGTATTTCCCTGCTGACCAAATCTTTTTAAAACGCGTTTCAGGTAATTACAATAGATTGGAGTAACGATTGGATCCGACACTGAAGGACTTCAAGAAGTGGCTTATTTTCAAATTAAGAAATATTATTTTTATTAAAAGCTACCTTTGTAAAACATGGAATTTATTCCATCTTTTTAAATAAAATCCGGTGTTTCTAAACTCTGATATTTTTCCTAACTCACGGTCCTGATGAAATTCCGCTGCAATGTTTTTCAAAATAATCACCGGTACCACTGGACTGCTCACGGCACCGATTCCGGCCAGATGAGGTCGGGGGTCGTGACAAATGTGATTCGATAAAATCACATAAGTCATTCTTAAAAAAAGGGTTATTCTAAATTCCCTTATTTAAATAATCATCCCTTAAGGATGGAGTGCCTACGGGCTATAATTAACGTCCTCTGAGACTAAAGACAGTGGTAGCCTACAACTCCCTGTCAAGAAAAGGTAATGGACTTTGATTCAAACCTTAATGCCTTGATTCTCTGAAATCATGGCTTATAAAAATTAAACTTGTCTACGTGACTAGGCCTTCTGTGCTATTATTAACTTAAAATTTAGGATTATGATAAAGATCCTGAACAATTATATAGTTAACAAATTAACTGAAATGTGTATTAAAAACATGGTTAATAAATCGTCAAGAACGATAGTAATGTATGGGCTTCTAAATAAACCTTGCCCTTATTTTTCTTTTTATAGTAATTAAGACTACATGGCTGACTCTGATGAGATGAACAGTCATCCTCTGGAAAACCACGATGATGATATGATTAATATAACCAGAGGAGAACTTCGTACATTGATTGATACAGCTATATCTAAAGCTGTAGAGGAGCAATTCAAGGAGTATAGTGGGACTCATAGTAAAGCCTCATCTGTACCCCACTCTAAGTCTGCCCCCAAGACTCATTCTGAGGCTCATATTAAGCCACCCTCAAAGAAAGATGAGTCAAAGAATGATGATGATCGACATTCATCTATTCAACACAGTGTTCCATCCAAGAGGATAGTGTTCGATAATGAACCACGTACCAAGTCCTGTACCTATAAATACTTTGTTTCTTGCAAACCCCGGGATTTCACTGGGGAGAAAGGGGAAATTGATTATATGACCTGGTTGGATGAAATGGACACAGTTTTCGATATCAGCGGCTGTGCTGAGAGGGATGTAGTGAAGTATGTATCCCAATCGTTCAAGGGAGAGGCACTAGCATGGTGGAAGGCTCTCGTTCAAGCTGCTGGGAAGATCCCACTTTACAACATGTCATGGGAACAGTTTGTTGCTCTCATTATGGAGAACTACTGCCCTCAACACGAGGTTGAGAGGATTGAGTCAGATTTCTTATCATTGGTTATGACAGACTTAGATTGTCAAGCTTACCTCACCAGTTTCAATACCCTGTCCAGACTGGTTCCTTACCTAGTAACACCAGAACCCAAGAGAATTGCTCGCTTCATTGGGGGTTTAGCCCCAGAAATCAAAGCCAGTGTTAAGGCTTCAAGACCTACTACATTCAGGTCAGCGGCAGATCTGTCGCTATCTCTCACACTCGATGTGGTCAGAAACAAGGCTGTCAAAGCCTCTGAAGATGGAAAGCGTAAAAGGGAGGATGAGAATTCTCATCACTCCGATAGGAAGAGGAACTCTGAGGATAAGAAGAGTTCCGGGTCTAAGAAAGACAGCCAGCAGTCGGGTGGGAAGACCAGGTGCGAAACCTGTCGAAAATACCACCTCGGGAAATGCAGATTTGAATCTCAGCCTCTACCTTGTGGGATTTGCAAGTCTAAGGAACATAAAACCTTGGATTGCAAGAAACTGAAAGACGCAACCTGTTATGGTTGCAACGAGAAGGGGCATATCAAGACCAACTGCCCTAGGAATCAGAAGAAGCCCGAAGAGGCCAAGAAAACAAACACATGATGAACGCCCAGGAGATGGTGCAGAATGACAATTACATAGCAGGTACCTTTCCTTATCAAACAGTTTATGCAAAAATTTATTTGATGCTGGCACATATGATGCTATAATGAATGATAAATGTTGAGAACTGTTATCTCCGCTTGATTAGGACTCCGGTCATTTAATGCGAGGTAGAAATTGGCCGACGACACGATAGAAAATGCTCCAACAAATCTTAGATTGATATTTTATATCTATTAGGAATCACTCTTTTCTGATATCCTTATGGCAAGCTTTCAAGCTATCCAAATTCATCACTATAATAAAGACAGATGTGACATTTTGATTCCCTGTAAAAAAGATGATGGATTTGGACCAAACTTTAAATACCATTAATGGTCTTTTGTGACCAAGGCTAAGTATAATTAATATATATTAAATAACATTCATTAAGAATGTTAATGCTATATTGGCCTGTATGGTTTAATGAAACCATGGTTAGTATATAAGGCCATGAGGATGAGGAATAGCAGTTGTCAGATCGCAACCAAGAATTGATTCATTTAGTAATAGGAACCAAATCTTGAGTATGACAAACTCGGATAAGACATCAGTCAATCACGCCATTGATGATGCGATGCATGCTAATGATACTACAATTGTAAACCTTAGGAAGTCCAAGGATGTTCTTCAAACTATGCTAAGACGCAGCTGTTGGAAAAGTTGTGAAGGAGATCGTGAAAAGGTTCAAAGAGTCGAATGCTACTTGTTCCAAATCCTTCATAAACTATAAGTATAGCAAACTTTTAAAATCTTTCATAAGAACCATAGTTATTAAGTGAAGGGTAAAACTTACAGGCGAAATCATAAGAACCATTTATTCTGTTCCTATCAGAAGCCTTCAGGCATAAAATTTTTAGAGGCATCCTCTCTCTAGAGGAAGTGCATCCGCATATGTATTTGATATCTCTTTGATCTCTATCGATTGCGAATACCAAATGGTATGACAAAAGCGCCATATGAGGATTGGTGTATCTTAACATGTTCCATAAATTGCTTCCATGCCTGATCAGTATGGAGGTTTAATGCATGGGACCACAAAGATATTCCAATGGTCATATGGTACTAAAGTTAACTAATGGTATTCAAAGAAGATATCCAGAATGGAATTTTCCAAGTAAGCGTCTTTGATTAAATCTGTGGACTCGTAACGTAAGTATGCCACTTATCTAGGCAATGAATGAACTAGAGCCCGAGATTTGGAAAATCTCCGTAACCTCCGTGTGTCTTGATTACCTCCTGCAAGGATTACCCTATTTACCTCCTAGTGGCAAGTAGAGTTAGGAATTATATTCCATTTAGGGCTGTAATAGTATGAAATCTCCAAGACAGCTAGTACCATCATTGGAGGAATCGAAACCTCGATTAAGTAAGTTTTAAAATAGAGGATTCATATAGCCTAACTCAATATTCCGAGAGTTTGATATTGTTAAATAAGAAAGACGGTTCATTTTGCTTAGGCATTGATTACCGCAACCCTATTTAGGCAACAATTAAGAATTCACCATCAGCTGCCCAGGATCATCGATTTGTTCGACTAACGACGAGGATTAGCTATTCCTTAAAAATTAATTAAGCAGTGGTTGGAATAACCAGCTCACCTTAAGATAAGATTTTCCATAATAGTTGATTTATAAGCATCAAGGCTGCCCTTTTGGAGGCCTTGTATAGATGGAATGTTAAACATCTATTGTTAGGACAATAGATTGGTAAGTCCAATTATCAGGATCTAAAAGTTGCATTGGAAACAACAAATAAGATCACGCAAATTCATAACCATCTGTAAGATGCCAATATTCGGCAGAAAAGTCAAGGATTAATGAAAATAGCAAACCTCCTAAATTCTTGTTAAGGAATAAGGTTCAACAAAAAGATATCACCCAGGAAGGGTGTGCCAAATTGTTAAATTATCAGGCTAGTTAAGCTCTGAATATATATAGAATCATTCGAAGGAAATCGAATGTATCAAGATCAAGTAGCTTATAAGCTAAAACCTATTTAAGGAGCTTGGCGAAGCTCGCAATACATTCTACACTAGTGACAGAAGGATGTGTTTCACCAATAAGTCAAGGAGCACTATCGCATAATGATATGCAGATTTATGATGTGATGAGCATCCTGTATCGATTAAGGATCGACAGGTTAATAAGCTCCAAAAGGATACATGCACCTAATATAGGGGTCACTTTGGGAGCTTAGAAGGACTCCAGATATGTTATAGAAGTTAAGTCCATTATGCGACAAAAAGTACTTCCAGCATTTTAACAAATCTCGAGGTCGAGATTTCTTTTAAGGGGGTGAGGATGTAACACCTCGAAAATTCACGTCCTATAATGTATTGACACGTGTCATAAGCTTTGAACGTGTGAAAGAATACTCTAGAAGGACTAAAGTTGACAAACATGGAAAATATGTGAATATAAGTGTTCAAAATGTCAACAATGGATAAATGTACGTCTGTATATGCATGGAATGTCTGTAGACTACGTCTACATCACGTCTTAGGTCAATGTAGGTCAAACTAGGAGTTAGAAAGTCAAAAACATATTTTTTGTTGTAGTTTCGCTTGTATGTACACTCATAGAAGGTTCCGCTTATGTGTCATAGAGGTATCACTTCAAGGGTTTTGAAGGAGGTTTCGCTTGTAGATCATGTCATTCAAGCGAACCCACATAGACTATAAATAGTCATTTGAAGCGAACCTGTTGAGGAGTGATTGTACATTGAAGCAGAACTGTGTGATTGCTTTGTTACCGAAACTCTGTCAAATTCACTTCAGAAAGCAATAAAAGGAAAGGAATTGAATAGGAAAGCTGTTGTTACTTCATTTACGATGATTCCGCCTTCGTACTTGAAGATGAACGTTCTCTACTGACTATTCAGGGTCGGAACATGGGCCAACAAGTGGTATCAGAGCTCAGGACGAGGAGTTCATACTACTACAGCTTGAATCTGCAGAATTCTCTCACTTCTACTCACTTTCTCTCATACTTTTTCAGTTTGAAATGGTTCTTACGGTTGAAATGGTCTGATTTTTTACTATAGTGTGTGAAATACAGTAATATCAAATCCTAGAAAGTTTCAAGTTAAAATTCAGACTAAAACATGGTGAAAACTGGTTAGAACTAGGTTCCTCTTATACGGACAATCGAAGGTTCCGCTTGAAATAACCAGTTAGCTCCGCTTATTTGGTCGTTCCGCTTGAGGGTTCCGCTTGAAACGACATAGGTTCCGCTTGAAATACCTACTTCCGCTTGTAGGTTTCGCTTGAAAGGACAACTTGATAGTTCCGCTTATAAGATTACTGATATTTCGCTTGTTTGTCAAACAAGTGGTTCCGCTTATAAACACACTTGGAGTTTCGCTTATCTTTCACTTGCAGCTTTCACTTATCTGTCACATACTGTTTCGCTTATTTGTCACAGTTTTCAAAAACTTGAAAATTTTTCTAAGTGTTGATTGATTTTGCAGGTACGTTCACGATGGATGATATTTTCTTGAACCCATTCGGCGACATATACGCATTCACGGGAAATTCCGGAAACGATGATACTTCATCAAGCAAAGAAAATGAGAATCCTCCGAAAGAAAAGAAAAAGGAAGCTTGGGAATCGGAAAGTGCCTTTGGAACATTCAATAGACCCCCAAAGCTTATGGCTATCGAGGAGTACAGTCGGTGGTCTAGGAAGTTTGAAGATTGGCTGATGGCGTTCGCATTTCCTAGCTGGAAAAGTTTGAAGAACGGTTATGCAAATGGAAACAAAAATGGTGAAGCGTTAAGATCGGCTGAAGAGATTGATGCATTTGTAGCCGAGCAAAAATGTGTGGCTTTGTTGTTCCAATCTGTCCGAGAAGACATTATTTCTTTGATTGATTATTCAAACGCTAAAGATCTGTGGAACAAACTTAAAGCAAAATGTTTAGGAAGCGAGGAAATTGTGAAAAACAAACGAAAACTTCTTAGAAAAGAATTTGATCTTTTTGGATGTCTAAAGAACGAGTCGGTTTGTAAAATGATAGAAAGATTTGGTCATCTGAAGCTGGAATTAGCACGACATGATATCACATATCCTGAGGATAAGCTTATCGATAAATTGTTCGATTCGTTACCGGACGAGATGGATTGGAGATACTATGCGCTGATGTTGAAGAATACCATCAAGGCACCAGAAAAGTTAACGTTAGATTTGTTGATTGAGAAACTCGAGAGTCACGAGTTGGAGTTGAAGAAGACATACAAAGTCATTCACTCATCTTACCAGCAGAATTTGGATCTATATTATCCGAAAAGCATGATGCCAAAAGCAACTTCTCCCAAAACTGCATTTTCTGCTGAGAATGTGTCGACAGCAAGCAAAGAAAGTCAAAGCAGTGGAAACCACAGTGGTTATCACAGTGGTTCTTCATCTTCTGCAAGTCATTCTGATGCAAAATTTTCATGCAACATCGCAATAGATTTGAAGAATGCTCAGAATTTTGACGAGGAGTCGGCTAAGCAACAAATGGTCTTCTTGGCGTCGGTGTTGGAATCATATGAAGGGTTAGTAGCTGGGAAGATCGGCAACACCAACCTAACGAAAGAGGACTATGACCAAATAGATCCTGAAGAAATGGAGCTAATTGATATTCGTTGGGCTATGGCAAGTGCTGTTCGTAGAGCACAGCGTTTTATGGAAATAACCGGCAGGAAGACGATTGGTGGTCCATCTACCAAGCTGGGGTTCGATAAATCCAAAGTGACGTGTTTCAAGTGTAAGCAGAAGGGTCACTTTAAATGAGAATGCAGAAATGCTTATGCTGATGAGTCGGAAAACCCTTTCAGAGATGATTATTACAAGAAGGCGATTTATCACCAGAATAAATCTGAACCGCCTAGATTGAAGCAGTCTGAAGATAACAGAGAGTAATCTAGAGCTCTTGCGGTGATTTATGATGATGAGGGGTATGATTGGAGTAAAGATGTTTTATCGGAAGAAGATGCGGTTGGTTGCGCATTCATGGCTACAAACGATGAACCTATTCCGTGGAAAGATGATCGTACTGAAGAGCAGAAGTATAGCTATCGGAAAATGATTGCTGAAAACAGAATCATTAGAATTTCTCGTATCTATCTGGAAGCTAGAAGAGCGAGAAGATGGGATCCGGACAGGGAGTGTTATCTTGATGAGTATGGTAATATTGCGATTGATGACAAAACGCTTGATCTGGAAGCCATCATCAAGGAGATAAAAGAAGATGATGAGTATTGGCAGCACAAATGGGGGGGAACTCCAACCGAGAAAATGAAAGAAGAAGAGAAAGAGAAAAATGAGAAAGAAGAGAAAGAGAAAAAGGAGAAAGAAGAGATCGAGAAAGCAAAGCTGATTGATACCGGCATTATCGATACAACGCAGGAGTTGACTGCAGAGAACCTGGGAAAAATGGCTGACAAAGTTCTAGCTGCTAAAGCACTTGAGGTAGGCTCTAACTCCGTGTCTGAGTCAAAAGGCCAGGTCAATCCAAACTCGTCAACAAATGCGTCAGGTAAAAAGATCGAAGGAAATGCTGATTGCAAAAATTGCAACAAAGATTGCAAATTTTGTAACACTGTCACGTATCTCAACGATGAGAAAATTAAAGATCTGACAGCAAAGGTCAGAAGCGTTGAGAATCAGATTCTTGCGCGTGACAAAACAGTTAAAGCTTCAACTGAACGGATTAAAGAATTAACTGCTCAAATTGAAACTGATAAAAATGAACATGAAAAGGTTAAAAATGAAAATGAAAAGTTAATTCTTGAAAACCGTCAGATTTCTGAAAAATTTGAAAAACTGAAAAGCACAGTGAAAGATAGTGATGATCGAAATGGTAAAACTTTTAAAGAAAACGAACATCTAAAAGCAGTGCTGAGAATAAAAGAAGAATCAATCAACAAACAACTGGATGAAATCGCTAAATTGAAACTTAAATTTCAAGAGGCTGAAATTGAAAACGAGCGAATCCAGTTAAAGCTTAACAGGTATAGCTCCGCAAGCTTTGTGTTGCAGCACATTGTTCCCAAACCCATCGGGAAAAACAAAGCTGGCAAAGACGTGTATTCTGATGGAACCGGGGTGGGTTTTCACAAAGTTCCACCGTCGATTCTGGATAACTACACGAAAAAGCAATCTGGGTTGGTTGAACTCGAGGAAGAAAGTGAAGTTAAACTTCCGAAGAACATTGATGTCACGTTCACATTTTCCAATGACGATAGTGTCCAAAATGATGTGGTAAAAAGTGTTGTTGAAAAGGTGCTAAAACCGGATACTGACACTACTGAGGAAGATGGGTGTTTCTTGGACAAATACATTCCGAAACAAAAGTCCAAGAACAACTTAAATGAAGAATCAAATCTTGTCATGTACAAGATGTTGGGTTCGGATAAGTTGTTTTCGGATTCAGAGTTTCCGATCGAGAATGTAAACATGAACAAATTGACAAATGTTTTCAAACTGGTCGAAGTTGAGTTGTTAGCAGTGAACAATCTGAGTCAAAAGAAAAGTAAAATGAGGTTTCAGAAAGAAAAAGTTTACAACAAGAAATCTGTTAATCCACCGCGTGTTTATAATAACAACAGAAACAGCTGGTCGGGTGGTTATCAGGGGGGTAAATCATATCAGAAAAGAAATGTTCCAAACAAGAGGTTTGTCGAGAAAAAAAAGTTTGTGAACAGCTCGAGTTCACTTGCTGATGAAGAGAAACAAATTTTTTCAAAATCAAACAAAGAGTTCTTTGAGAAAAGAGCTTCTCAGTCTCAGTCTGAAGGCACAAGTCGAGATGTTGACACTCGAACTTGCTTTAGATGTAATCAAGTTGGTCACATTGCACGAAAGTGTACCAGTGTGAAGCCTAAGACTGAAATTGTGAAGACTCAACAGAAGAAAGTAGATGTGAAGGGTAAAACACCAATTGTTGTTGAGAAGAAAAGTGTGGAAAATGAACCCGTAAAGAAGTTGGTAATTCAAAACAACAAATTTTACAAAAGGGTTGCATTATCTCAACAAGTTTGGAAGCCAAAACTTGAAAAGAAAATTTCAACTTCGGAGGTGAAAAAGGCTGAAGAATCAATTACGGTTGATTATGATGCAAATTTTCCACCTCTCAAGGCTGAAAATTTCAAAATTCAAATTGCGAGAGTCAAGGTTACACCTAAGGCTGATGAGGCCTGGGTGGACTCCATGTTTGACTAAACAGTTTGAATTGCCGGAGCTTCCTGGATCGCGAAGCATGAATCGACATCTTTCTTGAAGTTGTTTAAGTGATGATTTGTTATGTGCAGGATCTTCCAAAACTTGTATCCAGATGGATCATGGATAGTGGAGCTTCGAGACATATGACAGGGAAGACCGCATTGCTGTATGATGTGAGAAACATTAATGGAGGTTACGTGGGTTTTGCGGGTAATCAAGGAGGAAAGATTATAGGTGAAGGAACTTTATCCAACGGAATCGTAACGTTTGAGAGAGTTAACTACATCGCTGAGCTGGAGAACAACCTGCTGAGTATCTCCCAGATCTGTGACAGAATGTATACTACTCACTTCACTGACAAAGAATGTTTGATCTTGAAACCGGGATTTGTGATACCTGAGGAATGGATCATCATGAGGGCACCAAGAGTCAATGATCTGTATGTGTTGGACATGAGCGTAGCTACTACAACCACGGGTCAGGCTCATTGTTTTGTGTCCAGAGCAACTGAGAAAGAATCAAGATTGTGGCACCGGAAAATGGGGCATATTCACCTAAGGAAGATGAATCACTTGGTGAATAATGATTTGGTGATAGGAGTTCATGTCAAAGGTTTTCATCTGGAAGGGGAGTGCATTAGTTGTGTCAAAGGTAAACAGAAGAAAAAGTCACACCCTACAAAGCAAGTCAATTCAGTCTCAAGACCATTGGAAAGACTTCACATGGATTTGTTTGGTCCAGTGAATGTTAAGAGTATTACAGGAGATTACTACTGTTTGGTCGTGACTGATGATTATTCCAGATTTTCGTGGGTTTCGTTCTTCAAAACGAAAGACGAAACGTTTGACAGTTTAATGGCGTTGTTTAAAAGGATTGAGAATCTGTACCAGAGGCCTATCAGTAGAATTCGAAGTGATAATGGTACTGAATTCAAAAACAGTAAGATGGAAGATTTTTGTGATGAAAGAGGTATACTGCATGAGTTTAGTGCTCCGTACACTCCGCAGCAGAATAGAGTAGCAGAACGCAAAAACCGGACGCTAATCGAGACGGCTAGAACTATGCTCGCAGATTCAAAATTACCGATTAATTTTTGGGCTGAAGCTGTGTCCGCCGCATGCTATACTCTCAACAGGGTTCTTACTGTCAAGAAGTTCAACAAGACGTGTTTTGAGCTAATCAATAACCGCAAACCGAATTTGAAGTATCTAGAACCGTTCGGGTCACCCTGTACAGTTATAGAGCCTCATGGAAAGTTTGGTCCGAAGAGCATTGAAGGAATATTTGTTGGTTATGCCAATCCATTGCTACGTGTCTTCGTTCCAAGTGAGAAGCGGATTATTGAAGCTGCAAATGTTGAATGCCAAGGTTACACTATGCCGCCACAGAATCCTGGTGATTCATGGCGTTATCATTATGACAAACTTTGGGATTCATTTGACATGAGAGAAGAATCAGAGGAAGAAGAAGATTTCTTTGATGAGCTGGATATTTTGCGAGAGTATGAGTCGCAGCCCAGGTTCCCAGTGGAGTATTCTAGAAGACCTCAGGAAACTTCAAATGGTGATGAAGCAGGTCCTAGCAATGCTGGTGAACATGATGATGAAGTTGCTCCTGGAAATCAGCCGGAGGTGAATGATAATCAAGAAGCTGAAAACATGCCAGTTTTTAATCATGGTGATTCAGACACTAAGGGGGAGCCAGTTTGAAAAGTTAGGAGTGTGGAAGCTTGTGGATTTGCCGAATGGTCAAAGGAAAATCAATACAAAATGGGTATTCAAGTGTAAGAGAGATGACAGAGGAGTGGTTGTAAGGAACAAAGCTCGACTCGTTGTTCAGGGCTTTAGTCAACAGGAGGGGATTGATTTTACTGAAGTCTATGCTCCTGTAGCACGACTAGAGGCTATCAGAATTTTCCTAGCATTTGCGTCTTGGAAGAATTTCAAAGTATATCAGTTGGATGTTAAATTGGCGTTTCTTTTTGGGAAGGTCAAAGAGGAGGTTTATGTCAGTCAGCCGCCGGGCTTTACTGACCCAATCCACAAGAACAAATTTTATCTACTGGACAAAGCGTTGTATGGTCTACATCAGGCACCGAGAGCCTGGTACGATACTTTGTCTCAACACCTACTCGCTAACCAGTTCATACGTGGAAAAGTGGATGCCATTCTCTTCACTAAAGTCGTTGATGGTCATCTTCTGATAGTACAGATTTACGTAGACGATATAATTTTTAGGTCAACAAATGAGAAATTGTGCAAAGATTTCGAACAGGTGATGAAGCAAAAATTCGAAATGTCATCAATGGGGGAGATGAAATTCTTTTTGGGTTTACAAGTTGAACAACTACCTCAGGGAATTTTCATTCATCAGACGAAGTACGTGCATGATATTCTAGAGAAATTTGGAATATCAAGTTCTACTCCAGCTGCTACCCCACTTGCGACTAATCATGGGATTCACCCAGATCTCACCGGAGACAGGGCTGATGAAACATTCTATCGTCTCATGATAGGTTCTTTGATGTATCTAACTGCTTCACGTCTTGATATCATGTACCCAACGTGCCTCGCAGCAAGATATCAATCTAACCCGAGAGCTTCGCACATGATCATTGTCAAGAGGATATTACGTTACTTGAAAAGAACACCCACATTGGGGTTGTGGTATCCTAGAAAAGGCGATTTTACGCTCGAAGGGTATTCCGATTCGGATTTCGGATGCTGCAAAGTCAATACCAAACCAACAACTGCAGGATGCCAGTTCTTTGGACCTAGATTGGTTACCTGGCAGTGTAAGAAACAAACGTCTGTGGCGTTATCTACATGTGAAGCGGAGTATGTTTCTGCTAGCAGTTGCTGCTCTCAGATCCTGTGGATACAGCAACAGATGCGCGACTACGGTTTGCAGTTTCTTAACACACCTCTGTTTGTTGATAATGAGGCCGCAATAAATATCACTAAAAATCCAGTACATCACGCTAAAACTAAACATATAGAAATTCGTCATCACTTTATTCGCGATTGTTTCGAGAAAAAGTTGATACGAATTGAGAAAATCCACACTGACGAACAAAAGGCTGATTTGCACACCAAAGCTTTTGATAAAAATCGGTTTCAATATTTGTTAAAACTTAATGGTATGAAATTGCTTTCGGTGTTGGATGGCATTGTGAGCGTTGATGAGAATACTGTTGCGGATGAAGACGAGAAACAATCTGCAATGGTTTGTCGATTTTTTACGTGTTTTGGTATTTAGGGGGAGTAGTATAGATAGATATATTTTCAGAAAATACAAAAACAGTAAAAAATGCAAAAATACAAAAACATGATAAAATAAAAAAAGAGCTTGTGTATATAGGGAAAATGATAGTACATCGGCTAGACAATTACAGTATGCTAAAGATTTGTAAAGTCTAAATGAGTTAAACAATCTCACTAATGATGTGTCGATAGGTTTTCACACATTTAGTAAATTTATTCGGGATATAAACCTAAAATTTCAAACTTGTGAAATTCGTGGGGAACACTACTTGGATATATAGGTAACCCCTGAAATCTCGTTTGAAAGGTCTCGTATTCTGATATACTAGGTTTTTATACTCAATGATGTCTGGGGTATTATTCCGGGACTTCTGCTGAACGGAAGTTCTGACCTAGTCCTTGGCTAATACTTTCACCAAATGCTTGAAACATAGCATAGACCCTCAGCATGCAGATGAAACAATAAAATTGATAGTCGCTGTTGTTGTAACTAAAAGATCCTCTAAAGGGGCAATACTGAAAAGTCGAAGCTGATATCTCTCTTTTCATACGGAAGTATCGACCTGAGATCCCTCGGCCCTCGCATACCTAATTTATGTACAGATATCATTTTAGTACACTCACCTGTAAGACTGAATATTGGGATTCTGGACACGGGTGTATATTCAAGAGGTGGGACACATGAATTGAGCTAAGTTCATAAAACATCTAAATCGTATCCTGAATAGATTGAAATCTGTGTGAGAATTTAAGATGGATCAGTATATCAACAATCGAGGTGAATTGTTTAAGTCCGAGCATGTAATTAAGCTTAACGGTACTAGTAATTTGTCTGAAAAGCTGATATGATTCCCTGACACGCTCAGCCAAAAATAAGTTTGTATATAGTTCAATTTCTTTATATTCTGCAATTTAAGTTTTCTGTATTTCATTTAGTAGTTTAGAACACTTTATAGAATCCAAAAAGATTTTACATTTCTGCTTTATTTTTGACAAACCAAAGTAGAGAGTTGATTATTGGATTCTCAGAAGATTGAAGCAGATGCAGGAAAGTTCTGAGCTGAAGAATGAGGAGAGCTTACTTTGTTAGAGTTTGAAGATGTTTTCAAAGTTAAAACAAGTTCATTAACTTGATACTTGTTATTTTCAGAAAAAGTTTGAAAATGTTTTTACTAAATCAGTCTAATTCGTCAAATGATCAACCAGGGTCATTAAATTGAACTTGGTAGATTAATTGAGTAATCAGGGTCATTAACTTGGACCTGAATACTTGAGTGAATTTCTAAAGCTGATTGTGTTAGTGATTTTTAATTAAAAAGATAGATTGTAATGTTATTGGTTGAGTAATAGGTTTGGACTTCTTTATCGTTCCCATTGGAAGCTAGTTGTCAAAGCTTGAACCAGATTTCTCAGATTCTAGCATATCGAGAGGGGGAGTCTGTGAAAGGGGGAGTCTGGATCAACAGTCAAAGGGAAGATGGAAGTTAGAGCCAGTTTGTGATCTTAAATTTGTGAAGATAGATTGAATGATATGAAGACAAAGAGTTGGAGAAAAGACCAAGACTGAAGACTCGGGAGCTGAAGACTACGTCAACATCCAAGGGGGAGTCTGTTGATGCATGGAATGTCTGTTGACTACGTCTACATCACGTCTTAGGTCAATGTAGGTCAAACTAGGAGTTAGAAAGTCAAAAACATATTTTTTGTTGTAGTTTCGCTTGTATGTACACTCATAGAAGGTTCCGCTTATGTGTCATAGAGGTATCGCTTCAAGGGTTTTGAAGGAGGTTTCGCTTGTAGATCATGTCATTCAAGCGAAACCACATAGACTATAAATAGTCATTTGAAGCGAACCTGTTGAGGAGTGATTGTACATTGAAGCGGAACTGTGTGATTGCTTTGTTACCGAAACTCTGTCAAATTCACGTCAGAAAGCAATAAAAGAAAAGGAATTGAATAGGAAAGCTGTTGTTACTTCATTTACGATGATTCCGCCTTCGTACTTGAAGATGAACGTTCTGTACTGACTATTCAGAGTTGGAACATGGGCCAACAAATATCCCTACATGATGTTTATACCCTTAAACGAATGATTCATGGATCATACGAAGCTAATTGTGAAAGAAAGTGAGAGATTACAAACTACAGGGGTTAAATGTGTCAGCATGTTTAAAGTATACCTCTGAGTGACCTTTTAGCAAACCCGAAGCTTTGTAACGATCAATTATGCTCACTAGAATACATGATAAAAATTTCACCAAGTTTCGCTATCATATGAGAAAGTTATGACAATATTCGTATACGAGGGGTTAAAAGCGTCAACGTTGAAATTTATGACTTTTCGGGTAACCATAAAGTTACCCAAGGACTTAACAAAGTTTGGTTATGTCTTAAGGCCCTTAAAAGTCAAGTTAGAGGGCTCAAAGTGCAAGAAATCATGTTAAGATCAAGTGTAGAAGGACCAGGGACTAAAATTGACAAACTACGAAAATATGCCAATTTGAACTATAACGAACATTCCGGAACATGACCATAAGTTAAACATACCATAAATATCCTTTACATAGCTTAGAAATAGGCTTTAAGGGGTTCGGTGTGCTAAAATAAACTTGTGGGTCATTCAGGGACTAAAAGCGTCAAAAAGTGCATAAGTTTGCATTTTCGCGCATAACTTACGTTCTGAATACACCCGGCCATAAAATTTTTTGCAAGCACTAAAATATTTTATTTTAGTGTTTGGCATAAGAAAAACCCATTCGTCACGCAATTTGGATCGTCTTTCGCGCTTATGCGCATTCCGTCGTAATTAAGCGAACATCGCAATCGTACGACCAAACGAACCGACATCCGGGATATTTTTGAGCATGTTTCATGTCCACAATGTTTAGGAATCATTTTAGGGCCTTAAAGTTAACTTAACGAGCCTTAAACATGTCGGAAATGGCCTTAATACACAACGGGGACTGAAATGGAAGCTTTGGAAACTGTTTGCTGATCAGAAGGACCTTAGCGTGACACCTAGCCCCCTTGGCGTCACACGAGGCCCCTTCAGACCAGCAAAAGTTGTTTAATCAATTGTAAATAGCTTCTAAACACTCCAAAGGCCAATGCCACATGTTAATCCCTGATGTTGGGGGGCCAAACTTGGGTACCAAGGTGTTGCAACAAGTGTAGGGGCAAGATCAAAGCACGGTATTCGAGAAACGATCCTAACGGTTGTCCATTTACTATAAATACCCAAACCATTAACTTTCAAAACCCACAAATCTGATCTAAGAATGCTCTAAGTTGAAGCCATTGTTTTATACCGGAGTTACTTGGATCAAGATTAGCTTTCAGGGACCCTTTGTAAGTGTTCCTTCGTTCTTTTATTCGTTTTAGCGTTAAAATCAAACTTTGTTTGACTTTCTGCATTGACCAGTTTATGGTCAATGCGAAGTTCGTTTGAACTTCATAACGTGAGCGTAATCACGATGGCTATAGTCCCTAGTGACTATACCTACTGATTACCACGTTAGCTAGGCTCAGTGACGAGTCGTAGTTTCGGCCAAAATGCATATTCTTGCGTTTTTTGTAACCAAACTACTCTTAGGTATCAAAACCGTTTGTTTTGATACCAAACCTGTTTTCTAAACTTAGTTAAGCATGTTTTAACATGCTTAGCTCGTCACTTTTAGTTTAGTGCTTATGTAGGGTCGTAAGGTAAGCGATCTAAACAATCGCTTATACTTTCGAACCCGACCCGTTTGGTCGATCGTTAGGATCTGACCAAACACATTAGGTGACCATAGTATATAGGGAATAACCTTCCGAGGTTATACCTTATGGTCACGACGTTTAGTTAGTTGTATGACAGGTAGTATATATGCCTTAGGTAAATGACCAAAATACCCCTTCGGGGCTTATATTGAGATTAAACTCGTTTTGGGCATATTGGAAGGTATCCTACTGATATCACAACATATTTAAGGCATATTTACTTAGGAAACCTGTATATGACTCTTATGGTTATTCGTAACGCGCTTGTCGCATTCGGATCGGCTTATGTTACTAGTTTGCATAAATTAGCCGAAACGGGTCAAACCATATCTTTTTGGTCTCAAAATCCAGAATGTGTGTAAGTTACCCATATTAAACAAGCATACAAGCTTGTCGGGTCAAAAACCACATTCTAAACCGGTCTTCGCCTTATCATGCGTTTGAACCGTATCTTCCTCTTTAAAAAACTAACCGGTCTAAGCATAGGCTTAATTAAAGACCCGTTAGAAATATAATAGGTTATTAAAAACCTTCGTTCCAGATTAAGAGCCCCAGTAGAAGTACTTGTGCTTGCTGAATTGATATACGGCTGGGATTGAATTTATATTTAGCTCAGGTAAATACTCTTAACTTATTTTCCCTATACGGGCTTGGGATACGGTATTATAATAATATCGCTTGGTCGGGTATTGAATGTTTAATCGTATTGTGATTAAATTATTGAGGTAACCCATTTTAATCTGTATTGTTTGAAATAAAAGCCTTTAGGGGTTAATGACCATGTCTCGGATATCCTTGACATCATTGTATTATAAAATGGCCACGCCTTAAGCACGGGGTGTAGGCATACACTGAAAGTTGCTTAAAGGGAAACGGTATCTCACTCTCTTGTGGGCTTATACTTGTGGCGTGTCTGTTAATCTTGACTCGGTTTCTACATCGGGCCCTGAAAGTATAACGAATCTGTAAATCTGTATACAAGATTATTTATATATTTGTCCCAAGTTATAAAAGATTAATTTTGCCTTGTGCATTTTAATCAAAGTGTCAAAATATTTTGTGCCTGGTGCATCTAAATCAATTTTCTTAAACTCTTTTCAAATGAGTTGGTTGAGTGTATTTACCAGTGTAAACTGACGTATTTTTCCAAAAAGGTTAAGTGACAGGTACTGAACGTAATTGGCTGGAAGCTCAGGGCGTTAATAAGGAATCTTGCAAGATCTAGGCGTCTAAAGTCTGTTGAACAATGTTTATGTTTTAAGATCCGCCTGTGGATCCTTTACTTTCCGTTGTAATACTTGATATTACTTTATATTCGGATTGTAATATATTTATCTTTTGCTTCCGCTGTGCATTTATATATTGTGTTGTTTGACTATGATGATATCAACTACGTCACGATACTCCCCACCGGGCCCACCGGTCAAACGTGGAAATATCGGGGTGTGACAACACATTATTTGGATTCACACCTTAGAGGAAACATTCCGGTGATCACATTGATCGGAATAAGCTCCTCCAACTTTCCGGCAAGTTTACTTATTCTCACGCCGGAGTTGGTCACGGATCCCCCTCCCGGGGCCCTCCGTGACGAGGCTAACGGTTTACTTTTTATAGCTACGAAGGCCGGGATATCTTAACGTCAGCGAAGACCCCTCTGAACATCATCAGGGATTTGGGTATTCGACATTGGCGCCATCCGTGGGACCCAGCCTGACTGGTGTTTCCACACTGAACTCCGACGTTAAAGATAACCCGTTTCACAAACAGCAACATGGCTACTCCACCCAACTCACGTACTATCCAGACGGTACAAAACGACCATGATAAGGTCACAGTGGAAGATATAATTGTTGGATATAATGTTCAATTGTCGAATAAGATTCAACGTTACCGTCAAGGTACGACCCAAAGAGTTACACTTTGGGCAACGAACATATAACGGTGTTTTAATCGTTAATCACCGGATCACGAAATAATAAGCGTAACGAAAGAAACAGGTAATTATTTAGAATAATTACGGAGAGCCGGATTAATAAGACAAATTATAATTAATTTGTTAATTATAATAAGAGTTTAAGTGTATCTACAATATAATTAGTTATGAGATAACTAATAAAGAGAGATTGTGTTTGAATTAGATTATAATGCTAATAGATAAGCATACTACCTAATACGGAATTCCCAATAGATACGATTGAGGAGTTGTATATTAATCTACACATGACTCTCTATTATATTAGATATATAAATCATTCATACAAAAAAAAAAGACGGTTGGTTTTTTTTTATGCCACTCAAAAAAAAAACGTCAAAAGAAACAGAAGGAACAAAAATTGTTACAACATTTGATTGTTGTTCCTGTCGCAAAAAAGGCAAAGAGCAGGAACAATTTTTGAAGTTTTAGTTGATCCTAGTTTCGATTACGCAAAAGGTAAGTAAAGTTTTAACTTTATTTTCTTTAGTTTAAAAGTTTCGTTTGAAATCGTTTCAAACGAACAAATATAATTTCGTGGTCAACGATCATCTAGCGAGATCGTTCGTTGAACCAAGGTGTCTTTCTTGGATGTCACGATTCTTTAATTTTATTATAACCTATTTTGATTGTAATGAGATCACTGGTGGAAACGGTTTAGAACCGAACCTCGTGTACATGTTTTCCGCTGCGTTCGGTTTGTTTGACAAATTGACTAAAATTTTTTTTCCAAAAGTTACACGAAATTTCCAACAGTGGTATCAGAGCCACCTTACAAATCAAAGTAGGCTAATTTTATTATAGTGTTTATAGATCTATAAAATAGTTATAGAATTGCATGCTTAAAATCGAGTAGATTTGGCATAGGATCTTGTCACGTATAATAGTTATAGGCAAGTTTTATTAAGGCCAAACATGAACACTTGTCAAAGTTCTCTTTGACAAAATATTTGGCCTTAACCTATTTCGTTTAGCTTAATGATCGTACTATGCAAATTCGGGTTTAGAATTTTTTTTTATGAAACGTGCACCTAATTAGTTTTGAAGCTATACGGTTAAGTAAATAAAAAAAATCGGAAATATTGAAATAGTGATTTCAATATAAAACCGATATATTTAAAAGAAATCAGATGTCATTAATTTTTTTTCTTCTTATCGGAAATTTAATTTATAAAAAAAAAAATTTTTTTTTGGATGGGATCCAAGATTAAGTGGGAGCACAAAAGGGTTTGTGCTATACTTAATGGGCTCGGTTCATATTCTTGGGCTCGAAGGAACCGAATATAATCTTAACCCGGAATTGCATATTTATTTATTTTATTATGCGTTTTGCCATGAGATGTTTGTTACGTACATAAAATTAATAATTAATACACGATCATTAAAACGACAATTTTAATAAAAGGTTTATTAAGTATTGGATAGGTAATTAAAATAAACAGTTTATTTTAAAATACAAAAAATCAAAATTGGTTTTTAAAAAAAATTAAAAGTTAATTTGAAAACCATAACTAATAAAAGTTATTGATTAAAATAAATTTGCGACACGACCAACTTAGATTAAATAGGGTATTTAAAATTAATCGGTCGAGTGATTGAAAGGTGTTTCAAGTCGTCACAAATTAAAACGTAAAATTGATTTTTACAAAGGAATTGTATAGCCTATGTTCATGCCATAGGCCGTACAAGTATTTTAAAACGACCCGAACTGGTAATTTTAAAATATAACCCAAATTAAAATCGATATCCTACGCCACCCTAAATTAAGAACACCCGAACTGATCTATCCGAACTCCTGGTGCTAGTGTTTACCCTGCATCCAGGCCTACGGTTTTGGTTAGGGGTAGTTCCGCGATTTCCATGCTTACATGGGCCGGGCTACAGTTCTGATTTGAGGACAAATATCACTTTTGCGATACGAGAGCGAATGCTAGTGTTTACCCTGCATTCGTCTTCTACGGTTGTGAAAGTGGGCGTAGTTGGGGTTAACGTACCAATGCTTGACACTACTCGTCATGCGACCCCAAACCGAGAATTGTGTAGTTGACACAATTGGTGATCGTCACCTACCCTTCAATCTATGCCAGTGAAGAGTGCTAAGTCCATTCACTGAGTTATGGGGAGATGGGATCTCATCCTAATTCCTAAAATTTTGTATATCTTGGGTCAAAATTGAATTAGGTTAATGCATGAAAATTACTAATAAAATTTTCTTCTAAATTCTACAGATGTCTACAAACAATTCTGATAACACCAAATTCTCGCTTAAGTCCATCCTTAAAAATGCTAAACTTGATAATTCTAACTTCATGGATTGGTACCGCAACCTGAAAATTGTTCTCAGGGCGGAGAAAAAGGCTTATGTCCTTGAAGGACCAATTCCCGAAGCACCTGCTGCTAATACGGGTGCAGCCCGTAGGACATGGGAAAAACATGTTGATGATTCCCAAGATGTGACATGTCTTATGCTTGCTATGATGATTCCAGAACTTCAGAAGAATCTGGAAAACTTGGGAGCATATGAGATGAGTGAGCAGCTGAAAAACATGTTTCAGCAGCAAGCTCGTCATGAGCGTTTTGAGGTGATGAGATCTCTCATTACATGTCGCATGCAGGAAGGTACTTCGGTCAGTGCTCATGTACTGAAAATGAAGTCTTTCGTTGATCAACTGGAGCGTCTGAACGCACCCCTTAGTAATGAGTTAGCTACGGATGTGATCCTTAACTTGCTACCCAATTCATATCATCAGTTCGTAATGAACTATAACATGAATGGGTGGGAAAGAACGATCCCAGAGTTGCATCAGATGCTAAAAACTGCTGAGACAAACATCCCAACTAAGGGTAATCCAGTGTTGGCGATCAGGGAAGGAAGAATTACCAAGAAGAAGCAATCCAAGGGAAAAGGCAAGGCGAGTAAGCAAGACAAGGGCAAAGGAAAAAAGGTTGCCACTCCGAAGGCAAAGCCTCATAAAGATGCCAAGTGTTTTCATTGTGATGAGATCGGGCATTGGAAGAGGAATTGTCCCAAGTACCTGGCTGAGTTGAAGCTTAAGAAGCTGCAGATTGGAGAATCCTCAGGTATACATGTTATTGATCTATTTTCCTTTTCGAGCAAATCTTGGGTGTTTGACACTGGATGTGGTTTTCACATTTGTAATGATTTGCAGGGACTAAAAAGGATTAGGAAGCTGAAGCAGGGTGACTTAGAGCTGCACGTTGGGAACGGGCAGAATGTTGCTGTGAAGGCAGTTGGAGAATTTATTCTTGAATTACCTTCTGGATTGTTTATTACTTTAGACAATGTTTTTTATGTTCCTAGTTTGACTAAGAATATTATTTCTGTTTCTGCTTTAAGAGAACAAGGTTTTAATTATGCTTTTGATATTGTTAATGGTAACATTTCTGCATTTTTAAATGGTGTGTTCTATTTTGAGGCTAAGCCTCACAATGGTGTCTATGAAATAGATACTTCTAACAATAGATCAAATAATATGGTATGCCCTCTTTCCTCTAAACGTGTTAAAACTAGCTTTAATCAAACATATCGTTGGCATTGTCGTCTTGGCCATATTAACATCAATCGCATGAGGAAGCTCCAGACTGCAGGGATTCTAGAATCCACGGGCCAGGAGACTTATGATTTATGCGAATGTTGTCTAAGTGGCAAGATGACTAAGGCCCCTTTTACCGGAACTAGTGAAAGGGCCAAAGACCTGTTAGAACTCATACATACTGATGTATGTGGTCCATTCAGGACAATGTCAAGGAACGGGGAAAGATACTTCGTTACATTTACTGATGATTATAGTAGATATGGATATGTTTATCTTATGAAGTTTAAACATGAAACCTTTGAAAAGTTCAAAGAATTCCAAAATGAAGTACAGAATCAACTAGGGAAAACGATTAAGGCACTTCGATCCGATCGAGGTGGTGAATACATTAATCAAGAGTTTGATGAACATCTCAAGAAGTGTGGGATTATATCCCAACTAACTCCACCCGGAACACCACAACTCAATGGTGTGTCTGAGAGGAGAAATCGAACCTTATTAGATATGGTTCGATCAATGATGTGTCGTACAAACTTACCACACTCCTTTTGGAGTTATGCTCTTGAAACTGCTACACGTCTTGTAAATATTGCTCCTACTAAAAAGGTAGAAAAGACACCATATGAGATGTGGCATGGTAAACCACCTAAAGTCTCTTACCTTCGCATATGGGGATGTAACGCTTATGTTACCAGTGAGTCTTCGGACAAACTTGATCCTCGCGGTGAAAAGGTTGTTTTCATTGGATATGCATATCCGGTTGGTTATTATTTCTATAATCCTGCTGAAAATAGAGTTTTCACTAAGCGTCGAGGAACATTCCTAGAGGATGAGCTTATGGCGCGAGGAATTGGAGATAATCTTGTGGATCTTAGGGAAATTCGAGAACCACAAATTAATCAACCAATAGTCGAATCTGCCTCTCAACAAAATATTGTTGAACCTGAACCTGAGAGGATTCAGGAATCTGATGTAACACTAGGCGTCCGCAGAAGTACGAGGGATCGTCATGAACCTAATCGGTATTCACCTGATAGGTACGTCTTGATAATTGATCAAGAAGAGCCCTCAACCTACAAAGCTGCGATTTCAGGTAACGAATCTGAAAAATGGCTCCAAGCCATGGGCGTCGAGATGCAATCCATGTATGACAACCAAGTCTGGGATTTGGTTGAACTTCCTCCCGAATGTCGGACTGTAGGAAGTAAATGGGTTTTCAAGTTGAAAACAGACATGGATGGAAATGTGCAAACCTATAAGGCTCGGTTGGTTGCTAAAGGATTTACTCAGACTCAAGGAGTTGATTATGAGGAAACCTTCTCGCCAGTAGCCATGCTTAAGTCTATTAGGATTCTACTTGCCATAGCCGCGTATTATGACTATGAGATATGGCAAATGGATGTCAAAACCGCGTTCCTAAATGGACATCTCATAGAAGATGTCTATATGGAGCAGCCTGAAGGTTTTGTACATCCTAAGAATCCTAAGAAAGTTTGCAAGTTGAATAAATCCATTTATGGATTGAAAGAAGCATCTCGAAGCTGGAATCTTCGTTTTGATCAGAAAATCAAACAATTTGGTTTTATCAAAAACGAAGATGAGCCATGTGTTTACAAGAAGGCAAGTGGGAGTTCTATTACCTTTCTGATCCTGTATGTAGATGACATACTTCTCATTGGAAACGATATCCCAATGCTGCAGGATGTTAAATCCTGGCTTGGTAAATGTTTCTCAATGAAGGATCTTGGAGAAGCTGCTTATATTCTAGGAATAAAGATTTATAGAGATAGATCTAAGCTGCTACTTGGACTTAGTCAAAGTACGTATATCGATAAGGTCATTCGGCGCTTTTCGATGCAAGATTCCAAGAAAGGTCTCTTGCCAATGGCAAGTGGAACCGTACTGAATAGTCATCAGTGTCCCAAATTGGACAAAGATAAAGAGGATATGAAAAAGGTTCCATATGCCTCTGCTATCGGTTCCATCATGTATGCCATGTTATGTACTAGACCGGACGTATCGTTTGCTCTGTGCTTGACTAGCAGATATCAACAGAATCCTGGTAAAAGTCACTGGATTGCTGTGAAAAATATCCTGAAGTACTTAAAAAGAACTAAGGATATGTTTCTGATATTTGGCGGTTTGGAAGAAGAGCTGAAAGTAAAATGTTACACTGACGCAAGCTTCCAAACGGATCGTGACGATTCACGATCTCAGACAGGCTATGTTTTTACTTTAAATGGTGGTGCTATAACTTGGAAGAGTTCTAAGCAAAGCGTGGTGGCCCAGTCGACCACTGAATCAGAATATATAGCGGCTTCAGAAGCTGCTAAGGAGGCTGTTTGGATGAAAAAGTTCATTGCTGATCTCGAAGTTATACCAAGCATACAGAAGCCTATCGAGATATTTTGCGACAATACAGGTGCAATTGCTCAGGCAAAGGAACCAAGGTCGCATCACAGCACGAAGCATATTCTCAGAAAATTCCACTACATACGGGAAGTTTTGGAAAGAGGAGATATTGTAGTAGAGAAAATTGATACTGATCAGAATCTAGCAGACCCGTTTACTAAGCCTATACCTCAAGTGAAACACGAGAAGCATGCAGATAGTATAGGTCTTAGATATGCTAGACAGTGGGTCTGATTTTGTAATTTAGTAATTTGGTGCATTTTAAACTGTAAACAGTATTTTATGTTTATTTGAATTTAATGGTTGAATGTCTTTTAAACTATTATATCTGTGTTCAAATATTAGTACGTTAAGTATCTATGAATATTGTATTCTAAAATGTCCGTAGTCTATCAGATTCGTGAGAACCAATCTGGTAAAAGACTACTGTGAATTAGATGGTTGATCCATATAATGGATACTCAAAGTGTTGAGAACCATATTCACTGATCTTCATGGATCTTAGTCATAAGACATTTTGAATAGGTACGATCATTGTATCCTTAGACCTGCGGTACATACTAGAACTAACTTAAATGAATGGTTGCTCTTTGATTCTATCTAACGTTGTACGTAACTGGCAGTAATAAGGATAGTTTTGGGAATGATCTGAAGTTTAGTGGGAGTTGTTTGTAGCCAAAGGGATCTGTACTTCTATACTTAGAAGAAGAACACTCTGGCGCCCTTCGTTGATTTGAACTGGTGTTAAACGCGTGGCCACGCTCGGACTAGTAATAGTTTGATAAACCACTTACAAATCAGGAACGAAATTAGAAATGGTTGAATAATATATGAGAATGAATTCGATCCATGTCTCATGTTCAACAAGTGTTCAATACAGGGGGATAAATGAGTTGATAACCGGGGCTATAGTATTTGCATAACCAAAGGTTTGATTAATGCAAAGAATTAGTTGACATAAATTTGTCATACCTTGCCGGGGGCAATATGATGCAGCTAGGCACCCACTATTGTCTACATTGAAACTTAATCGGCCAATCGACCAAGTGGGAGATTGTTGGATATAATGTTCAATTGTCGATTAAGATTCAACGTTACCGTCAAGGTACGACCCAAAGAGTTACACTTTGGGCAACGAACATATAACGGTGTTTTAATCGTTAATCACCGGATCACGAAATAATAAGCGTAACGAAAGAAACAGGTAATTATTTAGAATAATTACGGAGAGCCGGATTAATAAGACAAATTATAATTAATTTGTTAATTATAATAAGAGTTTAAGTGTATCTACAATATAATTAGTTATGAGATAACTAATAAAGAGAGATTGTGTTTGAATTAGATTATAATGCTAATAGATAAGCATACTACCTAATACGGAATTCCCAATAGATACGATTGAGGAGTTGTATATTAATCTACACATGACTCTCTATTATATTAGATATATAAATCATTCATACAAAAAAAAAAGACGGTTGGTTTTTTTTATGCCACTCAAAAAAAAAGTCAAAAGAAACAGAAGGAACAAAAATTGTTACAACATTTGATTGTTGTTCCTGTCGCAAAAAAGGCAAAGAGCAGGAACAATTTTTGAAGTTTTAGTTGATCCTAGTTTCGATTACGCAAAAGGTAAGTAAAGTTTTAACTTTATTTTCTTTAGTTTAAAAGTTTCGTTTGAAATCGTTTCAAACGAACAAATATAATTTCGTGGTCAACGATCATCTAGCGAGATCGTTCGTTGAACCAAGGTGTCTTTCTTGGATGTCACGATTCTTTAATTTTATTATAACCTATTTTGATTGTAATGAGATCACTGGTGGAAACGGTTTAGAACCGAACCTCGTGTACATGTTTTCCGCTGCGTTCAGTTTGTTTGACAAATTGACTAAAATTTTTTTTCCAAAAGTTACACGAAATTTCCAACAATAACTCACGAAGAAGAAAACGAGAATCAAGTGGAATTCTGGAAGGGGAGGAAGCCATCACTCCAGATTTCGTTGCCATGCACAAGGAGAAACTGAAAAAGTATCTCTAGGATTTAGAAAGACGAGAAAAGCTTGACAGCCTCAGGGCTAGACTCTCCTTCGACACACCTTCCAACCAGGAAGGGGTGGATCCACAAAATAAGAGCAGTGGAAACGACCCACTTGAGACTTTCATGACGGCCCTTAGGCGGATGACCTCAGAGGAGAGGGAAGATCTCATTACAGGGAAGAAACAAAAGGGAAAAGAAAAGGAGAAGGAAAATCAAGACGGTGACGGTCTGGATCAACCCTACCTCCCTAGGGACTTAGCTGAAATTTCAAAGTTCACTAGGAGAATCGCTGAAGCACCAATGCCCTCTAAGACAAAGCTACCTCCAAACTTTGACAGGTATGATGAAACTAGAGATCCTGAGGATCATCTCCATGCCTTCAGGGGTGCAGGGCAGTTGGGACGGTGGCCCATGCCGGTTTGGTGCCACATGTTTGTGCAGACCCTGACGGAGGGAGCCAGGCTCTGGTTTGACAGCCTTCCCCCTGGAGGGATCGACAGCTATGAAGAGCTAAGTGAAAAATTCCTTAGGAACTTTGGTCAGCAAAGAAAGGTGGACAAAAACCCAAACGAAATCCTGCACATAAGACAGAGGGACAACGAGCGAATAGATCAATACATGGAAAGGTTTGTCAAGGAAAGCATGAACATTAAAGACGTCCCGGAGGTCATGAAGATCAGCAGTTTCATCAACGGGCTGAAACATGCACAATTATGTGAGAAGCTGGGGGAGAAGTTCCCACACTCATTTGACAACCTCATGGACAGAGTCAGAGCCTTTGTCAGGGGCAAATACACAGTTAGCAAAGCTAAAGAGATGGACACCCCACCCCGAAGGCTCACCCCGACTGCAAAACCTCCCGAAAAAGGTACACCTTACTCAAGAAAACCTGCTTTTGATAGAATGTTGCATGATAGAACAAGGCCCTTATACTCCCCGTATAGGCCACGAGGGAGAGGATCATCCCCCTACTCTGATAGCTTCACCTCTCTCACCAAAACCCCAAGTGAAATACTAGCCACTGAAAGGGTGAAGAGCTCCTTCCCAAGACCACCACCCATAAAACCCGGGCCAAAAGCACAACCAAACGAGTACTGTGACTTTCACAAAGGATTTGGTCACAAGACTGATGATTGCATGTATCTAAAAGAGAAATAGAGGTCGTGGTTAAAATGGGTAAGCTGGCCCATTTGGTCAAGGAGATTAAGGAAGGGGCAGGGGACCGCAAAGGGAAAGATGTGAGGGAGCCAGGAAGGGCAGATGTAGATATGATTCGAAGGAGTGATGAATTTGATATCACCAGAAGTGTAAAGGCCAGAATTCTGGGCTCCCCGAACCACATGAAAGCTCCCATCTTGATGTCGTACCTTGAGGAAAACGAAGTACAACGACTCCCCCTTAACATCTCGGCCATAATAGTGGGCCACAAGGTGGCCAGGATACATGTGGACGGAGGATCCGGGGTCGAAGTAATCTATGAACACTGTTTTCTCATATTTGACAGGGACGTAAGAGATAGACATGAAGAGGACTCCATCCCCCTAGTAGGTTTCAACAACAGCGTGTCACACTCTTTGGGAAAGATCAAACTCCCATTTACAGTCGGGGTCGGGGATCGTATCCGAACTATAAACTTAACCTTCACGGTGGTCCGAGCACCCTCAAAATACAATGCAATCCTGGGAAGACCGGTGATTGGGGACCTGCAAGCACAGGCATCAACACCGCATGGAGCTCTAGTGTTCCAAACGCCAAAGGGCTTGGCTTGGGTAAAGTCTGAATATGAAGTAATCTCTTCCGTATCCGAGCGAGAGATGCCTAAGAAGTCCCAAAGGGACATGGTCGAAGAATGGGTCCTTTGTGACAGATTCCCGGAACAGACAATCAAAGTGGGAAGTCACCTGAGCGACAAGTGTAAAAGTGCTCTCAAGAAGCTGCTCCTTCTTAACATAGATGTGTTTGCATTTCAACATGGAGATATGATAGGGATCCCAAGGAGCTTGACTGAGCACCGACTCAATACATACACCTGGGCAAAGCTAGTTAGGAAAAAGAAGCGGAGTATGGGCCCCAGTAAGAGGAGGGCCGCCTGTGAAGAAACCAGGAAGCTACTTAGAGTCGGAATGGTAAGGGAAGTGAAATACCCATCTTGGGTTGCCAACCCGGTTATGGTCCAGAAGAAAGACGGAGGGTGGAGGATGTGCATTGATTTTCAAGATTTGAACAAAGCGTGCCCCAAGGACTGTTACCCCCTCCCAGAGATACCATCAAATACAGATGTCAATGGAAGATGAAGAAAAGACCGCCTTCATCACAGATGAAGGGACATTTTGCTATACCAAAATGCCTTTCGGGCTCAAAAATGCTTGTGCCACCTATCAAAGGTTTATGAATGCCCTTTTTAGAGAACAACGGGGACGAAACCTGGAGGTATATGTCGATGACATTGTCATCAAAAGCTTAACCGAAACGGCCATGATAGATGACATAGCCGAGACTATTCGAACCATGCAAGATGTGAATATGAAACTGAACCCTGGGAAATATTGCTTCGGGGTAGAGGAAGGAAAATTCCCGGGATTGGTAGTTACCAAGGGGGGAATCAAAGCCAACCCGGAGAAAACTCAAGCCTTGGCCGAAATGCGATCCCCCAGGTTCCTGAAAGACATTCAACAGTTGAATGGAAGATTAATCACCCTGAACCGGTTTTTATCAAAGGTAGCTGACAGGACCCTTCCCTTAATGAAGGTACTGAAGGACTGACTCCAAACAGACAGGTTTAGATGAACCTCTGAGGCAGAAACCGCTTTTCGAGAAATGAAGGATTATATTTGTAAGCTCCCAACTCTAGCCACCCCGGTGCTCGGGAGGATCTGCTGTTGTATTTATCTGCTTCAAAGACAACCATAAGTGCGGTTATGATGGTAGAACGGGAGGGGAAGCAGATACCAATATACTTCATCAGCAGGACCCTCAAAGGTCCTGAGGAACGCTATATGCCCCTGGGAAGTTAACTTTGGTTCTCGTCTTCGCATCCCGGAGACTCAGGAGGTACTTACAGGGGCGACTGGCCAAGTGGGCAGTCGAATTAGGAGAGCACTCCTTGGAATTCAAAGCTAGAACTGCCATGAAAGGGCAAATACTGGCCGATTTCTTAGCGGAGGTCCCTGAGGATGAAGAAAAGTAACTTTTAAAATGGGAAGCTTTAGAAAAGGAAGAGAAAGAGAAGTAAGACGAGGCAGTGTGGAGGTTGCTTACAGACGGGGCCTCCAGCGAAGAAGGTAGCGGGGCGGGCATTACACTGATCAGTCCTGAAGGGGTTGAACTAACCTATGCCATCAGACTAGACTTTGAAAACACCAACAACACCGCAGAATATGAAGCCCTCTTAGCAGGGATGAGGTTAGCCAAAAAGATGAAAGCAAAGCATGTGGAAGCTAGCACTGACTCACAGTTGGTGGTCAAACAATACCAAGGAGAGTATGCGGCTAAAGACAACACCATGGCTCGATACGTGGCAAAAGTGAAAGAAACAGCCGAGGCATTCAAGACCTTTAAGCTAGAATACATCCCCCGCGGGAGAAACAGAAATCTGATGCCCTGAGCAAGCTAGCCTCCGTGGCATTCGACCACCTATCAAGAGAAGTCAAAGTAGAAGTCTTGACCTCCCCCTCTCTTGACATAGCTGAAGTAACGACAATTGAGAACATACAAGAAACATGAATGACACCAATTATAAGATTCCTCAGAGACAGTACCTTACCTGAGGGAGACTGGGCAGCCAGGAAGGAAAGAGTCAAGGCCTTGCAATATGAGCTAATTGATGAAGAGCTTTATCGAAGGTCATACCTAGACCCATCCCTGAAGTGTGTTGATAATGAAGAAGCTAAGTATGTGATCAGAGAAATTCATTAAGGGATTTGTGGAATGCACTCGGGGCCAAGGACGGTAGTGGCGAAGGCAATGAATGCGGGATTCTATTGGCCTCGAATGTATGAAACAGCATCAGAGGAGATCAAGAAATGTGACAATTGCCAGGTTCATGCACCTATGACTCATTGCCACAAGCACCCCATGATATCTGTCTCAACATCTTGGCCCTTCCAAAAGTGGGCCATCGACATAATCGGGCCCTTCCCAGAAGGCCCAGGAGGGGTTAAGTACGTGGTGGTGGCCATCGATTATTTTACCAAGTGGATAGAAGCAAGACCACTGGCAAAAATAATGGGGGAGCAGATTAGACGATTTGTACTAGACAACATCATTTGCAGATATGGAGTCCCGAAGGAATTGGTGAGTGACAATGGTGTCCAATTTGCTGGAAAGCCCTTCAAGCCATGGTGCGAGCAAATGCACATACACCAAGTATTCACCTCCGTCACTCATGCCCAAAGCAATGGACTGGTGGAAAGAGCAAATCAGAGCGTCATCAAGGGCATGAAAGGGAGACTCGGGAGAAAACAAAAAGGATGGTTGGAGGAGTTGCCGTTTGTGCTGTGGGTATACAGGACCACACCTAAGGACTGCAACGGGGAAACCCCTTTTAGCTTAACTTACAGAACGGAAGCAGTTATCCTGGCTGAGATAGGATCCCCAACGGCCAGAATGAAGCTCAGGGAGGTAGAGAACGAAGAAGATCTCTGGATGAACCTAAATTTGCTTAAAGAAAGGAGAGAAGTGGCAGCAGTCAGGGAGGCTACATACAAAAAGCGGCTTGAAAGCTACTACAACGCCAAGATGAAGAAGCTTAACCTCGTCCCAGGGGACCTGGTTTTAAGGGCAAACGAATCCAGCCTATAGGAGAACACTGGAAAACTAGGGCTCAACTGGGAAGGACCTTACCGAGTCACGTGGGCAAACGGCAAAGGAAGTTGTAAGCTGGAGACACTTCAGGGCAAGGAGGTCCCAAGAACATGGAACCTCATGCAGCTCAGGAAGTACCACATATGAATCAGAATCTCTTAGGAAAACGGCCAGGGAGCCACTTTTGTAATGACTAACTGATAGTCAGGGGCTTACCCCCAAGATAAAACGTTTTGTAAAAACTTGTACTGGGGAAACTTGGTCTCTAAGAAATGAATGACAAACAGGCAACTCACTTGCCCCCTTTTGACAAAATGACAGCTGTTATATCAAGGCAGGCGTGCCTAGTAGAACTATAAGCCTAATAACAAATAAACACGTGTGCACAAGGTATACCAAACATACCAATCGCCCGGCTGTGGGGCAGAATAGGGTCTAGCTAACCCAGAGAAAACAGACAAACAAACCAAAAAACATAATCCCACATTATAAACTTGTCCAATGATTGGCCTCGAACAGACAATCTTGGTTTATCAAACAAACCATAAGCACAACACACTTCTGTAAACAAACTACAAAAGGAAGTCTCTCTTTGTTTATTTACAAAATGAATATACAACGAGAAGCCTTACCGACTTTGGCAAAAACAACTAACATACAAGCCAACAAGCATAACAAACAGACTAAAGCACAATTTCTTGTAAACAGCCCAAAGGTCTTCAGGAAAGTACCAACTTGATCCCTGGCAAAAGCCCCTACAACATGAAAGAACACAACAGAAAACAAGCAAAAAACAGGATAGCAACACATAGTCATAGTTATATGGTTAAGTACTAAGGAGAACCCCTACATAAAGATTCTCCTTCCAAAAACCAAAAAAGTTTAAAGTATCATAGGGTAAGTAATTATCCGGATTACTACCATATTGAAAGAGGTTAATGTTTAGAAATCACTGGGGACCACCCCAGGACAGAGACTTCGGAGACGAGGGACCAGCGGAGGAAAACAGGGCTTTCAATTCATCTATTGATATCATGGGATGCTCCAGGATCTTCTTGAGAATGACCGGGGTCTTACCCCCGAACTCCTCGTCTAGCTTAGACAGTCGCTTTTTGGCTTTGGAATTGTAAAGCGGAGTCTCTTTCCTGCCCAGACCCTGAGCAGAGTAAGCATACCCATCCTTCAGCCCAGCCTGATAGCCAACATCCCGGTAAGCCCTATACACCTCATACAGGCCACTTTTAAACTCCTCCGACTGGGAGACAGCAGTAAGGAAGGCTCCGAAACCCTCAGTGATTAACCAATGCTTCTCCTTAGCCAACCGCTGGTTATCATCAGAAGTTATCCCATAATCAGCATACATAGTGTTCAACTGCTCCTGAGAAACGGAGCAGACCTCCTTCAGATGTTTCAGCTCAGCGGCTAAATCTTCTTTCTCCTCTACCAACACCGCCATCTCCCTCTCCCAAGCTTACTCCCTCCGCTCCAACATAGCCCCAGCCCCCTGAGCAAAAAACATCATAAGAAATCCAAAAGCAGTTGGAAAATATAATTAAAAAAAGGATGGGGGGGGGAGGAAAAAGGATATGTACCTTCTCCTCTTGCAATTTTCGCTCAGACTCAACCACTTGATATCGAAGTTCGGCAGCAACAGACTGGGAAGTCTTGAGCTCACCCTTAAGTTCTTCATTCGCCCTCCTCAAATTATCAACCCGCTGCAACATGCCAGCACCCCTGAAAAATCTCTCACAAAGTGACATGTTGTACTGATCCTCAAAAAGGTCATCCCTCAAAGAAGAATTCAAGAACCTATGAGAGGGAGGAACAGCATGACTCAAAAAATCCCTGTCAGTCTCAGGGGTCCCTATCACGGAAGAATGAGTTATTTTCCACTTAGGAATATAGGTGAGGGGAAGGGCATCAGCAAACAGGGGAGCCAAAGGGGATCGATGAGCAAGACCATCAAATTGAGAAGGTTTACTGGTCCCAGTAGCATGATGAGGAGAAACCTCAAAAGCTGAGGCAATACGGGCAATACTCACTGATGCGTGTCAGTGTGTATATGTTTTAGGTGTATATTTTAAGCCCTTTTTACACTTTTTAGCCAAGTTTTAAATTTATAAACACGATATTCACTAACACTAAACACACATATGGGCAAGTGCACCCATGGTGGACGTAGTATAGTGTTGGTAAGATACCGAGGTCGTCCAAGGACACAAGAGCTTTTAGTACCGGTTTATCCTCAACGTCTAATGAAATCAAAATGTTAGAAAAAGGTTTTTAAACTAGAAAAATAAAACTAACTAAAATGCTGAAAATAAAATAAAATTAAAACAGATAGACAAGATGGATCACTTGGATCCGACTCGTGTGTAGTGTAACCTTTGATTATTTTTGCACTTTTGCACTTGTTTAAGAGATTATCTTAGTTATTGTAGTAGGCCCCTCTTTTGAAGGCGACGTTACCCTCAACCCAGTAGTTTGAGTCAGCAAGGATACAATCCTAAAGGGTTGGATTATTGAAAGATAATTAATTAAGTTATTAATGCATAATGTGGTAGGCCCCTCTTTTGAAGGTGACGTTACGCTCGGCTAAGTAGTCTGAGTCAGCAGGGATACAGTCCTAAGTAGCCGGGTTAAAGTTTTAATAGTAGTTTAACTTATGAGGGGGTCAAAGAGTTTGGACCCCCGCCATCCAATACCGTTGGGTTTTGAAGGAGGTCCTACTAAATTTGACCCAGGTCTATTGCAGGATCTATACACTGAACAATGGCAAGACTCTTACCAAACCGTTCCCTTAACCCCCGACCAGGTAGCCAACATACCTCCATATAGACCGTGGAGATATGAATGGTGAAATTTTTTTATTTTATATAGACAGTAAAATAATGCCAAGACACCACGGACAAACGATAAGGAAGAATCACCTTCAAGATAAGAAACTAGTAATTAAAGTCATTAATACATAACCAATTAAAAAGTGCAAAAGATTTAAAATAAAAAGTATTACACTAAACACTTGTCTTCACCAAGTGATGTAAGAGACTTAGGCAAACATGGCCTTTGATTGTCAAGAACTCTTACGATCAATCTTGGATCCTGATGTAACACCCCGTGTTTTCGAATGTCAAAGTCAAAGTCAAAGTCCAAGTCAACTTTGACTTTCTTTGACTGTATATAGTCGACTTTATGTTTTATTTGTATTATGTGGAGTAAGCGTTGTAATCAAGAAAGAATCGAAGTAATCGAATGTTTAATCGACGCGAACCGATTTACGACTGTGAATAGTAGGAAGTAACAATGCGATAAAGTTAACTAATCAGCAATCAAACCGATCCAGCTATCATCGAACTCGAACCTCGAATTACACGAACTTTGGTTGTTGCTATGCGTGTGTGTGTGTGTGTGTGTGTGTGTGCCTTATGTGTTACCTGTGCATGCTTACTTTATGTTTTGTGTGGTATTCAATCGAATCAATCGAAGCTCAAATCGAATGCAATCGAAATCGAATTACGACAAGTGGTAACGTAAGGATAGGGTTAGGTGATTGTATATTAGATATAGTAGTTGGGATTAAAAGTAATCTGAATAGGAAACTCCATCGTACTCGTATCGTCTTCAATCGAAATCGAAATATCGAAAATCGTCGCACCGAACCCTCGAACCAGGCTGTAAATCGATCAGGCTATCAGCCAATCGGACAGCCCAGCCGATCGAACACCGATCGGCCAGCCCTTTCCTTTTTTGGAGCCTATAAATAGGGCTGTCATTGTCACTCTTTACCACTTTTGGAAAGTTCTGACCGACCAGCTCGTGCTCCCCCTTCTTTCTCAGATTTCTTCCGATTTCAGTAAGTTTTCATTCTAAATCTTCTACTTTCTTAATCAAAACATGCTCCTACACCTTTCTATCTTTCGAATCTTGATTTTTAACCGTGAAATCACCAAGATCTAAGCATTCTTGGATGATGTCATCATGGTGTTCTTCAAGAACACCATGTTTTGGCCTTAATCCACCATGAATAGCTCAGATCTAACCGATTTCCACATAAACAAGCTAAGATCTGTCAAAGATCTAGATATTTACATGATGTGAAGGATTGAAAGAAGGAATTCCCAACTTTCTTTTAATTCTTTTATGCTCAATGCCTTCAAGCCGGTAGAAACGGAGCTTGAGTCAACTCACCAAATATTCTAGTGGATGAGAGGTTCAAGATTCGGATTCTATCTACGAGGTTCACCGATTTCGGGTTAAACATTAAACTACCGTTCCGAACTGTTCACTGGCCGAATTTGGGTGATTCCTGTCCGAACAGGTGAACCAAGTAAGAATGGAAGTTCCATGGTTTAGCTCGGTTGCCAAACTACCTCGATATAACGTCAAATAATCAGAACAGCCAAGTGTTAGACGAACAGGCCGACCAGGTCAGGATACTGACCGAACGGTTAGGCTGTTCGAACGAACAGCCCAACCGATCGGATAGGACAGCCAATCGACTAGGCCAGCCGATCGGCTAGCATGTGGCCCCACAATTTGACAAGCTCATGAGGTATGGTATTGAACGAAGTAATGTCCGATCGAACGACTGAATGGTAAACATTACTCTTCGGATCATGAGATACTATGCTTCAACACTTAATCGGTTTTCAACTCGTTCGACGCATTGGAGTGCCACCCGATCGAACATGCTATCAGAACGAACAGGCTGTTCGATCGAATATGCTGCTCGGTTCGGTGACATCCTGCTGAGGACTAACTACTGAGGTGGCTAACCGATCGGTTAAGCCGACCGATCGAACAGACCGTTCGATCGATCGACCTGAAAGGTAAGAACACTTCAGTGTTCTCAAACACTACAACAAAAACTTCAAAAGTTCAAACCATCATACACAAACACATCTTACACAAAGGAAGAAACAATCCACTCGAACAGTCCAACCGATCGAGCCTACCAGCCGATCGAACAGGCTGTCCGAACGGATTTTCTAACCAAACGGACATCCCGTCCGATCGAACCTGCTGTTCGATCGACCAGGCTGTTCGACCCACTTACACTTGTTCCCATCCTACGTGTTATTTATCGTATGCTATCGAACTGTCCAGGCTAGCCCTACCCTCAAGCGCTCCCTTCAATCCATCAATCAATCGCTGTGAGTATACTCGATCCCTTTTTGCTATTAGCACTTTTGGGTGTTACATACGTTACTTATCAAAACCACTAACGAACACACTACTCAATTATTTGAACGCTAACCAATTCGCATGTATTACGTGACTAAATGAATGCTTGTTGATTGTGTTTACACGTGGAATGTTGTCTACCTGCCTTAACGACGTAGTACTATAGTTTGGACTCAACACCCGTTCACACGGGGGTTGTTAAGGACAATTACTTGCATGGATTACGGTGGTAATCATGTATTACGAACCGTCTTGGACGGTCAACCTGCAGTCATTGGTATCGATAGGTCCATGTTGATAATTAACATGCTTCGTTTTCCTCTGTGTACGTGTTGGTTATGCATAAACTATTCAAACTCTATATACTATTATCAAACTTGTATGCTCACCTTACATTATATGTATTGACTTTATTTTAACGTATGTGACAGGTGTTTAAGATGTTTGCTTGCTAGGAAAGCGAGGCTAGAATAAAGCTCTAGAGGCCCCTAACAAATAGTTGTCTGTCAGGAAAGAGCAACTAGAGCATAGTTGTCTGTAGATCTTGTCAGGCTGGGTCTTTAGGAGCATTTGAACAATATTTATTTGTCTTATTTAAATCTGAGTTGTCGGAACAGAATATCTGACTAGTTGTTATCTGTAATAATTTGTTTGTTATTTGGGACACGGTATGGGACGTGTTAATTTAAACTGAATAGTGATGATAATTGTTATGGAAACTTCTGGACAATCTGTTTCGCTCAGTGCCATGCCCTGATGATTCCGCCATCGGTTGGGGTGTGACACCCGAGACGACTCACACACTCTATGATGGACAATGGATGATGGTGGTGGATGATGGTGTTGTGATGGTGGCGGGTGAAGTGTGATAGAGGTGGTGTGCCAAGGGATGAGTTGCAAGAGCTCCAAGCACTCCTATTTATAGGCTGAACAGAAGCTCAGGCACGGCCCCGTGTCCATCCTGCTCTCTTTCTTCATTAAATGCAGTTTGTCTGCATTAGTTGACCACGCTCCCGTGTCCGCTGAGCACGACCCCGTTTGCAGAAGCATATATGTACTATCAAGATTTTCCTGGATTCCGCGAATCTTATAGTTGACCACGGCCCCGTGTCCGCTGAGCACGGCCCCGTGGTGGGCGATGGAAGCTTCTACAACTTTGTCTTTTCTGCTGACACTTGGGCACGCCCCTGTGCTCATTGAGCACGGGGCGTGTTCAGTCTTCTGTCTTCTTGTTTTGCTTGGGAAGATGCTGTCGGGAGGTCGGGCATGCCACGTTTGCTCCTTTTCTTGTATTTATGTTAGATTTAGCTGCCTTTTTGCTTCTTTTGTTTATTTGAGCTCATTTAATCCTGAAAATACAAAAGGAAGACAAAAGCATACTTTTTTCCAACATTAGTACTAAAAAAGGGTTAGTTTTATGCCATAATTGATGTAATTATATGTTGCATTTTGTGCACATCACTCACTTCTGGAGTCTTGTCCCGAACGCGGGAAGAGGAAGCACCAGTAGGAATCTCTATTGGGTCATGAGAGCTTCCCTACTCAGACAAAGAAAGAAAAAAGGGAACATCAAATACCTCCCCAAAGTAAAATGAATGTAAAGCAACAGGTAAAAAAGAAAATGAACTTACAAACAAAGGTGCACTCACAAGGCTGGAGGACCGCAAGTGCTTAGACAAAGAACCCATAACCCCGGCAAGGGGAAGTTCGGAAGCAGCTTTTGTTGAAGAAAGGGGTTTCTGTCCGCTAGCACTTCGAAGCCTTTGCCGGATGTCACGGGGAGCAGGGGCTGGTTTAGGGCTCACAGCCTTCCTTTTACGAACCAAACGGATCTCCAGATCTTCATCATCGTCATGACTAGATTGCTTAACGGGAGAGGGATCAGGGGAACTCTCCTCCCCATCAGATGAAGTACCCTCACTCCTTCCACAGCAATTGAACCCCCAGCCTGAACAGGCCCTCCGGTGACCTGCATCCCAACACTCCGGTTTAAACCCGGATCAACCTCATCGCCAACCATGAACTTAACATCCTTAGAGTCCCCTTGGAGCAGCCTCCACAGAGTCAACTCTGCATAAGAAGAAACACTAAAGATGACTGAACAAGCCCTAAGGAACAAAAACAGACAACAGCAAGTCTAGAGTAAAAAGATACCCGTTTTGTCGAAAAAGACTTTGGGACGACACGCTTTAGGGTAAGTGGAGGTTGTCATAAAGGTGTAACAGGGTTTCGACACTCGGTTCTGCCATTTGGCAAAGGTAAACCAATCCCCATCAGAGATTAGTTTATAAAACATACAGAACAAAGGGACAGATGGTTCACCGGAAATGACCGCACAAGACAACTCGAAATGCACCACTCTCATAAACCCTAGGGGATGCAACTGAGAAAAATGGACCCCATAGTGACGCAATAAGGCAATCTTGAAAGGCGAAAAGGGATACCAGACTGCACAAGAAGAAAACGCCAAGATATAAAGAGGAATCCGATCCGGTGTACACTCAACCGATTCATCAGGACCCGGCAAGGTGGGAGAAAAACGCTCAGGAATGTTGTAAGTCTCGACAAAGGACTTCAAGTCCTTCGCTTTCAAAACTGAACGAATTGCGGAACGTCCAATGCGACTCATGGCTAGGAAGAAAATGGTAGTCGGAGAAATGTGACGGAAAGAAAGAGAGAACCAGAAGAAATTGAATGGAAGTTGGGAAGATAATGAGGGGTATTTAAAGAGGATAACTGACAAAGCAAGTAACCGTCACATCATCCATCTTTTCGAAATTTAAAAAGGAGATACACGTGTATCAAAGGGATTAAACCCCCGCCACAAAAAACTCGGCTAAATGATAGGGCCTCGAAAGAAGGAAGGACTATTGGAAGTTGGCCAAAAAACAGGCCCACACTCATAGTACAAGAAGATTAACTCCCTCCTTATACAGTTGTGACTCAGCCCCGGATCATGAGCCATGGGACTCAGAACCAGGGACTAAAGATGACTTGACGACGGGCCAATGGGAAATCTCATTTACCCGCTTTGGGCTATCATCGTGCAGGCCCAACAAGACATAAGCCCATCAGTGGCTTATCTTGCCCACTAAGGTTCTCCTTTTACTAAACGAGTGGGGAATCAGAAGCAAATGAGACTGACTGCATTTAATGCTCGATTAGAAGAGGATCTTTGGCTGGAACTTGTACTTCCCCGCCGGAAGCATTTAATGAAGCTGCCATCTCACCGTTGGGGGCCAGACACGTGTCTGAGCCCACCAAAGGTTCCTAGAATCCGTCGGATCATCTTATGGAAATATCTCACATGAAGGATAAGTCTTGAAGTTATATAAGGGGAGAAAGGGGTGAAGATAGGGCAGGCTCTCGGAAGGTATCACATTTAAAGCTCTCTCTCTCATTTACTCCTCTCTCATTTATTCTGACTAACATTCTCATACATTAAACATACACACACATTATTTGGATTCACACCTTATAGGAAACATTCCGGTGATCACACTCACTGGAATAAGCTCCTCCAACTTTCCGGCAAGTTTACTTATTCTCACGCCGGAGCTTAGTCACGGATCCCCCTCCCGGAGCCCTCCGTGACGAGGCTAACGGTTTACTTTTTTGTAGCTACGAAGGCCGGGATATCTTAATGTTAGCGAAGACCCCTTTAAACGTCATCAGAGATTTGAGTATTCGACAGCGTCTAACAATTTGCATCCCTGTAAATTATAATTCGTTCTTTGAGAAGTCACAAAATAATTGTATCGTGTAGTAACAAATAAAAACAGGCACATATAAGTACAAGGTGTCTGTGTCTCAACAATATATTTCGAGGGACGATAAATAGTAACTTTATTTTTATAATAATATATAGTTTTTAGTATTTTATTATTTAATATATTATAATAATGTATTATTATATTTACTTTTAATAATATATTTATCTTTTTTCTAAACATCTATTTCCTTTACCTTTTTTAATAATTGTTTTTTTCTTTTTTTAACATATATTAATTTATCGATTAATTTGATACTTCTTTAATAACTTACGTTTATAACTTTTTTCTAAAAACTTAAGTACGTAGTTGTGCTTGATTTCTTTCCCTGACATTCCGTTATAAGTTTTGTTAAAACGAGGTTATACTCAAAATAAAATATTATTTGGTATCATAAAACGGTACGATGATAAAATAAACGTTCTAATGGTTTGACTTTCTAAACAACATGCTTTATTTTCAAATCACGTTTGTTTTACATTATCATTTGCTCGGTTTCAACGTAACGCACTATATGAAAAAACTAGTTAATGTTTATAATTCCATTTTTTTGAAGAAAAAACATAGATTAGTTTGCAATAATAAGCCAAACATGATGGTTTAAAACTAGATCTCTTTTTAAAAATATAAATATTTAGAGTAAAGTACACGGATAATCCCATTTCCTGTGATTTACCAAAATTTTGGATTTGGTCACCAAGGGCGTAGCTTTGTGAGGGCGGGAGGGGGCGGCTGACCCCCTGAACTTTTCGCTCGTTAGTGGAGAGTGTTTAGTTTTCATATAGAAATTTTTGGGTATATACGTTTTTTACTCCCCGGTTTTTTAGAAATTTTTGGTATGTATGTTTTCGACCCCACAGTTAGAAACCTCAAGTTTCGCCACTGTTGGTCACTAGCTTTTCAAAAGTACATAGATGGTCCATATGGTTTGCACTTTTTAACGCATTTAGTCCCTAGTTTTTTCCTAAAATACATGGATGGTCCCTGTGGTTTGTACTTTGTAATGCATTTAGTCCCTAACATGGACATGCTAAAACCATTAGTTTATTGACCAGGGACTAAATGCGTTACAAAGTGCAAGCCACATGGAGCATTTAATAATAAGCCAAAGCGTTATTTAATTTACACCACTTTCAAATTATATAATCTTCTTGATAAACTAATAATCTCATGTTATTTGTTATTTAATTTACACCACTTTCAAATTATGTAATCTTCTTGCTACACTAATAATCTCATGAAATTTGTGAAGATTAAGCATTAAATAATCTATTTATACTATATAATAAAATAAATCTATAGGGGACAAATGTCGTATTACTACATATTCTCAGAATTGTTTTCCTACCTTTGTTAATCTCTAATTTAGTTAATTTCTTTGAGGTTTGAAATATTATTTATATATTTTCGAACTGATAAGTGATAAGCCATAATTATAGATAAGTTTTATTTTTTATTTTACGTATTCTTTATGTTTAAATATTATTTATATATTTCCTAATTGATAAATGATAAGCCATAATTATAGATAAGTTTTTTTTACGTATTCTTTAGATTCAAATGTTATTTATATTTCTAGCTGAATTCATTTGATTACTTTACAAATTTCATAATATTAATAATATTCTTAAGAAAATTCAACCTAAAGAAAATTCAATTCATTCATAATTTTATTATTATTATTATTATTATTATTATTATTATTATTATTATTATTATTATTATTATGTGGTTCTATAATCAGAATGTTACACAAATAAAACTACATAAAAGATAACCAGCTTATAGTCTAGCGCTATCATGACGTGTGAAAAATGTGTTCCTACAAATTATCTACCAGCATAAAATTCCTTCAATTTTCTAATAAAATATTATCTACAAATTTAAATTGTTAATTTATAATAAATCTTATTCAACTTTGAATTTGAAATAGAATCCTTATATTTTTAATAAAATATTATCTTCAAATTTAAATTGTTAAGTTATGATAAGACGTTTTTAAATAAACCAAATTATCTATCATGAAAACCAAACTTAATATTGTTAGATAAATATAATATCCACACGGTAACAAATATATTAATCAAAATTAAAAGAATATTAACATAACATTACGTCTGTGACACTCGAGGTTTTTCCGAACGATCACCTTGTAATATCTTGTGAATATAAATATTATTAAATGAAAACGTGACCTTTGTGCATGATATGTGATGTATGTATGTATTATATATATATATATGAGAGCCGAAACCACGACCCGAGACCATGACTCGCAACCGGGCGGTTGCGAGTGGGCCACTCGGTCTCGAGTGGGCCGTTGAGCCGAAACCGGTTGGGCCGAAACCCCCAAGCCCAACTCGTGACCCCTTGTATAAATCCCACCCTTTTCCCCACTTGCTTCATTTTACACACCAACACTTCTTCTAATCTCTCTCACTAGAAAACCCTCTACAAACACCACTTTCCTTCTCCTTGATCTCGGTTCAAGCTTGGAACAAATCGGACAAGACACTCGGTCAAGACCATCACTCGGACACTTCATCTTCTCTCATTTTCTTCCTTTCTTTCGGCTCATCCTCCTTCTTCACAACCGGTTAGTGTTGTTACTATGTGCATAAGATTTATGTATATTGTGTGAACTAGAAGATGGTTAGTTAAAAATTGTTGCACATGATTTTTGGATAACTTGTGAAGTTGGATTATGTGTGTTAAACTTTGTGTATGAAAAATTGCTAAACATGTTTAAAATAACTAGAAATGCTAGTTTACTAGTGTTCATAGCCAAACATATGATGCTTTAAAGTTTCTTGCAAAAATGATGATTGTTAAACATAAGTTTCGGATATATAATGTATGATTTCTTATTTTGCATCATGATCTTGTTGTAAATATGTGATTTTTGGTTCATAAATATATGACTTTGCTAAGGAGAAAACCCTAGAAACTATGAACATTTGATGAACTAGTTGAAGATGGTTTGAAGATTTAAAATGGCAATGTTTGATCCATATTTTAGTAATGGTCAATTTAGGAAAAGTGTTTGTAGAATTCTTATTGGTCATTTCCGGATTTGGGCCTGAATTTTTGGTACAATGTGGACTGTCAAACCTGCATCATCACGTGTACATGAAAGTGACAGATTACGACTCGCAACGACGGCATTACGACTCGAAACCACACGGTTGCGACTCGCAACCAAAGCATGACAAGTCGAAACCTCGAGATTGCGACTCGAGACCACGCCGTTGCGACTCGCAACCAAAACGTGATGACTCGAGACCACGGTTGCGACTCGCAACCACAGCGTGACAAGCCGAAACCACCTGGTTGCGACTCGAGACCAGCTGGTTGCGAGTGGGCTGTTCATTTTAGTTATTGGGCCATTCTGTGTTGGACTATCTGTTAAATGGACTTTGTGATGTTGTGTTCTGTTTGACTGTGTTACTGTTAGGGCCGGCTCAATAACCCCATGACTGTTTACCTGTATGTATGTTACGTGCCAGTATGTGTTACGTGAATGTTTGTATACCGAACCTGACCTATACCGGTAACCATGTTAGGACGTGGTGACCAACGTGATTGACAAGTAACCTAAACCTACCGAGCAACCCAAGGTGAGTTCACAACTTAAAAGCATGCGTCCCGGTGGTTTGGGACACGAGACTAACAACCCTATCCCCTGGTAAAAGGGGATACCATTTACATACCTTCCCTAGTTTTCGGGAACAAAACTTACTTTTCCTTCCCTGGTATTGGGAAACCTTTTGGTTAATTACTGTTTATACGGATTGCAACTAACGGCACTAAACGAAACTCTATCACTCAAGTCCCTACTACAAATACCGATTAGTCGCCGGGTTAGGCGAGCGGGTTATTAGTTGATAGCGCTATTTAGGTGTTTACCAGCCTCACACCGTGCCCTGGTTTGGGATCGGTCGTGAACTAATGTACTCAGAAATCCGTCAATGATGATAGAACATTGACATCGGGGCATCCTGCGGATACGCAACGGTTACCTAGTGTTCGGTATTGGAAAAACAGTTTAGTCGCTAACTTTTGGGGTAGCTCCCCATGGCATGTATAAACGGATAAATTAACCGGTGAAACAAAGTTTTTGGTAATTAAAACTGGACAACTAGTGAACTCACTCAGCATTATTGTTGACCCCCCTTACTGCATGCTTTGCAGGTAACCAGTGACGAAGGAGCTTGCAGCTTGGGGACGTGTAGTGTCTGTTCACCCTTGTGTTGGGTGTTACCTTATTTTGAATCATGAACTTTGTTTTAAACTACCGTACTTATGCTTCCGCTACTTAATACTGTTTTGGAACTTAAAACTTTAAACTCGGAACTTAATATTTGCTAAGCTTATGAATAGTAAGTATTACTTTTGTTATAAACTTAAGTATTCGGTATAATTGGTGGCTGGATCCTGGTCAGTCACGCCCCCGAAGCGGGTGTTATCCGCAGGTGGATTTTGGGGGTGTGACAGATTGGTATCAGAGCCATTGGTTATAGTGAACTTGGTTTTAAAAAAAAAGGGGAAAAATCTTTTTGGAGAAAACCAGACTATAACCCGTGACTCGTAACGACACTACACTCCAAGTGCAAGGCTCGGCACATTCGACTTCATAGCTCGGACCAGTGTTTACTTGTTTGCTTTATGTTTCCTGTTATGATATACGTACTAGTGTGCCTAAACTAGATAGATACGCCTCTCTATTCTATCTCATTCTCGCTACACTACGACATCACACTCATACTGTGTTTTCTGGTTATGAAGACAATGAGTGGACGCGGAAGAGGAAACATTAACATGACGCAGGCTCAGTTCACTAACCTGCTCAACACAGTGGCTGCGGCTTTTGCAGCTCACCCTATAGGTAAGCTCGTTGTTTTAGGATGTTTAGATCCTACCGCCACATCGACTTTTTCGCCTCTAAACCTATACGCTTCGCTTCTCACGAACAGGTCAGCATGCACCTGCGCAACCACCAGTGTGTACTTTCAAAACTTTCATGGATTGCAAGCCTCTCCCTTTCAACGGCACTGAGGGTGCCATAGGTCTTCTGCATTGGATTGAGAAAATTGAAGCTGTTTTTGCTGTTTGCGAGTGTCCCCCTGCAAATTGGGTGAAATTTGCTACTGCTACGCTTGAAGGAAGCGCGCTTTCTTGGTGGAAGGCGCAGATTCAGATGTTTGGTTTGGAAACTGCTAATGCTACCGCATGGGAGGATTTCAAGGATATGATTAAGGATGAATACTGTCACCGGGATGACATCCACAAGCTTGAAAACGAGTACTATGAGCTCAAGATGGTTGGGTCAGAGATTGAGACCTACACCAAGCTGTCTAACGACTATGCCGCTCTTTGCCCAAACATGTCACGACCAATGTACCGAAGGATCGAACTGTATATCAAAGGTTTGGCTCCAGAGATTCGAAGCCATGTCACTACAGCCAACCACACGACCATTCAGCCGATTGTTCGACTTGCTCACAAACTTACTGATCAGGCCGTAGAAGAGGGCCGGTTGCCCAAAAGGATCAATGCTACCGTCGGAACTTCTAGTGACAGCAAGCGTAAGTGGGAAGGAAGTCAAAGCAAGGATGTTAACCCCACTCAGGCCCCAGCACAGCAAAGGAAAACTGAAAACAACAAAGGCACCCAGCAACAGGGTGGCTACCGGGGAAGCTACCCTAAGTGCAACAAGTGTAACAAGCACCACAATGGGGCATGTAACAAGGGCCAGTGTCAGCGATGCCACAAGATGGGGCACGACGCCAAGGATTGTAGAAGCCAGTTCCCAATAAGACAGAATCAGCAACAACCCCAACAGCAACAGCAGCAGGGAAACAACCGGGCATGTTTTAAGTGTGGAGCTGAGGGGCACTTTAAGAAGGATTGCCCTGAACTGAATCAGAACCGCAACAATAATCAGGGAGCTGGGAACAACAATCAGAACAACAATGCTGGGAATGGTGCTAGAGGAAGAGCTTTCGTGATTGGAGCTGGTGAAGCAAGGAATGACCCCAATGTCGTGGCGGGTAAGTTCCTACTCGATGATCGTTATGTTTCTGTGTTATTTGATTCCGGTGCCGATGCTAGTTATGTATCCCTACGTATTAGTAAGAAGCTTAAGCGTCCGCTTTCGTTACTAAGTTCTCCTCATATCGTCGAGTTAGCTAATGGTAGAAACATCGAGGCCTCACACGTTGTCAAGGGTTGCAAACTAGAGTTGTCTGGTCAGACATTTAGTATCGATCTTTTCCCTGTTACTCTTGGAAGCTTCGACGTCGTTATTGGTATGGATTGGTTATCCAAGCATCGCGCTGAGATCCTCTGTCAAGAGAAAGCAGTTCGTATTCCTCGCCATTCTGGCAAACCCCTCATTGTACAAGGTGGCAAAAGCGGAGAAGTCTCCGGCATTATCTCGTTTTTGAAGGCCCAGAAGTGTTTACGAAAAGGGCACATCGCTATCTTAGCACTTGTTACCAACACGCAGGAAAAGAAAAAGAGGATTGAAGACTTTCCAGTAGTGCGTGACTACCCCGAAGTATTTCCTGAGGAATTACCTGGACTCCCTCCACATCGTCAGGTCGAATTCCAAATCGAGCTAGCTCCCGGAGCAGCGCCTATAGCTCGTGCGCCCTATCGACTAGCCCCCGCAGAATTGAAGGAACTCTCTACTCAACTACAGGAACTATTGGATAAAGGGTTTATCCGTCCTAGCTCATCACCCTGGGGAGCACCGGTACTCTTTGTTAAGAAGAAGGATGGCACGTTCCGAATGTGCATTGACTATCGTGAGTTGAACAAGGTTACCATCAAGAATCGTTACCCTCTCCCGCGAATCGACGATTTGTTTGATCAACTGCAAGGATCAAGCTACTACTCTAAGATTGACCTGCGATCAGGCTACCATCAGTTAAGGGTCCGTAATGAAGATATTTCCAAGACTGCATTCAGAACTCGTTATGGTCATTATGAATTCCTCGTTATGCCCTTTGGAATGACCAACGCGCCTGCGGTATTCATGGATCTTATGAACCGGGTATGCAAACCCTACCTCGACAAATTTGTGATCGTGTTTATAGACGACATCTTGATCTACTCGAAAAGTCAGGAAGAGCACGAACAGCACCTACGACTTATCCTCGAACTCCTTCGCAATGAGCAACTGTATGCCAAGTTCTCGAAATGCGACTTCTGGCTTCGAGAAGTCCATTTCCTTGGGCACGTGGTTAACAAGGATGGAATCCACGTCGACCCAGCTAAGATCGACTCTATAAAGAATTGGCCTACCCCTAAGACTCCGACTGAAGTTCGCCAATTCTTGGGACTAGCGGGATACTACCGCAGATTTATTCAGGGATTCTCAAAGATTGCACAACCCCTCACTACGCTCACTCAGAAAGGCGTCACCTACAAGTGGAATGAAGCACAGGAATCTGCTTTTCAGAGGCTTAAGGATAACCTCTGCAGTGCTCCTATTCTCTCGTTACCTGAAGGAACAGACGACTTTGTGGTTTACTGCGATGCGTCTATTCATGGGCTCGGTTGCGTGTTGATGCAACGCGAGAAAGTTATTGCTTACGCCTCTCGACAACTTAAGACACACGAAAGGAACTACACAACGCATGATTTGGAATTGGGAGCGGTGATATTTGCGCTTAAAATATGGAGACATTACCTGTACGGTACCAAGTGCACCATTTACACCGATCACAGGAGTCTCGAGCATATCTTTAAGCAGAAGGAGTTAAACATGCGACAGCGCCGATGGGTCGAACTTCTGAATGATTACGAATGCGCCATCAAGTATCATCCGGGCAAGGCCAATGTTGTGGCAGACGCCCTCAGTCGAAAGGACACTGTACCAAAGCGAGTGCGAGCATTACAACTTACCATCCAGTCTAGTCTCCCTACCCAGATTCGAAATGCTCAGATTGAAGCTCTGAAACCGGAAAACATCAGGGCTGAGTCCCTGCGAGGATCGAGGCAGCAACTAGAACAGAAAGAGGACGGCGCCTACTATGTGGCAGGGCACATTTGGGTCCCACATTACGGAGATCTACAAGAGCTTGTGATGGACGAAGCCCATAAGTCCCGTTACTCAGTACATCCTGGTTCAGATAAGATGTACCACGACTTAAGGACCACTTACTGGTGGCCTGGCATGAAAGCCCACATAGCCGCTTACGTTGGCAAATGTTTGACCTGCGCAAGAGTCAAGATCGAGTATCAGAAACCAGCAGGCCTACTACAGCAACCGGAAATCCCGAAGTGGAAATGGGAGCAAATTTCCATGGATTTTGTTACAGGGCTACCTAGATCCCAACGCGGGAATGATACTATTTGGGTGATAGTAGATCGATTGACTAAGTCTGCACACTTTCTGGCCATTAAGGAAACAGACAAGTTTTCTACCTTGGCAGAAATTTATTTAAAGGAAGTAGTCTCCAAGCACGGGGTGCCAACTTCTATTATTTCCGACCGAGACGCTCGTTTTACTTCCGAGTTGTGGCAAGCTATGCACAAATCCTTTGGCTCACGTTTGGACATGAGCACCGCTTATCACCCGCAAACGGATGGGCAGTCTGAACGCACCATCCAAACCCTGGAAGACATGCTTAGAGCATGTGTGATCGATTTTGGCAAGAACTGGGAGAAGCATCTACCGTTGGTGGAATTCTCCTACAATAACAGCTACCACACTAGTATTCAGGCGGCACCTTTTGAGGCATTGTACGGTCGTAAATGCCGATCACCTCTCTGCTGGGCGGAAGTTGGTGATAGTCAACTTACAGGCCCAGAACTGGTAGTAGATACAACAGAAAGGATTTCGCAGATCAGGCAACGCATGGCGGCAGCTCGTGACCGTCAGAAAAGCTACGCTGACAAGCGTAGGAAGCCGTTAGAATTCCAGGTCGGGGACCGGGTTCTACTAAAAGTCTCACCCTGGAAGGGTGTGGTCCGTTTCGGTAAACGGGGCAAGCTGAATCCACGGTATGTTGGACCATTCGAAATTACCGAGAAAATCGGTAAGGTTGCTTATAGATTAAACCTGCCTGCAGAGCTGAGTGCAGTGCACAACGTTTTTCACGTATCTAACCTGAAGAAGTGTTTGTCGGATGAAACACTTGTAATTCCTTTTAAGGAACTGACTATTGATGAACAGCTACACTTTACTGAGGAACCGATTGAGATCACGGATCGAGAGATCAAAACCCTCAAACGTAGCCAGATACCCCTTGTACGAGTTCGTTGGAACTCACGGCGCGGCCCAGAGTTTACCTGGGAGCGGGAGGACCAGATGAAGTCCAAGTATCCCCAGTTATTCCCAAACGAAAACCCCAGCACTGAAGCTACAACCGAATTTCGGGACGAAATTCCAAACTAACGGGGGGATGATGTGACACCCCGTTGAAACACGCTAGCTTGGCAGTGGCTGCTTCAACTTTCGGGACGAAAGTTCTTAAAACTTGGGGATAATGTGACACTCGAGGTTTTTCCGAACGATCACCTTGTAATATCTTGTGAATATAAATATTATTAAATGAAAACGTGACCTTTGTGCATGATATGTGATGTATGTATGTATTATATATATATATATGAGAGCCGAAACCACGACCCGAGACCATGACTCGCAACCGGGCGGTTGCGAGTGGGCCACTCGGTCTCGAGTGGGCCGTTGAGCCGAAACCGGTTGGGCCGAAACCCCCAAGCCCAACTCGTGACCCCTTGTATAAATCCCACCCTTTTCCCCACTTGCTTCATTTTACACACCAACACTTCTTCTAATCTCTCTCACTAGAAAACCCTCTACAAACACCACTTTCCTTCTCCTTGATCTCGGTTCAAGCTTGGAACAAATCGGACAAGACACTCGGTCAAGACCATCACTCGGACACTTCATCTTCTCTCATTTTCTTCCTTTCTTTCGGCTCATCCTCCTTCTTCACAACCGGTTAGTGTTGTTACTATGTGCATAAGATTTATGTATATTGTGTGAACTAGAAGATGGTTAGTTAAAAATTGTTGCACATGATTTTTGGATAACTTGTGAAGTTGGATTATGTGTGTTAAACTTTGTGTATGAAAAATTGCTAAACATGTTTAAAATAACTAGAAATGCTAGTTTACTAGTGTTCATAGCCAAACATATGATGCTTTAAAGTTTCTTGCAAAAATGATGATTGTTAAACATAAGTTTCGGATATATAATGTATGATTTCTTATTTTGCATCATGATCTTGTTGTAAATATGTGATTTTTGGTTCATAAATATATGACTTTGCTAAGGAGAAAACCCTAGAAACTATGAACATTTGATGAACTAGTTGAAGATGGTTTGAAGATTTAAAATGGCAATGTTTGATCCATATTTTAGTAATGGTCAATTTAGGAAAAGTGTTTGTAGAATTCTTATTGGTCATTTCCGGATTTGGGCCTGAATTTTTGGTACAATGTGGACTGTCAAACCTGCATCATCACGTGTACATGAAAGTGACAGATTACGACTCGCAACGACGGCATTACGACTCGAAACCACACGGTTGCGACTCGCAACCAAAGCATGACAAGTCGAAACCTCGAGATTGCGACTCGAGACCACGCCGTTGCGACTCGCAACCAAAACGTGATGACTCGAGACCACGGTTGCGACTCGCAACCACAGCGTGACAAGCCGAAACCACCTGGTTGCGACTCGAGACCAGCTGGTTGCGAGTGGGCTGTTCATTTTAGTTATTGGGCCATTCTGTGTTGGACTATCTGTTAAATGGACTTTGTGATGTTGTGTTCTGTTTGACTGTGTTACTGTTAGGGCCGGCTCAATAACCCCATGACTGTTTACCTGTATGTATGTTACGTGCCAGTATGTGTTACGTGAATGTTTGTATACCGAACCTGACCTATACCGGTAACCATGTTAGGACGTGGTGACCAACGTGATTGACAAGTAACCTAAACCTACCGAGCAACCCAAGGTGAGTTCACAACTTAAAAGCATGCGTCCCGGTGGTTTGGGACACGAGACTAACAACCCTATCCCCTGGTAAAAGGGGATACCATTTACATACCTTCCCTAGTTTTCGGGAACAAAACTTACTTTTCCTTCCCTGGTATTGGGAAACCTTTTGGTTAATTACTGTTTATACGGATTGCAACTAACGGCACTAAACGAAACTCTATCACTCAAGTCCCTACTACAAATACCGATTAGTCGCCGGGTTAGGCGAGCGGGTTATTAGTTGATAGCGCTATTTAGGTGTTTACCAGCCTCACACCGTGCCCTGGTTTGGGATCGGTCGTGAACTAATGTACTCAGAAATCCGTCAATGATGATAGAACATTGACATCGGGGCATCCTGCGGATACGCAACGGTTACCTAGTGTTCGGTATTGGAAAAACAGTTTAGTCGCTAACTTTTGGGGTAGCTCCCCATGGCATGTATAAACGGATAAATTAACCGGTGAAACAAAGTTTTTGGTAATTAAAACTGGACAACTAGTGAACTCACTCAGCATTATTGTTGACCCCCCTTACTGCATGCTTTGCAGGTAACCAGTGACGAAGGAGCTTGCAGCTTGGGGACGTGTAGTGTCTGTTCACCCTTGTGTTGGGTGTTACCTTATTTTGAATCATGAACTTTGTTTTAAACTACCGTACTTATGCTTCCGCTACTTAATACTGTTTTGGAACTTAAAACTTTAAACTCGGAACTTAATATTTGCTAAGCTTATGAATAGTAAGTATTACTTTTGTTATAAACTTAAGTATTCGGTATAATTGGTGGCTGGATCCTGGTCAGTCACGCCCCCGAAGCGGGTGTTATCCGCAGGTGGATTTTGGGGGTGTGACAACGTCATTTAATATTTCACATGCTTTAGTATTAGTATAACATTAACGTTATATTGATAGTTTGATAATGATATTATATTTAATATAATAAATATGGTATTATACAAAAAATGTGATGATATATATCTTATCAGCTCTTATCAGTCAGGTGTTATAACCTTTGATAAAGACGTTTTATTTTGATTTAGTTTAGTTTATAAAAACAAACCTAACTTTTAACATTTTTATTATTTAATATGTAAAATTACATTTACTCAACCCGTATAATACACGAGATTTTTAAAGATATAACTTTTTTATTATTTAGTATACAAAATTACATGTATTTAACTCGTGTAACACACGGCGTTATAACCTAGTAAATAAATAAACCAAAAACCAACAAGGTGGTTATCCATTATCAAAGACAAAGTCTTTAAACAGACGACAGGGATTGGACAGTGTGACGGATTTGGTTAGCAAGGAATGTAAAGACCTTTGAAGACAAGTTTGTTCCGGTTATCAAGGAGGACACTTTCATTTGGATGTGCCATAGAACAAAGCTTCCTTCCCCTTCGTGGGAGAGAGAGTATTTGATGTTACCGAGATGTTGTAATCGGTGTCTTTTTTCGTTCGCTTGTAGCTTCCAGCCGCTTGCTAGGTTCTTTATATTTATAAAAAAGTTTGGTTGGTCTATAAAAAGGATTAAAAGAAATCAGTCGTTAAAAAGACATCCATATTTTAATTAAAGAATTGGTCATCACCTTCTTATCTTCATTCACGTAAATGTCATTGTGGTTTTGTTGTTAGATTTAATGAATGTTATAAATTATTGTAACTAACAACTTTTTTAATATATTAAGGTGTTTAATTTTATCAGTTATTCATGCATAAATTGAAAGCCTTTTAATCACATCTCAGGAAGAGCAGTAGAATGGCGATGAACCGTCCCTTGTTCCTGTCTAAGAAAATCATGAAAGCTCAGAGTGTCCTATATTTATAAAGACGTCAAAGATTATTTAGTTGCAAGTTACGCGAATGTTGGAATTAACCCAACCATAAATGAATTGATTAATGCTCACCCCTACAAAGAATGTTGGAAATCAAGCATTTTGATCAAACTTAAAAATAAGAGATTGAAGAACCTATTCGACTCTTTTTATTATTAAACCAAAGCATACAAATTACAATAAACCTAATCATTTAGTTATACTAGATTCATGGATCTTATCACCCCAAACTAATTAAAATTGGCCGTTGCCACTCCCAACCTTCACTTTGGCTCCCACCACCCCCAACTTAACACTTTGGTGTATCTGTCACCCCGGCGTTAACCAAACACTAAGGGGTTGTTTGTTTACCTTTTAATGAGACTCTTAATGATTCAGACCTGTTACTGGTTCAACACTTAATGTTTCAGACTGTTTGTTTCACGAGCAGATGTCTGAATGGTTCAGACATTTGCCTCTGAATGGTTAAGATTTATACAAAGTCTGAATGGTTAAGACCTCTAATCTGAATTGGTCACACATTTGCCTCTGAACGGTTAAGCATTATACAGGCTCTTAATGGTTCAGACCTCTTACTGGTTCAGCACTTAATCATTCAGATGTTGCCAAACAGCCCCTAACTCTGTTTTTTTTTTTTTTTTTGCTAATGTGGCTTTTTATCTGATGTGGCAAGATGACATGACCTTTTATAATTATAATTAATATATATATATATATATATAATATGTGTGTATATATTTTTTATATATAAAGAAAAAACCTCATCTCTCTAACTCTCATTCTCTCTCTACCTCTCCAGCCACCACCAACAACCACCTCCGGCCACCACCCTCCAACCCACAACCAAATCTCTACCATTAAATCTCTTATTATCAAAATAACCAAATCCACCCCTATTTCATTATTCCATTATTATCTCAAATCTCTGAGAGTGTTTTTATGTGTGGAGGATAAAAAACGACGCCGGTGAGATTGTGCTTCGATCTTGGCTAGTGACGGGGATGACGTCGGCTTCGTCGCTCAGATCTGAAATGAGAACAGACCATGGCTTCTCAAGTCCAAATCTACGGTTTCAAGCTTGATTTTGTGTTGTGTTTGTTGTTGATTTTGGGTATTGGTTGTTGTTTTTATCGTTGCCGATGAGATTTGTGCTTCGATCCATGTTGGCGGAGGTGATGGTGGTTGGTGGAGGTGATTGTGGTAGTGGTTGGTGATGGTGACGGAGGTGCTAGTGGTGGTAGTAGGAGGCAGGAAGTTGTGATGGTGGTGGTGGTAGGAGGTTGCAGTGGCGGCAGCAGGAGGTTGTGGTGGTAGAAGGCAGAGTGTTGGAAGATGCAGCAAAATAAGAGTCAGCCGGTTATAAGGGTGATATCCACGTCAGCAAGCCACATCATGTTACAATGACACGTAGGATGTGAAAACAAACAGAGTTAGTGTTTGGTTAACGCTAAGGTGATAAGAACACCAAAGTGTTGAGTTGGGGGTGGTAGCAGCCCAAGTGAAAGTTGAGAGTGGCAGCGGCCAGTTTTGATTAGTTTAGGGTGATAAGATCTTATTCTCCTTGAATAAATAGTAAACCTAAACTAAATAAATATATGTTGTTAAATAAAATACTAATACTTATCTAACCAAATAACTATATAATAATAAATAACCAAACTTTATCTTCAACCCTTTTGAATTATCTTGAACCCACTTCAACTCGATTAGGATTAACCCTTTAATCTCCTCCTTAATCCAAATATGGACTTGTTTCTTCACATTTGCACTTTACTTAACGCTAAAACGGATTAAACTCTCATTTGATCGTTGTTTTATCACCATGTCACACTCCTCCTTGATATGCCCTCGTTAATATCAACCCCTTACAAAGACAACAACAACCCACCGGTTGATCCGTCTCTTGATCCCCAAATGAATCCCTGGGCCCTCGCTCTTTGGTTCCTTCGGCGACACGAGCACACGGCCGTTGTTTTTTCGCCACAAAAATAATTGAGCATCTCATTGCGATTTTCCTCTTGTACGAGAAAGAGTCTCCGACAAAAATAAAACATGATCAAACTCGGGTTAAATTTCTCCATCAAATAGAACTCGATCACCACGAAAATGAACTGAACTGATCACAGGTCGTTGCCGCCTTCCCAACGGTACTCCCCATGACATCAACTAACCTGAAGCACCGTTCGCGCCTTCTTATCACCAATCCAACCCCGAAACGCCACCAGTTTTGTTGCCTAATACTACCGGACCGAGGTTGTCCAAAATGAACACTCATTTTGTGACATCGGCTAACCCAAATCGCCTCACAACTTACAACCGTCAACAACCCCCACCATAGCGGGTTCTCAATTGAATCACGTATGATTGTTCAAACCACCAATTCTTGTGTGGAATTTCACTGAACATAAAAGCTTTAAAAGTCACTTATCAAACAAAGTAATATATCACATTTTTCCATACAAAAACTTATTTGAGCTATTTGTTGCTCACAAGTCCACCCACGGAGTAATAATAATCTTTGGTTGGCTGTTTCTTTTTTTTTTTTAAATAATACAAGGCAACAGGTGATTAATTCATGTTGCTACATTGTCAACGTATTATAAAGGTTGTTATATAATTCTAGGGAGATGATCAAATAGGAAGTTTATTTTAGCTAGGAAGGATAGGAAGCAATAATAAGATGATATGTGGCAAATAACAAAATTACAAGGAAGAGTATTTTAGTCCAAACAATTTCAATTACATCCAGATCTAAAAAAAACCCATTTCCTTTCTCTTCAACTCAACCCTACACCACCACCACCACTCCACCACACACTATCACCCACCGTCACCACCACCACTGCCATAACCACCACGACAAGTGCCGCCGCCTTAACCACCAACAACAACAACACCGATCTTGCAACCATTTCTTATCTTGCACCGTCGTCACTACCCACCACCCTTGACCCACACGAATCACTACCCACTTCTGATGTACCCACCCCAACCTCCAGCAACAACCACCTGCACCATCTCAAGCAACACCATGCGAAAAGTCATACCCGATGGAGTGAATCTTCGATAAAATTTATAATCAGTAAATCGAAAGGATAAGATCTGAACTAAAATGAAATTGAATAAGGAAATCGAGAAGAGGAATGAACCCATGAAAGTAGATGTCAGATCTGGAGATTTTCAAAAACAACTTTATTGCGTTTTTCTCAATTTTGAATAATGGACTTTGGTTGGTGTAAAAGGAATCTTCTGGCTTGACTTTAGAGGTATGTGTATCTTTGAATAGGACAAAGTTAGCAGTGAATTAGTGATTCCATTTACATTTATTTTTCTATTGCGTTTTATAAATTGTCTTGCGTTTTATGTCACTTTATCGAAATTGAAAGGAAATTATATTTTTATGATTATAATTTTATTGCTTTTGTATTTTCTGGCTATTACGCTTTAAAAAAAACATATTTTTCAAGTGTTTTTAGTCCATTGCGTTTTAGGTAAAACACATTTTTATGTGTTTTCAGTCAATTGCGTTTTAGAAAAAAAACATTTTTAAATGTTTTCTGGCCATTGCGTTTTAGGTAAAACACAGTTTTATGTGTTTTTAGTCCATTGCGTTTTAGAAACTACACTTTCTTTTGAGTTTTTAGGCTACTGCGTTTTAGAATTAAGACATTTCTTTGTGTTTTCTGGCCATTGCGTTTTACAAATAAGACATTTCTTTGTGTTTTTAGTGCATTGCGTTTTAGAAGAATGTCATTTTTAGGTTTTTTTTTTTCCATTGCGTTTTACGCAACTGAGTTTTTTCCATTGCGTTTTACGCAACTGAGTTTTTTCCATTGCGTTTTACGCAACTGGGTTTTCAAAAAAAAAATTCGAAAATATAGCAATAGTATACTCGTTTTAAAGATAAAAAAACGCTCGTTTTTTTGGTGCAATTTTTATAAAAAAATAATGTCGTATGAAAAAGTTATTAACGTTTAAAAAATGAGGGGTAATTGGAGGAGAGAGAAACTATTGTGTTGGATTTACTAGAATGCCCCTAACAAACCCACACGCCACTTTTTTTTTTGCTTCAATTTCATTCATTTAATCTTAGCAATTGATTAACTAAATGGATGGTCAAGATCACTTCCTAGCCTTCCTAGCCAAATAAACTTTCTATTGTATCTCCACCCTATAATTCTATATTATAAAGGTTGTTATATAATTCTACTAGGTTAGTTCCCCGTGTGTTACACGGGTTGAACAATTTAAACTATTTAATAAATATTTCTTGTAAATACAAACTAAAGAGGGAGACATTTATATACCAATTGACATAAATAAGTTAATATAAAGATGATGTATGTTAGTATTATAAAATTTATCAGAGAAGAATGTAATCAAACTGTCGCTAAAAATAATACAAAAATAAATATATTATATAATACGTATTATTGTATTTACGTATTACATTACATTTAAATTTAATGATAAATAAAAAGATAGAATGGATGTAAATTACAAAGACACTTAATGTTTAAAAAAAAGATGTAACATGAATAATGATAATTTACGAATATTTTCATTAAATGTATTATTTGAAAATTTGGAAAGTTGTTACTAAGATTTCAGGATTTTTTTTTTTTTTTTTTTTTGAAATTAGGATTAACTATTACCAAGATTTTAGGGTTATTTTTTTTTTTAATTTAGGATTATCTATGAAACTAAAGAGATAAGTAAATCAATGTGTGACACATGTCATTTATTGGAACCATCTAATTTTCTGTTTTCCCGCCTCTTTTGTATAGTTATCTTATATTAATTAAATACTAAGGGGCTATTTGGTAGCCTCTTAATGACCATTCAGATGCTACCTCTTAATGGTTTAAAACCTCTGAATGAATAAGAGGTAACCTCAAGTCTGAATGGTTAAGAGGTAACCTCTGAATGGTAAATCATCATATGTCACATTCTTCTACCTTCTCATTGGTAAAATTCTTAATGGTTATATTAAGATGTAGCCTCTTAATGACCATTCAGAGGCTACCAAACAGCCTATAAATTAATATTAAATCGTATCATACTTTGAATTTGAAATAGAATCCTTCTATTTTTCTAACAAAGTATTATCTTCGAATTTAAAATTGTTAATTTAAGATAAGATGTTTTTAATTTTTCTTTAGGAAAATAAAAAATAGATGACTCCAATGAATGATACGTGTCACATATTAGTTTATTTATAGTATGAATTTGGTATATAAAATTACATTTATTCAACCCGTACAATACACGGGGTTCCTTAAAGTTTTTCTTTTATTTAATATGTCAAATTATATAATAAAATAAAATAAAGAATTTCAAATAATGTCACGTGACACCCTCTCCTTTCATCTTACAATATTAATTTATATAGTATTTTATTTTAATATAATTTTTAATTACTAATACGTGTTTTATATTCATAAATCTATTGATTTTCATTAATTGGTTGTTCGATAAATGAATATGTTTTTTTTTTGTTCTGGTGCTAATATTTTTGTTATAATAATCTAAATATATTAGTAGTTGATTACGTTTGAAGTTGATAAGGTATTAACCATTTGAAGTTGATTATGTTTTTAAAGTGATTTTAATTTCAAATAATGTCACGTGACACCCTCTCCTTTCATCTTACAATATTAATTTATATAGTATTTTATTTTAATATAATTTTTAATTACTAATACGTGTTTTATATTCATAAATCTATTGATTTTCATCAATTGATTGTTCGATAAATGAATATGTTTTTTTTTTGTTCTGGTGCTAATATTTTTGTTATAATAATCTAAATATATTAGTAGTTGATTACGTTTGAAGTTGATAAAGTATTAACCATTTGAAGTTGATTATGTTTTTAAAGTGATTTTTCTACTTTGAAATTATAAACTTATCTTTACTATAAAATATATAATTTATAAACATTTGCTTTTATATGTTTTTTAAACGGATAAATAATAATAAAATTAAATTGATATGTGAAGGAAGATCAGATTTCAGGATTATTATTATTATTATTATTATTATTATTATTATTATTATTTTGAATTTAGGGATTCAATATTATTTGTAACATCATATTTTAAAGTCAATATATATCTATTTATTTTAATATACTTTATTATTTCTACATCTGACCGAAAATAAAATATTCTTCTTTTAAAACTCAAATCTTATCCAATAAAACACCGAAACTTAAATGAAATTCACAATATTCAAGTAGACTATTAGAATATTCAAGTAGATTATTATTATTATTATTATTATTATTATTATTATTATTATTATTATTATTATTATTATTATTTTGAATTTAGGGTTAACAATGAAACTAAAGGGATTATATTTTAGGAGGGAAAATAGATTTCTAGATAGTCTCATTGATTGCCATGTGTCTCAAATTGGTTTACTTTATTATATGTATATATTAAGTTGTTATTGATGAGGGCGTTAAGTGTACAGGGAAAATTGTGAAGGGGTGTATTGGCAAATGCTTAGGACTAAAGTGTGAAGACTGGATACATAAAGGGCTAAAGTGAAAGTATCTTTTGTCTTGGGTATATAAGTGAAAGTCCAGTATTCATTACTGGTTTAACACTTCAAGATTTTTCTGTTGACTCTCTCATCTTGTGCGATTTGGGTATGTTCCCTTTGTTCAGATCGGTTGTGATCCTGTTGATCTCTTGTAGTTGTAGTAGGTTGAGATCATGATCATTTCTTTTGTATTGTTCAAAGATCTTATACAGGGCCGGCCCAGAGGGTGTGGAGGGTGTTCTACCGCTCTAGGCCCAAAAAAATTAGGGACCAAAACTTTTTTCTATTCAGTTTACCCTTAAATAAAAGAATTACCAACTCATATAATTACGTAAGTTGTATATGGTGTAGATGGGTGCCTGCTTGCATCCTTATCCAAGAGATTCAGGTTCGAAGCATGCCAATTCCGTACTTTTTTTGTTCAATTCAAACCGACTTTTTAACTTTGTAAGGATGTCGGTGGATATTAGACCCTTTATAGTGGTTTTTTTTTTTTTTAAATTAGTTTCATCAAAAAATAAAGCAAACTGTGGTTATTCGATTCATTTTGTTTCAATTAAGTTTAATTGTTTTTCTTATAAAAAATGATTGTTCAAGTTACATTTTTATATCAAAATTGTTCAATTTATTCTTTTATTGAGGTAAACATGTAATTACTTAAAATAATGGTGCTTTGAGTCCGCATGTATTCACCCTATTTTGACCGACCCATATCTTGCCCCTTACTCAAAATTCATGTATTCATCACTGGTTCTGGTTCAAGCTTAATTTGCATGTAGAAAGAAGTAAGGGAAGTGTGAGAAAAAAACAACAATCTTTTGTTGGTATACTTTGATTTATAAAAAAATAGGCCCTTATACGTAAATAACATGATCTAGGGTTCTATTTTTGTTTACTCGCACAGGGCCTATGAGGACCTTCGAGTTTTAAGGGACGACCCTGGCTTTGCCAATGTTTAGACTTTGATTATATGAATGTATGGAGATTTGCAAATAGGGCCCAAATTTTTTATCTTGCACAGGGCCATTTTTTTTTTTTTTTTTTTTGTGATTTTCGGAGACGGCCCTGATCTTACATATTGTAATATCTAGGGTTTTGGGGGTGTTTTCTAGTTTGGATAATCAATAAAAGTTTTGCCACTATTATGTCGCTATTTCTTTGTTCTGTGTTGTTATACCATTTATGGAAATCAGGCCCTTCGATCAAACACAAAAATACGAGATTAAACAACATGTTTGATTCTTTTTATTATTAAACCAAAGCACACAAATTAAATAAATCTAGCCATCTATTTATACTAGACTCATTTTACTCATAACCTAACTCAAACACCAATTAAATAAATATTAAACCTAAACTAAATAATTATATGGTGCTATTAAAAAAATACTAATACTTATGTCTTGTCTAACCAAATAACTAAATAATAATAATAAGTAACCAAACTTTATCTTCAACCCTTTTAAATTGTTTTGAACCCATTTCAACTTTGATTATGACTAACCCTTTAATGGACATTCATTTCTAACCGTTTGTACATTTTCAATATTTTCCTTGAACATGTTTGTTGGCTCTCATCTTTTTAGCAACGCTTACATGTTTATACGTTCAAAATGTGTTTTCTCCCATGTGATTCTAGTAGGATATAAGACACAATTTTTATGAGGTACACAAGCCAAAATCAATATGCAACGATGGGTTCACATAATCAAAGGTGAATAATATCTATCATAACCATCATAGAGGTATAAAAAATAGTAAAAGAGAAGAAGACTGCATTCATGATTTTCTTTCCTAAACTTACAAAAGATAAACATAATTATATTATACGATATCTGAAGATCCAAAAAGTGACCGGACTCTAAATTGACCACGATCAGATCTTGTATTATCTGAAAAACTGAACTTGCACAACTAACAAACCGTTAGGCTCGCCGCAGAGGTGGGAGGGTCACTCTGCGACCACCCTCCGGCGTGAGGATAAATTTTTGCTAGAGAGAGAATAAGGAGGAAGATTCAGAAAATCGTACTTATGGTGTACTTGAAGAAGGTATTTATACTAGTTGACTTAGATGACGTTATTCGGAGGGACGCACTTTAGGATGTGCGTCCTTTGTTGGGTGAGAGGGACGGACTTTAGGATGTGCGTCCTTTTTGTTATCATCCGGCCTTGGAAGGTACTCCGGACTCGGTTATGTATCTACAATATCTATATGACTATAATAAATACATTATTTCAAGTAAGAATAGTGAAACAAAATAGTTTTAATATAATAAGGAAAGGAGTAATAAATGATTTGGAGAGCGTGACAATCAAATTGATGGATACATGTCGTGGATAATAAAACAAAGATAACCAAGGATCACCTAGGCCCTAGAACTAGAAGGAACTTGAAGCTTCTTGTTGTATATCTAACTATTTCTTTGTCATTTGCTTTACCTTTTCTTTTTCAAGTATGTTACAATAAACATAAATATCATATATTTATTTGGTAAAATGCTATGATGATCTGAACCGGTGATTAAAACGATTTTCTTACCGATCCACTTGCCCACCGGTTGATGAAATCGGATGAGGTTATTAACAAGTTAAACATAATATATACAACTAATAAAAACAAAATATCAAAGTAATTAATCTTCTGGTATGAATACAATATCGGACGATGACTCCTCTAAAAAGTTTGTTTTACGTAGAAGTGTAAGAAGTATTTAAAAAACTCAATTCGACTCATACGAACTCTGATCGAACTCAATTCAGCAACATTGGAACCGGCTCATTGAACCCAATAATATGAATCCTAAAGCTAAAATCATAAAGCTAAACCTTAAACTCTAAAATTAACCCTGAAAGCTAAGATGGTAGAGTTCGACGAACCGATTCCAACACCACTAGACTGAGTTCAATTGAAGTTCGTTTGAGCAAGTTAAGATACAATATAAATATTTTTTATTCTTCTTAGACAAAACAAACTTACCCCTTTAATATCAAGCATAAAATAGTATATGGAGAAGTAATCAACTTTTAGTAAAAACATCTGAAATCAAGACCAACCGCTTAATACAACCTATAACTTGCCAATTCAAATGGACTCAACCGAGCCTATAGTTGGTTAGTGATCCGGTTCAGTTATGAAAACAACTCTTTTGATTAAACCTTTATTTTGGATAAAATATTATTTATTTATTCCAATGCTATATATACTTTCTGTGTATCAAATAACTTTTTTCCTTGCCCTTAACTCCTTAAGGCAACAGTAACATGGATTTGACATTTTGTGTCGAGTAATGCGACTACACAAATGGACAGAAAACCCATCGTGTTTAGAAAATTTGCCACATGCCAATGAAAGGATAACACAGATCCTGTTATTGTAGAACCTCTGGTAGGCCCATTTACAATTATTGGGCTCCAAGTTTGGTACACGTAGTCGAAAAGATGATATGAAAGCCCAGTAGTAGGGACTAGGGAACACCACATTTGTTTTCCAGGCAAACATAAAAATTAGAGTTAAATGTGATTTTAATCCATGTGGTTTGGGTCATTTTGTCAGTTTAGTTCAAATGTTTCATTTTTCGCCTGTGTGTACAAAAAGGTTTCACCGTTGCCATTTTAGTCCACTGAGTTAACTTCATCCATTTTTTATGTTAATGAGAAAGGCAATTCGGTTATTTTATATGGCCGAATTGCCCTTCTAGTTAACAGAATTACATATAAAATGAACGAATTGTCATTCTCGTTGACATAAAAAATAGATGAAGTTAACGCAGTGGATTAAAATGGCGACGGTGAAACCTTTTTGGACCCACAGGCAAAAAATGAAAATTTTGACTAAACTGACAAACTAGCTCAAACCACATAGACTAAAATGACATTTAACTCTAAAAATTAATATTAGGTAAGAGGTGCACATAACTGGGTTTTTTGCATACCCGGGTTCAGATGTTATATACCCAGGTACAGGTATGACCGGTTATTGGTTTTTCAGGTATTGGCAACACCCGGGTCGGGTTCGGTTACCGGGTATTGGCCAAGAAAACCATACCTGATGTACCGGGTTCGGGTTTTTTGTGCACCTTTAGGTCTAAGGATGAAAGTAAACAACCCAAATCCACGAAAAAGTAAACCTACAACGGGATACGGTTTTCAGATATGAAACTAGTTATAAAATAACGTGAGTTTGAGATTGGTATAGTAATCGTAACACCCTATGATTATCTGAATATATTAATATATTTTATGATTAGAAAAAATAGTAGATGGTAGAAACTTGAAATTATTAAAAGTTTGATATTATGAGCTCGTTTTTAAGGTAAGTTTACGATCAGGTTTTCAGGTAATGGATATCCCAACATCTATTTTTAACCAGATAAGATCACGACGGGCATACCCCCAGGGGGGGGGGGGGGGTATTTGCACGGACCTCCCATCCGCCGGAGTATTACAACTCCGCAGCTAGCCTAGCCCCATGGCTGCATGGCGGTGAATCCCCACCGAGATCGAAGAGCATAGGTACCGGCATCAATGAAAGCGAAGGATGTCATCAATGAAAGAGCACTATGTCCGTGTGTTACTCGCACACCCAACGGATGATGAGTAATAGGTACCGGCATTGTATACTCACACACCCGACGGATAACGAGTAATAGGTACCGACAGCATTAGGGGTGTAAACAAGCCCAGAGGCTCGAGAGCTACTCGTAATCGGCTCGGTTAAAAGCTCGAACGAGCCGAGCCTTAACGAGCCCGAGCCCGAGCTCGAGCCTGAAATAGAGCTCGTTTTGTTATCGAGCCCGAGCTCGAGCCTAAAATACAAAGCTTGTTTAGGCTCGCGAGCCTAAACGAGCCCATACAAAATTTTAATTTTTAAATATATAATATATTAATAATGATGATAACATTGATGAGCCGAGCTTTTGCTCGTTTAAGCAACGTTGAAGTGAGCTCGAGCCGAACTTTTAGCTCGTTTAAGGTTGTTCTCAAAATAGTTCGAGCCGAGCTCGAGCTCAAAGAAGTAGGCTCGAACCGAGCCGAGCTCGAGCTTCATAAAAACCTAACGAGCCGAGCTCGAGCCTGGTCGAGCTCGGGCTCGGCCCGGCTCGTTTACACCCCTAGACAGCATGGGACTTAGTTTTATAATTACTTACGGAACCCAAATCAGTAGTAATTAATGGGTGAATATTGACTTTATGAAGAAAAAACTAGAAAGGCTGTACTCTGAACAATTATAAAAAGAAAAAGTTGAAACTTGCACAGTTGCACATCAAAACCCTCATGTCCCACCTGAATCTTTCTATATCCCTCTATATATAACTCTCAATTCCTAAACTTATATTGCATCTCTCTTCAATATAAGATTTTGATTTTGGGGAAAACGCAAAAAAGATCATTTATATGAGAACAATGAGGGAAGAGCAACCGATAAAAACGAGCTCGAGGTTTAGAAAGCGAAGGATGTCATCAATGAAAGAGCACTATTCAAGATTCTACATCTTTACAAGATGTGTTGTCATCTTGCTTTGTTGGCATAAACATGCAAATCCTCTTTAAGGGGGCGTTTGGATGTGCGTTTTCAAAGTATTTGATTATTACGACTTAAAAAGTAATAATCGAAACCGTAACAGTGAAGTAGAGAACACACATATTGTCATGATATGTTATGCTTGTAAAAGACTGCACAAAAATAAAGGTTATGTGAAAACTGAACTAGTTAATCAATCATCCATATGTGTTCTGCAATGTATAGAGTCCTTGTAAACTGAAAACGAAATCATTTGATATAAAAGCAAGATGGAACGACGATGATGAAAATATGTTCACTTAGAAGATGAGCATTTGTTCTTGATCCATTTGAAACCAGTGGAGGTACCTTTCTTCACTTTATGAGCTCCAACAATGGCTGCAGATTTCGCCTTCACTAATCCGGTTGATGCAACCGCCTTCACTTGGTCCATCTTCTTGTTGTTGCTCTTGTTATTCTGTTTTTCATAATCTTTTTCGTCATTGTCGAACACACCTGTTCCCCATTGATCAGACCATGTGTCTGTCTTGCTTCCCATGCTGTGACCTGACATGCGTTACGAATTCGCCATATCATTTTAGGATCTCAACAATTTGTTCAATGGAAACATTCAAATTAGAGCATGAAAACTTTGAATACTTATCTTAAATTTGCTATAGACTATAATCAAGGTTTAAAAGAACCGAATCGAGCCTCGAGGCGTAATTAAAAAATAAGTATAAAAGTTATATATCTTACAAAAAATAAAATAATTGACACAGAAACGTACGTACAAATTCATGAGGCACGCCTCATACATGTTTTCTTACCGACTCGCCTTGAGGCACACGCCTCAACCATTTTTTTAAACCATGACTATAAAATAATAAAATTGAAAATAATGTTAAATTCATAACATTAGCAATACCGATTTCTATCTGAAGATGTAAACAGTCTTAAATCTAACAAAATCACACGTGATTATCTGTTATTTGCATCTAAACCCTAATCACAAAGGAATTCTCTGAGATTTCAACATTGCTATGAACTCTATCATAAAATTTATAAGTAATGTAAAATTTGAAGCATAATCCATACCAATTTCCAATCGAAGATGTGAACAATCTTAAATCTAACAAAATCACAACGCGAATATCTGTTTTTCGCTTCTAAACCCTAACCGAAAACAAATTCCCCTAGATTTCAAAATTGATACAAAATCTATGATAAAATTCAGGAATAATGTTGAATTCGTAGCACAATACATACCAATTTCCAATCTATAATGTGAACAATCTTAAATCTAACAAACTCACAACATAATTCTCTGTTTTTTGCTCCTAAACCCTAACCGAAGACAAATTCTATGTATATTTCAAAACTGCTATGAATTCTATGATTAAATTCAGGAATAATTTCAAATTCACAGCATAAACCATACCAATTTCCAATCTAAAATATAAAAAAAATCCTAAATCTAGCAAAATCACAACGCAATTCTCTGTTTTATGCTTCTAAACCCTAATCGCAAAGAAACTCTTCTAGATTTCAAAATCGATACGAAATCCACAACAAAATCTAGGAATAATGTGAAAATCGTAGCTTAAACACATGAATTTTGTAACTAACAGTAGATTTGACAACAAATTCAATGCGATTATACAGAATCGTAACAGCAAAATCGAAGATCTGAACAGTGTAAAACCTCTGTTTTCTCCTAAATCCTAATTACAGTTTATTGAACAAGATATTATATACGCATGCAATTGAAATTGTCAGCGAAGGAGATTAGAAACAAAATGTTAAGCTTATCCTAACTGAATATTCAAAGAAGCGTAGGGAAAGAGGTTTGTGTGAAGTGATTGAAAGGCTGACGTAAAGGTATACATACATCAATGGAGAAAAGTAAAACCCTACCTTACCTTAATGGATGATGATGACGGTCTGTTTTAGAGAGAGAAAGAGAGAAGTTGATGATGAACAGCAACTAGGCTAGTCAAGGGTTAAATAACATGGATTTTGATTTTTATCACCTTTTATTGTTAGGAGATATGTTCATCGAACAATATTGAATTTTAGAATTATTTGGATCGAGTTAATTGAATAAATTTTCTTTTTTGAATTTGAATTCGATTAAAATTTATCGAATTCGTATTCGAATAAAAAACCTAAATTGTATTCGATTAAAAATTCGGATTCGAATAAATTCGATTTGATTCGGATTCTTTAAAAACATGTAAAAACTATCAAAATGAAACATAAATTTTAAAGTAACCATAAAACACGATATCACATTAAAAAGTTTCAAATAAAGTACCATAAGTCTAAAATTCAAAACGAGAAGTTGAGAATAACCACTCCACATTACAAGTTAATATTTTTAGGGTTAGAAATCTATTGATAGATATGTTACTTAGATTTTAATGGTTCAGACCCCTTACTTATCTGAATTGGTCTTAATGGTTCAGACCTCTTACTGGTTCAGCACTTACCCGCTCAGAAGTTGCCAAACAGCCTCTTAATCATGATGATAAATAGTTATTAGTTGATGTGCAATTTTGTTACATACTTTTATAGTTTAGTCATGTTTTGAGTAATTGTAACAAGTGAGGGACTAGTTTGATAATATCTGATAGTTGAGGAAGCTATGAGAGAATGTGTAACGAAAGGAAGTTAGGTCGTTATAAGTTGTTGTAATAGTTAGTTGATGGTATGAGGGTTAAGAAATTGATTCCTTTTCTCTCTTACGATTCCTCTCCAATTTCATATCGCAACAATGGTATCAGAGCCGTCCAATCCTCTGGACGCTCTTGATTGGAGCCCTAATTCGAAGAATAATTCGCAATTCATCTTGATTTCAATTGTTTTTTCTTTTCAATTTCAGATATTAATCATTTGTTCGATTAATTTCACTTCAATTTCGATTCAAAACTCAGAAATTGATCATTCTTTCGATCAATTTCATAGTGTCAATTCAAATTGAGGATCATTCATTGTTTGATTGATTCTGAGAGTATGACGACTCATCAAAAGGAAATGGATAGACTGGAGAAAGCATCTCAAGAAAATGAGAAATATCTTGAGGTACAACAAGCGATATTGGATCAGAATTCGGAAGCAATTAAGATGTTGCATATTGGAATGGCAATGTTAGTTTCTCAAATGACAGAAATCAACAACAAATTGGGAACTAAAAGATTTGGTGGACATTCGGAACAAAGGATAGTTCGTACCGGAAGACCGGATTTCCCTAAATTCAACGGTAGTGAAGTTAAAGGTTGGATAATCCGTTGTAATCATTTTTTTTTGCAGTTGATAAGACACCAGAAAATGCAAAAGTTTACTATGTTGTAATAAACTTAGAAGGGGCGGCTTTAGAGTGGCATCAAGGATACACTGATAGTCAAAACAGGAGTATAGATGACATAACTTGGGATGAATATTCGAGATCTGCGATTAATAGATTCTCTGAAAGATTATCTAAAGAGCCAATTGGTGATCTTGTAGAATGTGGGTTGCAACCAATCCACGAGTTCATGTGAAATTAGTATGATTATGAGATAGAATCACCATATAGAACAAGAATTATGTTTGAATTTGTTTATCTTGATGATTAAAAGTGAAAACCCACTTGTTGTAATAGAATGATGCAGTATGATGATCATGTAGGTGCAAAAATAGGTGTAATTGTAATACCCCGAAAATGGGTTCGGTAATCAAACCCTGTTATACTAAAAAGACGGGTAAAATACCCTTGGTGGTAAAATTAACCCGGTGGATATTAGGATTTAAACAAATAATCCTAATATTAATTAAAAGGAAAATAAATGCTTTGAGAAAACAAAGTCAAGAAGAGGCGCGAGTTAACGACACTTAAAATAAAATGGGTTATAACTCCCGGAACCCACTAAGTGTTAGGATCGGAGGCTATCATGATTGTGTTTGTTTGTATAAATTGAACAGTCAGAATATATGAAATGATATAAGGTGCAGCGGAAATGGATACAAACTTTGTAAACCCAATCAAAGAGGAAAATAGTATGATAAACAATTGTTTCTCATTAAGTCGAATGATTGAATTACAAAGCAAATGATTACAAGCATGCTTACAATACTAAGCTCCCCCTCAGCCTGATACCCCAAGGTTGGTTGCGCAAGATGAAAGGATTGGACTGAAGAAGAAGAATCCACTCAGTCAATCAAATGTAATAGTACAGGGTACTGCTCCATTTATAGGCAAACCAAACCACTGATGCATCTCAGCTGACGTCACCATGAAAGTGACATCTAACAACCTAACAAACTCTATCTACTGATCCATACAACTACTGCTTTGCTAACTACTGAATAATACATTATATTACATAAAAAGAATAAAACTGCTGCTGCATCATTCCACTGCTGTGAACCCAGCAGTACTTGTCATGATCAGCAGTGCTTGACTCAAGGCAGCAGATTGAACAACAGAGCTTTTACATCATCTGTTCCTCTGTAGGGTTCAATCCCAACAATCTCCCCCTGTAACAGATGATGCCAAAACACTTCATTATTCAGGATCTTTATTTCTTATCAATAATTCCCTGACTTGTCCTTTGAATTGTAATTCAAAGTTCATGGAATCTGTGTCATCCTCATCCCTGCACAGTGTAAGCTCAAGGAGATATTACGAATCTTCAACACCCAGGCCAAGTGTTGTTTCCCTTGGTATATGCTTCACTTCACCATTGGACCTGAGCAAAGTCAATACGTGGGTCTTTTGATCAGACATCCACTTTAGTATTTTTGAGTCCAGTGGGTTTCTTGGGAGAGGTTTATTTGCATGATGAGTTTGGAGATTGAGGCCTGGTAATGACAACTTTGAGCAGTGTCTTGAGATTTTGTTGTTTCTTGTTGTTCTGCTCTAAGTGTCTGAAGAACCATCTTTATGATGTATTTCTCTGAAGTTTGGTCTTCTTTTGGTATTTTTTTTGCATCCATCTGCTTTGTTTCCTTCTTTGATAAAGGATGGCTGCAGGTGGTGTTTGTGATGATGATGATGATGTTTTAGATGTGAAAGTGGTTGATTTAGTGGAGATGGCAGTGGTTGTGGTGTGTGTTGATATGTTGTTAATGGTGGAGGTGTAAGTGATTTTGTGGGAACAGAAGTTGTGGTTGAAATAGTAACTGGCTTAGTTTTAGAAGTTGTGGTGGTTGATTGCCTTGTTTTTCTAACAGGACTCTTCTTTAATGAAGTACCAACCTCTTCTTTTTCTTTTTGCAGAACTATCTTTTTTCTCAACCAAAGCTCTGCTCTCATCCCTTACCCTTTTTAATATCAGCAGTGGTTTTGAGACCAGCTGAATTGACTTGACTTTGAACGATCCTCATTTGTGTATCTTCATCATCTGCTTGAAATTTCAGGGTTTCATCACCTCCCTTTTCCTTTTCTTTGACAGATGTTTCAGCAAAAGTTACTGAGAGATTTTCCTCAGAGTCATTTTCTCCCCCTTTTTGGCATCATAAACTCTTTCGAAGATAAGTGCAGGGGTTGAAATAAATTCCATAGCTCATTTGCAGCAGGTGCTTGTGGTGGAGCAAGTGCTTGAGTTGGACCAGCAGTGGGTTGCACCATTTGTACTTTCAACAACTGATGCCGATTTCTTAGATTTCTGCAACAGAGGTATCCAGTTTTTTGACATATTCCGTCTATTCCAGGTACTTTAAACCATCACCCAATTTAATGGGATCATCTGATTTCCCACTAGTAGTGGTTTTATCAGTGGTTGAGGTAGGGAGTGTACTCCAAACATTAACCACTGATGCCCCTTTTTCTTGGTACTGGGGACTTCTTTCTTCATAATGAGAAACACCTTTTAGTGAACCAGTGAAGACTGGATACACACGAGTTCCCAGTGAAGAAATTGCCTTCAAGGAAGTCTTATTGATGAAACTACTGTCCAAATGCAAACCAGTGGGTTCAACACTTGTAGTAGCTGCTTCTCTTGAATTACCACCAAGAGTTACTTGTAACTCAAGGGGTGTAACCTCCTCAATTGTTGCTGGGATAGCAGAGGTATAAGCATCAGACTCAGTCACTTGTTGGAGTGTACTCTCAGTGATAGGTGGTTGAGAGGAACTGATTTATGTCTGAGTTATATCCAAAGCATGCAACAAAGTCATTATTTATGGTGGTATTTGTGAAATGATGATGGGAGTTGAAAGTGAATTTGCCCCGGGCAGTGGGCTGTGGATGATGGAATCAAGTGACTCCAGAGCCTCATAATTTGGTGTCCCTGTTCTTACAACCTGTTCTTTTTGAGAAGAAGCAGGAGGAGTTTGAGGCATGGGTTGAGACCTTTCTACCATCTGCTGTGAGGAAGTAGCAGCAGTGGTTTCTAGTGACTTTTGTGTTGTCACTGGCAGTTGCTCTGGGATCTCATCTTCTAGAGTTTCCTTTATTGTAGGTTTGGGGGGCTTTTGAATTTTCTTTTGTTTTGGTCTTTTGGTGGATTTAGGTGTGGGTTTCACAGTAGTTGTGTTACTGCTGTGATCACCTTGAGCAGTGGGCTCAGCAGCAGATACCTGAGGAGCAGTGGTAGCTGCTGAAATCTGCTTAGGCACCTCTGCTTTTGTTTTGGAAATTTTTGATAGCCTTGTAAATGTTTTCAGGTGTAAGGCCATTTATTTGAAAAAGTGATCATGGCAACTGATGCACACAACTGTTGAATAACATCTGTCCACGTGTAACCTCTGTTGTAAATCAGTGTTTTGCACAAGCAGAGGATACACTTTGGCAGTGAATAGATTTTATTATTTAACAGAGTTTTAATGCCATCATTGCTTTGAACAGACTTTGAGTATTTATTGAAAAATTCAATTTTAAACTATTTTTAAGGTTATTTTTGATTTTTCTAAAAACATTTTTATGCTTTTTACACATGGAACACAAGAAAGCTTGCTTTAATCCATGTTTAGCACTCCAATCATAGGGATCAAGTTTTTAACAGTAGATGAATCCAATTCATCAGTTTGTACATCTACCAACTGATCTTTAGGATGGACATGTTAACGATGAAATCAAACCTTTTTATAGCAATCCCCCACAAAGTGGTGTCTGATGTCAAGTGATGATGGATGAATGAGATACTGGATTTTTGATGATATATTTCAGCTACTTGACATTCCTGCATAAAAGAAGTCTTTTGAGCAACTTATATCAAAATCCAATAACATATTTTGATGTTACAATCAGTTGGACTTTTCAGCAACAACAGTATCATAATATTCTTCAATCAGTGGTTGTGGAAACATCTGCTGCATGTGTACAGTCAAAACACTAAGCTTATTGCCTAGGAGTTGATATCCCTCTGATGTAATCTTTTCACACTCTTGGTTTCTGTACTTGTTTGAGTATGATGAATCTTGACAACCATGATTCTAGCATATGCATTGTTCTTTGAGGACCCACTTTTTGCCAAATTGATTCTCATCCTTTGGCTGTGGCTCAAGATTTTCAAACTTGTTGTCACAGAACTGCTGAAGCTCCTCTTAAATGACAGCTACCAAACTTTCTGTCTTTCAGTGCTATAAGGCACATGACTTGTTGATGGAATGGTAGAGAGTCAGCAAGAAGACACATGTTTTAGGATAGCCCTTTTTGAAAGAATCTTTTTCATTGATGTTGCCAAGAGAAAAAGGATTGATGTTTTTAACAGGTGGAGCTGCAGATGTGAATCATCTGAGCTAACCACTGCTGGTGACTTTGATATCCAGCAGTGACTTGAAATGGATGTGAAAGGATTTAAAGGAGGGGTTTGGCACACTGATAATTCTTTATCCATTTTTGATGAATATTTATCAACAGTGGTTTAGTGAGTAGTGGTAGAAAATTTGAAAGCAATTTGATTAAACACTGTTTGTACATCAGTGGATGAGCTTTAACAGCTGTTTTGTACATCTGCTGCTCTGATGATGGAAATGATTTTAGTATCATGTCCAAGATCTGTTTATGATGAATGTGGATCACCTGAACTTCCCTGAAACAGTGATTGAGCATGGTTGATTGATGACATATGTCTGACCAAAAATGTAGATCTATTTTTGGTTTTCCTTTTGTAGGATAAACCTATGGACTCTTTAGTGTTTTGGATTTATACTCTTTTCTTTTGATTTCAAAAGATTTGAGATAAACACACCTTTGAGTTTTGTTCATTTTCTTCTTCCCTTTTTACCCTTTCCATAGAAAAGTATTGAAACTGTTACTGGAGGATTTTCAAGGAAAGAATACTCAATCCAAAATCATTTTCAGCAATGTTTTGAGAGATTTGAACATTTTTCACATGTCTATGCCAAATTTCACATTACTCATGATTTGGATATTTTGACTGCTGATTTTCTTAATGTATTCTTAACATAGTTGATTTTTGGTCCTTTTAGAGGATTTTCAACCTGTTTTTCAATACATAAGATCTAAATAGCTAAATTTTTAATTTCCCTCTTTTTATGCTAACAAAAACACTAATGTTATCATCCAAACATAGATTTTCGTTGACATGAGGTAAACACCTTAGCAGCAGTCATGATAAAATCATCACAACCTTCATAACAACAATTGAAATCAATTTTGTAAAATAAAGAGATTATACCATAGTTCTCAGTCATTTTTCAGACTGAAAGCTATAGCTGTTTTATGTATGATATCACTTGTTATAAGACGTTTGTGTGTCTTATGACGTCTTGGTTGTTTTACAGAGCTTTTGAGTCATCATTTTGAACATGATTTCTCGTTACTTTGTTTTTCAACTGAAATACGACCAACCTTAGTATCAATGAATTGTGAGCTGAACTGTTATGTCAAATTGATTGTTAGATCGAATTTGACTGTCCAAGCTCTGATACCAATTGTTAGGATCGAAGGCTATCATGATTGTGTTTGTTTGTATAAATTGAACAGTCAGAATATATGAAATGATATAAGGTGCAGCGGAAATGGATACAGACTTTGTAAACCCAATCAAAGAGGAAAATAGTATGATAAACAATTGCTTCTCATTAAGTCGAATGATTGAATTACAAAGCAAATGATTACAAGCATGCTTACAATACTAAGCTCCCCCTCAGCCTGATACCCCAAGGTTGGTTGCACAAGATGAAAGGATTGGACTGAAAAAGAAGAATCCACTCAGTCAATCAAATGTAACAGTACATGGTACTGCTCCATTTATAGGCAAACCAAACCACTGATGCATCTCAGCTGACGTCACCATGAAAGTGACATCTAACAACCTAACAAACTCTATCTACTGATCCATACAACTACTGCTTTGCTAACTACTGAATAATACATTATATTACATAAAAAGAATAAAACTGCTGCTGCATCATTCCACTGCTGTGAACCCAGCAGTACTTGTCATGATCAGCAGTGCTTGACTCAAGGCAGCAGATTGAACAACAGAGCTTTTAGTCTTCATCAGTCCTTGAGTAGAATCAGCAATTGTAGGTCAGCAGATGTTTATAGGAGCAGTACTTTGGAGCATATCAGATGTTCGAGCCACTGTCAAAGGGAAAGTTTAGAGTAAACCGCTGCTTCTGATGAATCCACTGTTTTGAACCAGTTTTGGCTTTACATCATCTGTTCCTCTGTAGGGTTCAATCCCAACACTAAGTTAACTAGGAATAATTAACTTAGTTAGTATTGAGTAATTGTAGGATCGCGATCTGATCCGAATGAGTCGTTCAGAGGTGTTCTACTCTGTTTCAGGTGCGGAATAACAAGAAAAAAAGCTAGAAACAGCTGATTCTTCACTTTAAACTACTGATTGTATTGATCGGAATGCAATTACAGTCAGTCTTCACACCGGCAGCACCTCGGCGTGGAATATAAGAACATACCTATAGATTTCGCTCAAATGACTCCTATATATACTATCCAGATTTCGCTCCAGATGACCATCTGACCACATGAGCGAAATCAGCCTTTGTGATTTCGCCCGAAAACACCTGGCTGTCACTATAAGCGAAATCAGACTACTAACTCTCTAATCTTTCCTATTTTCTCGTATAACGTGCCCTAATCTATACAATGCAATCTAAGACTCGATACAAGACGAAGTCGACAGATGTAGTGCACCAACAAACTCCCCCTCATATGTTGACGAGTCG